>NC_137595.1:18271961-18967961 GCF_963210335.1 Falco punctatus
TTGCCCAAAACATTTAAGGACCTTATGCTCTCCAGCAAGGCAGGCATATTACGTACATACGTCCTGGACTGAGAAGCTGCTACAGAAATAAACTCTTGTAAATGAGAACTTCACCCTCAGTTCTAGCTACTTTGTCTAGTAAAGGCGCACGAGTCCTCTGATTCTGGTTCATCTGAAGTCTTCAATACAGTCACTACTAAAGACTAAAGCTGCCTTTTAAGCATCACGTTACAAGCTCTGACAAAGGGATTAGCCCAGAACCCAGCAGTATAAAGTTTCTGAATAACACTGTGATTATACGACCATATAGATAATATTTCCTAACTTGGAGAACTCACTTCTTCACCTCTTCCCAACAGTCTCACAGACTTTGGTAGCAGTGAATTTACAGTTAGTAGCTCTACAGAAACAGAGGCAGCCCAGAATCACCTTTGTTCCCACAACAAATGCTACAAGTTTTGTGCTGCTTCTCTAAGCAGGTTTACAATCACAAAGATTTTGAGACCTTGTATTACAGAAGGAACACAAATATCTACACAGCCCAACTCAAGGAGAAAGTATCAAATTTGTGTGAGAGTTGTACAGGAGTTCTGCTGTGCACCTAGCATGTGGAGACAGTCCATACACTGGCTGTTTGCAGAGTGGATTGCCCTATGCAAACTTTTTTATCTTTAGGAAAATGAACTGGAAGTGTCATGCAAGGATGCATAAACGTGCTCCAATCCCTAAGGCAGACATAAGGGTCCAAAGCAGTGAGCTGCCCTTTGGACAGCTTCAAATACACCTAGTGGAAACTCTTAATCTCAGGGACCAGACTAGATCTAGTCCAGAGTAGCACCAGCAAAACAAATATAGCACATGTACAGGGGTCTCAACATGAACTGTTTTGATCTAGTGAACTCTGCAGATTGCAGTGAATTACTTGCTAATGTAGGCTGTTATCCTGTCTCCTCCTTTTAAAGAATTCAGAGCTTAGACAATAATAACATATGAGGTCAGAAATAAAAAATGAAACTTACAATATATTTATGACAATTCCCCGCTATGATTTTGCTCCTCAATTCTGTCAAAAAGAATATAACAGGTTGTGTTCTGAAATCTAGTCCAGCACCTGCCTTCCAAAAACATGCTCGGCCCTGAAAAGACAGTAATCCACAACTAGTCTAAATTTTATTGAAGGACGAAGTTTGCTGAAGACAAATACTATACCCTTTATGGTGGCTCTAGTTTTATATCTACAGACAATTCAAGTCTGAACAAACTCACTAGTGGTCTCAAAATTCATGGCTTATCAGATTTAAAAGCACAGCAAGGGACTTTACTGTACAATTTAATAACTTGGAGTGCTGAGACCAAACGAGAATGCAGTTTGTAGGGAGTAAAAATAGAAACAGTTAGGCCCTAATTATCAATGGCCTACAGAAAGGGACCTGTCAAAAATTTCTAACATCTGTTAGGTAAGAAATCATTTCTACAGGTCAAAATCAAAGGTCTATTGCTTGAGAAGCCCTCTGTGTCATGGGGCTGTGCTGGTTTCTGAATTTACTGCTGTTATTTCCCACATGAATCAAAGGAAGGGGCTGCTCCCCACACGGCTCATAAGGCAATACACTGTTTTCTCTAGTGGGCAGAGTCCTGGTGTAGTGAAAGGATGGCAAAATGCCTATTACACGTGCAACACACTTGGGAGCACTTTGAGGTTTGAAAACAGCTGAATTCCCTCCAAGTTTTAAGCTTCTATCATTAATATTTTGGTCTCACTCTTGTGTAGCAACAGCAGATGGGAAAAACAGAATAGCAAGGCTGGATGCCAGCCAGACACAAAACCAAAGAATTGAACCTGGTGATAAAGAAACTTCTTCTAAACTGTATGAGAATGGGAAAACCAAACACCACACCCATGCAGAAGACAAGAATCATTCCTTGGATGCACAAAGTTCTCTATACTGTCACTTTTCTGAGCACCATCTCCTTAACTCCCAGTTAATGAAAAGCCTCAATAGGAATAATTTCAAACATTATCATTTTTACAGGTCTTTTACAGTCAACTTATTTTGCAGCTGAAAGTCTTCAAAATCTGAATGGCTCATCATCAGAGAAAAGGAGAGCTGCAGCATGACTGTTAGTTACGTCAAAGGTCACACGATTTACACAGGACACCCCAATCCAAGCAGCCGGCCGTGGTTGCGCTGCTCTTGCAATGCGGTGCTACAAATGCCAAACAACTGGTGGTAAGCGAGGGCTTCACTGTGCTAGGGGGTTTATGATAAACTTGGTAGTGGGGTGGGTGAGTGGTGAGGGGATTGAAACAAATAAAGACATTCTCAGGTATCAGAAACAAGCAGAGTGATATACTTTCACAAAAAGGGAATAGATGCACAAATACAGAAGACTTATCAATAGGAGTCCTATGTTAAAATAAAAGCTATTTAAAAAATCCAGAATAAAACTGATTTGACATGTATCTCACAAACAGCTACCACACAATACTGTCATTTAAATTATGCATCTGGGATAACATCAAACATTTGCAAAAAATTAATCTTGTTCTTACACATACTTGTTTAACTACATCTTAAAGCGCATTTCTGTACTGCCCAGACGTGACACAACTGCAGTCTAATATCCAATATTTTTAAAAAATTAACTTTGAGGTCTCAGGGGAAGCAGAACTTATTCACGTTACTAAGCACATAGATATATGTTACACACTTATGACCAAAATTACTACCTACTTCAGCATTGTATTTTGGGTGCGGGGTGGCTGGGTCCCTCTGAGGGGAGCAGAGGGGCTGTCCCGTGCCGGGCACAGCTGGTGCCGGCCAGTTCCAGTCGGTTCCATCCGGTTCCAGCAGCCCCAGCGCCGGGCACAGCCGAGCCCCGCCGGGCTGGCGGTGCCTCGGGGAAGGCGCTGAGGGAAGGGCACCCGGGGCTGAGGGGAAACCTGTGAGGAACGGCCCCGCCGCACCCCGGGCTGGGGAGCGGGGAGCCCCCTGCCGCCATGGGGGGACCCTGGGGAGCTGGCTCGCCTGACAGGAGCTGCAGCCATGGGGGGCCCACAAAGAGGTGGCAGGGAGGAGCCGCCATGACTAACCACAGCCCCCCACCCCACACTGCTCAGGGCTGGGCAGGCGCCAGGAGTGCAGGAGTGAAGTTGAGTGGGGCAGAAGCATGAGCGGGGATCAACTGCTCTAGCTTTTGCCTGCCTTTCTTGCCATCCAAACCTGTTTTTAATTGGCAATAAATTAATTAGTCCCAAGTTGTCTGTTTTGCCCATGATAGTAATGGGCAAATGATCACCCCACCTTTACTTCAACCCATGAACTGTTTTCTTATTATTTTCTCCCCCATCCTGCTGAGGAGGGGGAGCAAGCAAGCAGCTGGGTGGGCAGCCAGCAGCCAGCCAAGGTCAACCTGCCACACAGACATGGATAATATGGGCTTTTGACCTTATCATTAGATAGTTTAGACATCTGTTCACAATCTGTGTGCCTATTTCCAAATGCCAATCCCCATTTTTTTGTCATTCTTTCCAAGGTCAATACACACATAAAATTATTTGTGCCATACGAGGTCATTCAAATAGGGATGCCTCCAACAGAAACTTTGTAGATACATCTATGGCACACTGCTTCATCACGTCCTTACTGTTTGTTCAGTTCTAGCTGATAAAACAGTAAAATCAATTGAGACAATCATAAAGGTTAATGTACATCGCTGGATATTAGCAAGCATGCAAGAGTCTTGTACACTGGAAATTAAAATAGGCTTGCTGCCTATGACAGAGGGACTGAAACATAGTATTTTAAAAATCTCATACTCCCCAGCTAATGAGCTTTTCAAATTTAATTTATAGCAATTCCATTTTTCCAAATGTGTCCATATTTAAGGTTTGTTTTTGGTTTTTTTGTTGTTTGGTTTGTGTTTTTTTTTTTTTTTTTTTTTTTTTAATAATATGCTCATTAACCTAGGAATGATTTACTTTTATCTACCTCCTTATTGCCTGTAGAAGTGACTGTGACATGGAACCACAATAATGCCATAATGAAAAATGTGAACCTATTTTCAAAGTCTCTTCACACCTGTTTCTTAGCATTTTAATTTATTTTCATACTTTGAAAATCATGCTTTTATCTTATCTTCACAGCATCATGTATTTATTACAGTTAAGTAATCAGTGTCGCTATTTTCTAATCTATTGGGCTGTAGTGTTTTAGTCTGTATATAAAGCGAAAAGACCATCAAGTTAAGATCAGATTATTAGAGTACATTAGATATTCTGCATAATTATGGGCCCAGTGGAAGGCTAAGAAGGATAATGCATTACAAACCTCATTTACTAGGGGTTATTTTTTATTACATAAATGAAGCTTTCCTTATCTTAAATTGTATCTCACTAGAATTCTTGCTGAGCTTGAGAACTGTTGGCCCTCTTTTTTAAAAATTAATGTTGTTGCACTTTGCTGCGTGTCAGCAAAAGGGCTCTGAAATGTAAGGACTCTCTAGAAGAAAATAGCAACAAGACCTTCACAAATAAGGACCTGATGCTTTATTACTTGTCAAGAAACATCAAAGCAAAATAAATAAATTAAAATTATTCACCACTTTAGTGAGAATGACAGTCTGTCATATAAATTTAATCCCAAGGATTCAAATTGGTGTTCCACAGTAGCATTAGAAAAAGATAGAATCCAATTAAAACTGTGCTGGATTCCAAGGACATTGCGATATTCACTCTGCTTCTGTCATGTAAAATAAATTTAGACCTGATTCAGTGCTGAGTGCGAGGAATTAGATTCTGTAATGATCTATTTCCTCAAGTATTTTGCAGTACTACCTTAAAAGTACTGTAAAACAGTCAACAAGGAGGCTGAGCCAGAAGGTGTAGGCAGATTTATAAAGGAAATCCAATGATTAGGCAATTCATTTTCAAACCCAGATTCCAGTCTCCAAGTCCATGTGCAAAAGTGAGTCTTTACCAGTTTCCAGTAGGTGGGACAAGGGGGGGGGGGGGGGGGGAGGGCAATCACAAAACTATAGAGTATAAAGACAGTATTGCACAGTTTGTCTAAAAAAAAACCAACCAAAACCAAAACACCAAACAACAACAACAAAAAACAGCTGGACAACAGGAGGAAAATCTGCCTATTTACTTTGTCCTGTTTTCTACACTTTGGGTCAGAGCAAACTCTAACATGGAGTGGAGAAGGCTTCTCCTTCAGTGGGGCCCAGCTGGATATACATGGCAGGAGCCCGTCCCAAGGCACTGGCACTGGGGCAGGGAGGGAAGGCAGAAATGGGGCAAAAATGTGGCTGAAGCATGAGTGCACCCAGGGAGATGGCCAGAGCTAGTGGGTCTCGCTATAGCAGGGAGTCAGCCCAAAGCCAGCCTTGGGAAGATTTGAAAATTTTGAAGAGGTGAAAATCAAAGGGAAATGCCTAGGGCTGCCAGGCTGGGAGAAAGGCCATCTATGCCTGTAACATGCTTTGAGGCAGCAGATAGGGCAAATTTATCAACAATCTCAGTTATTCCATTTTACATTGTAGTTTGGAGTTTCTGCTATTTACAAAATTATCTTGGCTTAGTTTCTAATTTTGTGTTCCAGTAAAGAAAACTCCAAATATTGACATGTTCTTGTACAGAAATTTGTCATCCTGAAGTTTTGCAGTTCAGTTCATTCCCCCTGGTCAACTCATCTCACAGCCCAGGAAACACCATAAACTGGAGTGGAGTCCACTTAAGAACTTTTCCCCAAAAGCTTTATTCTACACTGACTTAATTTCTTCCCCTTTAGCTCCTTCATAGCATTGCTAATATAGATCTTTAAGTCAGATGCTGGGGTAGCACCCAAATGCACTGCACAAGTGGCTACCTTCCACAGCCAAAGTCTTCCCAGAACAAAATCTGAGCTCCACCTCCAGAACTAGCATCACTCCTCTGCATTCACAGCATTAGAAATGGCAGCAGTTACTGAAACAGATGTGATGTATAAAATAACAGGAGGTTTGGTGCAGGGTGGGGAAGGGTGAGAAGTGTGCATGTGAGCCATTGCTAAGTTAAACCGCACACCAGAACTGAAGCAAGAGGAAGCTGCTGTAAACATTGCAAGAGTACAGGTCATGAGGGAAGCCCGACTACCCAAATCCCACAACAACCAAACCCTAGCTATGACACCACTGCATCAACAATTTAGCAAGGAAACATTACTCAGTATGAGAGTAAGAACCAGATACCTATGTGGACGCAGGTGTGCCATCACAGGAGGCTATATAGCAGTGTCTCCTGTGATGTGACATCAGAGAAAGACTTATGTCACCTTGAACCACAGATGATACCCAAGCACAACCCCATTTGTGTAGGATTTCAGCAAACCCAAAGTCAGTTTTCATGAGTGGATTATAAGTAACTTTGTTCACTGCTTCAGTCACACACGCTAGCTCCAAACAACCTATCATGAGCTTAATAGCTATTTAGTTGCATTTAAATAGATCTATATGCTACTGTTAAAGTATAGGCTGGTGTATGCCTGGATTTGCATGAGGTGACTTATCGACCTTAGTTTTGGGAATTGCCAGCTCTAGAGTCATTATTGCTGTCAGTTTTCCTTTTTGCCCTATAAGATGTAGTTCCAAGCTCTTTTGCATAGTGAGCTCAGTTTGTGTTTATTTTGTTGTCCTTGAACACCAATGGTTTCCAGTGTAGCTCTCCTCATGTGACTAAAGGCACCAAACCTTTACTAACTTACAACTTGACATGGTAATTATGCTTTTTTTTTTTTAAATTGTAAGTAATTTCTTACCATCACCGTTTCTTTCATGAAAAACACAGTAAAACATAAGCACAACCTCAGTTACAGGAAAAAATTATCCTAATAATTTGTAGAAACCTCATTTAAAACAAGGTGTGAAGATTACTTTCTGTGTGTGGATTTTGGTCAAAAATCATGAAATACATAAAGCACCAACCACAGGTAAGGTTCTTCGGTGACTATATACTTTGTTTGCCAATTAAAAATTTATGTATAGTACTGTATCAGTTATGTATCACACCAAAAAGCAGTCTTCAACAGCCACAGTGTTTTGCTTCCATGTATAAAAATATTTTAATATTCTTGTGCCATAAAAAAAAAAAAAATCTGTACCTTGTGAGTACCTCTATGCATCTCTTAGAAGCAATGAAATAAATACACTTTAATTGCTTGCTATACACAGATCCTATTAGAAGTCTGTCTTCACAAACTGTAATATCCCTAGCTCTGTGGTACTTTAATTAGGTCACAAAAGCAGAAAAAAAAAATAATCTACAGAGAATGTTTTTAATCTCAAGTAAAGCAAGAAACATGTTTTCAATAGAAATTCTCTTTTCAGATACGATTGATTATTTATGTCTTGGACAGACATAGCATATTTATAATCCATACAAATATCCACTTAATGAATTGGTTTATGTGTAATAACAAATGGTGCTAAAAATGTTTAAGCACAACCACCAGCGGAACTTCTCACTCAAGCACTAAATCGGGACACAGAATGCATGAAAAGAACATATTTTAATAGCACTATCATTACCAAAGACTGATATTTTTTTCATATGGGATGATTAATTTAGTTGTTGCTGAAAAATTAAGTTCTAATAATTGCTTTTCAATACAACTGTTTTACAGTCAGTTCTGAAGGTAAGTCCTTACATAGCACACCACTAAATTCAAATACAGTATCATTGCTTAGATTTATTAACACTGTTATGATGACAAAAATCCATTATAAAAATGCTACTTATGCAATACCTTTGAGGGAAAAATATACGTTCTATATCTTCATTTCAGCATAAGGAAGATTCTAGTTTTTATCATGCCAATCTATTACTGCTGAAGTGAAAAACTTCTTTTCTTGAAGTAAGTCTTTTCCTTTTATCCTCAATGACCTTTTTGGAAGTCTGAGGTCGCAAATGATACAGCCTGGTGACCTAAGATCAGCCATCAGTGAAAAACAGGCTACATATCTATTCTGCCTCCATTGAGTAGAGATTTGACAAACAAGTGCTCAATAGAATCTCCAAATAAAATGAAAAGTTTTCCTTCCTGTGTGGGGAGTAGGGGAAAATCTGCCTTGCAGGGCTTAGACTTAGCCAGTTTCTGGGCAACAGAAGTCTCTCAGGATCATTGAAAATCCAGACTTTGTTCATTTTTAATAACACCATGAAGAAAATCACACTCCCTAATATTACATATTTTTTTACACGCTTCCTTAATGCAAAAGTAAATGTATAGATGTAGGCAGTGAACAAAAAGGTCATGAGAAACTATTCAGAGGTAGTGTCAATTTTGTACATCACCACACTAAAACGTATTGTCAGGCATACACCAGTTTATGCTATCTGAAGAAATGGTTGGTGTCAGCAAAGACTTAGAAATACAAACCCAGTGACTGAAAATCTACAGCAATTTCCAAATTTGAAATGTGATCAATTTTATTCTGGCATTCTTTTTAAGAAATTTAAAATTTTATTTAAGTCAAGACAGTAAACTACATGAATAATTGTAAAAGCCCTATTGCATCTCAAGCAATTGATCTGGATATCTTTTCTGAACACGTGGTCTATTGCTCGGTCACTGTACCTTATATCAGAACCAAACCAAAACACAAAGGATACTACAGTCTTATGATCTACTCATAATCGTTCAACAATCTGTCCAGACTCAATTTTGAAGTTTAAGTAGCTCCAGAAATTTGAGCACTGTTGCAAAAGGAGTGGTTGGGTGAGGCCACTTAAAGAATTGCCACCAAACCGTTTAAGTGAAATAGGATTAATGAGAATCTGTGAAAATGCGACTGCACAAGATTTAATTGCAAGGTTCACTTTATGACTTATTACGTGGAGTAAATGCAGAGATAAATCAAGTTGAAATCAGGTCAGAATAGAGTCGGACACAGTTTATAAAGATCAAATGTATAAAAGGATAAAGGAGATCCTCCCATTGAGTCACAAGGTTTAGGATAGACCCCCTTGCTTTCTGAACTCTCACACAGTTTAGGTGAGGCTGGATCCAATCTTAGTCTCAGACCTGGTCAATGGTTTGTCTAAAACAGAAAGATATAGAAAGTGAGGTAAAGAATAAAGGAGACCCTTCCGCTGAGTTACAAGGTTCAGAGTAGATCCCCTTGCTTTCTAAATTCTCAAGACTTTAGGTGTGGTTGGATCTATTCCTAGTTTCAGACATGGACAAGGGATTAGATCTAAAGGTTGGAAAGAAAAAAAACAAAAAAAAGGTTGTTCACAGTTCAAGATTATCGGTAAGATTTTAGCAGCAAATCAATAAAATTTATTTTAAATCACAAAATTACATAATTAACCTAACTACTCCAAGCTTGCAATATATATTACAGCAAAGGCATACCTACTAAAAATTTGTCTTGAGTTCAGTGAAATGCTTCTGTCTTATGCCTTTGCATTACTCAACAGGCAAAGGGTTGAGCCTCGGGTACCAGGGGTATCAGCTCAGGCCCCATTGCTGGCTTTCTGTGATGGTCCCCCTAATATCGCCATTCAGAGCTTGCAGACCACTAAGTTTGCATCCCACACGGAGTGGGATGCTAGTCACATCCCACTGTGGTCCAGGACAGTTCAAAAGGTCTCACTTTAGGACCACTGTTCATAAGGCTGTGTGATGATTGGCTTTAGTCATCAGCAAATTTCTAGTCTGAGCACAACCCGAGTTGGTAATTTCTCAGAAATTCTTAAGAACAGCATAATGCTCCACTCTGTTACTACTTGCACTATGGTCCAGCAGGATCATTCCAGGGCTGTCAGGGAGAAACCGTTTGTTTGCATTCTTCTTCCTTGTTTTGACCAGTCAACAGAAGTTCCAGTACAGATATTGTTGTTCTCTGCCTCAGCAGAGTAAGAGTTATTGGTATGGTCAAGAGGTGCTGAATTATCCGACTCATCACTCAAGGCACTGACACCTAGCCAGCAGCTCCCGAGGTCATAGAACAGCCCAGAGAAGGGGAAGAAATACACCAACACAAACACCCACAGTAAAATACATCTCCTGACTTCTTAAATGCTTTCACTAGCTTTCTAATTATTTCTACTCACTTTTCTTTCCACAATGTACAAATAAGACAGGAATTGCAGAGAGTAAGTGACATGATAAGCTCATATTCCCATTGTCTGCTCCTAAAATAATCTTAGCTAAGCATGGCAGACAGCATGTTAGCATTGATTTCCTTTTTCTGTTTACCACTGTAAAATACTTACCATGTTCTACAGTGATTTAAGGCTTGGAAAAACCTTAATTAGGGATCACATTTAATAATTTCTAATTTGATGTGAAGAACTCAGATTAGATACTTTTTATGCCAGTCCCAGGCTTTTGCAAAACTTTATTTGGCATAGTTTGTACTATGACCACATTTCACACAAATATAGTGTTCCAAATATTATCCTCTTCCATTGGAACAGATAAAGAGGCTTTATCTAAAAGTTTTAACAATCTATGAAACTCTCCAATATATCTCTCAAACAACCTTAGTATTAAGTCATCACATCCGATCAAAACTGCTAAGGAAGCACATGGCAGAGCAGAACTTTTTTAAGCATCAGGTGCTCAGGTCAATTGACTCTAATAAGAATCCATATAGAGTTCAACAATTTGGAGCTACATAAAGTTGTATTTTGGAACTGCATAAAGATAGCTGAAATATGCAATTATACATATTGATGTCATTGAAAGACCGTTAGAATGATTATCACACTGTTCCCTTCATATGATCAGGATCTACAAGAGGTATCAGAGGGTCATTCAGATTTATATACCAACACTTTCCCCATACTTGTCCAAGTAAATGACAAAGGATGAATTAAAAAAATGGAGTTGATTAACTGGACACAGCCCCACAAGTCCAACAGCAGAATAAGAACAAGATGCAGCTTTTGCATCTGTTGAGCTGTTCTTTAAGAGCCGTGCATTATTTCGGCTTATGAGGAAAATGTGAGAAGTGCTCAGGCATCTCGATGTTTGACACCTAACTCACGTTGTTAATTGCGTGCATTGCTTGTGGATGTAAATTTGGTTGTAGAATGATTATAATACTACATTACATTTCCTTTTAAGAAGTGCTATTGCTTGCTCTCCTGCTGAAAATTACCCAGTTATACCAAATAAATCATATCAATGCCCTCATAAGCAAATCAAAATAGTACGAGCGTTTTACCTGTGGGCTGGCTAATACCACAAAGTTCATTGTTATATCAGTTTCTGTTGAACCATAAAACACATCAACATTTACTGCATGGATTCCAATTTTTAAACCTTTAATAATGCATTGGCCACGTCCATTTTGAGAAAACCAAATGAATATAAATGTAAAGACCTGAAAGAGAATTTCAGATAATCATTGCATGGCTAAGTACTGTAACATGCAAGATTTATATTTTATACTTAGTCACCTTTTTCCATCAGCAAATATGATTTATAATTTAGAAATGGAGCCCTGTTCTCAAAATATTGGGGTCTTGCATTATAAATCTGACACATAAAAACTTCCTTTTTACAACACAAGTTCTTGCACACATTAGTGTCACCATGTAGAAGCAAAAAAACAAAATTAAGGACACTTGAAAGCATAGATACTTAAGTTACAGTACTGCACTGCAATGATTTCTTTAGGACAACATTTAGCTACAGAATTGTTCTTGCATTGCATGAACAACTGTGAAAGGAGTCTGCCAGATAAGCATGTTTCAGAAGAGTGAGGTGCTTCTGTCTTTCCCAATTGAGCAGTTTGGCCTGCAATGCTACAATAGAGCTACATTTCAACTGAAATTACTAGCAGTCCTTTCATTCAGGGCATCTCTCTCATTTGAAAAGATTGCCAGGTGGTAATTCTGATGAGTAACCTTGGTATTACTTCTTCCTTTATAATGAGTTCTAACCTTACAGCCTTCTTTTCCAGAGCTGCATTCCACCTCATTAGGATACCTGTGAAGTCAAATGCTAGAAAACTACCCCTGAACAAAACTCGTCTCTCTAGACTCAGCACAATTTCATTAATCAGCATCTCACAGTTTCCACTCCCATTTCCTGTCATGCTCCTGTTCCTCAGCTCAGCACCATAGCCAGCCAGCCAGCCACGCTGCAGAGCGGCCAAGGGATACGCATCTATCTGCCAGAGGTTCCATGCTCAAGTAAGCCACATGAGAAATCTTGGGATTAGGCTGCAGCTGGGCACACCATGGTCTGATATGCACCAAACTACAGAAATTGCACTGACCATTGCAGGTCCACCCAGGAAAAAGCCAAAAGATTGCTTCTGTTTGCGGTACTGTAAGCTTATGTGTAAGGTGCCACAAAACGCAGGAGGGAAAGAAGAGATTAAGAGATCCTATAGAGTGCTAGGGAAGTTGAAAGAGGTTCTACAGAGAGCTAACATTCTTCCTCCAAATATTTGGAACACATGGACCCAAATCTGCTTTTGCAAGATACAAACAACTCCCTGCATATTTCCAGAATTACTTGGTTCCTACATAAAACAAGAAGTGCCTCTCAAGAAGAAAAAAAAGGAGACAGGCTTTCATCCAGCCATCATCTTCCCCCAATAAGATCTTTCATTGCAGAAGATGATGCTTAAAGGACAGAACAAGCAAGTCACTGAGCCTCACAGAAACCATCTTTTTCTTGCTTTCTCCTCTTTTGGGGGTTTTATTGTTCGGTAAGTGGACAATGTAAGCAAAGCAAGGCCTTAAAGCAAGTAAAGTAGGGCCCGAGAACAAATTCTTTGGTTTGCTCTGCTGTAAGAAGTTCAGAAAGAGGTCAAAAAATAGCATTCTATTCATCTATTATGTCTATTAGTTTAATTTCCTGAACATAAATGAAATAGGCTTCTCAATTTCCATGGTGATCAAGAGGAGAGTCACATTCATAAGACTTATCTGTAACACTTTGTTTTCTCATCTGTGACGATAATAGGCTGATAAACTCTTTCCTTGCTCTGTGCCAATGAAGCCTTATGACAGGAAACACGTTTTCAGAAAAGTGCATGTTTGAACAACATTAATAGATTTGAAGACAACTTATTTTTCAAAGCACCAAAGACAGCTCAGCAATTATCTTGTTTGATGACAATTAAACAGAAAACCAGATGTACAAAATGACATTCTACTCTGAAAGTCATTCAGCAGCAGCCAGATTTAGATACTTTCCACAAGGAAACTGTATAAGAACTGTGAAGAACGTACAGAACTTTGACATTTAGTGGTACAAAATTCTTGAAGGACTTGTAACACATAGAGGGTCAAGTTTTAAAATGCAGAGTTACTGAACACCAGGGCAGAACCTATTAACACCACAAACATCAAGAGGCTTTCTAAACGTGTTTCAGCAACAATTCAAAGCTATAAATTCCACATCACAGTGAAGTGTTCATCAAAAGGAGATTGGCACAGCCTTTAAGATGTGATCATTTCTGATCCCTTAGTGTTCACAATGTAAGCTTGTACCATGGCTCCATTTAAATAGCTGCACATTTTATCTCTGCAAACCTCCGTAGCATTTATATGGCACTACCAGACTTCCAACTCAGTAAACAAAGACTGCATTGAACGTTGACTAAATTGTAAGCCAGAAACCAATCTTCCTCTTCGCCCCTCTCCCCAAACCTTAAGGGCAAGCTACAGTAAAAAATGAGGTATCTCTAGCTGCACGATGAGTGGTGCATCTCAAGTGTTCCTGCTAAAATGAGGTTACATGTTTGTATCAGCTTGGGGAAGGACCAAGTCACTCTACCACATTGCATTATTATTGAAAGAGAGGTACTTTTTGCTGGTTTTGCTGTTGCTGGGAAGAGAAAATTATTTCTATTCCATTCTAGCAGAAGGAGCATTATACTCTATTCCAGACTGTAGATCTGCCAATATTGCCAAGTTATGAGGTCAGGTCACAATGATGGCAGTAAAATAGGCTTACTAAAACTGAGAATTTAAAAGGTCAAGACTTTAGAAGAAACAAAAATTCTTTTGCACTACTTGCATATTGCGTTTTCAAGAAGATTTTTAGCATAACCAGGGGGATTAGCTTGTCATAGCAGTGTTATTTGTTAGGCTTTAAGTTTAAAATGTTACAGGGTGCTCACAGTACTCCAGGAGATGAGGCTTTAAGGAAAACAGGGAGGAGGGGGGAAGGGAGGCATGGGGAAGATACCATGATTTCCCAATACAAATGACCTGGCAAGCTGGATTCTGGAACAAAACAACTGGGTATGTCAGTGACTACAGCTACCTTCAAAATTCTGTGGCTCTTGGATCCATTTCTGTTACAATCCACCACTTTATTGTAGGTACCAATCCAGTTTCCTCTGTCTAATTTTACTTGAACCACTTTCCTTTGAAGTGATTTAAAATGCTCCTGACATCGCTCTCATTGTGATTCATATGTGCAATGAAATTGCAAAAGATTGCAGTTCTCTTGTAAATTCTCACATTTGGGCTTAAGACCTGTTCCCATACATGTGTAGGCTGTTGCTTCCCACCCCCCACGGGGTGTGGGGGCAGGGAACATTCAAACCTGGTTTTCTTCTGGTATGGTTTTGAACAGAAAGATCTGCCTTGCCTTCTTAGTCTCTTCCAAATAATCAAGAACAATTTCTTCAGTCCTAGTTTTCACCTCTGTAATCACTTCCTAACAATTAGACAAGAAAATATTTTAATAGAAAGAGAAAATGAGTCCCACTGAACAATATGAGAGGACTCAGAAGACTTCTGGGAGCCCAAATCTATTTGTTCATTGCAATGGCTTATTTGGTAATGAACTGGTAAACAATAATAATTCATCCTAAAGGCAGAATTGTAATAAAACTATTACAACTTTATCATTTGCTGCTTTTCGGCCATAAGTAAATAAAATATTTTCCCTCCATTAAATATCCTTATCTGAGGAAGTACAGAGAACTAATCCTCTCTTTGATCTCTGACAGATGCCACTACCAGAAGAAAATCTGAAGTGGGACGTACATGAAAGCAAATCCCTCTTGGGAAAAATGTTATAACTAGCCCAACCAAGTGTGCCAGGTGCAGAAACCCATTGTAGAGACATCAAAAATTAAATTAATGCTAAGAAATGGATGTAAGAAAGGCAAAATTAGCAACCTTAACATGGATGACCCCTTCAAAAAAAAAAAAAAAAAAAAAAAATCACAGACAACACGAGGTTTTTTTTTCACCTAACAGAAAAGAGAAGACTTTAAGTAAGTGAAGAAGGATCCACACATTCTATCTCCAGAAATGAGTGTATCAAAATGTGATCTTCCTCTTCAGATCAGCAACTAAAGGTTACTCTCATTATTTTTAATAGCTATCCCCAATATCTTTATATCTCTATGAAACATATTCTAAGATCTGGAGAAGCTGATTATAGGATTCAAGAAATATAAGAAGAAAATGTATAATACAGGAGTGAAACCATATGGAAGGGAAAAGGAGATATTTTTCATGGAAATTATGGGAAAGAACACTTTTTGGTATATTATACCTCCCTGTTGAAAATGCAGTCTAATTTTACCAAGATCTTGAAATAAGCAACTATTAAACATGAATGTGAGTAGTTATTCAAAACATTATGCTGAGTACTCTTGCCTAAATAGACACACCAAAATAGTTCATTACATACAGAAGAGCATTAGCCAACATCACTTCTCGTTCTTTTTGACTTTTTTTTTTGCCATTAAAATAAGTCAGATCTGATATTAAAGGTGACTACCAGCAATCTGAGACAGCCGAAAGGCTAAAAAAAACCCCACTGCTGAAATTAAGAGTCCCAAAACCAGTGACCAACCAATATGTGCTGCAATTATGAGGTAGAAAGCAACTGGGTCTTTAAGTCATTTTAGAGTGCAGTATTTCTCACCTACAAATCTCTGTTGGCTCCCAGGAATGGAAAATGCTACAGAAAGCAGAGAAATGACTACATGGGCATCTAAAGGAAGCTCAAGACCCTCAGATGACACACTGTAATTGTTCAGTGGATTTCATCCTTGACGTATCTTTTGGTACAAAAGCTAGGTCATTCCAGACAAGAAGAGAGATTTGGGACCATATTCTCATCATGGTACATTTAGTGTAACTAGAAAGACTTCTGTGAATGCTAAATTCACTTACAAGAAACACACACCTCCCTCTCACCCCCAAACCCAAACTAAACTCTAAAACAATAAAAAAACCAAAGGCCAAAAGACAATCTTATGCTCCAAGATTACCTTATTCTGGACTATGAAATAATTATATGAATGATGGGAAAATAATGTAACATATCACTTATTTTGGTTTATTATTTATAAACAAACAACACTGCAGTGATGCCTCACTTTCATGAGGAGAATAACAGATTAATAAAGGGTTGGGATGTTAGATTGTATTCATAGATCTCTTACACAGCACCAAATACAAATCCTCTCTAGAATTTTTATGGAAAAAAAGTTTTTGCAAAGCTCCTTCAAACTCTGGCTTGCTGTGATATGCCTGCGATAAGGTCTCATGTTTGCAGTCTCTTGCACTTGGGCATCTAGGCAATTGCCCTTCAGAGTTTACTCACATTAAAAAGCACATCTTCATTTTGGGTCGTGGAGTATACCAGAAGTTGGGAGTAAATCCAGCACCAATTCACAGAAGCAGCATAACTGTCTTTTGCGTGTGTTTTTTAAGGAAAAAAAGTAGTGCTTACATTAGCTTCAATGGCATTTCATTAAAATCACACCACAACAAATGAAATATAACATTCTTGAATTTTATATCCACAGAAGATTCATGTGAATCTTAAAGAACAGTATATTAGCATAGTTATAAAGCAGATGCCAATTCAATCATTATTATGTTTAATTTAACACACTGTAACTTCCAGTAATATTATACAGCCTTAAATACATAAACCAATCTAAATTATGGCAAAATTTCTTAATTACTTTTGAAACATGTATGCATTATATTACATATTGAAGATCTGATCCTTCTAACTGTTCAGCCCACGTACTGCTAGCCTCCCTGTAAGTGCCTTCTTTCTTTCCAGCTGAGCATATTTGGGAATATATTATTAGATAATTAAATGAATTACCATACTGAGACACATCAAAGTTCATCTAGTCTAGTATCTCGAATCCAACAGCAGCCAACAACTTACATCTGGGAAAGAAGTTAAGAATAAGGCAACTACATAATGAGTCTTCAGGTATAGTGCCCCAGGCTCCAGTGCAGCTCAGGAACCTCCTGATCCAGTGGTGGTATCATTGTGATACACCACAGTGAAACCAGCACCAGAATCTAGCCCAAAGCTAAGTCCTACGGTTAATAATCTTAAATTCAGAGAAGCTCAAAAGTGATAAAGAAAAAAATTTCTATTTGTGTTAGAGAACAGAATAAAAAGTAGCAGTTGTATTTCAAAAAAGAAACTTTTCCCAGGAAATATTTTAATAAAAGTCTTTGTATAGTTTCAAGGTAAGTATTTTTATTTTTCCTAATCTTAAAAAGTAAAACCACAACTCAGTCCTATTCCCACGTATGTGTATACACTCCCTCAACTCCACTGGTATGAATGTAAGTCTTGTATATATAAACACACTTATCCCTCTCCCTATTAAAAAAAAAAAAAAAAAAAAAAAAAAAAAAACCCACACCAAGAATCAAAACCCACAAACCAAAAAAGCTATGTATTGATGCTGTTCAGCTCTCCACATTTGTGGTGGAGAGCTGTCTTGGAAAACCAGCTATTTTTAACTTAACTGATTATAAAAAAACCACCATCCTTTAACTGTTAAACATTATGTTTTCTAAGGTACATTATAGAATTGACATATTATCCACTGCTCTTTATCAGTGCTTATAGCCACAGAAGTGCTGCCAGGACCCCGTATTTTACTTCTTTTTAGCTGCCACCACACTTCTTTAGGGTTTGTGCACTTCAAGCCATCAACTGGCTCCTAGATTGCCATCTTCTCAACTACTATTGCTCAATTCTGCCTTTAAATGCTGCAAATTCTCCTTCGCTGCTGCTTTTTCGTGATCATTTCTAGATAATGTCCCATCTTGAATTACATGGGTGAAAGACAGGGTTGGTAACAGATTATTTTAATGCTGTTGTGTTAACAACACTTTGTTGTGATTAGGGGGCTGTCAGAAAGTCATCTGGTAAGGGTTTAGTCAGGGATTGAATCCAAAGGTTCTTCTGATTTAATAAACTACTGGAAATCTTTCTTTGACAATTCTTTTAATGCTTAGTTTCGTGAGGGGAAAAAAGTAGTAAAGGGAACTCAATTTTTACTTACCTTCACAACTTTAATAGTTGATGCTTTACTATCATTGTCAGCTCAATTTATTGCTTAGATTTGAGCAGCAGGTAGTTCTGATTAACAAAGTGATATCAGGAATCACTCCAGAGCAAACTGAGATCAGCAAATGGATCATACAAACACTGAAAAAGCTCGAGCGGAGCTGCAGTTGTTGACAGCATGGTGGCTACTTCAGGACATTGCGTCAGAGAGACAGGACAGATGCACGGCACTCAGAGAGAAAGACTTGGAGAAGAGCAACGGTTGGTGCTAAAGGTAGGAAATAATCTCTCAGAAAGCTGAAGCCATGAAAAAAAACAGAATCAAAATCTGGGTGGTTCAATATGAAAGTATAAACAGGCCAAAACAATGTTTAAAGCTGGTCGGTCTTTAAGACACACTTAGAGAAGGTGACACTGAAAAGCTAGAGTACGTCCAAGTAAGCATTTCTATAAGCTCCGTTCAGAGCGGTCAGGCACAAGCTCAAGTTGTCAGATGCTCTGGCACTGAGGACTGCGTGTTTGAACCTCATCTGTAATTACAGTGTCTACACGCATACTGAAGACTTATTACCTACCGGTATAAGTGCTAATAACAGGGTGTGTGTGTGTGTGTTCATTTAATCTTTCATAAAAATCCACCTTCTCTCTCTCCTTTTTTTCTTTCTTTCAAAGGAAAAAAAAACAAAAGAAACTAAAATATTTTACTTAATGTTTTTTCCCCTTCCAAAATAACAGAATAAAAGACATTAGCAACCAAGAGAATCTGACAATACTGGAACTTTCTGAAACAAGGTTTTGCATATCTCACTTGGCAGCTGGCAGCAGGATGTGACAAATGAGAATTCTCACTCCAAGCTGCTGGCTGCCAGTCATGAGTTATCTTATTCCTTGCAGTGAGAGCAGACCACAGAAAAGCAGGCAAGCAAATAGACCAGAGATACAGGCAAAAGACTGGATAAAATATTTCTATAAAGAAAAAAAAACCCACAACAAACCAAACAACCACCACCCCAAACAATCAACCAAAGAAACCAATCAGTTGATGAATGCAGTGGTACTTGTACTCTCAATACCTTATTTAGCACCGAGAATTCTTGTGTCACATTATTACAGTGTATAACAAAGGTTATACAAAATTAAAAACGTGAGCCTTGCTATGGGCACATTTTAATTTGTTCTTCAGTTCATCTGAAGCGTGTCAACTTTTAATTGTTCTTTTAGAGGAACTCATGACTAACTGAAATGGCTGATTATAATGCAAGTCTTCTAGCTGAGCCTGAGTGGCACCTATCAGACTGCCTTCTTGTTGGGAAACCACCAACTTCAGGATATATCCTGACCAAACAGATTTTCAAACTGAACCATAAACTAAGCTCCCCTTCTCCCTCAAAGAAAGCATCAAGTGAGGAACAATGTCTCTCTCTCATTTTCTCCTGTGCTCAACATATTGTATATTTTACTCCAAAGTTTTCTCTGCTGTAATTTGCCTACTGTCAAGTTGATATCCCCCCCTCCCCAAAGCCCTGTCTTTCCCAGTCTTTTAACCATTCACAGACCACTGATTTGTTTTTGGAATTTAAGAATTCACTTCACACACACACACACAAATCCTATTGTACCCACATCAAACTGGTAACCAAGGGAGAGGCCAGATGACACGATAGCATTTTCAGATCGTTTCCTTAATGGAAAACATTGCAACAACAACTAAAAACAGAGGGAGTTATTTTCTAAACAGTCTGGAGAGCTAGAGTGAATGTTATTTTCTGTATCTTCCTCCAGCAAGCTAACACCATCCATCCTTTCACAGGGCCTGCGTTTGCACTTGCAGAAAGCAGGCTGCCGGGGCCAAGCGTTCCTTGCTGCAGCTTTGAAGCAATTAGCGTTAACTCTCAAAGGGAGGGGTGCCAAAATGGAACAGACTGTGGCTTTTCTAAGGTGCCTGCATTCCTCCCCACCTCCCTCTCTGCCGAGGCAGTCAGTCTGGCTCCAAGTATCTTGAATCACCTAGGCTGAATATTTTTATGCTAGAAACATGTAGATATTTTTTATGGTTAGTTACGTTGAAGTTTGAAGAAGCAACAGATAAAGAAACAGCTAGCACCACCACCTATTGGTGAAAACAGGTAATTTTATTTTATTAATTTGCATTATATTATGTAAATTTATAATTGTAAATACTTTAGGGCAGATATTGTTTATTCTAAAAGTTTAAGCTGAGTACGCTTAAGACTAAATTAAGTCCCAAAAATGATAGGTCGCTTGTTAAAATTAAATAAAAATTGAGGGAAATAAGTACTAAACTTTTCTATACTCTTTGCGCAACAGTAATGAAAGCTGGGCAGGACACCACATACATGTGGTTTCTTAGGCTTTTTTTTATTTTATTATTAGGATCTATTTAAAGTTTAGAAAGACTTTTAAAAGTTTACTTATTGCCAGACACTACCGCAATTGCAATCCCTGAAAAGGATTTACGACTTCTCGGGCATTTCATGACAATATACAGGAACTTCTCAAAATAATATGAGATTTTTAGAAAGCATAATAAAAAAAAAAAAAAAAAAGACTCCATCCAGTATCATCTTAATATCTTGCAGCTGTGAGGATTCTACTAAGATCTCTTCCAATATAATTAAAAAAATAATCTTGTGGCTGATTACTTTTGCCTTCCTAGATTATGGAGCTAGGATAGTCTTACTAAGTATTAGCCCTTGACATACATTTTTTTTTCAGCATTAAAAAAGCATGAGATTTTTTTCAGTGACACTGTTATCTCTTAATTATCTGTCTTTCTCCTTACCTATCAATGTCATTTAAGAACAGAAATTCTGCAGATTAAGAGACACTCCAGGACTGTGTTGATCACTTCAGACAGTACATGCCACAGGATAATATGGTATTTAGTTAAACACCAAATTTTGCTAAATGCTATTTAATGAAAACAGGGATTCCTCTGGTATTTTCTATCAGTATGAGATATATAATCTATATAATAGATAATTGAAAATGTTCTAAAGAACCAGAACATTTTCAAATAGCAACGCGAAAAGCTGATTTTGCTCTGGACTGACATCTGAGCTATAATATTTGAAGATATTCCTTTAATAAGATTGAATAAGAGGTCTTGGAAATAGATCCTTCCAGTAAGAGGAATAATAAAACTTGAGATAGCACAGGTACTGAGACATGCTCTCATTCAGAAGTGTAGTAAGTGAAGAGATGCTTGTAAGTATTGTATTGAAAGATTGGTTAAATTTTCTCTGTCATTAATAAAAAACAACTTCTTTTGAAGCATTTAAAGAAAGAAATTTTGACTGACTTGCCTAGGAACCAACTGCTTTGAATTAAAAAATGTTGTTGCTGATTAAAGACTTGCTGATGTCCAGTGAAGGTTCTGTTTGTTTTCCCACATAGAACGTCTGAGAAAATCTTGGCTAAAGAAACAGAGCAGATACTGGAACTACTTATGTTCGTTGCAATTAAAACGGAGGAAGCTTTAAGGCATATCCCTTGGACACATTATGCCACAGCAGCTCAGTCTCCTTTACAAGAAAGCTATTTCAAAGAGACAGGGCAAGACATCAACTATGAAAAGTTTCCAGAAGTTACCAAAATGAATCTCTGTATGAAAAGCAGGTAAGGGCAGTGTCATGCTTTTAAATGAAAAGAGATTTTGCTTGGTCCTTGAACGAGCAAGGGGCTTAACAACCTGCTACCTTCAGCAGAGGATGGAAAGTCATGTGACCATTCCCAATCACAATCTTTCCTATCATGTGTCAGAATAGAGACAATTATATTCCATTGAATAAAGTTAAGATCCCAGGGTTGTGTGGAATATGGTTGCATCTATTCACTGTGTTATTGGTGCAGTTTAAAACAGCCATTACAGAAGTATTCAAATTTTCTTGGACATCATCCATTTAAAAACACCTGGAAAACACAAGCACAGTCTGATAGTCATTATACATGCAGAACATGATTTCTGATGACAACTCAGCCACTATATGTTGGCAGTTTATGTCCACTGAAAAACAGAGGGTCTTACAAAAGGTAGTACCACATGCCTAGTTTCAAAGCCCTCCTCCCTCACCTTACCATTTTCATGAAACTAATATTGTTCCTTAGTCCTAAGTGATCACACCCAGTTTAAAGCACACCATTCTACAGGCAAAGTGAAGGATTTTACCATGCACACGTCATTTTACATAGCAAATTCATTTGCTGTTTTATTGTTCAGTCTGTCTTATGTCCCTTCAATTCCAATTGAAAGGAACACCCAGAAAACTTAATTTCACTGATGTGGAATCATCAGTATCAAAAGCAATTAGCCCCTCAGAGCAATACGCTTTTGTATCTGCATACAGATAACATTTTCAGAAACACACACCTCAGCATCCACTGCCTCCCCCGCACAGACGCAACCATGCAACTATGTCTTACACACAGGTTTATATATCCTAATCAATCAGGCTGATTTTAATTAATCCTAATTGTCCTATTAAGGTTCCTGGCTAACAACAACACAACAAAAAGGATTCCCTAAGCAGCCTAATTGACTTAATCAGCTTCTTAATAATTCTCTTCAGGCCTTTACAATGAACTAACCTCTAGTTCATTTTAATACGCATTATTCAAGAGAAAGATAAAGCCAACTTCTTGATTCTAGGATTCAGTTTTCATCACTGCAGTGAAGAGCATGGTAGGCACTAGACATGTTAGGATCCATAGATAGAGAAGAACTGCATTAGCAAGATGTGACCAGCTCTCCTCCAGGCGTGTATTGCCAATGGAGAAAGTTTAAAGAGCTCTAGCTGCATTTTCCCATAGGAAAACATGGGATCGTAATCTCAGACTGCAATTACAGTTGTTGATGAGCCTTCAAAGGCTAATTGAAGGTACTGTACGTATTAATATAGTTATGAATTAAAACCCTTATAAATTAAAAATACCCATTAAACTAATGTGTGAAAAACTAGCAAACAATATTTACTGCCAGAAGTTCGGCACTAAAAATACCGTATATACATTTGAGCTGTACATAGAGATTTACGGGGCAGGGGAAAGCAAGCTACAGGCACGTGATTTTGTTCCAACAGTGACTTGTATCATACTATCATGAACAAAGAAAAGCTCACTTTTCAATATTTTTATGTGTACTAAGGACATGTCAACTTTCAAGAACTCTACCTGTGCAACTTCTTCATCACATGTTTTCCTCGTTGCTCTTATTTGTCTGGCAGTAGAAGTATTCCTGGCACTTCACCAGCAAATTGCACAGTATGTTCCTGGCCTAAGAATTTTGTCAGCTGGGGCTTTAGGACAAGATTTTCACAACCATTAGGTGTTTAAAAATGCATATTAATCGCAACAGGATTTTCAGAATCACCTCTACGTTTTGAGTTTTTGTTCTGTTGTTTGGGGGGTGTGTGTGTGTGTGTTTGGGGTTTTTTTAATATTTTTGGGGGGTTGGTTTTTGGGGTTTTTTTTGTTTTGTTTTTTGTAAGTTTTAGAAAGCATTCTAAAGCACATAAGTACATGTAGATAGATGGCCTCCACTGTTTCTATCTTTGCGTATAATACATGTAAATAGGACATCATATTTACTCATTTCATAGAAGACAGCAAGGTCAACATAGGGTTAATATGTGTGAATCAAAATGAAGGATCTTAATCAGGACTATGGTGGCACAAACTTTTTCTTCTGATCCTAGTAAATATTTATTCATATAAGTAGTTGTTAGCCCCTCAAGGACTTGCACGTTAGCTATATGTTGGAGGTCTACAAGTATAAGCCAAAATAATGAAAGGTCAATTGCAAAAGCAATGTGTATTATTTTCTTTTGGCCTTCTGACTTCTTAAACATTTTAAATTATATGAACTAGGTAGCATGAAATGGAAAGTAACAAAGCAAATTAAGTGCAGCATCGCTTCTCTCAAAGTTATTAATCCTAAAAGATCAGAGCATCTTGATGAAATCAAGTTTGGCCCCACTGAGATGACAGTGATGCCTTTCCTACAGGCTATTCAAGGTGCTTTCTGTGAAGATTTGTATAAAAGCCAAATGCATCCTCAGAAAGCAGAATTTGGAATTAAAAAAAAATACCAAATCACTTTACATCCAGCCTGCTTTTATCCAGACAACCTTCAGCTGATGTTAGCTTCTCCCTTTCTCAGTGAGAGCAAGAAGCAGCATGAGGTACCACAATAGACACTACTGCCAGTTCCAAAATGGGTCAGGTGGGTGGCTTAGCCAGCATTCCCCACCCAACCTTCAGAACCAGTAACGTGCTTGCTCAGTGTGTGTGGGTATACTTCTCAGCAGAAGTCATAATGGTAAATAGATGGCAACATACCATTCATAACAGTCCCTAGGTACACAAGGGGCTTATTCTCCTACTCAGGAGTCCCCATTTTCAGAATATGATGTGATTCTGTCCTCTTCATGACTTTTTATTTCCCAGAAATTAAAGCTAGAGGATGTGTGAGGTATTATAAAGATACTCCAGTCAGTTAAATCCAATAGAGAGCAGTTTCCTTTGGAATAGTTACAAGCTTTAAGACTGAAAATGCTGATCATTGAAAAGTTAGTTTTCCAACAGTTTTATTACGAGTCAGTTGTGATACTTGTTTCAGTGACTTGATCTAGGCTTACAATGAGCATTACAGATTAAGAAGTTCTAGTAAATGGCAAGAAACAACTTCTTTACCTTCATCATCACACTAAAGGAATATGCAAGAATATAAGAAATGCTCAGAGTCAGAAATTACCTACCCTGGCCCAGGAGTCTGTCCTGGATGCAAGCAATAGAAGAGGGCCATCAGGAATCATCCTGGCCAGTTCCTTTAGTATACATTTATACACATTGTCCATAAACCTAGTTAGAGTTTTGAACCTGCTGGTGCTGTCTGCCTCCACAGCCTCCTGGAACAACAAGTTCCAGAAGCCAGAACCACTAACCCTACCTATCATTGAGGAAACCTCCCCCCGCTCCCTTGTCTGCTTTAAGCTGTTCTCCTCATAGCATCGAGTATCCAGATTTCTTCTGTTACAGGAGTCAACAACTGTTCTGTATATAGCATACCAACCACCTCTGTAATTTGGTAGATCTTTATCCCATAGTACTCCCAGCTTCCCTTCCCTCCAAAGTGAAGGGTTTCAGATTTTTCAGACTTTCGCTGTAAGGCGCCTGACCTGCTCTGCTGTAACCACGTCCAGGAACACCAGAGCAATACTCCAGATGTCAGTGCAACAAAGCTTTATTTTTTTGTTCCAAATACCACTGCTGTATCAGCATTCATGCAATATTTTATTTTCACTCATTTATTTTGACACTGGATTCAAGTGTGTGATGAACAATTCTTAAAAGGCTTTTCTGGAAAGGCCTATGTCATCTTGAAGAAAAATATTAGAAAAGGACCTTTTACATATATAAGACTTTTCTCTTTTTCTCTGTAATTAAAAGACCACCTTCTCTCAAAGTTTGTGTAAAAGATTATGCAAAAATAAACCTGTTGGCTATCATTACAAAGCAGACCTAACAGAGAGAAAAACCTTTCCATTTCTAGGCTGTGGAGAAGCACAGACAAAACTTTTCTGGATACAGGTCTTCAAAACCAGTACACGGATTAAACAGTCCTTCTCGGGAAGCCCTACTATGCATTGGGTAGATGGAAGGGAGATGAGCATCTGGATACACAGGTAAAAGCCGCATTTAAAAATGTGTAATGATAAGATCAGATTTTGAAGATGTGCTGAAGTTTCATGGCACTGCTAGAACTTCAAAAGCACAAAAGCCAGTCAGGCTAAATGACATATTTCGTTAATTAAAGAGTGCTGTATGCTATTTCTTTATCCATAAAGGTAACCAGGTAAAATCTGAGAAATTTTTTTCAGGCAGCGAACAAAAGTACTGACAGAAATGGAGTTCAAATTTGAAGTTAAACACAAGTACATTATTCAAAGATGACCATAGTCACACATAAATATTAAAGATATTGAAAAATTGAAGTAATTCAGCTGTTAACAAGTATGTGCTATGTTACTAGTTCCCATGAATGAACAGTCATGCCCTAGAAGATCTCAGAACATCAAACCACCAGCTGAGAAAATGATGGATTTCTTTCATGACTAGCTAAGTTCTCTATGGGTGACAAACATCTTCTGTAAAGTTTAACTGATGGGAAGAAAGGATCTTGGGTACTTCCATTTGGAATTAGAATAGTTTGTTTTAAAGCTAGGGGAAGAGCAAATATCTGGATTTGATTCCTCACTTAAGTGAGAAAAAAATCAAAACCCCAATGAGATTTATATTTCAATCATTTGTCCAAATGACAAATTTCTTTTGGGTCTTAAAAACAAAAGAAACAATGATTTCTTTGTGACCCAAATCAGTTAAGGACAAAACCTACCTTTTAAATTAAACCAGTATTATAGAAAGTACCACCCAATCCCCCCCACAACAGAGAAACACAGATCCCAGTCCCTGTGCGGTCTATTCCAGCAGACTGTGCTAGGCAACACCAAGAGTTCAAAAGAATTCTGCCTGGTGTCCACAAACAGTGCAACATACAATTTAAAATATGATGTTCCTGTTGTTGCAATGGTGTTTCTTCAGAGGGGGGACCTAACTTTACGTTACGCCTTAAAATAAAAGGCTCCTTCATCAACAATAAAATTCCCATTCATTTCAGGAAAAACAGAGTTGTTAAAGCTATTGAAACCCCTAAACCCACCTACTACAGGGCTGTTTGAACAAAGGTCTCAAGGAAAAAAAAAAATAACCCAAACATCAACCCACAACATACGAAGAGTTTCTGTATCTAACACCTCACCACCACATTCTTAACACTTAAGTTGAGCAAACTACAGAGATCGTAACATTTGCCTCCATACTGCACCCTGAACTAGCAATAGCTGCTTAAAACTAGCCTCATACTGGGAATAATTGCTTTACTACGTTTCAAATCTAAATTTTGAATGACCCAGTGAAATTCAAATCTTATTTGTCTTTCTACTATACAATTGAGAAAAACATCTGTTTAAGCACTTTGAAAGTGTTTAATCTTAATCTTTCAAACTCACTTTGATAATTATTTCAAACTGATATGACAGTATGATTAATTACCCTATAAAAGGCAGAAAAAATGACAGAGTGTGTTTAGACTTTTCATACATGTACAAATTATCGAACCACTGATTAACATAAAGATTTTGGATGTGGTAACAGCCAATTTGCATATGTATGCCTTCTAATATTTTTTATAACTTAAGACATTTCACATTTAATTAGAAGCAAGATCATCAAAATAGTATTCAGAAATCTGAAGCCAATTGCTTTTTAAACCCTCTATTCTGAAATTTTGTGGGACTTTTTTAATGCAAATAATGCATTGCCAGGCTCAGGATGGATTTCAGTGTGCTTACTGTACATTAATAGCCCAAAGAAATTCAACATTAGGTTGGTATTGAAATGAAACTCCTGTAAGCGTGCTACCATTCTTCCATTCAATAAAGGTCAAGCTGCTAGTTGACTGTCATTAGACATAGTCTCTTGACTGCTTAAAGGTTATATAAATATTAAAGTTTATGAAGTCAGCTAGGAAACTTTCTTTTCAAATATCTTGCCGCGTTATTTTTATCTTTTCCAAGAAACAATTATACATCATTCAAAAGGGTGATGTGCTTTTCTTTTGAGACAAATACATGCTTTTCCACAAATAATGGATTTTCCAAAATCACAGTAAGGAAATAAAAGGATAAAAATCTTAGCTAAAAGCGATGAGTCGTATGCTTATTAAAAACCCAAAGCCACTCTATGACTTTATTTTGTTAATCTAGAGTCTGAACAGTGTGGCTTTCATTATTAGGTTACAATAGATCAAGATTTATGTTCACACTAACGTTGCCCTCATTTCCATTTATATTAAACTGGTATTTGTTTTTTAAAGGAGGCACGTGAATGAAGAGAAACTTGCCCAATCTCTGTTTGTTCAGCTTGTAACTTGCACAATAGCAAATTCAATCTTGTTAAGAGGCTTTTTCTTCCATTATAGAAGTTACTGGAATTGCAAGAAATTCTGAATCTGCATAGGCTACATATTTATGTTAGGGGGGAATGGGACCCCACCAAATTTGGGAAAGGGAGTTTTGACTTGCACTACTAAATTGCATATAACTGGCTCATTTCAAATATCCTTTGCCCATTTTATTACAGAGCTAGGAGAAATGCCTTCATTTGACAATAGCAAATGGAAGTTCCTCTGACAACACTGCGGGAATAACAATACAAGCACATTTCCTCCCCTCCACCAGTTGCTAAGGTAATTTGTCACCTCAATATCTGGCCTTGCCCACTGATCAGGGAAGTAAGCAGTAGAAGACAGTGATCCTGGTGAGATACTCTGGCCACAAGGAATTAATGAAAATGCTATCACTGATCTTAATTGTTCACCTGAATTATATTCCTAGCCTGGGTACTCGCTGGCTCTGTATCGTCCTCAGCAAGCTGTTTATACTCTCTTTGTTTTCAACTTTCCTGTCCATAAAATGAGAGATATAAAGTAAATCTATCTCATAAGGATATAGGGAGTCTCATTTCTGCAAGTTTTAAACCTCAACTTTCAGTAACGTTACCTGAACAAAATTACGGGAGCAAAATTCCTGCTGAAACAAGTTTAGTATCTTGTAAACTACACTGATCTTCTTGAATTAAGATTCCACAGGAATAAATACAAGATTCTGTTTATTTTTTCTATTTTCCTCAGTTAAAAAGAAAAAAGAATATTCAGTGCTGCTCACTTATTTCAAAGCAAACAAAAAAAAAAGCATTCAGGTATGTGACTAATCCTAATCAGAACATGTGTTTATTTGTTTATTATTGCATGTCAGGGGTCATTTTATCCTTTTTCTTTGTAACACCTTAAAAATATTGAACAAAAGCATTGTTCAAGTTTCTGGACACCTCCCATTTTCTGTGGTTTTTTTTTTTTTTTTTTTTTTGTTTTTGTTTTTTTTTTGTTTTTTTTTTCTCTGTGTGTGTGTGTGTTTTTGTTTTATTTTTTTTTCCCTGAACACATTTATTAGCTCTGTTCCTAAATTTTCTTATTGAATCTGTGTGTTATTCATAAAAACAAGAAAACTCTTCAATTTCTTTACATTTCAAACTGTTTGATAATTGCTTTTTCACAGCCACATTTGTTTCTCTACTTCCTACGTAAACTTTCTAACCCACCCCCCACCCCAAATCCCACAAAAAAAAGTGTGTGGATTTTTGTTTCTATTTAGAATATAGTCATATTTTTCAGAAAATAAGGAAAGAATACATTGCCAAACAGAACATAACAGCAAATAACTGGAGAGAGCAAACAAGGATATTTCTGATATTATTTTGTCGGGGTTTTTTAATAATATACTTTGATAATTAAAATTAAAATTATGGCTGCTATTCTCTCACTGAAAGGGATACATGCTATCAATAACTGTCAGTTATTTATTCCTCAAGAAGTCGAGAACAGTAATTTTCTAATGATATAAGGAGTATTTAGACCGTCCCAATGAGGCTAAAAATGAGTTATCTTATATTAAAGTGAAAGTAAATACATACATGCTTTCCTGTGCCCAAGAGCATCGTTGAGAATTGGAGTGCTAGATCATTAATTTCTGTGAATAAAGACTATTCTAAATGTTTCTCTAGCTTTATAAAGATTCAGGAGTCAGTAAGACAGAAAGTTATCTTCTCCCCCTAGAAAGCTGACATTTGGAACTTCTATGGAAGTAACTATCTGAAGAAAGATACAAAGGTGCAAAAATAGTGTGTTTGCTTAACCATTAACTGTATCTTGCGGACAACTCAGGAGAATGGTGAAACTTTCTCTTGCTCTCTTATGCAAATATTCCAATATAAACATCCAGGAATTACAATCCACTGTGATATCAAATTCACATTACAGATCAGCTAAAATCTCTGCAGTTTAACCTTCCAAGCTAACATTGAAGAATGGGTGAAGTTAAACACAGCCAGTTGAAGCCCTGATCTACAAGATATTGCAGAGAATGTTTGCTCTCCTGGTTTGGTATTCATTTCTGAGATTAATATCAATCTATAGTTACTTCTTCCAAAAATGAGTTCATATTACAAAATTCAGGAGGAACAACAGAGCTTAAGCACGTTCTGTATCTTCTGCCATATAGCTATCATCAACATCCTTTTCTGGAGATGGGTATTCACAGGCACAGTCAGAATATCGCATGGTAAAGATGAAACATGGATCAACTGTCAAGAAGCTTAACAATATATTGGAAAAGCTCTTTCAAGTGAGGCCTATTAATGCTCTTCCATGCTGAGACACTACCAATAGTTATTTTATATAATTAGTCTTTTAGGTCTGTGAATAGAAAAGGAATTGTGGTGCTTCTGAACTAAGATTTTTCCTAAGCTTTTGAAAACAGAGGGGGATGGAGCATGCCTGAGACTAAGGGTAGGAGGGAAAGCACGTTCCTAGAGTAATTGAGAAGGTACAACTTGGTAAATCTAATTTCTGTTAACAGAAATAGTCTGACCACAACAACCATGTACAGTTACTGTTGAAAGGCTTTCACTATTTTACATTGTAAACATAAAACTTGTTAGGAAATACCAGGCTATTGGTTTTACAGAGATCTTACTATTTTACATCCAAAGGAAATATTGCTCCCTACTTAGATGACAAGACCTCTAAATTTTCTCCAATTGCAGTAATAGCGTACAGTGTGTCACGAGAACCTACGTCAATTCCATTACTTAAATGAATTTGCCAATTTTCTTGTATCCCCAGCTCCCCAAACATATTTTTACATCTGATATTTCAAATGCAGTAGCTCCTTCTAATATTTCACTTCCCTTGCAGCCCAAACAGTTTTAGATAGTTCATACATCCCTCATTGCAATATTTAGTAATCTTTGTTCCTAGAACCAACAAGTAACTGCACAGAGGTAGATCAAACTTAGTATTTAGTGCTATGCTCAGTGCTAAATATTTGTTTCATATTATTATTACACTATTCATCATTTATACCATGCACATTCACTAATTATGTGAGCAAAACTATGAATATACCAAAATCTTGTTGTCCAGTTATGGAAAACTGGCCTTATATTTAAGATTCTTCAGGACCTCTAGCAAAACAAAACACACAAAAAAGCCAGTCAGCTGTAAGGTTACAATCACAGACCGACAAAAAGCAATTGAATTGTAGTCCTTAACCGCCACTTAATATATTGCTGAACACCAGGTTAATTACCAAAGATATTATGCAACACACACCTTTCAGTGTGAAAATAATTGAATTTTCCTGTGGAAATTTCATTGCCAAAGAACATTATCACTAGATCTTGAAAAAAGAAAATTAATTAAGTATTTAAATGCACTAGGCCAACATACTCATACAGACAACAAAAGAGTTTCAGGGAAAAAGCATTAGAGTATTTTGATGTTTCATTTTTAAGACTACTGTATTTAATAAGAAAAATCCATTGCCAGATACAGTCTGTGAAGCAATGTAACAAATTAATGGCTATATAAGGGGTCTGAAGAGGGGAACTGAAGTGGCAACACTTTAAGAAGCAGCAAGTCTCCATGAATTTCCTAAGTATGTGGCCTTACTGCAAGGAAAAAGCTCTTACACAGCACAGTTAACTTGCCATCTGAAATGATCATGATGACTAAACCAAATCAAAATCAAATGTATGTGTCAAGTTTTTTATTCATGCCTAATTTTTTCAGTGTAACTTTGCAGTAACAGTATTTTTGTTTGTTTCCCAATTTTGTGTTAATTTTTATGCTGTAGTTCAGGCAAAATTCCTTCTAATAATGGATAAACTCTTTCAGGTAAAAGGCGTTATTTGGACAAGCCAAATCTTTAGGTTAATAACTTACTGCATCAATGCTGTAGACTATATTAACTTGAAGAAGCAGAAGAATGGTTTCAACAAACTCATTTCCATTAAGTTATCGTTGTTTTGGGAGCGATACAAACACACAAACCATTTTCCAAGATCAGGAGTTGTCTGCCTGTATAAATCTTCTGGATTAACCTGGTGGTGTATTTCCTATCACTATTTTTTGTTTGTTGGCTTTAGGGTTTTGGTGTTTTTTATTTGCTTTCCTGTTAATGGTGTTTGCTGAGATTGATGTTAGGTTATTTGAAATAATTACAGTACAAGAAATGTTAAACTGTACATAATATAAATCAGGCTAATCCTGTATCTACAACCTGCATCTTCAAAAGGTACACAGATACCTCAGTTCTATTACGAAGAAATCATAACTAAGCATGTTTAAAGCTTACATAATTTCCAAGTCTGGAAGATTTCATTGATGCCTGATGACATTTAACACTGTATTTATTAAACCATTTGAAAACGGTTTAATAAACAGTGCAGACTGACAGGCTTAATATCTGTTATCTCCAAAATTAATCACCTGTGTTTTTGGACAACACTTCAGGGCAGGGAGGAAATCCTAAACTTTTTAATATTGAACTTTCTAGAACTACACCACCATTTTAAAGAATAAAACCTTTACACAAACATTTGGATCAATATAGATTTTAGCCATTTCCATCTCTCAGAGGAGATGGAATAGCTCAGTAGAAATGTACTCTGATGGCTGAAAGCTCACAGGGAGAATTTATTCTAAGGACCATTTGGTGGATTAAGTGTGTATCTACTTTGTATTTAGTACTCCTGCTAAGTCCACATGTGGACGCTTCTAGTGACTAAAAGGAAAGTCTTTACAGGAGATAACTAATCAGCTTCAGATGTTTTCACATAGCAAATTAACGTGGGCAGCTAACACACCGTAAATTCAAAGTTGCTTATTAATCCTGTTTATAGATAAACTCTAATTAAATGCTGCCAGTGTAGTTATTTCATACTGTGAAATAGGTGGCACCTTGAAATGGGTGCAAAAATTACTGTTGATTCACATTTGCCTTCTCTTAAGATATTCAGAACATATTTGCTCACTTTGTAGTAAAAGGACTTTTATTCTCAGAGTTGCCGGTTACAAATTCAGGTAATACTGTAAAAGTTAATCTCACTACTTTACTGCTTGTTTTCACTTGTCCAACATGAAAGTAGAATTGATTCTTTAATGGGAACCTTTATTAGCAAAAGTGCCCAGAGAACCCAGCTCAAACACACGCAGCGCTGCTCTCCCTGCTGCGGGACTAGCACAGACATGAAACTAGAAGCTACTTGTTTCTTATCAAAATGCACACTTAGAACTTAACTACATGCAGGCAGCAGTACAAATTTGCTGGTTTTAAGTGCCTTTTTTTCTCCTAAAATCAAAGTTAAAAACTTTTCCCTACCATATTATCAAGAGCATAACTCTAATGGAAGAATATAACACTTGTTACAGTAACATTCCTGATTAAAAGAGAGGTGCTGTAGTCAGTGATTTGCAATGATTTATTTGGTGATATGGAGTATTAAAAACTTTTAGAACTCGTTTAGTGTACTGCAGGTGACATGTGATTGAATATTACTGTAGAACCACAGCTCCCAGAGGGTTTAATCAATACATCTTTATGTTTTCCTATCATATCTGCCTTGCTTTATTTCCTCTGAGCATGCTCTGCACATAAGGGGTAGATGGTTTATATTCAAGCAAATATGGAGAACTGGTGAACCCAATTACTCTGATTTTTATAATTTAATTTGTCATCTATGATGCAAAGCACATTGTAACCAATTATATTAAGGAAACTATTAAAAATAGCCACCTTCATTCTCTTCCAATAGGATATTTTTTTTTAGTAGATTTTTCCTAGAGAAACTGGAGTATTTTTCTATGGTGCAGAATTACAAAAGTCTATCTGAAAGGCTTACTTGAAAAAAAAAAAAAACAAAAAACCAAATCCGAACCAAACAACAACACCTGCCCCACCCCCCACCCCCGCAAAAAAAATAAAATAAAATCACCCCGCAACAAGCAAAAAACAACCAACCAAAAAACTCCAAAACACACACAAACCACAACGAAGGAGGGAGGGGGCCAACATGATGACACAGGGGAAATCACAAGTATAGCTATTTTACTTCAATTAAATGCACCGAAATACCATTTTAATTAAATACTGAAAAACTGAAAATGCAACAAAGAATACTTTGAAGATCAGTTTGGGAAAATGTGTTGATATAGAACTACAAAGACTTAATGACAACATAATACTTATTACAAGTGATGTTATTGTCTGTCTTTCTGAAAATAATGTCTATTTCTTATACATTTGCTTGTAAAAACTTTTATTTTCATTCATTTTTATCCCCAAAAATCCTTTAAGTTTTATTTGTATTGAAGAAGAATACAGGCAAGGCTACATTCTTAAGTTATAAGTTCAGTGGTAGAATGGAATTTTTTGTCAAACTCATTAAAAAATCCAAATTGAAATTGAAAAGAAAAAATAATTAGACACAAGCACTGCATTAATCTTTTAAATGGCAAGATTTAGCAGAACCGTTGTAGATAATAAATTGCAAAAAGTTACATGAGCATACCAATAAGACCAACATTTTTTGATGACTGCTCCAGTGTTACAAATATTTTTTTAAGGAGCAATGGATTTGAGGCATAATTGTGGTGAATAAACATGTTCACCATATATGCAACTGAAGGATAATTCCAAGTACAAACCATCCATATTTTCCCCTCTGTCTTCCAATTCTTTTCCCCAGAAATAGTAGTGTTCATATATAATGAATAATTTGACATAAGGGTCAAATTCAAAAGAAAAGCTCATTTCCACACGTGCAACTTCTCTAAAGTTCTATTGAACACCTTACAAGAGAGCATACTTTGTACCGCAATTTGAGCGATCCCTAAACATGACTGTAGATTTGAAGAATGTAACCACATAAAGTAAAAGTTTGCCTGGCAAAATGAACATTTCTTAAAGATGAGTTTCTGCCTGTTTACATCACTAGTTGTAGGACTTGACCACTTATTTTAGTATCAAGACTGACCATCTTATCTACAGATAATTTCATAATTACCTTTCGGTGAACTGCAAAAGAAACCTTTTTAACCTCTTGTAGGAAAACACTAAAATGTGTGTACATTAATAGCAGGAATTAAGAAGGGTACATAAGGAAAATGGAAAAGTAATATTGAATGACAAAGGATTTTTGTTGCTGCTGTTAACAGTCACTTTGATAACAGTTACTGTATGTAGCAAAAGCAATTAAGCATTAATACTTTATTGTCTGCAACAGAAGATTAATAAAAAAAATTATTTTCACACAGACACAACAAATAGCAACAAAAAAGAAAAAAGGGTTTCTCCTACTTACATATTTTGATGCCAAGTTTTAGTGTGTAGTAATTCAACTACTGATTCCACTAACCTGAACTTGATTTTGCAGCCCTCAAGTTAAACACAAGATGCTCAATTGTTTTATCCTACTGATGTTGAAGCAAAAAGAACCACAAAATTCTTGTAGCATACACAGTAAGGAAATCAGCAACATAACTCCAAAATGTTCTTTATATAGAGCCAGCACTGCAGATTTCTCTACTACTAGCAAGTTGAAAACAGGTGTAGCCCTTAGTTATGAGGTTCACATGTTACAGCTTTTCAGTGTTTTTCCACCAGATGGCAGGTGAAAGTTTTGATTTCAACATACAAACCAGTTATAGCAAATTATACTAGTACTACAGTTCTTGTAAATGACATCTTGAGTCATTTACACTAAAAGTTTTAATTCACTCAGAGGCACGCCATTGAAAGGTTTTGGCTTCTGAATTAGTGGTAATTTAAATTTCAAAATTAAAAATGTATCAACTAAAAGCTTCAATATGCTGAACCATTCAGATTACATTGTATTCAAAAAATAAGATTGAGGAGGAGGAAAATTAATATATACCAGGAAGTGATGTATTTTTGTACTGAACAATTTTAAATACAGCCAAGATTATAAGAACACACTGTAATTCTTCTCCTGCATTATATTTGCTCACTTCTGGAGTTGAATTAACACCCTCAAGCTCATTCTCCTTTTTTCTAATTGTTCTACATCTCTAATATTACTAGCCTTAGCAACAAAGCCATCACAGGGAAATGCTCTGAAAAAACCCTACCCCTCCTGGCTTAAATGGAATTAGAAATTCAATAAAACAAATCAGAAAAGTTGTTTTTGCAAAACCTTAATTTTGGGGCCTTAACCCTGTAAAAAATTAGTTTTCTCTGTCCACATGAACCCTTTTTGTCTTCAGTGACACCTCAACTTCTGTATCTTCAGCATAGAAAGACCTTCTGGCTGGCGTGGGACCAGCTTCGATAATGTTGTTATGGCAGGTCAGCATCAGTGCTTTAGTTTTGGATCTCCCAGTTGTCCCCACTTAGTTCAGCCCAAGGAGATGCTTCAGGGCACGAGAGCTGTACCCTTCCCCGATGGAAGTGCAGGGCTGCATCTAACCCCCGCCAGCCACTAAGGGCAAAGCCAGCCAGCCTCCTGCTGGAGTGTAAGAAAATTCCTGAAACACTTGTAGGGTGGATGTTGGCTCATCCGTAGCAGCTGCTTTGCTCAACAGCTCTGGTGCACTTGTGCACAGCCCTAAGCAATTAACTTCCACATACTGAAGAAGTCACAGGTTTTGTGGTTTAGCAATCATTACTAATTGTGCTGGCCACACCCAAGCAGCCTTAAAGAAATTTTTTAAAAAACCCATACTCAGCCTTCCTCAAGGAAAAAATAAATGTTCATTAAAAAGAAAGTCAGGGTTAAGTTGAAATAAAGAGCATTTCTTGTTGCAGTGGGGCATATAAATAATGGTAGTTTAGTCACTTTTACTGATTTTTATCTCAGTTTCTACAGCTTTTCAATATTTGGCCTTTATATCCTCTATTCTACTACTTAAATATTTCAAAAAGAGAATTTACAAAACACAGGACACAGAGCAGAAAGTTACCGGGCTGCTGAACCCTCAACCAAGTTCAGCAAGCTGGATTTATGAGATTCTAGGCACAAAAAATTATATGGAAACTGAATAGTGATATTTATTAGAATTAAAACATATTTGTAAAACAGACCTAAGCTATATCTAATATGGCTTAATTATAGTAATCCACACAGTATATTTTTATCTCAATGAGAATGGATGGAATTACTTTCAGAAATCCCTGTGCAACAGGATTTTAAAATACCTTTTAGGTTTTTATGCTATTTTATAATGTAAGGTATGTATTTGATAGTTTTGTACATTTTATTTTGTTCCTGCCTACATCTCTCTTCCTAGAGCTCTGCCTTGAACTTCAGCAAAAAAGTAACATTACCTTAAAGGTGATCTCTGTCTGACTAGGGTTAACTAAACTATTAACTTTTAAGGCCAGTTTACCTTGAAATCGTTTTTTATCATGACATGGTATTTACATGAGATATACAAACTACCTCTACAAATATACTATAAGGTAAATAAAATAATTTAGTATCCTGTTATGTAAGACAGATAATAGTCTTAAGCACTTGTGATTTTTTTGAATTGTAACAAAACATTGCTGACCTTCATTTGTTTTCTTTTTTAAAGAAAATCAGCAGAACCTGACATGGTATTTAAGGGTCTCCCTTTCAGCTGGAGCTTGGACTGAATTAGTCTCACTAAGTTGCTATATAGTAGGCATTTTTTTCTATAAAAAGGCAACTGTAATTTCTTTTATCACTGCTCCTGTTTCAAAACGCCGCATTTTTATAGGTCAGATTCTGTAACAAAAACCCCAACACTAAGAGCATTAAAAAACCAGAACAAACCCAAACAACAAACCTCCAATTTACCCTTACATTAGGGTATGCATGTGTACACACAGAGCTGATATTACAGTGGTGAACGGGCACATCACAGAGAGCTCCATTTCTGATGTCAGTAGACAACAGACATCAAACGGCACATTTAAGCATAGACTAAATTAGGAAAGATGTAACTGAACATCTTCATACCACACATTGGTGATCTGGTCAAAATAAAACTTCTGTTACCATAGTTTTTAAACTCCAGCTGGTTCAAAATATCTCACGATCCTTCCTCACTAAAGCTGACTGAGAGAAACACACAAGATTTTTCCATTTAAAGGAGTTTTTCACACAATATTCAGCTAATGTTGAAGCCCCAGTCCTTACTATCAGTACCTGTTGCTTGGGCTCAGGCCATCTGATGACCATAACGTCAGGATAAAGCCTAATGGCAAGTTTGTTCTGCTCACACAATGGGATTTTCTTTAGGGTTAAACATTTCTTATCTGTGCGGGAGGCAAAGTGCTCTCAAGGTGCTCCAGGCCTGAAGAACTGAGTCTCAGCCCCGGGGAAGACAAATCTTATTACTTTTTGTTCCAAGAACAGAGCACATCCATTCATGTTGACTTTCATAACAATACAGACAAATACATACATACAATTTTATCTACAAACAAATAAACTCTACTGTAGTCACTATATCTCTGAGAAAGAGTGACAAAACAAAGTGCTATCACTTTCCTTAACACACTCCTACCAGGTGTAGCATTGAGCAGAGTGAAGAAAGTGTTTACACACCATAATATAACCCATCACCCATATTGAATTAACTTGCAAGGAAAAAATGTTTTTGAAACGGTGCTAAATATAAGAAAACAAACTCACCTTTGATAACGTTTGCTCTGCTCCTTCTGCCCACGCTCCCAAGGATCCCACAAAATAACATTAACATTTCAGACGGTTGTTTTGCAGTGACTAAAGAGGCCCATTCAATTATCCAATTTGATAAACATTGCAAACACCTGCCTGTCTCACATTTGGTCAAACAGCTGAAAAAATGGCTGAAAGACTAACAATGGGATGCAGGTCTTATTTACCACTACAAGTAAGTCCCTAGTATGCAGTTTGATCCATTACTGATCAAACCATTTGGGTAATAAGAAGTGAATGAGCAGTTCAGACTTCAAGAAAAGCACCTTGCTTACCTCCTGAAGTAAGCAAGTATGTAAGCAGCTAGAACAGTGAACAGCAGGCAACAGAGCAGGGCAACCTCTCATTGCATCTTACAGAAAACTCCCATCTATTTAGCACTCAATGCCTATTATGGTGATCTTTCCCTGAAGCCTTGTTTACCCCCAAAATCTAATCTAAATCGGTACAAAAGAATAAAGAAGCACAAGATTACTGAAAAGCAAAGGGGTGTCTTTCCTAAAACACCAGAGATGCATGCTTCGGTGGCCAAATGGGCAATTCTGTGCCTGTTGAATACGTGGACTAAACTGCTGCTTTGACAGCTCTTATTCCCAAATTAGAATGATTAAGGAATCATATCACTGAGCATTAATGCTCTGGTAACAGTGTTAGTCACAATCCCTTGTGTCTCTGTGTGGGAAGAAAAATCACCAAGCCATACTACATCAACATTAAATAAACAAAGGAACGAACCCACTTACTACTCTTTTTATGAAGAAATAAAATGACAACATAATCCACTAATTCTTCCAATGTCTCATTCCACATTCAAAAAGTAACCCCAACCTAGGCTGACCTACAGTAACTTTTAAAAAAAAGTTCTAGCATGTCCTGTTGAAGTCTTTCAATTCTCTGGCTAAATAATGAATCGTCTTGTAATGAAAACACAGATCATATTTTATTCGTTTATTTGGTATGTATTTGGCACCTTCAAACACAAACCTCATCCCTGCTACAAAAAGTTTACCGCCTGGGCTAGACAACGGGCTTCAAGACAACTGCCAATTTAGATGGGCCAATGTCAAAGACAATATATCAATAGCTGCACTTACTCTAATCACACTGACACCTGGCTCTGGTGAAATAAAGCTGAAGAAGGACCTACAGAAAGGCACGACTGGTCTTTTGCCAGGCCACATTCCCCACAAAGTCAAAAGTGAGAGCAAGTGGTCAGGAAGACGGACTGCTACAAGGGAACACAGGCAGCAAGAAGAAACGGGAGCTGAGGGGCAAGGAGGGCAGAATGTTGCAATTTTAAGGTAAGGACAAACAGATTGATATCAAACCAAAAGGGAACAAACATCGAGGTCTGAACATTTTGATTGGAGCAGAGCAGCTCCCTTGAATTGCTGTTTTTCTGCTTTACATGTGCAGCCCGGTGCCTGCCATTTCTGCGCAGCTGCGCAGTGCAAAGGGCAGACGCAATAAGCTTTTCTCTAACAGAGGGAATCGAGGTCCTTCTGCTACTCTCGGCCCCAGAACACAGCCGTAGCTCTGGCTCAGATGAGTAGGAAAGCGTGGCTGCAGCCCCTAAAGGAACTCACACACGTGGCTCTGTGCCACTCTGTTGTTCTGGTGCCTGGATTCCTTCCTGCTCAGTAGCTGTTATTTGGGTCTATGCAACACAGCTGGTTTTTAACAAGGGTGCAATGAATTTAAAAATTATGGTTCAGTGTTTTTGTTTAAGACAAAGCCACATTTCTAATAAAGGAACTGGTCACACAGGAAGCTCTGGTAGGATTAGCATTAAGATGATAATGGAAATAGAATTAAAACCTGCATTATTACAATGATACTTTATTAAGTGCAGAAAGCAGGCCTGTTTGAATCAAAGAGAATATATTTTATTTAAAGACATGTTCTTAGGGTGTTTTCAAAGGAGCTGAAAAGAAAACAGCTTTCTTTTTCAGTTTTAAATAATGCAATTAAGGAGATAGGCATTTTTTATCAAAAAGAATACAAATTTATTTTTGATAAGAAAAGCATTTAGAAATTGTTTCTGTAAACATGTCTCAGCGCAGATTGAAGCCAAATCTCATGAAAATATTTGCCAGGTCCAATAGCAACCAGACTAATTTTTATATTTATCAGATTTGGAATTTAATACCTTTAATCATTGTTCCAGAAAAACCTGTCAGTACACAAGCTACCTGCAGAGTTTCTACTTTTTATTAGTCAGCTGTGCACTCTTTTAGTCTTAAAGAACTATGTACAGCAAGTGACACTTGTATTTAGCCTGGCTAAAGACAAGGCTTTGTCTGGTTGCAATGAACAAGTGACAAAGAAGGTAAGAGCATTAACTATTGGTTGCATGGTCTATAAGTTAAGCCATACAGATTGAAGTCCAGGCATTTTGATGTGGAATCACTGTCTGCCAAAACCAATCCAACCTTCTTCTGTGGAAATGAGCACAAAGCAGCACACTGCAACCGCAAAATGACACAGTAGGGAAGGCTCACCAGTGTCCTGAAGAGATTCTGAGAACTTTAAGTCAGGAATATGTACCAGCTGTATCAGCTGTGGTAAGAAAAACAAATGTATACTTCATGGTGAAGCATCTACTTTTTTGAATTAGATATTTCACATCTCTGAGAAGTACCCAATGAGACAAAGAGAGGTTGGAAAGTACAAGCCAAGAAAGGCAGTGACTGCCTCATCTGCATCTACAGAAGACACACAACCATTCAGTAATGAATAAGTTGTATTCTTCACTGGTTTGAAATTGGAAATTGCTAGTGTAGAAGAGAGAATTTAAGAGTTAACTTTATTTTTGAAGTCAACTGAAAACAAGGAATTTTGAGTGGGAAATTAAACAGTGCTGAATTAAGCAGAAAAAAAATCCATTTTTTTCCTAAAAAAATCTAAAGTAAAAGACTCTGTTGCTTAATTTCTGTATCAGTTGCTTATAATTATAGACAGTTTCACCCCCTACAAATTAAAAAGTTACTCTCATAAACTATTACTGGAGGCTAAGAAGAAAACATCAAGTTGGAGAGACAAAATAGTTCCTCAGCGATACCGAGGGCAAGCAGCATGTCCTGGGTACGCAGTACATACCGCAGAAAGTTACGGTGCCTTTCTTCTGTCAGTATAATACAGAGCAATTACCCTGGTAAGAATCTATAAAAATAAAACCACCATAGCTAGTTGATCACTAAAGTTAACTTAGGTCTAAAAACAGCACTGAAAAGCTTAGGGAACAGAATGGACATGCATAACTGTCTCTCTTAAATGGTACACACACAGTTCAGAAGAGAATGAAAACCAAACCCAGAACACATGAAGTTTATTCTTTTGCAGGCTTTTGGTGCAAGTTTTTGATCCAAAATCTGCATTTGGCCATCTGTTTTCTGAATCATAATCAAATCATAATGATCATAAATCAGATGGAGGGGCTACTTTGAAAGAATTTGCCTTATGTTAAGATTTTATATTTAAAAAATAATAATTCGTACTCTCCTCTGTACACCCAGAGCCAATATTCATTGAAACTTAACCTCATATGGATTGAAACAAAATACATAACATTAAATTTTATTTTGCAATACAGAAAATTACTAAGGAAAATTCATGAGTAATCAGAAAGCCAAAGGGATGACATTAATAAGAATAAATGTAAAAAATCCAGTCATTTATCTCATAATAATTCGATGCGTTGTTAATCAGTGACTTTTGTTACAAGGATAAAGGAAAATAAGAGCATCCTCCCAAACGAAGACCTTTATTCAGACTGCAGACAACTCGGCTGTTAAAAGCTGTCTGGATCTGTGCATGTGATTTCAGTGCTCCCTAGTAAAGCACACTCTACAACCTGTTGTGCCTCACAATCGTGGGAAATGTAGTGTGTTTGTCTATGTTATGGGACAATATTGCCATAAAGATATCAGAGAAGATCATTAAATACCTACCTATGCTTTAAGACATTGGTATGGCTAGCTTAAACTAAAAATGATTGTTTGGGTGACTTGGAATTCTGTGTGTCCTCAAAGGGCACATTCCTTTAATAGATTAAAGGAGCTCATTTGCACAGTGAATTCTAGATGTTTTGTTCGGTTGTTTTAAACAATGAAACTGGAATTCTTCCCATATTATATTTCTGCTCCTCCAATATAAAGCTTAGTAGAATTCATAAACAATTGGAGGGGTGTGAAGATCATCCATGGTAAATACAGAAGTCATTGGCAGTTCAGCTGCTTTTACCAACTCTTAGTTTGTTCTACAGTTTTGTGCATTGAAAGTCAATGGTGAGGCATCCGGAAAAAGCTGGCTAGAAGATCAGCTCCTTGTGACCCATGTTTTGTTTACCCATCTGCTACCCTGCTGTATGTTACATGATGCTATGAAGGTATTTGTTTTAGAAAGGATAAGATGTATATGAAAATGCACTTCCTTACTACTTTCCCATTTTTTTCAGAACCTTCTTTAGCATTCCTCTTTCAAGCTAGCATTGTGTATTTTTAAATTAATGGAGCCGTATTTGGTCCAACACTCAGTTGTTTTTGTAAAGTAATTAGACCCCAAATGCACCCAAATAATTTCCAGGCTTCCAGCTGGATAAAACATTCATTGCTGCTTTTGTAGATATTTTGAACCTGGTTTAATTCTTTTCTCTCTTAAAATCAAAAGAGAGAACATATTAGCAGAAGAGAAGAGAGGAAAAGACCAAATAGTTCAGTATGATGTAGACCCCATGGCAACTCAAACTTATAAATATATGAATTGGAAGACATAGAACAGTGTATCTGTCAGGCTCTGTAACACAGGTGAGTTTGCTTCCTCACGATTTCTCCCTCTCCCTTTTTTCTTTTCCTTCTTCATCAGCATATTAATGCTCTTCATCATCATTCTTTGGAAGTGTGACACATATCATATTTCCCATCCTTCTGAGCATATGGTCTGGAACTATTCAATAGCTGCAATATGATGATTCCGGGCTGCTGAGCGCAACTGATTGGCACATTAAACTGCTGGGAGACTCTTATCTGGGGCAGACAGGATTCTTTCCAGTGCAGTCCTAAGGGGCCCTCAGTAATGAAAAATAGTAATTCTAAGTCTTTTCCACCTGTCTGTTGCCAGGCATTTTAGAATGGAGTTGCAATAGTTTTTCTTTCCCCATAACCCTTATTAAAGCAAATCAAGTATAAGCCAGAAGAACTTGGAGAGTTTCACTAGAGACCCTGCAGTTATCAATTTAAAAAGCTTTTTCAAAGCTTATTTAGCCTTGCTTTTAACACTGTAAGGCAACCCAGTGTTCAAAAAAATGTTAATACAAATAGGCATTAAATTAATTAAATAAATACAGCAGTATGGTGTTTGGTTTACAATACAAAAATCTCATTACTTTAAAAGATATTTTCCCCTTTATTATTGAATCAAAGAGTAAAAAAAATAAATTATTTTGCATCTAATCAAAAGTAAGGAGGTCAAAAGCTAATTCAAGATATACAATTTACCAGATCTAAAGAGATCCCTTCAGCTATTGTAGCCCCCTCTTAACTGTGATTATAGTGATAAGCCCACATTCTCTTACCAGGAACAACAATGGATCGTGCATTTGCTTCCCAACCCCATTCCTTCAGCTAAAGGGAAAAAATCAGTTTCCAGGCTTGTGAATCTTTGAAAAATAAGGGAAAGATTTTCTGAGAACAGTGGTTGCCTGAAGAATTACCATAGGAAATGGATACCACTGTCATGATCTAAGGACAGAGATTTTGTGTTGACACAGCGGCAATGTAAATGGTTTACATGTATTGCCTTTTAACCCAATAAGATAATGCTTCACTTTCTTTCATCTATAAAACTAGAAAAACTGATTCTTTTCACCTCACTGTAAGTTTTATTATGTTTAGATCCTGTTGTTCCCTGCCTGGAGATAATGTTAAATCCTGAACAGATATAAGGAAGTACAGGAGTATGTAGCAGATATAGCTTCTGCCGTAGTGATCAAAACTGATAAATAGAGCATCACTAAGAAGTCTTGGAAATATCCTCAACTGCTTTAATTTTTTTTATGCACACAGTTTTCTTACTTACATTTTAAACTGTGATAACCTTTCTTGCACTGGATGCTTTGCATCTCTAAACTCAAAATAATACTTTCTGGAAGTTTATGAATTTGCTACTCTCTGTCATGCTCTTGTAGCTTAGAAAATATGGACGCTGAAAGGATTTTATTCCACAGGAGTCGGCCATTCATACTATACAAAGTGTTGGAAATTAGAGTTCATACTTTTGACATCACAAAAAGATTCCAGAGAAAATTCCATACACAGGTCCTCTTCAAAAGTATTGCTAAAACTTGCAATTACTGCCCACTAGCAGGGATTAGATATTATCATTTTTGTTTGAAAAGCTTCTCAGAGGAGAAGCAATCACTTTATTTTAAGGGTTCTAGAAAGAAATCACAGGCAAAACTGCTTATTTTCATATAAAGAGTAATATTTAAATGATATGCTTGTCTCTATGCCTCAGATAAAAACTGTGTTAACATTTGCATTCTTTCATGGACTAGCAATGTTTTTGACTTAGTTTTCAATGTTTTTGTGTTAAAAGACTCCAGCATCATTAAATTGTGAGGTTCTGCCAATGTTATTTGTGTTCAGACTGCTAAAACTGAATTCTTCTCAAAGAGGATATATTAAAGCAGTTGGATGCACTGATGTTTGTACAACTCTCCTGCTGGATGTTTGCAAGACTGCTTATTTTCATATTTATCTATAAAAGATAAAATTACTTATTTGGAAGACTTTATGAGTGGATTCTTGCATGGTAATCTGCGATGAGAGACAGAGCTGTGGATCTCAGAAGGACAACAGCCTGACAAGGAATATCTGATACACAGCTGTATGTAAATTTTTTTTTTGCCCATTCTACATTTGTTCATGTCGCTTCTAGACATGCTTTCCTGCAATATAAGAAAAAGTCAGTCAAGAAAGAGTTACTATCAGTGCAGTGGCCAGCAGTAAGTATGATAATAATTTGAAGCGGACCGATAGGAAGCTTTCACATACTGGGCACCAACTGTACTTTTTGGGGGCTCTTGGGGGAAGAAACAGCAGTTATGTAGTAACTGTTAGACATTTTCTACTACTATGAGACATGTCATACTGCTGTAACTCAGTAGGCAAGCCTTATTCTGCTATGTATAAATTAAATTAGCCGTTTCCTGAATTTATAACATGCCTTTCATGTTTAGCCAGCCATTGTGTCCTAGCCTAATTTGGAGAAAACAGTAGTACAAGGTCAGAATTTTTGAGTGTTTTGTTTCTTCTGCACAAGGGCAGTTGTCACATCACCAATATGAAGTATTTTCTTTTAAACATAATAATAGAAAATTAGAAGTAGCTATGGTAATCCCAAGTGTTCAAGACCTGGAATATCTATAGTATGTATTAAGTTTTTCAAGCAGCCTAAGCCGAGTGCCTTGTCTCCTGACTGACTTTTGAGAGTTGCTGAATTGTATTTTAAAGCAAACCAAAGACCTGTTTTATTAAAAAGTTTTGCTGACAGAGTTGTAAAATTAGTATTATCGATTTTAATACCTTTAATAAAGCAATGCTATTGAAAATCAGCAGCAAACCAGAAAATGTCTGTTCCTACATGTCGAGGAATAGACCTTCATAAAGAAAGTTGTACATTATGAACATCTTTGTTTATTGAACCAAATAATTAATTATAAGATATATTGTAATTTGGGGAGACACTTAAAAAAAGGGAAAAAGTGATGAAGGAAAAAGTCCTCATCTCTTTTGGATTCTTCCCACTCAAATCTCAGAAATGTGCTCCTTTTCCCACCTTGACTAGGTATCATGTTCCCTGAATGACTTCAGGAGGTATTCTTCCTCGACTCAAAGAGTCTGTCATTAGCTCCTTACTATAATGGTCTTTAATTGCCTTTAATTATTTTATATCTGAATTACCGTACACTGCAGGACATTTAAAGCCATAATAATAAAATATCTTATTACTGTGGCTTATTGAAGTACTACTGGGCTTTGACTTCTGGGAATCATTCTCAAGTGCAACAGTGATTGTAAATCATTCTGATCTCTGCCATGTAAGTCAATGGGGATATTGCATAAGAAACTGAACTTGTAAACTTTAAAACATTAATTCCTACTATAACCAAAGGCACTAAATTCCTTCATTCATCCTACTTGGGTTAGGCTAAAGCTCCAGAAGCAAGGCAAACATCAACTATGCACAAAATCAATGCTTTCTTTTCTCATAAATATACAGTATTCGTGGCCCCAAACCAGGACACCCAGTAAGACAGATGATGCTGTATAATTACCAGTGATGCTTACACACATGCCATATCCTGAAATCACCACTTAAAATCTCTGCTTTCAATCCTGGACAGTTTTAAGGCAGGGTTATTTTTTGAAAGGCAAAGATAAAAGGCAGCCTCTCCTCAGCAAGACCTCAGACTACAAAATGGTCATTAGAAAAGATGTTTAACATGTTTGCTAAAAGCAAATGTTTTAAAAAGAAGTCAACTACATTAGCAGCAGGGGGGAGATTTTAAAAGTATTCAATACTAACATCAATAAAGCAGTTAAACTCTGGACAATGACAGTATTTTCCAAGGGACTGTGAGCAAGGTGCACAGGAGACACAGGACTGCCATCACGCAGACCTGGGTTTGCTGTACAGTCAGCACCTCATCAGTATATTCTTAAGACTCCTATTAGTCTGCTGTACAACCTTGTGCTTGCCTTCTCTCTGTGTCAAAACACCAACACCCAAAAAATCTAGGCAGAAGTGCTTCAGCTGTACATGGGTACACATGGCCTATGGTTATGTGGTGTCTGGACTTTGAAGCAAGGATTATTTTTAAAGGACACAAAGTAATCAAAACATGAGATGTGGTTATTACTTGCTTATTATGTAATACATACAGCACCTTGTGCTCCCACGGTCCGAGTGTGCTGAAAACCAAGTGTGCACAGGAGGAGGCTAGAGCCCAAGGCTTGGGCTACCCCAGCCTTGCTGCAACACAGCAACAGCAGAGATGGGGAAACCAGCTCTGGCCTCTGTCACAGACAGCTGCCCCTGTGCTCTGCTGTGCTAAGTCATCACTAAGGCTTCAAATCTCTGTACAGGCTTAAGCAACCCACTCTTACCGCAGCAGCGGGACTAGGAAACAGGCAGCACTATCACACCACAAAGGCTAAAGAGAACCCCACCACTACTCGCACCACCCCACTGCCCCCCTCCCCCCATTTCCCCCCCTCTGTTTTGTTAAAAAGTTTACACATTGCAAGACAATTTATACATCAATTACACATCAAATTACACATCAATTACTTTTAACCTGAAGAAAGTCAAACTGGTTTCCCACATGGTCAAAAAACTGAATTACACCAAAAACTAAAGACAGTGTTTTACATGAACATCACTGGAAAACAAGACAGACATGGGCATCTCAAGACAGAGTAATAGATAACTGACAAGCTGTTTCAGATCTTCAGATGGTACTTGTAGTGATACTACAGAAAATAAAGCAATAAAACATTCTGATTTCAAAGCGTTTTTATGCATTGTGGAGGAATTCACTAAATTTTTGACTCACTTGTCCTTGTGATCATTCTTTTCCTGTCATCAGGTACCTAAGGCAGATGCCAAACAGCTGCATCCCTCTCCATCACTGACTGGTTTTACCATCAATTTTTTTCTGTTCAGATGTAACACAGCTATTCTGTCAATATTGTGTCACAAAATGTGCCCTCAGCAAACCCAATCTTTTCATTTCATTGTATTTTATTTTGTCTTTCATTAATAGCATGTATTAAAAACCACTTATGGAGAAGACAAGCAAACATAGACTTTGCTCTTTGGAAGAAGAAATGTTTGTTAAATTTGTTGGCATATGCCTACCAAACCAGCACAGCTGAGACTGATAAATAAGAATTTGATTAGCATTCAAATTATAAGCTGTCCATTCCTCTTCATAATGACAGCTTGACTGAGATTGTGTTTGTCCATTTTCAGAGATGAGTAACTGTGGCATTTAGTAAAGAAGTGAGAAAACCGTATTTGGTTTTTAATTTGCTTTAATGACTTTCTTGGCCATGGTTATTTGAAGAAGAGTCTAGCCAACTGCCTTTATTTCCCCTTCTGTTAGATTATGATCTCTCTCAAAACAATACTTGAAAATAGCTCATCTGAACAAAATTCAGAAAGTGCTACAGAGCAGCTGACTAGAAAGACAAAAGAAATTGTGCCAGTATCACTAAGCTAAATTCAAGGTATGTGAGCAAAGTAGTTTCAGCAGAATGATTTATGGTAAAATCTTGGAGAAAATAATTTGTCCTCAATCTTCCTTATAAATAATTTTATTTATTTTCAAACACATTATAGCACTAAGCTCTTTGTTTTCTCTGTCCTGAGGCGTTAGCCAGGTAGTGGTGTCAGACACATTTTCAAGAACACATCACATTATACATACACAATCCACAAGTAAAGATAAGGGAACCGCTTTATGCTGTAACTTCAAGACGTACCTGCACAAGCATACGTGGCAGTCCCATGTGAACTTGATTGCTGGGTGACTATCAGTTCTGAAATGCACGTCAGAAGGTATGTTTCTCAAAACTGTGCTGCATATTAACCATTCTGTAAAGAACATACTTTTTTTAGAGCGCTGCAGTAAGGTGGTACGCCAGCCGTGATGGTTTGCTTAAACTGTTGTCTCTGCTCTTCATCACAGTGAAGCAGTATTTCCACGAGTACCATTCCCTCACTTTCCATAGGACATACAGCACTTTAACAGTTATTCCCATATTCTTATTCCATCTGCTGAAGAAGTAGTAGGAGGAGTATTTTATGAATAGAGAACATTGTCAAGAGGTAAGACACAAAAAGATTGTCTAAAGAACAAGTAAGAGAATGTGCAACATCTTGAGACTAGGTATGCCAAGCAGAAAAAAACTCACCTGTCCCTGATTTTGTTAGTCTTTGTTTAGTTATCACCAAAATCACTAATCAGAGGATATTTCAACCCTGTTCTTCTGTGTCCTTGTCCCATCCAGAAACTTCCATGCTTTATTGATTTAATTATACAGTATGGATTTTTACTCATCTGTGTTATGTATTCAAATATTATATGCTAACATGATTCAAGTTAAATTTCTCAAATACTAACCTAGCCCACTTAGAGATATTTAATTAGTTTGTCAGAAAATAAAGAAGGAGCAGGAATTACGCAGAGGCTGAGCTGATACAGGCAATTCACGAGTTTCTCATGCGTTACAGTTATCCCCAGTTTTAGGGATGTCAGGTTTACATGAAGATGGACTTTCAGCTAAATGGGAAACTGCCTAAACTGCATACTACCAACAAGCTATTCAAATATGCAGAACATCAGTTTGATGCTAGGCAAAAAGTCAGTCTAACTTTTAGAAATGTTGAGGAATATATGTTGCATGGTAAAAGTCACAAAGCTAAGAATCTAAGGACAGTGTCTGAGAACATTAAAGCAGCACACACTAAGAAAAGTCGTAACTTCAGACAGAACAGTTGAGTTTGCAGTACTTCACCATGGGTTGAAAAGTAAATTAATGACAATTTTTTTTTCTGTGTAAGCTGTTTGTGTATTCACATTTTTTAACAGTCTCAATGTGCAGTCATACCTGATAGCTGCATTATAGACATAATCTGATATCCGTGACTGTTAAGCAGAAAAAACTTAGTTGGGCATATGCCCAAAATTACTAATGCAGCTTCAAACCCTCTCCATGCTGCATAAACAGCTTGCCTGAAGTGTTGCGTTCTACACTATGATATTTGAAAGTGGAATGAAATGGTGCAATAAAGGAAAGTAGAAGAGCTGTGGCCAAAAATATCAAGTATCTCAAGATGTTGTTACTGTTCATTACACAGAGCAGTAAGTCAGTGCATCATACAAATTAAAGTTTCTATAAGCATTACACTATCCAAAGACCATGCCTAAAATCATAAAGGTAGCGGTCATCTAATTAATTGTAATAGTCCTCTTGTGCAGTTATATAAAAGCCTATCTTAGTAAAAAATCCAAGATTTAGCAAAATATTTGTGAGTTCCTGGGCACCTGTCAATTTCTTCTTACTGAAGAGCTGGGAATGCACCTCTGTGTTGAGTTAAAAAAAGGTTCTCAAGTATGATGATTAATTGAAATTAAAAACTCTCGTGTGGCACCAGATTCACATTGGATTAGAATGAGCAAACAGGTTTCCTAGTCAATGGAGTACTTGTTTTACATTCATGTAAAACGTATTCATAACAAAGTAGTTCAGATGGTTCAAAACCCACATACTTTAGACAATTTTATCCTTTTTAATCTAAATCAAAATATCCTGACTATTAAAAATACAAAGCTAAGAACTTCCGCTATTCTCAAAAAAAAACCCAACCAACCAACCAAAACCAAACAAATAAAAAAAACCCCAAACAACCAAAACTCATCTTTTAAGATAGCAGAGTTTTCTGCGTAGATTGAATACTGCTTGGTTTTACATAAATTCCTGGCTTAGCTGGGGCTCCTAATGTTACAGTACATCGGGTGTGACTCACCTTAACTTGCCAAAATTCAGTACAAGTTCAGAGGCCCATTTATTGTGCAGCTTTACAATGTGTGGGAAGTATTACATCCACAAGCATTCATCCTCTATGCATACAGTGCAATCTCATAGAAAGACCTCTGGACTTATTTTTTTTAATTAACTTTATGTAATAAAAGTGAATTTTATAATCAGTAAATTCTGGAGATTTTGAGAGGATGGGTGATTGAACTTGCTTCCAGATTTCATCTTGCTATGGAATTTATGTCCATGTGTGCACCCAGAAACAAAACTATTTTACAGCTCTGTGACATTCGGATGTATTTGCCTAGAGTATTTATTATTTGGATATGTACCGTGTTCAAGCAAATTGACCATTTCTTCTTTTTACAACTTTTTGACATATTCATGCTTCATTAGTGTTTTCACTCTTTCTGCAGTCATGATGGGATTGGCTGCAAATTAATACCCTGAATAGTTTCCCGAATTCTCTTTCCTTCTGTGAGCTACAATTAATTTTGCATGCATTTTGTTAATGCCTTCATAATTATCTTATCTCACCAACTGCTGTAACACAGCAATAATGGCTTACTGCTACTGGTAAGGGCAAGGCATTTTTCCCCCCTATGAAAGCAGAAGACAGGGAATACTTGCTGTTCCCAGCAGGCTTCCTGGGTATGGCTAGAGATCCCTTGCACATCTGCACATGTTCTCATATGACAAAGACTTTCTACAAACTGTTACAAATCTGTAAATGATAAATACCTGATGAGAATGTCATGGTGGTAGGTGAGTGTTGTAGTGAAGACATTAAAATAACAGCTGTCAACTGTTCTCTTAAATTATCCTTGCTCTCCAGACTTAAAATTCCACAATAAGAGGAAAGGGTAGGCTTTAACAGAGCAGCCCAAAGCAGAAGCAATAGCCCCCTGTACTCAGAGGAAGCAACAACACGAGCCAGAGCCAGCGTTCAGACACACAGCAAAACTGCTGTCACCCTCCTCAGTGGCGATGCTGGACACGTTTCATTGAGGGTGGGCATTTGGTGAACTCTGCTCTGCCTTGCTCTGCAGCATCCAGCTCTGGAGATTCCCACAGCACGTGCTTAGGTGGAGCTGGAGTTCTACAAGCTCAGCTCAGCTGTTAAATACAGTTCAGATTTCAGGAAAGGCTGTTGCTGAATTGTAAATATGGCTTTTCCTGGAAAAAATGTGGTAAAGACAAAAAGTGTTTTCCTTCATATAGAAGGTGCAATGCATTTACTGCAGGTTCCCTGCTTGTAATCACGCTTTGCCCATCCTGGTGGAAAATCATTATGCTCTTTGACTTTTGGGGGGTTTTTGTCCATGTTTCAAGGTGGTGCAGCAGGACTTAATGGAAGACACTGAAACAGTATATGCCCTGGACAGACACAGAAGGCATCAGTCTTTCTTAATAAAATAAATAATAAAAAAATCTGCAATATGTATATATAGTACTAAAAATTATAAGGATGACTACTTTTAGTGCATACATTTGCAATAATGCAGATCTTTGTATAATTCAACAGCTGCCCTATATTTCTGAGTTTAATATCACTTGGTTTACAAAACATTCCCAGTTGATAAAAGTACAGATACTTCTATTGATTTCCTAGAGCTATGTTTATTTAAAGCAATCCAGAAATACAGTTCTACAGGTATCACTGTAAACTCATCTGTGTGGGTCTAAATGTGAAGCAGTGCAAAAATCACAAGTACCTGCTCTCTATTTTTACAGATTTCCTTTTGCCTTGGAGAACTTAAGAAACAGAAGCTGCAGTTTCACATGTCATACTTCGAAAGAGAACATCAGAGTGAGTCAAGAAAAAGCATTTTTCTGATCCAGATCCTGACACTTCACAATTGCAGAATTTAAAGATGTCCTGTTGTTACTGGTAAGCTGTCTTCACTCATCAGACACACTGAATTCACTTGTCCTCTTATGCAGATTCAGTTTACCAAGGGGATTCAAAGTGAGAGTGAGAGAAAAGAAGAAAAGAGAGAGGAGGAACTGAAGCACAGGTTCATACTATCTCTGTCATTAAAATTGCCCAGTAACTCCTGTATTATTAAAATGTGCATGCAGAGCACCAAGCAATGATGTAGGATGCCAGTGCCATCTGATCCAAGATCCAGTGCTGCCATAGCAGTACATCCATGCAGCTCACGCAGTACCTCACAAACTAAATATCACTTATATAGCACATAAAAAAAAAAATCACTCGCTGAAACTGTTACCAAGAGATAACTTTCTATCTACTGTCTCCAAGGCTCACCCTTCTTTGCTGTCTCCTTACAAACTCGTGTTAAACTTTTCCTCTGCTTTTGAGAAAGATGAATTCTATCTGAAGCCACTAATAAAAATATACATATAAATTGCATGAGATACTCAGTCATGAGTGTGCCTTGACACGAATTTATTAGCAATAAGAACTCTCATCACACCAGTTACAATTCCATTTTCACCTGCCTGAGGGGGTATTGGCATTAATGTTACTTACTGCTTATAAGCACCCCCAGGCTGTAGGTAATCCTTATTATTTTTATTATTTCAACTCTTTGGATCTGATCCTACTTAATACCAAGAGTTTCTGAAAGCTGTTATGTCTTCCATTCACATAGACTTCAATAGAAACTGGGATAGCTGAATGAGGACCATTTTCTGAACATATTTTTTTAGTGTATATTAACATTTTAACCCATAATTTTATGCACTTGTAGGTGTAGTTGACCAAACATCAGAAAGCATAATCTGGACACTTCATAATCTCTAAAATGGTTGTATCTGTTAAAAGAAAACCCCAATATTTTTCATCTGAGTGTTGTAAAGTCCTTTTACAAAAGCCTAATCATCCAAATTTTACAACTGGAGACACAGTGATAAAGATATGTTAATTTGCTCTTAAGTACATAGAGCAGTTGAGACATTTCAACTTTGTTTAGTTCTGCAAGATCAGAATGACCTACCCTGTTTGAGAAGTAGTCCTCCAAGTACTGTTTTTTGTTGCAAAAAATTTCAAATAAGACATCCTGGAGAAGCAGTGTCCTTCTGGCACCATAAAATCTTTATTGTCTTACTTTATCTTAGGCTAGAAATCATTCAAATTCCTTTTATTTTACTTGCACTTCTAATTTATTTATTAATTTATTGCCCTGGTTCTGTCTTGGTTACGCTTAAATCCTGATGACTCCCAGTGGTAGGGATGGAATTGTCTAATTACACCACAGGTTTTTGTGTTTTACACTTAAATATAACCCAACTACCTCTATGTTTGTTTCCACTGCAGTGAGATAATGAATTTCAACACCTGGAAAGTAATTTTCATTTAGAAATGAGCTCAGTGTAGTTGATGATCCAGTTCAAAAAAGTGTTTGTTGAGAGGTGGGAGAGCCACAACAAAATGCATCATTATCTTATTAATGAGAAAGAAAGCAAGCAGGTGTTGAATGCTTACTGGACTTAAAAAAGGAAAGGTAATGAGCAGCCACAGGTGTAAAATTCTACTTTGCAGCACTAACTCTATCTACCCTAAAAAGGTAAAAGAAAAACTCTATAGAGGTATCATTAGAAGCCAATATTTTAAAGGTATATGATAAGAAGGAAAAGTGGTTAATATTAAAGCCTAATTCAAATGGTTTAGAAAGTGATACCTGATGATGTCTAAAGGATACCAATCATCTAAGTAGCTTTTTAAAATTAATTTCTTAATATGAAATTTGAGTGATGGAAAAATAAAGACATATAACTTTCTCCTCTAGTTCTTATGAGAGGAAAACAACTATTGGGAACCTTATAATAATTGTATGTCAAGAGTTCAGACACTGCTATCTTTGAAACAGTCATTAAGGAGCAGCTAAAGGAAGTAACCATATTTCTAAATGCCTTCCTCTTTAACTTGTTTTGTAAAAGATACAGCAGGTTACAAGGACACTGTTAACAAGAATTTCTATTCATGTGTATTGTGGGTTAACTCCAGCCAGCTACTAAATACCACACAGCTGCTCACTCGCTCCCCACCCTCAGTGGGATGAGGAGGAGAATCAGAAAAAAAAGGTAAAACCCATGGGTCAAGACAAGAACAGTTTAATAATTGAAATAAAGTAAAATATAATACTACTAATAATAGTAATGGAAAAGGAGATAACAAAAAGAGGAAGAGAATTAAGACTCAAGAGAAAAAAAACAAGCAATGCACAATACAACTGAGTGATGCGCAATGCAATTGCTCATCACTCTCCAACTGATGCCCAACCAGTTCCTGAGCAGCAGCCCCTGGCCAGCTTTTGCCCCAGTTTATATACAGAGCATGACATCATATGGTATGGAAAATCCCTTTGGCCTGTTGGGGTCAGCTGTCCTGGCTGTGTCCCCTCCCAGCTTCCTGTGCCCCCACCCTTCTCACTGGCACGGCCTGAGAAGCTGCAAAGTCCTTGACTTAGGGCAAGCACTACTTAGCAACAACTGAAACCATCAGTGTGTTATCAACATTATTCTCATACTACATCCAAATCACAGCACTGCACCAGCTACTGGAAAGAAAATTATCTCTGTCCCAGCCAAAACCAGGACAACATGCATTTTGCGTTTCAGAACAAAACAAAAGGGCAGAAAAGCACATAAAAACTTAGCGTTGACATTTGTCCTGACAAGCCCATACTGTAGCATCACAGGCTCATTTGGCCAGCAGAGTCCTTCGGTGTCAACCAGGCTTCAGAATCAGAAGCAGCCTTGTTAGTAAGGCAAAAGACTAGCAGGTGACTCTTAGGTTTACTCTACATGCCAGGGATCAAAGGGTTTTAAGCTCATTCATTCCTCGTGAAAGAGACTGTGAAGTCCACCAAGCGAATTAATAACATTTCTTCTTTACCTTGTCAGGTCACCTCTTCTCTTGATTATAGAAAAGATAATCAGGAACACCAATCTGCTGCATTTCACTTAGAATCAAGGTTCACTTATTTTCACTGCCTTGGAGGAGCTAGATAAGGTTCCCTCACATGGCGTTTCTCTTAACGGCACGTCTATCATATGCTCTATGAGCACTTCATGCCTGGTACTTCCTTTTGCCTTCCCTCTTTCCAGCTGTGGCTGTCAGGAATTTACACTTGGAAACAGCAGTGAGTTTAGGACAATAAGCACCCTTGAGTATGCAAGTGATAGTCTAGCAGGATAAGCTAACTAACTTTACTGGACTAGGGCAAGGCAGTGGGAAGACCATCAAGTCCCTACTGAGGGGACATGCAGGGATACCATCAGGGAGGAGGATTGTCCTTTCATTCCGAATAAAATGAAGGACTTTTTTCATTACATATGAGGCCTCACCTGTCATTCCTTATGCCATCTAAGGGTATGAGTTTAATTTTAAAGTGAAGGAAAGCCCAAGTCCTTTCTAGTGATTATAAGACATGAAGACAGTTTGTATGCAAAGAAAGTTTTTGCCTTAGTGCGTTTTTAGAGAGCCAGAGCCCTCAGTTTCCATCTGTCAGGAATGCGGGGTGCATATAGGTGCCAGTTTCAAGGGAATTCAGGATTCAGCAGAATTCATCTTAAAAACAGGTGGCATTGTTAGGCCATGGGGCTGTTTGCTAATTTGAGAGACCCATAACCTAGCTAAAGCTCATTAGATTCCAGCAGTGATGATCAGGGTCCTCTGGGCTCGTATTTGGGCTTAACCTTCCAAATAGAATAAAGGAAAAAAAGAGTAAGCTCAGAGCTTGCAGTGGATCTAGAGTTATCTAATACTATCAGTAGCATTTTATAGGGAAAGGGGAGCAGCAATGCTAATGTGGCTTCATAAAATATGATTTCATTCTGAATGTTTGCCATGTTCAAGTGAAATTTTCACTCTTGCTTCAGCATGTAAAAAACAATATATTTTGTTGTGATGAAACTAACAACATTGCTCCAAGTAAAAAAGGATTTAACAAAAAAAGGATTAGGAAGCAGTTTTTGTTCTTGAGTTTTTTCCCAGTATTTAATAAAATATGTGCATAGCACCAGAAATGTCGTCTGTTGTCAATAAAATATAGTAACAAGGCAAACATTAAAAAGGATTAATGATCCAAGAGCATCATAGTTTCACAAGCTAATCATTTGTGACAAGTATAATGTATTGACCAGTAAAATGCCTCAAGGTTTCATATTCAATCCAATGTTTAATATATTTTTTTAACAGCAGCAGGGATGAACAATGAGGCAGCAGTACTTGCAAATAACAGATACACTTCAGGGAAAGCTGTGAAGAATTCTGGGGGAATTTTGCCACGCTGGGTGAAAAGGCAATGGACAAAGAAGTGCAAAGGGAAGGAAAGATTTTAAACTATTTGCATTCCATATAGGTTTGGACCTGGCTGTTTTAACATAGGAAGCTCAGTGAGAGCCTCTGTTCACACTGTTCCCACATTAAGATGCATTAGGTATGAGTGGGAAATGAAGTGCAATACATTCTAATTCAGCCTCCTCTGGAATGCTATATGCTGTACTAAAGAAGGACAATAAAAATAATACAAGCATAGAGAAACTCTCACACAAAAAGAGACTGTAAGACTTAGACAGTTTATCTTGGAAAAGAAAGAAATAACAAAGGACATGAAAAGGGCATACTCAAAACAAAACGACAGAGAAGATAGATCTGACATTACCATTCCACACACATCATAAAGCAAGAGCAAAAGGAAAGCTAATGAAAATGAAAGATGGTGGAATTGAAATCACTGAATAAATGCTTGCACTCTGCACAATTAGACTACGAAACTCCCTGTCACGAGGTACTACAGATGCAAAGATGTGCATAGAGGAGTCGATCCTATTTCAGTTGGGATTGGACATTCATACGTGTATAGGAAGGATATCCTGACTTACAATAATAGAAAAGAATACCGAAAAGAAATTAATCTCATTCTCTAGGGTTAAGTTGATATCTAAGTAGGGCAGTTTAAAATCTGACCTCAGGGAAGAAGACAGATATGAAAACATTATTCTAGATGTTCCTGCTTTGCAGTTTCCAAAGTATCTGCTCCAAGCCACTGTCAGAAAGCAAGATGAGCAAGATGGACCACATTTAGTACAGCAATTCATGTCATGATTAGCTTTCCCAAACAAATTATTATTTTATACATTTTTAAACACCATGTTGTTCAGTTACTTCTCCAGCAGACACTTTCCGTATCAGAAACGATTCCAAAGAGGAGCCAGAATGTCTGACTCCTCAGACGTGTGGACTCGCCAGCCTCAGATGGCAGAACAGGGAGGCTTTGCTGCCTATGATTTTGCATATCTGCTTAGGCTTGCATATGTATGTTTATCCTAGTGTCTATCTGGGCTGTCTAAAAACTGTCTTAACTTATACCCTGATCCTTCTGCAAATAGGTACATAGTGTAGCACTTGCAGGCAGAGGCCTGAAACTAGAAAATTGAAAGATGTCAAACTGTGAAGAGGTGCACTATAATTATAAATTACACATGCCAAAAACCATGTGTTTCAAGCAACCTTAAAATTACTCATTAAAAACAAACAAAAGAACCAGTTCTACTTACTGCTTCTGGTTGTTTCCCTTGGCTACCAAATTTAAATCAATAGGACTGAAGGGAATTTGCTGATGCTGTTTTGATCCATTTAAAAAATAATACACAAAACCCCATTCCCCTTAAGCAATCTCAAGAACAAGAAGATACAAACTTCCAGTATCTTTTATGTTTCCACAGCTTGCTTGCTATGGTGCAAGAATACTTTCTTCTTCCCGCTCCCCCCCCCCTTTTTTTTTTTGTTAAACCACTTTGTTTCCACTGTAGTATAATACAGAGAAAAATGAGATTGCAGAAAAAAGTCTAACAACCCCACTGCCTGATGCCTGAAATTACTCTCCAAGAGAAAAGGCTTTCACCAGGAACACATCATTTCAAATTCCTTCTTCTTCAATGACTTTGAGAACACTTCTTTCTCAAAGGCACTGTGGCCCAGACGTACACAACAATAATACTATCATCTTTAACTACAAGATTCCAGATATTCATGTGTTGTCAGTTACTTTCCATTGCAGTGAAAGGCAACAGACTTAGAAAAAAGAAAGCAAAAGCAGCCCCCCAAAAATGAACCTCCCCAAGCCCCTCAGTCTTCCTTGCCAGGTTCAAAGATGACCCAGTCTAACAATGACTTCTGTAAAGGTGCTTTATAGTGTTCAGGGAGCAGTGAGATGATGTTCTTCCCCTTTCACAGAGGCTACAAAGCTGTCAAAAATGGGTGGGACCACCTTTTCATTTGTGCACAGCCAAGCATACAGTCCTGCACTCTCAGGGGATAACTGAACTCAGCCTGTTGCTTCTACAGAAATCCAAACTGAATCCTCCCTAAAATTAAGAGTCTCCTTCGGGCTTTCTCAATACAATAAGACTTGGTTCTCACCTGGCCCTTGCAAGGTTTAATCAGGAAAAAAATAGCTCTCCAATAAAAGTGGTGTCTTCAAATGGTCCACAAATTCATACTGAATTAGGGTTTTAATGCTGGAAAAGCTGAATTTGTAATTTTCAATCAATTTAATTTTTTAAAAAATGAAAGTGACTACAAAGGCAAATTATTACACAGCGTAATCAAAATATAGCTTGGTATCTTAGTTGATATAGCTTCCTAGTGTAGCAACTAAATTTTAAAAAGCAGCAAATTTGGGATAAATACTCATCATTATTTGTTCAACTGGACGCAAAATAATATGTTACAGCCACTTGGTTTTATCAATACTTGATACTGAAAACAGAAAAGCATCACAACTCACTAGCATTCTGAAATATCTTAATATTTTGATCCTTCAGAAAATTTGTTTTCACTAGGTAATCAAGCCCTGGCCTGCTAGGCTTATAGTAATTAGTTTCATAAGTGTATATACTACTCAGTGTGTCTTATGGCAAGAATGAAAATGATGAAAAGGCTCTGTCATGGTTCAAACTAATAGTTTCTCCAACCTCTTTGTGAATTCTCCAAGCGTATCCTCCTCAGCTGCTACACTTCAAGTCTTTTATCTCAGGTAAATCACATGAAGCTTTCAGACCAGAAAATGTCCTCCTGATTAACCGTTCTTATCAAGAGGGCAGTTCTCTAACCTTATTTATTTTTTCTACCATCTACTGCCTCCTCTGCATGCTATATTCTGCTCTCCCTCATTACTGGTATAGCATGCCTCAGCCTGCGAGACCCTGACTCTCTCTGTCCCTGGGCTCTGCTGCCACAGCCCCCTCTGTGTCCGAGCCCCCTCTCTGCCTCTCCCAGACGCCCACCGCTGCCTCCCCTCCCTCTGCTGTGAGAGCTGCTGTCCTGTGACCTGGCCCCACTCTGACCTGGTTCTTTAGGGTACCTGTAAGCTCAAGCACTTCTACCCCTCACTGCTCGTTCCTGCCCTGGTGCTGTCCCTCATACTCTCTTGTTCACTTCTTTTGTTGGACAAAATGAGGAATCAAATATGAGAACTGCTCCAGCAAGAAACAGGAAACTTGTCCTTTCAAGCTGGGTGGGTTTCTTGATGCAATACACCAGTTACAGAGCAGGAAAGCTGACAACACAGGTTGGTGCTGCTTAGAGTGGATGAAACAGTGCTACTGCCAAACCAGCTACCACAGCCCTGGTGTCCCTGCATCTCAGCATTCAAAACAAGAGAGCACTGGAGACACCTGACAAACATGCTGACATCCCAGTTGCTGGAGGACTTAAGTTTTAACCAAATTCCTTTGTCCTCTGTATCCACTTAATGCGGCTTTCAAGTTCCCCAAGTTACACATAAACCCACAGAAGACTATGGAACGTATTGTTCTGTGAGTGCTGATCGGTGGACAGCTTCCTGGCCCCCTTCCTCTTCGAGAGTCACTAGAGTTACTCTAGAGTCACCTTACATTCAGTAAACACCTTCTGAGCATTCAGGTAAGTGGATAAGGTCTATAGTAGTCATAACTTCACTTAAAATCCATCTCAAACAGATTAACATCTAAAGAAAACATAAAGTGTCACATTAGAACATATATTCCTTCCATTTTGAATTCAAGGAGCTGTGGAAATCCAAAGCTTACTTGCCATACCGCCAGGAAGCTCCCCAGAAGTTTGTGAAACGTTCTGTATTGGATGCTACTTCCCTCTAGCGTGCAGTCCTTGTAAAACTCCGGTGATACCAAACAATCCTCCAAATTCACTTCCAAACAAAAACAGCTGCAAAGCTGTGAACTCTTTAAAGCACACCACCTTGCCAAATCATCTGATTTCTTTTCAGACTGCAAACAGAATTTGGTTCCAGCCTTTTTTCCATCTTCCAAGTAGAGCCAGCAAACCCAGATATGACAGAGCAGCCATGAAGCTCAGACAGAAGCTTAACAGTGCAAGTTATTCTCATGACGCTACAGAAAACTGAGACTTATCTATCATCTAGGACTCGTATGGGTAGGTGATCAGTAATAGGTAACTGATGACTCCTTAGATCCATAATCAGACATTCATAATAGAGTACTTTGTCAAAGGAAACTTAAGTGGCATGTCAAAATTTGTTAGTCTCACTCAAAAGGAGTGATTGTTTTGAATTTTCCACCAACTGATAGTTAATTTACAAGTCTGTAGTAAACCAGCACAATCATTTTGAGCATTATTTGAATCAATGTAACACATTATCTTGCTGACAACCTGAATTTTGCCTAAATTGTAGATAACGGAGAATAAGCACTTGAGGAGAGATCTATTTCTGACATTTTAAAGAACAATTGGGCTTCCACCCTTCCTCTGAATATTATGGGTATTACTGGGTACCCTTTCAGTACTGGCTATTTAAACAGCATTCAAGCCCCACATTCACATGCAAAAAATTAACATTAAACTTTCCTCTTAGGCAATATTTCAAAATTGTCTTAGAAAAATGTTGGGGTTTTTTTTCTCTCAGGTTTGAAAATCAACTGCTAATACACTATATCAGCCTGCCATTGGGCCATGAGAGAGGGGAGAGACATGGAGTCATTGACTGCATAGCCAAAATTAACAATCCCTGCTTTCTCCTATGCTCAAGTACTTCCTTAAGTAAAGGAGTCTTTCCCGTATAGTAAGTATGTTATCAATTACCCATAAAGACTCACTGTCTGGTAGCTAAATAGATACAGATTAATTCCTTCTTTTTCTCAGTCTGCTTTGTGGGCAGCTCACACATCCCCTGAAGAGAAGTCCCAAGACTTTTCTTTAGCTCCTCCTCCACTAACATGCCTGTCAACCAGCTGCATCTGCCACAGCAGCTCTTGGGGCAGGAGAAGAGCTGTGCAGCTGCACAGTTTTGTAGCCTGGAGAGAATCAAACAAATTTAAGTAAACAAGTTTGATAACAACCATCAACATTGCAATAACTAGACAGATGCTAAAATGTCAATGGCAAGTAGGTAAAAAGGAACTGTACATATACACATGTATTCTTTTACTGTTGATATGTAACTTGAATTACCAGGGTTGCTGAGAAATCTGGAAACCCCAAAGTATTAATGCATGCATTAGCAAGAATGTATTAAGGCAATCTTGAACTGTTTTGGGAGAACATCAGTAAGATGTTGTTTTCTAAATGAATGTTAATCTGTATCTGGAGAAAAACATGTTCTGATGGTATTCTGAGAACTGTTGATTCACAAGATGAACAGGTTAGCTAAGGGATGTCTTGATGGATAGGCTGCCTTCACTGAGGAAAACACACAAGCAATTAAGAATCATAATTTAACCATGGGAGGAATCATCAAAGCTGGTCAAACCTAACACCATAAGCAGAATCAACTCTGTGTTGACTATAAGAGTGCATCAAACTAATGAGTTACACAGGCACCTCCTTTTTTTCCTGAATACGATACGCAAAATTGTACTTCTGCAAACTACAATTGTACTTCTTCTGTATTGTGACTTGTGTAAGTATTGCTTCATTATTACTATAGGCCAGGCTGTAATTCAGATACAAAAACAGCAGCAGAAGAGTGTGCGCACCCTCACACCTCTCAGAGGCAGGCTCACAGGGCACGACTATGGCAATACCTGTGCACATTATCCTATTCACACATTTAGTATTTTAGTATCTTTTGTTAATTTTGATGACGAAAATGTCACTCCACATTCTGCAGTTCATGTGCTGGCATCAAGGAACTGAATTCACATTCACCCAGGCACCTTTGGGAGTTTTTAAGAGAAGAGTATTCTAAATCAAGGAAGCCATTATCTTTCTCCTTCTCCCTCAAAACTTTTTTTTTTTTCCCCTCTTCTCTCAACTGCTGGATCAGGACCAGAAATAAGTATAACAGAGTATCTTTGAAAAAATTTAGGACACACTCCACACAATCAAGTAAAAAATATTCATACCTTATCAAACTACTCATCAGCTGGGGAAGGATGAAGGCTGTGTTTTCCTTTCTTTCTAGTTCTCTGTGCCCACTAGTCTAGTGTGCAGGGGTTACCAACCCTTTTTCTAGGTTCGTTACAAGTACAAACGTCTGTACAACAGGTTGCACTCACTTTATCCTGCAGACTGCTTTTCCCCACTCACATTTTGGGTGCTAGCTTAACACATGCATTCAGCTCCCACTCCTTTCCATTTTGGCCACTTACTCGCACTTCTGAGCTGAAGTTCACTGCCCCCTAACTTTACTGAAATGGTCTGAGTTAAAAATAAACCTTTTAAAACAACAGCTAAAAGGGGGAGGAAAAAAAGGAATAAAAAGGGGAAAAAATGCATGGTTACATGGTGAGTGTTTAGGGAATGGGGTGAGAAATTTTTCAGGCAGTTTTGCTGCTGAAGTCAAATACACCTAATACATATAATAGTTCTTTCAGGTAGTGACAACACTTGTTTGAACAATGCCTGGTATAATATGGCCTCAATCACCCATGGGAGTCCTAGGTATCATAATACAAATAATTACAAACTAAAAGCAAATACAGCATTGAAATTTTCAGGCTTTCTTTCCCGGGAGGTTCCTGTCACTTCAATTGTTTCACCAGCAAGAACCTAGGATGATTGAATCCCCAAGTTATTTTTAACAAAGTACCAGAATTTTTAAATCCTTATGACACATTAAATACTGAAAATACTGATTTATAGAATATAAACCATAACACAACAGACCATATTTGCAGAGGTGTATCAAGTACAGCCTTAATTTTGAAAAAAAAAAAAAAAAAAAACAACCCACATTTTTTTTGTTCCCCTCTTAAAGCCCAGAGGTCTGTCAGGGTCATGCCTGCAGATACATAGTTCACAAAATTACTAACTCCTCAAAAATCATGATACCTTACTTCACACACCTAGATTCAAAATCCTATCCTATCATCACAGTTGTATTTTCATGTATCTTTTACATCACTATCTAACAAAGAACCATGCTCAGGCTTGTAATGGTAATGAACTTATAGATGCCCATCTGTCTCCGTTTTTATCCATCCAAAGTGGTTTTGGCCTGTGGCTGTGCCTGAGGCAAAGTTATATCATCTTGACACAAAGAAATACCAAGTCTCACTTCAGAGATTTCCCTTGCTTGAAAACAGTAGCACTGTAAAAGCTCCAAGGTGTTACAATTAAAAAGATATCAATTAGTTATACAGTTAACTAAGAGAAAATGACCGTTAAGTATTATTTTCATCCATACAGCTGACCCTTCATTGTTCATCTCTGTTTGTACTTTCAAATTACTGATTACGATGCTGCGTTCCTTGCAGAAAAAGCATACCAAGTGTTTCATAAAGTCCCCCAAAGATTACTAAGCTATGAACCCTATGTACTATTTGTTATGCATATATCTAACATACATTTCAAAAGACACCAATTAAGATGCAGATTTTCTGACCACTGCTTTGGGCAGATGAATACAATGTCTCTCTCTAGAAATGTTAATATCATTTCAATAACAAACATGAAAATGAAATTTTAATTAAAGAATGCCTCTTTTTTATTATTTGATCCTTTTTGGTATGTATACAAATGTGGAATATAATTAGAAACATTGTAATTAAAGAAATAATTAGGCACCGCAGGCTGGTATCAGAAACATTTAGGGCAATTTCAAGCTTTTACCACCGTGTCACATTAGCAAATTCCCTCCCTCATGCAAAGTTTACTAAACAAAATCACTAGTTCTTTAGCCAATAAGACACATTAACAAGAAAATGAACATTTTATCTTGTTGAGAAGGGGAATAAAATGATTTCTGCATAAATTAAAACCCAGAAATCAGTTCTACTTGGACAAATGTAAGCAAACAAGTTCCTTTTCATGGACAGCTTTATTTTATTTTAATTAAATGACAGATTCAACCCACTGCAAATAATTGTGGTGTTAATCTCACTACATTAATTTGAGCAGAAACTGAGGAAACACTGGTCAATGTTAATCAAGTGCCTTGGAGGAAGAAAGTACTTTTTGACAGACTTGCATAATGGATGAAGCACAAAATGAGATAATTGGGAGATGTTTGTCCTAGAGGGCGCAAAGTTTGTAATTACATGTAAAAAGTTTTATTATACCTTTACATTAACTGTTTTGCATGCATGAACGATGTATGCTCATAGAAAAACTCAACAAAGGAGGTGTTTGGTAGTTGTGCAGCTATTTAAACCTGTACTTCCTTTATTATGCTAATGAAGGCCTTAGTCAACAGACTTTCACCTTAGGCAATCTTCTGTAAACAAAATTAATAAAACATTAGAAGAATGCTTAAAATTTGCCATGTACTTACTTTGGTTATAATATCTATATACAAAATATGTAATGAAGTGATGATCGTTTCAAACTAACTTTGCTCTCAATCGCAGCATTTACTTTTTCCTTTACCATGATCCCTATCATTACCGCCAAACTAATACAAAAAACCCGGAGAGCACACTGTAGAAAACACCACCATAGAGACAGTATTTTCACAGGAAAGTAAATTACTTGGATTACCCAGTAGGTGATGCAGTGTGACATTATCAGAAGCAAGAAAGTAGAAAATACAGACCAGGTATAAAGATCTAGCCCTAGAAGAAAAATTTTCACCAGAAGGAGAGTAAGAGAGCCTTTCTCCTGCCAGTAAGAGGTTTTGGTTAGACTCCTCACTCACAGACTCTGGGAAACACTGGGGTGTTTGCCCGAATTTCACCTTCTCAATTCATAGGACAAGTTAAGGATTAGAAAATCTTAGAACGTTACCTTATTTCATGTATAACTATACCATGGATTTAGAACAATTTTCCTAATACAAAGACAGAATGCATTCTTCCTTTTAATTGCCATATTTTATTTTCCAAGATCTTATAAGGTTAAATTTGTAATTCTTACCAAGCATCGGAATGTGAGCCCCAGCTATATAAAACTGGAGAATTAATGTCATGAAAAACAACATGTCCAAGTGCAGCTCTTGTTCCAACCACAGATTTGATTCAGTAAATTCAATTATTCTGCAGAAGCTGCACAGAACCTGGTTAAATTTTAGAAGTCATCTTTTAAAACAAAATTAAAAAAAAAAAAAAAAAAGAAGTAGCTGAAGAAGTATCTCTATTTCCATGTCTGAACTAATTTTCAAGGATTCAACAAAGAAATGCTGGATAACATTTTAAACCTTTAACTGATAGAAACTCACCCCTTGCTCATTTCACATCATAAGACAGGACTGTAACATGAGGGATTCAGCAAGCCTTGGATGGGGAATTTAAAAAGTTTTGCAAAAATTTTGCAAAAATCTAACCTATGGCATGTTATGAGGAACTTGATCAAGATAATAATCTAGTAACATTCTACTGTCAACGTTTTCATACATGAGGAGCAACAGAGTTTACTCGTTTGTATCAGGCTTTAAACAGCACAGCAAAGTAGGCCACGTACTTCACCCTGGTGCTACACTTTTCTCATTTTTTGATTATTTTTTTCACCCTTTTCCATGGTTTTCTGCCCATCTATGAAGGTACGCATCTGTTGTCATCAACACCTAAATTGCACATCAGTGTTTCTGATGAAAATAAAAAATGTCATGGCAATAAGAGAATGTTTTCAAAGCAAGCCAGTTTGCCAGTAAATTATAAGCTTTATTATCATAAGACTCTAACAAATTGAACCCACATCTCATTAACTGAAAGCACAATGTGACTGCAGCAATACTCATCTCCCAGAAGAGTGCTTATCTATAGGGGGGGAAAGATAAAACTTTTGCTGAAAGGTGCCACTAATGATAGCATTAACTTTATTTATTAAAGAATGCCTGAACATTTCTGAAAATACAGATTTCCACCTTCAACTATGCTATTATAATTAAGTAAAATACTGTACTAATAAATTCTACAAACTTTAACTTTTCTCTACCACAGAAATGCTCTTTAAGTTAAAGACAGAAAAAAAAAAATATCTTGGGTTTTATTTTCATTGGCTTGCAACTTTCCAGCCCTTCCAGATGAATAATCTGTAAATTGAACTCTGTCACGACCTGCTCTACACTTTGGCCATATTCATAAGGAATATTAAAGAAAAACCATCCAGCTATTATTGAGCTTGCCAGGCTTAACTTTTATTTCTAAAGAAATTTCTTGTGTTTCTATAGACTGTTGGAAACTTAATTATAGAAATCACAGAGAAAAAGTGTGCTTTGCAATACATGAAATACAGCATTATAGCAATAGTATGAATTAACAAAGGCAAATATTACATTAGGATTTCCAATCATTTCACACTTCTTATGAAAGCAATCATCTGTTCCTCTCAACCCACACGCTAAACTCATACTCCTGTCCAGTGAGTTCCTTTAGCTGGTCAATAAAAAATTCCCTGGCCAGTGTGAAAGGACACAGCCACCGCTCTCACTAGCTGCTGAAAGCCGATGTCTTTGCCACAGCACATCTGTATGCTGCTTTAAGAAAAAACGATCTTAAATGTCTGACAGCCTTTATGCTGGTCCTCATCTATATCGGATGAGGTTTTTAGGGTAGGTGTATGGCCAAAAGTCTGAGTAATTTGCTATGATCTGGGTATCTCTCTCAGACTCTTCAATTTTGGTACGTATGAAACTCTCAAGAGAAACTGTAAGTCTTCAACCATCAATAAATTCAAACAAACCATGCAAACATGTATCCCTGGAATCTTAAATATCACATTTTTCCAGCTAAAGTGCATTTATTTTTTGTACAGGAACTGCATGCATTGGAATGAAATTCATCTTGTAGCATAGAGAATAAGTGAAAAGTGGAATTCTAAGGTGATAGTATGCTATAATTTGTTTTTGAAAGCAAGCGTACAATAAAAAAATTACGAAGAAAATGTTAATATGAATATATCTTGCAAAAAAAATTCTAGTTGAAAGATGCAAATAGCTCTTCTTCCTTTATTCAGTAATGAGGCCAACCTGTTTGATTTTCTCCTGTGATGATAACATATATTTACAAAAAAAACCCAAACCACAACTTTGCAAGTCAGTGAAATCTTATTTCAATATTGCTCATTTTCCAAAAGTATTTTAGACCTCAATATTGGACTCTAGCCTACAAAAACAACCATAAAAAGACAATTTTGAAACTCAGATATCAAAGTAAATGTTATATAATAATTATTTATTCTGAAGGGAAAATACCAACTCTGTGTAGTGATATCAACAGTGGCTTGTTTATAAACGATACTGGACAGCTTAAATTGGCAAATATATATGCATCCTATGAAATCTAAGGCCTTTTAGATTATTTATTATCAGATGTTGTTTACTAAATGCATGAAACTAGGGAGACAGCAAAAATATTTTATGTAAATGTTGATGGTCAAAAAGAGTAATAAGAAATACAACTAAAGCAAAACAGTCTGTCTGCAAAAGGTTAATGAACCCTCAACGGATGTAAATCAGAGCAAAATTAAATCCCTACACTAACAGATTCTTTCCTATCTGGTAGTTCTCTTCAGAACCCCTGGAGCTGCCTCTACACCTGATGCCATGGCTGTTTCATGCCAAGTCACATTGCACCATGCAGCTGCTTGCCAAATAAGCTTGGTTTGATGAATAGCTAAAATAACACACTACTTTATTATTTTGTAAAGTCTCTCTAAAAATCTAAAACTAAAACAGCCTTAATTCCTAGGACATTTTAAGCATCGTGAAAACATGGCTCAGGCTAGGACTGATGCATTTAGTCTTTTGTGATGTTTTCAGCAAATCAGGTCATCCTGCATATCTGTTTCATTTCCTACAGCTTATCTCTAGCATTTATTACTCTGTATGTTCTATTGCAAAGATACCAGCCTTGCTGCTTTTACTGTTATTGTTACCTGTAGATACGTAAGTGGTGAAGTCAGAAAGATTATTTTCCAATGTATTTTCTTGATCTACATTTTACTAAACTCTTAACCCCAACATTCTGGAAGGCCCTATAGCCTGTCTAGAACCTCTTCTTTTCTTTTCCTTTTTTTTTTTTTTTAACTGATCTCAGAATTCTCCTTCATCCTAAGCATTTTTCATAGACTTATACTAATTATAACACATGATAAAAACAGTTCACAATTTCCCCAGTACAAAGATGATATAAGGAAAAGGATTGCTTGTGATAAGAATCAGGGAATTATCACCAGGAGTTTTTTATTCTAGGTATTCTAGGCAGCTGAAAAATATATTCTTTTGGTAGAAGATCTTCCCTTTCTCTATTTCCAAATGATCTAAATATTTGGACAGTAAACTGGGAAGTGTCAAGGAACAGCTGGTGATGGAATTAACTTCATAATGCACAACATCACTTATGTAGATTTTGTAGCTCTTCTTACACAGATATATCCATCCTGAGGAGGGATAGAAGTCATAACCGAGCTGTGAATTTGGCCTGCACACAGTGGATGGACAGAGGTCAGCATGTACGTCTAAACAAAACCTCTCTCAGACCAGTTCTTTGCTATACTGCAATCAACACAAAATTAGTTTGAACTCACATTACTTCAAGGGGAAACCATTACCCATGCTTATCTGGCTTATCAGAATTATAATGGTAGGACAATACTGATAATGAAAGGTAGCTCAGATTGCCCAAGTTGCTCTGTTTTGAGTCTTTTTGAAAATGAAAAAAAAAAGAAAAAAAATCATACTTGCAGTAGAAAATTAAAAGACCAAGAGTCCAGAAGAGTATGGCCAAAAGCTGTGACAGAGCTACAACAAGCCACCTTTCCAGAGGTCCATCAAAGACCTCTGTCCTTAGTAATTATACTTTCTTGGGAACTTTGATACAAGCACTGGTTTAAACTGTGTGATCTGAAATCATAGCCTCACATGTAAAGTCTAAATATTAATAGACTTTTCATGTCATTGAATTACTTATTAAAAATTTAGAACTCCCTCCTCAAATAACTCAGCCCTTATTTTAGTAGAAGAAGCACCACATTTCTAATACTTCATAATCTAGATTCCATTAAATTATTGCATTGAATCTGAACAACATTTATGATCAAGCCTTCATGGTTTTGTGCTCAAAAGGGATTAGTTTGTACCAAAAAAAATTCCCCAGGCATTCCAGAATATTTTTATTTGTCTTCAGAGGACTTTACAAAGTGAAAACCTAGCCCATAGCCCAGACAAGCTGTGTATTAAAATAAATAATAGATACATTACATTGGCACTTCTAAACTTTCCTGCAAATAAATAGTAAGTAAATCTGCATTTTAGCTAGGCTAAACAAATATAATTAGGTTTTGCTGCATAAAGTTATTGTTTGCTTAAATGTTGTAATCCTTATGCTAAATATAACACAAAATTTAATTTGATGGCACCAGTAAATATTTCAAAGTGGTTTCATCAAAGCAACCTAACACAGTTTTTCTCTCTTGATGACTGTTCTATATTTACATAGTCAGAACTCTACAATTTCTCCTGCTATTTCCTACAGATTGGTTAGGACACCCTTCATGAAGAAAAAAGAAAATGGGGGGGAGGGGAGAACTAAAAAATGGAGCGGTCTTTTACTAATCTGTAAAAGGTATGCTGATTTCTTCATGTGTATACATTAGATTTATATACAGATGTGATACCATGAGTAGGAAAACCAAATCATACAGCTGAGATTTTGGCATTTGGTTCAGATGCTTCAAAACACCCATGTCATCCCTGGGAGATGGTTTAACCACAATCTCTGACTGAGGTCTACTCCATGCTTAAATCATTGGCATTTTTAAGTTCCACTCGTGATCTATTACATTAATAGCTGTAGTACTTAACTGATGCAGAGGCGGTTTGATTCAACACATGTGAAGGAAATCCCATAGTCCTAAGTAATACTCATTTTTTAGCTGTCACACCACTAAATGTCAGGTACCCTTACCTTCTCAGCATGTTTAAACACATCTGTTACACGAAGTGTACGTACTAGGTATCTCCACATTTCTGCCTTGCAGTACCTCAACTTTAAGCACCTCCGCTACAGGCCAATCACACCATCGGATAAGAGAGAGAATGAAAAGACAAAGATGTGTCTGAAAGGGGAAAAGCAATTCCTTTTCACAACTCCCGAACACTTCTGACACTTTACGCAACGATCCCAGCATGAATCATGACAAATCCAGTTTCAGCACCTGGCAAACAAGAAATGTGAGCCATGTGGAATCTTCTGCTGACTTTGGATACTATTTATTAACATTTGGGGATTTTGGACAGCTAGTTGTTTTTAGGATTTAGTAAATGCACAGAAGCAAAAAAAAACTTAACTGGGGATAATGAACATTTGCATATGTCATCATGGTGGTGAATAGAGTGACATCGCACTGGCAGTGGTGTCGCCAGGGCTCAGGGCTGGGGCCAGTCCTCTTTACTATTTTTATCAACAATCTAAACGAGAGGATCAAGTGCACCCTCAGCACTTTCAAGAAAAGACAAACTGAGGGGTCTGGGCAGGCCGGGCGAGGGGCCCAGGCCGGTTGTGTGAGGTTCAACCCGGCTCCGTGCCGGGCCCTGCCCGTGGGGCACAACAGCCCCAGGCAGCGCTGCAGGCTGGGGCAGGGGGCTGGGAAGGTGCCCGGCGGGAAAGGGGCTGGGGGGGCTGGCTGGGCCGGCTGGGCAGGAGCCAGCCCTGTGCCCGGGTGGCCACGGGGGCCAGCAGCAGCCTGGCTGGTGTCAGGAACAGTGTGGCCAGCAGGGCCAGGGCAGTGCCCGTCCCCCTGTGCTGGGCCCTGCTGCGGCCGCCCCTCGAGCCCTGGGGGCAGGTTTGGGCCCCTCAGCCCCAGGCAGACCCTGAGGGGCTGGAGCGTGTCCAGAGCCGGGCAGGGGCTGGGGCACAAGGCTCACGGGGGGGCTGGGGGGCTCAGCCTGGAGAAAAGGAGGCTCGGGGGGCACCTGATGGCTCCCCACAGCTCCCTGACAGGGGGGTGTAGGCAGGGGGGGTCGGTCCCTTCTCCCAGGTAACAAGTGACAGGACAAGAGGAAACGGCCTCAAGTGGCACCAGGGGAGGTTTAGATTGGACATTAGGAAAAACGTCTTCACCAAAAGGGTGGTGGAAGCCCTGGGACAGGCTGCCCAGGGAGGTGGTGGAATCACCATCCTTGAGGGTGTTCAAAAAAATATAGATGTGATGCTTAAAGGCATGGTTTAGTGGCGGTCTTGGCAGTCCTGTGTTAGCAGTTGGACATGATGATCTTAAAGGTCTTTTCCAACCTAAATAATTCTATGATCACCAAGGATATGAGAACCACCTGATTTAAATGGCAATCAACAGGCTACACAATCAGACTAGCCTAGCACATGATGTATTTATACAAAGAAGCACACACACACACATGTATATTTATACATACATGTTCTGAAAGATTGTTGGAATGAGTGAAAAGCAGAAGGTAAAGTTATATCTGGTCTAGGGCTCTTAATTCTGTTAGGTTCTTTCAAAATATCCAATTCTAGATTTGCTTGTATTCAGGTCTCACTAGCTGAAGGATGTCTCACTCCTGAGCTCTAACACAAACAGTCCTAGTCCCAAACACTTAGAAATTAAATAAAAATGGAAATGGGAACAGTAAGACTGAAATAAAGAGGAATTTACCTTTTCTGCATTTCAGCCTACCAATACATCTGCTGGAACATGCTGCCTTTTCCACGCTTTCTGGGATCTATTTCACTGAGCAATAGTTTGATTTTGAATAAGCGTTTCCAAACTTTTCTGTTGCCAAGGGATGAAGACTGTCATATTTAATCCTCCTCCTGACAATTTTGCCCATATTTTCCATGGAACAGCAATTCCATCTCAAGTGTATAGAAAGCAGACCTCTTTGGTGATTATTAAGGTATGGTTTTCTGCTCACTGGAATCCATCTTACACTTCATTTATTTGCTTTAATCTGTTTCAGTGTTAAAAGCAAGATCATATTTATGTTTCTATTACACTAATTTATTTATTAATTTTGAATAATGTACTAATGTGCAGTGCACTGACTGGGAAGAGTCATTTATGAAATATAAGGGAATATTATTGTTCCTTTTGAAGAACACGATGTCCCTCATCAAAGGCCTTGAAGTCAGAGTCTTAAACACTAATTCTTATCTAATTTCTTTAAATAAGATCTAGTGAATCTCAATCCCTCCAAATTAGAACACACTTAAAAAATGGGCTGGAGCTGACTGTAGCAAGGTGAAAAACAATTAATCTGTCACTATATTTTTAGCTCATAAATATAAATTTACACAGTGCTGCTAATACAGGAAGGCAATGGACTCCCTATTTCAGACAGACTGGGCAGTTTGCAAATTGCAAGTATCTGCAACCTTTAGTTCCAGCTACACACAGAAAAAGTATTGCCTTTAAAGAGGGTTTTCATGCTTTTCAGTTGGCAGTCAGGCATGTAATTAATCAATTTCTAAATGCTGATGCAAATGCTGGGCTTTGCATGTGCGTATTTACCATCTTCAAACATTATTTCAAAATTTGGACCACTCAAGTAAATCAGCTATAAACTCCTTCTTGTCTGTCAGTTTATGTCTCTTTCACAGCAGTTTAAATTTTACATGCTGGTTTGTACTGAATGCTTTGTTTCTTTGCATAAATAAATAAAATGCACAAAAATAACAATCTATTTCCATGTAGTTTTCAAACTATAGTTTGAAACAGTAGTTTACAAACAGTTTTAAGGCAAAACATCTGCCTTCAGCTGACATTGGCAATTCACAGCTGAAGAAAAATTTCTGTGTTGTGCAGCCAAAAGCACTTCTAATAAATGCGTTTTCTTCAAAAACAATATAAATAAATCAATTTGATATCAAATCAAAATACAAGACAAACACATATTAGGAGGCAGCAAGGCACATCCTATAAGCCCTTCACAGATACAGAAATATACCTTTTGTCAGTAATGATTAAAAAGAAGTTTTACCAAACAGTAGCAACAATAACGTGGTAGCACTGTGTAATTTAACAAAGAATTAGGACTGCTTCTTCTAGGTGGACTTCTATAACTATTTAGATTTTGGCCTCATCAGCATATTTTCTTGCATCTTGTGTTATAGGCAGTATACTGTGCTTCATCTTGCAAGCTGTTTATTTGACCATGTAAGAAAAAAAATTATTACTGAAATGTTTTTAAGTGTTAAAATCAATTAGTCAACCGAATAAAGATTCTCCATAGGAACAGGAAACAGCCATCATGTTTCCTGACTCATTTTAGTAACCATTTGAACAGTCTCAGTTTTCTTCTCTTTCTTCTCTTAAACTTAAATGTAAGCCAGTTCTTGAAAGGTGAAATGCTGATTACAATTCGCAGTCACAAACAGGGGAGTACCATCTGACAGAAAAGGAAGACACAAATGCTTCCAGCCTCCTGTCTGTGTGGTAGGACATTACACATGCTGCTTTGTACTACAGTCACTAAATGGAGGGAAATGAAGGAGTTCTTATGTCTGGGTAATGTGTTTTATGACTTTCTTAAGCTCTCTGACAAGGAAAAATCACAGCAGCCAGTTACACTGCGCTTGAGACTTAAAAATAAAAGAGCTGTTTAGTTCCTGAGGTTTGAGAGTATAAAGCATCAGAAATGTGGTCACAACTCTTTAAGGAAAAAAGTTATCTTGGCAAGACTACTTTATACTTAATGTAGCAAACAATGAACGGATGCATCTCACTCAATATTTATTCTTTTTTAAAAAATTCACTGTAATATGGACATTTGCCTTTTTTTTAGAACTGAAATTCTATCCAGGCACTTTATGCTTGTCAGACCAGCAATATTCTATTTTGCAACATGATCTGTACTCATTTAAGATACTAGAAGTCGTTCTGTGTACTTAAATGGTTGAAACCCAAATCCTTCTTACTGTGGGCCCCAGCACGCTTAATGGTGTGGCAGAAAACCACTCCAGCCCTAATGCCTGGTGTTCTGTAAATCACTTTTCTCTTTCTTCTAAAGTTTGTCCACCTGCTAAATGGATATAATAATAACCCTCCTCTGTGATCTTTTACATCTACCTTGCACAATGGATATGCCAATTATAGTAGGTTACATATAAAAATGTTCTTCCTGTATTGTTACATGCTACCTCTCCTCAGTCTTTTTCCCTCCAGTTCCAAACAAACCATACATATCATAGTAAGAGCAAGATAGAAGCCGTTAACAAATACAATTAGCAATTTAAAGGGAAGTCTGGAGCTATTTTGCCACTGAAGTAGTTGCTATTGATTTAACTAGAAACTTCTTACCCTTGATTCAGTTGGCCCAGTATAAGAGAGTTCAATATTTTTCTTCTTTGACCTTCTTGGCCTAATTACAAAAGAGATTTATATGAACACAGGATAGCTGCTGACTGGCAGCAGTCCTTTACTCTAACATGGGCATTTTAACTTTTTTAAAGCATTTATTATTTACTGATTAGAAAATTCCAGTCTTCCAGTCTCATTATTTCTTAGCATTATTTCTTAGCACTGACAAACTGAAGCATGTGCGCTATCCCAAAGTAGCATACATACTTACAGAACTAAGCCACATCTGTTAACAGATCTTTCATTTTTGAGACTTTATCTGATAGGAAGCACAATATTTTAGTTTGGGGTTTTTATAAGCATTTTGAGACCTGTGTTATACACCAAGTAAACTAGAAATTTTAAATGGCTTGTTCTCTGTTTTACATAAAACTCATTGCAAGAAAAATGTATTGTTTTGGCAATAATGCAAATTTTTAATTGCCTCACTATTATTAAGAAAGAGTAAATATGCACATATCAGATTCCCAGCTGGAATTTCAACACAAACCTCAAAATAGTTCAGCAACCCAGGAATAACCTCTGAAGCCCTTTCAGTTGACAGGCCATGGTTCATCATTATAGAGTAAATACTCAGCTGCTTTTCAGACAAGTTCTCAACTGCTGCTCCCCATCCAGCACTCCCAAAGCCAAATATTTCATTGTCTAACTGTTTGTATTTCTCCTCCTTTGTCAGGGTTTAGAAGTTACATCAAATTACTCACACTCTACTTCTTCCTTTCCCACACCAAGGTGACCAATGCCTCACACCACCCACGTGGCCAGATTCAGGTTGCTTAGGGACTGAGACAGAGAAGAGAGTCCCGATTCCTGCCAGGCTTCTTGTGGGAGGTAGATTTAAATGACATCAGAGTACATAACATGAGGGAGATCATAATAAGGACACTGAAAACCCGCAATAATTAAGAATTATTTCAAAGATCCAGGAAGAAAATAACAAGCGATCTCAGCAGTCCTTTCTAATGCCAAACAGAGGCTGCAGGAAGAATCTGATATAAAACCCAATCTGCAAGAGCATCAATGGTGTAGGGAGAATAGATTTAGATTAATGTTTTGTTTATTGGATTCTATGACAGGTCTGTGAGAAAAGTAAGTGGAGTTATAATCCCATTACAGACAGGTAAGCACAGCCTCCCTCAGAGATCTCTAAAATGCAATTTGAGATGTGAAGACACTACTGGTGGCACAAAGCTGATTTGCATCTCTTGACCCTCCACCTGTAGACTGCTCAGTATTTTACAAGAAAAGAAGCTTTTGATTTTTCTTTACATGCTGTGGTAGCACTATGATTCTATCGCTGACATAGTATTTAAGTATGTAAAGTTATTTTTTATCTCTTTGGCAGTTAAATAAATAAATAGTACTTTGCTAATGCCTCCTGGATTTAATTCCACTTGAAGGAATTATGACATTATGTTTTAGTTTCATACATTATAATTCATCAAAATATTAAAAATTCAACATTTTATACCAACTGTAAAACCTAAATGTTAATCTCCATTCAGTCTTGGTAACAGCTTGATGAAAACAAGCAGGCTTTCTTGGGAGAACTAGCAGACAAATCAGTGGTTAAAGGATGGTGAGCTGAAGCTTTGACAATCTGTCTTGATTTCCTGACAGTTTTCAGTAACTAAGTCAGAACATTCCTCAAGATGAATAAATTTTCCTTTATCAAGCTATTCCTTTTTAGTTATACCAATCTCACAAACAGGAGAAAGAGATTTTGAAAGGGCATCTGGATATTGTACTGTGCACGTTGTGAAGTTGGAAGTTAGTCTGAAGTATGACAGTGGCTTGAACAGATGCATTCAGCAAATCAGGTCATAGCTCCTAGTTGTAAGAGACTTAGCCCCAGCGTGACAAACGCTTCCTGTATTTTCAGACCTCAGAACAAAGGAGCTGGGAATCATTATGAACATCAAAAATATTTTCTGTACTACCTGCAGTTATTAAACCTAAGCCAGATACAGATAATGCGTCAACATCTTTCCAGCTACCTAAATCTGTAAATAGTTGTATAAATTGGTGGTAATGACTTTATTTCAGGTCTACAAACCCTTTCACAATATTACTTTTATTCATGTTATTGGTAATTATCTATTCACATTTATCCATAAATGCCTTCCATGCAAATAATCTTACATTCTGGAAGAGCGTATCCATGAAAGCTAGCACATTCGAATCTCAATCTTCCTTGCTGGATTCAATTATACTTTAAAATCCCCTTTTTCAGTCTTACAATTACAGACGCTTACAACACAGACTTCCAAGAAGAGGTCTTATTAGTACAGTGAAAATGGGTTAAGGATTTTCTCCCTCTTATGCTTGTTACAATCATTATCACAAGAAGAGATTCATGTTGGGCTGTTTATTATTTATAGTTCTCATTATATTCTTTGTCACAAGACTGCAGCATCAGAATTTTAATGTCTCATATATTCTGTGAAAGATAATAGTAAAGTGTACTACTTTGACCTTTTCAGTGTCCCATAGTTTGATTCATTAGACATTCCTATTCTCTCCTATTAACAGCTTCAGTAACCTGGGAAGAAGAGGTAGATCAGGCAACCAATCAAAAAGCAGAATATTGAAAAGGTTAAAATCTAGATTTATAAATCTATTCAAAGTTTATAATCCTTTCCAAACTGTGCCTGGTATAAAAATTATATCTCAGTCTTCTGGCAAAGATTGTTGCTGGAATACAACTAATGTAAATAAACTACTTACATTAACTTTTGAGATTGAAAGCCTTTGCTCTTTAGAAAAAGTCAAAGGTGAATGAGCTCGTTATATAGTCTATTTGTCACATAACACATCTATCAATTTATGTCCAAGTTATAGGTACAGTTTGAGGGAATACTGTAACCACTGCATTGTCGTGCAATAATGATATTATAAGTGCCAGTGAGAAGTGCTGCCTGTAAGACATTTTAAGAAAAATATGTTGAATAACATACTTGTATTTCATTTCACAATAAAGATGATTTCAAACAGGAAAGCCAAAGTGGCTTATACATAATTATTTCATGATCAGCAAGTATTCTCAAATGGTTTCTTAGACAGTGTTTACGGCATAGTATGACTAGACTCTTGAGTACAATATAAATACATTCCTATTATAGCAAAGATAATGATGCTAATAGCAAAAGGAAAAAAATGGGAGTACACAGAAGAAATAAGAAATGCATCCATATCACCATTCCATTCTACTATTTCACAGTTACAATTTAAAAGCAGAATTGTTTTAAATTTCTTTCAAAGTTAAACAAATGATACAATGGCAATAAAGCCATATCGTTTATGAGCCTTTGTATAGCTTAAAATATAACACACTATATACTATTGTGCTATTGACTGTAGCATATAGAAGAGTCTACAGCTCAGTAATTCCCTAAACTAATAAGAATTTTATAAAAATTTGTTTATGCTAAATCTCCCAGAACTGCTATATTTTTCAGCACAATACAGCATTCTAAATGGAAACTATAAATAAATAAATCAAGTAAGCAAATTCTGTAAACTCAGAATGTCTTCACCTGATTCCTGTTAAAATTGGGGTTTACTGTGTATCCATAGATAAATGAAAAGAAGCATGGGACATTATCATTGAAATTTGCTTTGTGAGAGCAATAGGCCCATGGAAGATTTATTTTCTGATTCAAATTATTTGCTATAACAGACATTGATGACTTTAGAAAAAAAGAACTATGCACTCTTCTTTCCTTTTTGGTTATCCCAGAGCTTATTGTTTCCCTTTTTCACATTCTCAGCCATTGTGTAGTTTAACAATTTGCAGAGGTGAAGCTAGGAGGGATATGCCTGTTTTTATTCAATTCAGTCTTCATCAAGCAGCCAATAAATGTGTTTTATTGCTCTTCCCATAGTAGGCATTATTGCCTCCCCTATGTAAAAAAGGCCATATATTTTGAGTTCTTATAGTCACTCAATAGCTAATCAGGAACTCATACCATTATAAACGTTCTGAAGACAATGTATAATGTCACAGCCTCAGTGTTGATTACTCCTTAAAAAAGAAACTTCTATTAGTAATAGGTCATTTGTGCAGTATCATGGCTAACTCTAGGCATAAATTATTTTTAAAGCTAAAATATATTTATATAGTAGGTATTCTTTAAAGATCACCAATAGAACATAATATATTTACACAAATTACAAGATAAAAATGCTTTCCTGTTACTAGTTTCATAGCTTCCTTTTTCATTATTTGGACCAGTGCATAAACTGTGTAATGGTCTCTCTACAAACTCAACGCAAATTCATCTTGTGTCTGCAAAGGCTTCTTTACTAAATTTGTTTTCTTTATTAATAAGTGATAACATTTCCACACAATGCATTAAACACCTGCATTCTTATGCAGAGTACTATGAAGTCTTTTACTGGTTTCATAATGGCACTAGAATTTTATTGCATCTGAGCAATCTCCATTACGCTTGCACTGCATTTGGCTTTGCCAGGTGCAAAAGAATTTACCATTTATCTCCAGGTACTGGTGTCCCTTCCTGCTTGCCTCTCTGCACCTGGTGCTGTGCTTACACAGCTGGTGCCCCTCAGAAGGAGCCCTCAACATCTACTGGCCTAAGAAGTTCTGCAAAATTTTCCACACTCCAATCCAGCTCATAACCATAATTCCTGAATAGCTCAATAACCAGTTAGAAATAAACCCATCTAAGTAACAATCTTGCCTGACAAACTACCCTAATAACACAGCGTTTAACCTGAAAACAATGAATTGTAACACCACCACATCTGTCTCAAAATATCACGCTCTTCCTGCCCACCCATAAAGTGTGAATTAGGGGAGGTTTCAAGAGCCTTTACTCTCCAGTTCTTCTATGATATTCAGGCTCCATAGGGATGTTTCCACTCCAAAAAGCAAACTTCTCTTTGAAAAGATGTGGGTGAGATGTGTGATGAAGTTTTCCTGAAGCTTCTTTAATTTAGAAAGTTGGAATCAGAAAGGCATGTGTCCAAACTGGTACATATTTATGTATGCTCCTGTATTTTCTATATTTTCTGTTACTTTCCCTCCTCAGTACTATAGAGGTCTTCCTCCTATGTTTGGTCAAGAGGATATTTTAAAACAAAATCACACAGAAGATGAGCCATTCTATTATATTCCCAACAGTATATTTTAGTTGGATCTCCTTCTTACCATAATAATTTAATTGGATTAGAAAAAATCCTGCTGATAATAACATCTAGCCTCTGTCGTATCTTGAGGAAAAGATAACATAAACTTGCTTTTAAATTATTATAGATGCAAGGTCTATTAGTATGAATTTTTCAACAGCATACATTCAGTATATATGTTTAGAATAAGGACCAAGTGTACTAGCATTTCTAAGTTTCATATTTTAGCCTGGAAGAGAGGAAAAGAATAGATTTACAGTAGAGAAACAGAAAAATGTGAACTTATTTTCCCCCACAAGGCTTCAATTATCATCATGACATTTCTGCAGACTCTTTCATGTCGCACCTGTCCCTAAGACACAAGAGGCAGATGCCAGTAAAGATCCAAAGTAAAACACTTCAGAAATACTCACAGCCAGTGAGACATAGGAGGGTATATTTCAAGTATACTTTCTGGAGGGAAAAAAATGCCATCATTATGGTACTAAATAAAATTAATTCCCTAATATAACATTTAACATATAATTGCAGTATCATACTATGCTACATACTGAAATTGCAGGGAAAGCAGAATTAAGAATGAAGCCCTTTGCTCTTCATAAGGTAGCAGGAATCACAAATAAGCTATGAGGTAGTAGGAATCACTAATATGTCAATACTATACTTCCTGTATACTTTTCTGTAAACTAAACAAGTTTCTTTGTAGTACTTCCTTGCTTGCCACACTTTCAAAGGCATTATGTGGCTCACAACTCCTTAAATGTATATCCATCAAGCACTGTAGATCTATTCACATTTCAAGTGAAGCAACTTATTTAACAATTTCTTAGGCAATGTCTCCTGGGTTTAGCTGTAGGCAGGAAATGAAGTATAATTAGCACTTTTATGTGGTATTAACAAACAATCTTGTTAGTTCATTACTTTTTAATATTTGCACCAGTCTTCTGAAAGCAGATTAAGACCAACTGTAATTTCCATTTGTGAGATTCGGTGACTATAAAGCTCAAAGAATGTTCACTTTAATCAAAACCACTATGATGTCTTCAATTATTTTTTTTTCCCAAGAACTTTTTGCAAACTTAGTTTTATGTGAGTGAAGCACTAATCTGAAATGTTTATTCACTCGATTCTGATTTTCCAGCTCACAGACATGGCCAGGGTAGTAAGGAAAGGCTGTGCATAGCAGCACAGAGCTGAATCCATTTTTTTCTAGAAAAAATACAATATTGTTAACTAAAGTCCTGAAATGGGCAAAAAGCATAGATATTCTGAACTAAAGATAGGTGTGACCAGGGAAGTTAAATGATCAAAGAGGGCTTCTCAGCCCTCTACCTATAGGAATATTTGGATACTTGAGGTTTATTTATTATTACGGTAATGGATATTGTTGGACAGTTCAGATCCTGATGTGTGGATTCTGAGGAACACTTTCACAAAACACTTGGCATATGTGCCTTTGGAGCGTTAGGTAAAAGTCAACTCTAATTAGGTTTACTGCACATGCTGTAAATGAAAACAGTGAATCAAATGGTGTAACATTCAGATCACACAAATGTGTATAGTTCCCTAAAATATGCAGTGGAGAAGGAATTCTGAAAACTTCTTCAAAAATTTAGCCCCACACTGGTGGTAAATAAAAGGTTTCCTTTTTAATTTTTTATGCTGCAAAACAAGATTGGCAGCTCAGAGCTTGCATTTACATGTAAAGTAGCAAAAGGGTATTAAAATCTTTGTAAACCACAGTTTATTTAGACTGGACATTAGGAAGATTTTATTTATCAAGAGGATGGTCAGACACGAACAAGCTCCCTAGAGAGGTGGTCAATGCCCCAAGCCTGTCACTGTTTTAGAGGCATCTGGGCAATGCCCTTAGCACGCTTTAATTTTTGATCAGTCCTGGACTGGTCAGACAGTTGAACTAGATGATCGTTGTAGGTCCCTTTCAACTGAAATATTCTATTCTATTCTATTAATTAGCTTTGAGCAACATTTCAAATTACAGAAGGTTTTCTTTTAGGACATAACATATCTGTGTAGCCACAGGAAAGCCAAAAGTAGTAAATTTTTTGATTTTCAGGACTGCCCTTCAGGCTCAGGTTTTACACTTAAGCAAGGATTTTATGCTAATTAAGGACAATATGTCATTACAGGAAGCTCACTTTTTATAGCCAAAACCAACATCTTCCATTAGTTCCTTTTTCTTTTGGGTCACTTTGCCCCCTGCTGTACGGAGAGTTAAATACTACAGCTAGCATACAGGTGTGTTATGCAGATGCTACCACAGACATCTCTATTTCATTTAGAATACCTGTTTACAGAAGCTCCAGTTTCACAGTCATTGGAATTAACATTGTAATTGGGCATTCCAGTCTTAAGTCACAGCCTAGGACTTCACCATGCTATGTGCTGTTGAAGTTAACAGAAACACAGACCAACAGAAGAGGAACCTGGAACAGTGGGTCACAGCACCTTTGTCAGCAGGACTGGAAATAACAGTAGTGAATACAGAATTTAGCCACTATCACAAGTTTATAAATCTCCAGGCAAAAATGTTGAGGTAGAATGAAGATGCATGAGGAATTATCTGTTACTTAGTGGATTTTTGTTTTTCAAGATGTGAGCAGCACTGAGGGAGGCAGGTACTTGTTTTTGAGTTTAGCAGGTGAGAAAAGCAGCCTTAACCGTGTCTAATGATAGCTGAGAGTCAATTTACCATTCCTGAGTGAGAAACATTTGGTAGAGCCCAGTAAGATTTGGAAACAAAGGTATTTATCCCTTGTCATATGAGCTAGAACCCAATAACCAATGCCACCAGTGCATGGCATGGCCTGATCACAGGAAATTTTCTAATAAAAGTTGAGCTGGTTTCGTTTGAGCAGTGCACTTCTGTTGATCCAGACATTTCTTTGTCCAAAATACACTGTGTTCAGTTTACTTTCTTTTCTCTCATCCAAAGCAGGATCGTATACATCCCTTTATACGTTCTTAGCAGGTTTTGCCTGTGACTAGAGGCAAATTTTATCAAGTTATCTAGGAGGTCTGCTCCTAAAAACTACTCAGGAAAAATGTGGCACCTGCAAAACCAACAAAGCAGCATGGTTCAGATGTATATATAACATCGGCACACATACACACACACACATATATATACACACATACATATATATACACACACACTTACACACTTTACTTTTAAAAGAAAGAAAATTGGAACAAAATAAAATTAAAAGATTAAGAACTCTTAGATCCAGGAACCTAGCTCCCCTAACACTTGAGCAAGAAAATCTGAAACATCACTCCGAACAGAGAGGAGAGGGGAAGAACCATATTTATCAACCAGAGAAAATGAAGGCACAATAATGAAGATGTGATGACAAAAGCCTTTCTGACAGATTCAGTTATTCAATAATTCAAACACAAACAGATCTGCTGGGTTTTAGACAACCAAGGTTGTATCTCACCAATTACAACTGCTGGCAAAATACAGTTGCTGGGATGCAAGTGGTACCCACCACATTCTGTTTGGAGTGAGCTGTTCAGTTAGGGTGGCACAACAGAAAAGCACATTGTAGTGAGTTACGGTCAGAGCGTTGGCTTGAAACAGTTAACATTGGTCAGTCTAGCTTGCATGTTCTCTGTACTATGGATTTTAGCCAGATCCTTAATGGCACTTGAACATTTTTATTGTGGTAGGGTTATGTACTAGCATATTAAACATTTACTAGAGGCATTTTCTACATGTGACGTGAAAGACTTGAAACAGTTTTCAGTCTCTCAAAGTACTACAAAAAGAAATACATAGAGACCAGATATATCACTATATTTCTAAATCCAGCCTACACGACAAATGAATGTAAATTTTAGCACAAAAATATTTGCATTTCTTACTTTCATTTAAAACACACCACCCTGTTTTAATATCAATTTTCATTTTATGTTTTACACGTATCAAGGTTGGCAAAAGAAAACAATGACCTTTACAATATCTTCAATCAATACAGTAGCAATTTAATTGATTAGTCAGGTTATGTTCTTCAGATTTACAAATTATTTTGGGCAGCATATATCAAATTCTTGACAATTTGGCAACTGGTGTCATAACAGGAGATTTTGTTTAGACACAACTCACACTTAGATGTAAAGCTGAGCTCTCAGTCCTAACTGCGGATGGTGAACTTTTGAAAAATGTGGCATTGCATTAACTTTTTGAGCAGTGGTTTGTTTTTTATACTTACAAATGCTAAGTTACGGCAATGGAAAAGGCTTTATATGTTTTAGTGCCTACTTTATATTATAACAACAAAAAATACAGCACAGTCTTCAAACCCAAAGAAAACCCAAAATAAACTAAAGCCACAGACTGTATACCCTTTCTTCTGAAAGTATTTGAAATGTGCATATTTTAGAGTATGGCATGATCTATTTAAAACCTATTTCATACATCATCTTGTTCCTTCCTAATATCAGCAGATGAGCTGATTTTATAATCGGAGGCACTGTCAGCTTGTCACATTCTGCAGTTCAAAATGTCAGATGCACTGTAAACAGGCTCAGAGTAAGCCAGACACTTCAGAACAGAAATACTGCACGCTGAGTTCAGATGTAGAGGATAGATGAACCCTCTTTATATTACACACAATAATACATGAGCCAATAGTTGTTATAACGGCAAATTTCCTTTGAGGGATTATGATGAACAGGGTAACTGAGGGCACTGGAGCACCTATCAATAGAGCCCTAGCAATCTCATCCCTTTTCTCCCTGAATTATCCTTTCAGAAACATGTATGCTCTATGAGGATAAACACTCAAAAATAACTGCTTATTTCAATTTCTTTTCTATCAGTTTTGTGGGTGTTCTCTCTTTCTCTCTCCTGCACCCCCTAAACTGTTTGACGCATGAATGATAGAGTTGGCTGTGAGTAAACATTTGAAGGAGATTAACATCTATACAGCCATGAGGGTGAAGAACAGCTATGGAGTCCTGTATGGTTTTGGAGGAACCAGGAAGAATGTAAGTCCAGGGAGAATGTAATTTGTTGAAACACAGTAATTTCCTTTTTTTTTTTTTTTTTTTTTTTTGTTTTGTTTTTTTCCAATTCCTCTTTAGTTGGAAAGGATAACTTACCTCTTTTTCATTATATATCTGCCTGAATGCTAGCTAAAAATGTGGATTTCACTGGAAAAAACCAAGCATTTAATTGACAGGTCAATGTGAATACATCAAAGGAAAGGCTTTTTCTAAAGCAAAGAAGACTGAATTAACCAAAGCTTGTTAGAATGAGGATAATATTTGCAGCAGTGCACTATTTCTATGATTACAGTGCTGACAGATAAATATTTGTTCAAAAGAATACTTTTTTTCAAGAAACTGACTATGTTATTATCATAACTGTAATAAGCCCAAAACATTTTAATCATACTTTCCTCTGGGACCAAACAGTAAAATAACGAAAGCCCCACAACTTTGCTTTTGGTATGTAAAAAAGAACACGTCTAAATTATTCCTTGCATCTTTATGCTGATGGATTGATGAATAATTATGTCCTAGAGGATAAAAGCAGGTCTCCCAAAGACTGGAAAGCAGAGAAGCTCAACTACTGCTCCTTCAAGCACCTTTTAATTTACACCAGCAATTGTGAAGAAAGTAGGATGGAGTCCATGAAGGTCTTAAGATGCCAAAGTCACTCCCTCTGAACTGTATCATTCATTTGCTGAAATAGTGGGGAAGGCTTTAAAGACACACAGACACACACAAGCAGGTCATAAAGACAGACACTTCTCATCTGCATCACAGAAAGGCCAATCTACATATCTTCATGCATAGGCCAACATACTTTAACATACAGTGCTCAAGTCTTCACTCAAAAAGCTTGCTATGAGCAATCTCGGCAGTCAATCTGTACTGAGGCGGCTTTTAACGGGGTGAGATAAATTTTAAGTAAGGAGATGTTACTGATCACCTCTGGCAGTGTGTTCCTTTTGCTGTGTCTTTCTCAATCCCTGTAACCTTGCCCTAAAAGTAACATCAATATCAAACATTTTTATCCTACTGGTCAAAATCAATTTCTGCTAATACCATCAGGTGCCACTGACTAAGGCTCCATTAACGGAGCATTGCTCCTCCCTCTTGGCCAAGCCCTGAAGGATTGTGGTCAAATCTTTTCTCCCCATAAAGAATTTACAAGAAAGATCATTCTCACTGCTTTTGTCAGTTCATGATTTAAGACCAAAGACTTGTCAAGATCCTGGCCAATATTTGGTCATAGGAAGATGGGGGAGAGGAGGAATGATCGAAGTGTTACATAATCTGATCAGCTATTTCTTTCCATTATGCAAACATATTTTTTTATTACTTGTAATACTCCCATATCATTGCTATTTTTTGCTAAATTTCAAAAGGACTTTACTCATTTAACATTTATTTTACAAAACATTTGGTGCCATTGTGATACCTTGATCATTTTAATTCTGAAAACCGTAAACTTCTATTCACATTATCATAACTTCTTGAAAGCAGTGTATTTATATGTGCTTACAAAAGGATAATCTCATATTAATATAGACTTTTTTATGATCAGCCTATGCTTTGTAGGTATGTGCACCTAAATTAATCTCTCAATGACTTTTCTCTACAAATCTCTCTCAGCTTCATATAATGTGTTTTGCTGTGAAGGGTAAAACAACAGATTGCATTGCTTGTGTTATTTTAGTGAGCACAGTCCCCTATTACATTGGTTTAGAGGAAATCAGGATGAGGATAACTGACAGCACTAGATCATACAAGAAAGCAATGGAGAAGTGGAGGGTTTGTGTGTCTCACAGGCACACAAGGGTCTACCATTAAAAGGCAGAGTATAAGATGAAGGTACGGTTAGTCAATGAGATTTAATGCACACAATAAATACCAGAAGATGAAGGTTGATCCATTCAGTCAAGCAGCTACCTACGCAGAATTGTTCAGGACCATTAATGATGATGACATACAGTAACAGTTCTGAAAGGCATGCTACATATCAAAAGACTGCAGTGGAAAATATAGGCAAACTATGATGCTTGATTCAGGCTTATATCTGAACAGTATCCAACTGTAAAAAGAGGCATTTAATATATGGCTCCATATATAGTAATGCTTTACTCTGCAAAGAAAATTAAAAAGGAATATAGAAAGAAATATATAATATATAGAATATATATGTAACATAATAATCAGATTCCATGCATTCATAATGTACTAAGATACTTCATAAATTCTCTTTAGTGCAAAAATGTATGTGTACTGGGAAAAATAGTTGCCCTTAAATCACTGCTTCTGCACTGGTGCAAATCTGGTGAAAGCAGGATAACAATGAGCCCTCTGTTAATTGTTGCCCATCAAAAAAATACCACGCTCATTTAGTGTTAATACTCAAAATTTTACTGATACCTGGATTTTTTTGTTCTGTTTGAAAATGTCACAATATCCAGTTGGGTTGCCATGATTAACTAAGTAATTAATTAATTGGGTTTCCATAATTAAATAATTCATTAGCCATGAGCCAGCTAATGAAGAAAGGTAGCTGTATGTTCGCAAAATTTCAAGGATAACTTCAACTTCTCAATGATCTCAAGCTGAAAGTTTTCTGCTGACAAGTGATCTAACTGAATTTCAATGAGCTGAAAATGAAGTCTTTTCAGACTTCTTAATTTTTATAAGTAGCTTTCTTTGTGAAAATCCTATTATAATTACGTATAAACTGTTCTATATCACATATCCCCCAAATACAAGTAGTCTTCCAAAATTTATTACCTTAACTTTGAAATAATTTATTTTTTATTGACTCCTTGATGTTTGGTGGTTTGTTTGTTTGTTTTTAACTAAATCTACAGTGGGAAACTTGGAAGCACTTCCAAGCACCTATGGCTTTGCTTCTGAGCCATTTTTAGCGCAACATGTGGAGTGAATATAGAGATTCCCATCTAATCACTCTTCCTTCCCACCGAGTGTCCAGAAGAAAGAAACCTGAGTGTCCAGGAGGGAATTGCAGCAGAATCCCCAGCGTGGACTAAACAAATGACAGGATTTCTGTGTGCCCTATGATACATATCACCTGGTCATTTCAGGTAAGACTCTGCCTACTAGAATGTTTCATGATAGGTAGTTACACCAGTATATCCCAAACTAAACTCAAAAGGCACCTAAATAACTTGATTCTTTCCACAATTACAAAGGCAATACATATAAATAATAGTAGCTGTTAATAAATAAAAAAATACAGTGTATTTATAAGCATGCTTTCTTCAGAATAAAGAGCTTACTTTTCTGTATCACTTAAGTTAGTAATAGCAAGACTTATTCTCAAAGACATCATATCTGAAGTACATTCAGCACTGTGAGGTACCGTCTGCGCTCCAGTCAAATACAGGCTTTATGGTGCTGCATGAGATAAAATAGTCCCTAGGGTACAGGCTGCTGATCCTACATGGAGAGAAGAAAAAAATGCATCTCCTACATCTCTGTGTTCCTTGGATATCTCTCCAATTGTAGGTAATACAGTATTGCCACTAAATATGAGCTGAGCAGGAACAACTTGATAGAAAGCTGCATTATTCACGAGGAGAGAAACAGCAAACTGGCGCTGAGTTGCTGAGGTGTTTCGTTCCCTTTCTGAGAACAGCACTTCAGCTAAACATCTCCCTTGCTTCAAGACTGATCTCCTGGGCCTTCTAACTGGCCCCCTCCATTTGCTTAAAAAGAAAAAAAAAAAAAAAAACACTAACAAACCAAGCATCCAAACAAACACACAAACACAGAAGCTAAAAGAGCCAGTATATGGCAAGAAGAGGTTTGCTCAGTGTGTTCGTCTTGGGAAGGATGGTGTCAGCTGCAGAGGAAGCAGTGGTCACTACTGAGAGCAGATCTGAGTCATTATCAGTTAAAATTCAGGACAGCTGGGGCAGAATTTGCTTTCAAAAATGTTATGTTGAAACTAGCTGATTGCATGCGAAAGTGGCAGTGGAAATGCAGTTCTCTGAATAAAGGATAGGACCGAGTTCAAAGCAAGGCTATGCTGTTAATTAGCTATGTGATACTGAAAAGCTTGGTCAGCACAAACATCCAGAATAAGCATCCCACTGATTTTGGGAATATTCAGAGCTCCTAATTTTAGAAGCATGCAGAAACTACAAAACATTTTACTCTTCTTAATGTTTTAACATCAAATCCTCTAAGATGTGACTTAATAATTTGCAAAAGAAGGACAGTAATTTTACTATCACTAAACCATCTACCAACTCAAGCAGCATCAAACTAGTCCTTTCAGTGAAGTGTTTGTAATTCCCACTGAAGTCAACTGAAACTACTTTTTGAAAACTTCATGTTTAATGCTATAGAGTATCTTAGACAACTTTTCAAGACAATTTCTTTAGTTTTTCAACTACTTTAAGGGTAACAGCTGTCTTATTTGGTCTGGGCAGCTGGACAAACACCAAGACACGCAAATCTGAGAGAAACACTAAGATACTGCTGATGGATGAACTCTTCACTGGAGTTTAGTTACAACCAGCACTAAAAATAATTCATTCTTTAATCTCCTAATAAAACTTTTGAAACACATCAAGCACCTAGTCAATGGACACAGCCTGCTTACTCATAAAAAATGTCACTCCTGAATACAGTTACAGAAAAATTATCATTCGATTAACCAGGGTGAAAAGAATATGAGAAGTCATATTCCAAACTTGAGGGGGTTTGCCAACTATTTTGCTTCTTCCTCACTGCAAAACCAGTCATGATATACCTATTATAAGCAAATGGGATCCAAACACATTTTGTAAACTGTGTTCTCTGCAGTGTCAGTTTATGATCCTGAACACCTCAGGACTTGAAAGTGGAGGGGTAAAGAGTTTTATTTTTGTATCAATAATCATGCCTTGCATATCAAGTCTAAAGTAGATTTTTGTTTTGTTTTTTGGCTGAGGTGGGATATGGGATGAAGCGTATGGAAAGATTTTTTGTTTCTGCAACTCCATTATAACTGTTTAACCAGTGTAAAATCTGTACTTGCTGGCAGAAATGGCTGCACTGAATGTAAAGCACGTTCACAAAGGTTAAAGAGTGATTGTAAAACATAGTATCACAGAATGTTTTGGGTTTGAAGGGACCTTTAAAGGCTTTCTAGTCCAACCCAACACACCCCACCACCTTCCCCACAATGAGAAGGGACATCTTCAAAAAGGTCACGTTGCTCAGAGCCCTGTCCAACCTGACCCTGAATTCCATGAATGGGGCATCTACCACCTCTTTGGGAAATCTGTTCAAGTGTTTCAACACCCTCATCATAAAAAAATTCTTCCTTGTGTCAAGTCTAAATCTATCATCTTTTAGTTTAAAACCATTACCCTTTGAGCTATTGCGACACACCCTGCTAAAAAGTCTGTCCCCATCTTTCTTACAAGCCCCCTTAGGTACTGAAAGACTGCAACGAGGTCCCCCTGGAGCCTTCTCCTCTCCAGGTTGAACAACCCCAACTCTCTAAGCCTTTCCTTGTAGGAGGGGTGCTTCAGCCCTCTGATCATTTCTGTGGCCCTCCCTTGAACCTACTTTACCAAGTTATGCAGCCCAGGATATGGCTGGCCTTCTGGTCTGGGAGTGTACGTTTCTGGCTCACCAGGTCATGTCCAGCTTTTCTTCCACCAACACCCCTAAGTCCTTCTCCTCAGGGCTGCTCTCAAACCCTTCATCCCCCAAACTCTGTTGGTACTGGGGGCTTCCCTTACCCAGGTGCAGGACCTTGCACTCGGCCTTGCTGAACCTCATGGTTCACATGGGCCCACTTCTCAAGCTTGTGCAGGTCCCTCTGCATGGCATCCCATCCCTCAGGTGTGTCCACCACACCACTCAGCTTGGTGTCATCAGCAAACTTGCTGAGGGTGTGCTTGATCCCACTGTCTGTATCACTGATGGAGATACTAAACAGTGCTGGTCTCACTACAGACCCCTGAGGGACACCACTTGTACTGATATCCATCTGGACCACTACCATCTGGACACAGCCATCCAACCAATTCCTTATCCACCAAACAGTCCAGCCATCAAATCCATATCTCTCCAATTCAGAGAGAAGGGTGTTGTGGGGGACCGTGTCAAAGGTCCAGACAGACCACATTTGTAGCTCTTCCCTTGTCCACTGATGTAGTCACTGCATCATAGAAGGCCCCTGGGTCGGTCAGGCAGATGTGCCCTCGGTGAAGCCGTGCTGGCTGTGGGGAATCACCTCCCTGCCCTTCATGTGCCTTGGCACAGCTTCTAAGAGGATCTGTTCCATGACCTTCCCAGGCACAGAGGTGAGGCTGGTAGTTTCTTGTGTCCTCTTTTCTACCCTCTCTAAAAATGGGTGCAATGTTTTCCTTTTGCCGGTCACCAGGGACTTCATCTGACTGCTATGACTTTTCAAATGTCCTTGAATATGCATACACAATCAAAATCTAAGGTTTTGATGAGCCATTTAAGATGAAAGTAGGATTAAGCAAAGCAGCAAATGAAACTCTCTGAAATTCAAATATTTAAATAACAATCTAGCTCTTCTCTGTATTTCTAAAGCTCTGTATCTTCTGATTCTGTATAATAAGACGATGACAGCTGTGCCTAGTGACTGCAGGTGCCAGCTTATGGAACATCTCACTGCCTGTTAGTTCTGGTAGTAATTTGGTTTATTATTTTGGCAAGTCTAACCTACTATGCTTCAGTGACCTGATCTGTTAATGAAGAAAGTGATAGTTTGAGTTATACAAGAGTAAGGTATCATCTCTAAAAGGAGGAAAAGGAAAAAAAAAATGAATACTTATTCTTCTGATGTATCTTGTACAAGCATAAAGAAAGAGTGATATAGGAAAATGAAAATGTCTCTCTGAACCCAGTACTTTATACAGCAGTGAACTATTGTAAGTGGTTTGCCTGATAAGTATTTGCAAGACTGGGGGCCAATTCAACTAACCAAGACAGTTTAGCTGAAAATGATAAAAGTTCATTACATCACAGCTACTACAAGATCCTATTAAATGATCCATACAGCTATTGTCTTAAACTATGCACAAGTTTTCAAACTTTGGAGAAAAAGCACATGGTAACACCAGTCTACCTAATATCCTGACAGGCAAAATATATTTAACAGCAGGTACCTGGTTACAATCTGTTACATTAAGATAAAAATAATAAGCAAAACCTGCAAGCTCCAAGTGTCATCATGAATACAGCAGATGTGAACAGTTGCCTCTATCTTGCAGCACACGATTTGTGGAGAGGATAGAAAATAGGGAAAAGCAGGGTTGAGAATGTGTGTGCAAGTTCCCCATCCTGCTTCAGGTCAGATAAATATGTCCAGCACCCTATTGCTTCCAGTTAGTATTCTAGAAAAATAGCAGTCTTGCAAAGTTTACCAGGATTGGGGAGAGGTACAGTGTCATTTTGCGTAGGAACTGATTGCTGTGCTGTAGTGAAAAATTAACATAGAGAATCCTGAAAGAGACCTTTGCCGTTTCTCTGCACTCAATCTCTTGTGCTTTTTTGTTTGTTTTGTTGGGTTTTTTTCACTTGCACTTAATACAAAGTATGTGGCAAGTAACCACTAGCACTTGATCTAACTTAACAGCTGAAAAGAAGTTTCTTATGAAATTCATACATTTATTTAATAATAAATAGCCTTTTCTAAAGAAAAGTATTCAGCAATTTGAAGAGAGGTCTATAGCTAAAGTTAATGATTCTAAAGCTTGAGATTTTGCATCAAAAATGTATTTCTTTGTAAAAGAAAATAGATGGAGTTACCTCCCAGAGGATCCTTTTCCTCTTGGGAATAGATGTTGGTAATTAACTTAACGGACCACTGGATACAATCTTTTCTTCATATACATGAAGCTGATATAGCACTTTTCAGAAAGAAAAGACTTCTAAAGGAACATAACCCAAAATGACATTTGCAAGTAGTTTTTCACCGCCTGTATTGCTGGTAAAATTAAATATATTTAATCCTCACAAACTGACAGTTTCCATAATCAAAAGTCAAGTAACCATTGAAGGTATCATTAAAAATTAGAGCAGATTTCAGAGAAGCCAAATGGATACACCCTAGTATATCCCACTTCATTTACTGCAAACTAGTCCTCAAGACAAGAAATAAAAGGCAGGTTTAAATGTCTAACAGAAAAAGAAAAAAAATTGTAACAGGAATTGAGCATGGTACATTTTATATACTCTTATTTTGTTCATGTACTACATTTTTTTTTTAGCTTCCAATATTTAGGTGTTCCTTTCTGTTTGCTGAAATGAAAAATTAGGTGAAAAGTGATGCAATATCCATTTATGTTACAATTACTACTGATCTTCACATTAAGTACCATGAATTTTGAACCTCACAGAGGCTTGAAAAGTGCCTTTTCATAACCTTTGAATCTATTTAGATTTTGTGAAGTCATTAGCATTTGATTATGCAATATAAAGTAATTAGACATTTTCTAGTCAAGTTCACTCAGTATAGACACAAATGCACATACCAACACACCATAAAATGGCTAAGCACAAATTTCCATTGCATGCTGCAGCATATATTAAAAAAAAATAAATCTAACTTTATGGTTTTCAGTTAAACAGCAAAATCACATTTAAAAAAATAAATACCTGGTCTTCCTTACACTTGCTGATAACTAGAAATATAGGAAGAGCTCGCTAATCCCCAATACAGATAAAACATTAAGGCAAACATTTGCTATCAATGTGGTTATATGCTCTGAAGCAATATGGAGAAATCCTTCTTGAAAATGAAAACAGTGAAATTGATGCCTGCCTATAGAAGCAGTAAAATGTGACCAAGGAGATTTTATTCTACAGACAGTTTTCTCTAAAAGCAAATAAGACCAATGGAATAACCCATTTAAGCCTTTACAGGCAAATCCACCTCTTGCTTCCTCTATAATAAGGTTGGTTTTGGAAAGAGACCTTTCTGACTCTTGGTCAGGGATTGATACACAGCACTTAAGAAGAACTTAAGAAGAAGAACGGGGCTGAAGAACTGAAGTCATGCCAGATATCAGTACTGAAAAGGGTTCAGAAAGAGCACATTCTTTCCTTGAGTCCTTTCTTACAGAAATACCCTTTTTTCCTTTTTGTGACGAGTAGTTACAGGGATTTCTTGCACAGACCTGGCTTCCATAACATTTCTTTACACTTTGGAATGCTCTCTGTAAGGGGTCAATGTCCACCTACAACTTGTGTAATTCCAAATGTTGAATGTATAAAATTGATAAAATATAGGAGTCACACATCTGATGTAGTCATAAAGCTTCACAGGTAACAAGGACACCATAGCTCACAGTCTTAGAAACTTAATTTCTTTAGGAATTAGGAGAATTTGTTTTATTTTGGCAAAACATTCATTCTGTCTAGTTGGCACCGTTAACTTATGCTGCCGCTGTAGATAGCTAGTTGAAACATATTGAAGTAGTTGAACACATCTTTTTGTTTAGGAGTGGAAAACAGCAGATTACCTGGAAGCATAGAAAACGCGTGTTCAATGCATTTGCCTCCTTTTTATCATCAGTTATGAATGGGCTTAAAACTTTAGTTAAGTTTTACTCATCTACAGTGTCCTCTGGAAGTACTATATTTATTTGTTTTTAAGACAGGACTGCTCAGTCCCTTGAGTGTTTTTCTGGGGTGGTTTTGTTTGATGATCAGCAGCTACCACATTTGTAATCATTGCAAAGCAGATGGAAATCATTCTTTTACTAAAAGACCATGCAACTTTAAAGATAATCCTAAACCCATAAGTAATTTTTAAGGCATAACAGCAGATTGGGACAAGACCACAGATGACAAAAAATGTCTCTCAGGTTACATTTAACCTGATTAAATAAGAACCCTTCGTCTTTAGCCACAGCCAAAAGCCTTTTTCGAGCTAAGACAACAGATGTTTGTCACTACAGCTGGTCACATGCTGCAATTTCACTCTGGTGAACATATTTTGGAAACACTTTAATGAGGTGATCTGCAAGAAGCGTATTTGGTCCCCTTTGGCTAATATTTCATCACTGATGCCATTTGCCCTTCATCATTAGGCAGAAATAACCTGTAATTAGTTTATCCTCTAAAAATAAACAATAATTGGGAAAAAAAATTAGAAAAGTCAAATTTGCACAATGTACAAAATATCTGTAGTTCTCCATAAAGACAAAACTGAGAATTCAGATCTTCAGAAAATGAAGCTTTTCATAAAAATCTGAAGTACTTTTCATTGTATATTTTGCTACCTTGTAATGTGATTTCCTTCCACCTTCATTCTTTCCTTTGCACCATGCTTTCTAGAGTGTACATTATACCAAGTTTACCTATCAATCTCTGCAAAAGTTACAGCAATATTTCCAAAGTTTTGTGCCACAAGAGTTTTTGACAGATTTGGAATTTTCTTGAGGAGTGGAAATTTTCCAAGGATTAAGACTCCTTTTCCAATTATTACTAGTCATTACATTAAAAAAGTAATTTTTTTTATTGTTTGCTGTGTTCAGGATCCAAATCAAATTTTAATTGCACCATTGAAGACACATGCTATTTTGCATTTACTGGCCCACACTATGACTCTTTTCCTTCTCCATAAGCCACAAGACTGAAAAATGACCTGAAATTTCTAAGCACTTCTGGCACAGTGGAGGCCTTAAAGCTTTAGGAACTACAGTATTACATACAATCTTTAACATATACTGCTCACAGTAAGATCCTGTTGAAAAATAAAACCAAAATAGTTTTTATCTGAGGTAAATATTACATTAGCTAAGAGAATTCTAACATTGCAGATTGGATGGAAATGCATTCTTGGAAATTTCACACAGTTTCACCTTTAATTAGAGTGTTCATTTCTGAACTCATCATGTCAAGAAAGAAAAAAAAACCCAAACAAACCATAAGAGACAACAGTAGGAGTAAGTGAATCTGGATTTTGCTGTGTTTTTGCTAATGACTTACTGTGGTTTTCTTTAATGAAACACTTTCACATTTACATCTAGTCAGTCAATAAGAAAATTAAAAGTGGTTTCAAACACTACACCTGCACTTGACCCGTTCTGCCAAATTTTGTGATTTTACACATTTCTTTCCAAACATTTCTCTCTCCTTTGTTGCTGTGTGAAGCAATCAGACATAAAAAAGACAAAATGAATAAAAGGCTTTCATTTATGATATTGCTGTCATTTGTAGTAATGGTAGGGTAAAAACATTGGACAGAAATATAATGTTTATGTAGAAGCATTAACTTTAAGTTGGATATCAAATAATTTTCCATTTATCTACAATGGGTTTGGAGAACACTCTTGAAATCAGACTAAAAAGTTAATCTTACTGGGATGGTAACTGTGACACTGTTGAGTGCAGTGAACTGAGCTGCAGATTTAAAAGAGATCAAGCAAAAGCGGATTAGCATTCAGTTAGCTTCACTTATATTCTGTACAACTTGTGTCTAGTGAGATCAGACAAAGTGAATTTGCAGAGTCTGGAGGACAAGACACGAGTGACAGGTGATGGCAATATGGTTGCTGCCTCCAGACACTGTGTGAGTTACGTGGTAAATCAAACACTCCCCAGACATATCTGTGGAGCATCAGCCTTCAGGAGACAACAGAGTGGCTGAACAAAAAGGCAAAGCACAAAATCACCACCGGAAAGATTTGGGCCTTTCAGCATTTCCCATAATTCATGGTTTTTTCAGCGTTCTTTTTTTTTTTTTACTTGAATTTTCAGTTTAAGGTGATATAAAACTAATACTTTTAAGAACGGCACAGTTGAAAGGTTTCTCGGTTTGGTACTGGCTGCACTACTGGTAACTGAAGAACTGAAGACTTACAAACCATCCCAGAAACAGGTTTTTTTGTTTAGAAACTAGATAAAAATCACTCTCAGTCATTCTTACATGACAACATCCATAGATATGACTCAAATTTCACACTGGAGTCCAGTTTTTGACACAGCAATTCGGTGTGGTCTGGAAATCACAAGATTATAGTTTACACTCAGACCCTTAAAAACTGTCCTAGGCTAAGAAGCCATGAAAGGAAGTAGTCACTAATGTGCAATTACTTTTTCAGAGATCCTTGCAGTCTGATGGCAATTGCATTATGGAGTTCTAAAATATTTAGATTCTCACTCACTTCCTCTGTGCTGTACAGTTTGATGTGTTTATCTCTCCTGTGCATTGGTTTTATTTCATGCTATGCAGCAGTAGGGAACATGAACAAATGGCTTCCACATAATGAAATTAGTTGTTTAAACTAAAGCAAATGACTACGTAATACAAAATAAGTGGGATAGATGGTTTGACTGATATATTGAGGAAACTATGAGGTATTAACTGCTTATACTATGAAGACAGTTTAACACAATCGATAAGATTGCAAATTAAAAATATATTTGCAAAGAAAAAGAAAAGGAACGAGAACAAAGTACCTACTGAAAAATGAAATTAATCAAGCAAAATTGAAATTGATTAACAATTAGTAATACTCTCAAGACTTCATAAACTTCTGCTTGAGATGATGGAAATAGTCAATGCAGTTTCAATGAATTTAAGCTCAGGCCTTGGGCAGACACCTTAAAGTGAATGAGATTTTATAAGTCACGTATTCTTATCATATCTAAAACTACATATGTACCCTCCCACCAAATACTCAATAGACTGTCTGGATAAGAACAGCTAAGATAGTAATATGTGAATTCATAATAAATGATTCAAAGTTAGGTTAGATTTAGATATGTAAGAATGAAAATAAATGCAATTAAACTTCATTAAACTATGAAGTCCTAAAATACATCTTTGTAAGCTATCAACTATTAAAGTTAGATAAAAAGGTCTAGAGTTCTTTTTAATCATAAAGTTTTAGCTCATCTCCCAATGTCATTATTAAAAAGTGTGTATTTAAAAACATTTCAAGTTTAACAAAGTTATCCAGTTCGATATTAAATGAATTAAGGTTTTCACATTTATTGTCAGTAATTAAATGAAAATTATTTTTCAGTGTGTTTTTCACTTTTTTCCCAGTTCAGTCCAAACCTTTTCACATGATAATTCCTCTGTCCCTCATCTTCATTCACTTCTACATGCATATGAAATTCATATCTTTGATAATTAATTTCTTTTGAACATTACTATCATTAAATGCATCATAAACTCAATGATAAACAATCTCTTAACTACAGGCACTTCTCATCTTGGCTGTTTTACTAACTCACTATGAATTCCAGCAAATATTTCTTGCATCCTTTTCACATTTTGGATCAGGTCTAAAGGGAACTAAGTCTTGGTGACACAACTAAGGAAATATACGTGTAGTAACAATTTATGTGGGCATGTAAAATTGCCATCTTGATTTACTGGACATTATTTTTTTTAAAGTAGCTCAAGGGCTTGACTCTTTTCTCTACAGTGAAAGACTGGATTTAGTAGGTTTAAACAACAAAACAAAAATTTCTGCTTTAAGTACCTCATCATAGATGTTTTTGCAAAACAAGCAGGAGACAGAATATGCAGATGTGGAAGGATCACAATAAGTTATTATGCAGCTATCTGTATGCAAAATTATGGGAATTAAATACCTTTTCTTAAGAAGGTGGCTAATATCAGGTGCCTAACAAATGTCTGACCATGGGGACACTCAATGTTGTTATCTGCAGTGACTTACATAGAGTTTACCAGAAATAAAGTGGCACTATTATTAAGCTTGTCTATTAATGTTTACTAACTAGTTACGCTCCATTTGTATTTGAGAAAGTAAATAGGACTGAGAGTGAAACCTCAGCTCTACAGACCTAGGAATCAAGGCATACAAGTCTATTTTTGATTGCTTCAAAGGTTTTAAATAGTAGCTTCCTAGAGGAAATGGCTCTTTTATAGACCAGATCTAATATTGTCACTCATTATACCTGTATTAACTGCTTATACTGTGAAGACAATTTAACATGGTCGATAAGTTAAATGTCACTTATTAAGCAAAGGCTCAGCCTTTGCTCAGCTCCAGTCCCAGTCAAACACTGGGCTGATAAATGTGGCGTGTAACCTGGATGCTGACTGCCATGAGGTTAAAGCACCACCCTTACTATAGCAAGATGTTTACACCCTCTGGCAACTTCCCTTTCAGTTGCTGAATTTTCTGAATAATTGCACATACAAACCATGCACTTATTTTCATTCTCATATTTAGTGATATGGTGTGGATGTAACTTTTGAAGTAACGATGCATGATGTTTTAAATTTTGAATCTTGTTTATTTACATTACATATGTACTAGATAGAATCAGGTAAAATGATATTATTTCATATATATTCAGAAATAATGTTTATTTAAGGAAATGCAAGCTGAAGAAAGTAATCCTAGATAAATTATTCCAAAAGTCTTCTTAATTAAATTTTTAACTGCAAATGACAAGTGAATTATTTCAAACCAACACAAGAAGGTAAATTATATTTATTTTGTCCTATGTTGAAATGTTTGGGATTGTAACTAACATTTCAAAGGACAGAAAAAAAAAATATGTCTTCCAGAAGCGTGTCGATTTTCAATCAAAATAAAAATATAAATTAAGCTATGAAGAAGGAGTTGATAGCTTTCATTTGCAGTAAGTAATTCAGAAATAGAGCAATTTCTATCAAGTGTTTTTATTAGGCTCAGTTAAAGTTAGAGGAACCTCATTGATGGTTTTTTTTTGATCTGGCTGGGATGCAGTTAAAGGTGTTGACAACACAGCAGTGTTTTGGCTACAGCTGAGCAGTGCTCCACAGCATCAAGACATCTCTCCAGCCTTCCCCCCCTCACCCCTGGGCTGGGGTGGGCAAGATCTCAGGAGGGGACACAGCCTGGACAGCCGACCCAAAGTGACCAAAGGGATATTCCATACTGTATGTCTGCTCAGCAATAAAAGCTAAACGAAGGGGGTAGGGGGCATTCCTTATTACAAGGTTTGTCTTCTGGAGAAACTGCTATGCGTACTGAAGCCCTGCTGCCCAGGAAGTGGCTGGACATCACCTGCTGATGAGAGGTAGAGAATAAAATCTTTTTTCCTTTGTTTCTGTGTGCAACCTTTGCTTTTGCTTTATTAAACTGCCCTTATCTTGACCCATAAGGGGTTTTTCCCATCTTCTTTTGTGTCTGCCCCATCCTGCCAAGGAGTGACAGAGCAGGCAGCTGGCGTCCAGCCAAGGTCAACCCACCGCATGGGTTCTGGATCATGCAGGACATACTCGACATTTTAAAGAACTGATTCTGCTCAAAATTAGTTGCTATATATAAATTTACATATTTTCAATCTTGCCCTAGTATCCTCCAGAACCTTAGATTTGTTAAGCCAGGTCTATTTGTCTGAGGAAAGTGCATTTCTCTCAGATACTTCATTCAGTACACAAGCCTTGGAAAATTGGTTACTTGACCATAGGTTTCTTGGTGGTGGCCAGTGCTACAGGTGGGAACCTAAGTATTCATTTAAATGAACAAATCTGTAATTAACTTGATAGTGTGATGATTCATTGCAAAACTCATTGCAAAAAATTTTGTAAATTTAATAATCGACTGGCAAAATAAACTAAGCTGATTCTTTTCAAATGCACAAACAAAACTTTTTCAGTCTTGCACTCTGAGAGATCAGAAATGTTTGATAAAATTTTGTGTTAAAATTATTTACATAGTAAAAACCAGTGCTCTAAAATCACATCATGTTTTCTAAGCAAAAGACTACAAATGAGGCTGTAATAATTGTAGTCACATTCTTTCACAGTTATTTGCCAGAAGTTTACCTGACAATCTGAAGATTTTTGAACATAAGTTTATTTTGCTACAGTCAGTAAATTTGCAGTGCCATAGTACTTGGAAATACCTGTATGGAAGGCTGTGCATCTGTCTTATTTCTAGCAAAAAGCATAATTTAAAAAGGCCCTTTTTTTTTTTTTTAATTTAAGAAAAAGTACATAGATTTTGTGGCAACAGTAATAAAAAAAGTCCTATTGGAAATAAATGTTGATTTTCAAGGATTTTGGAGACTAGAAATAAAAGTTGTAACAAATTTTCCTTCTTATAAATGTCTCAGAAATAGAAGAATAATCTTAAGAGATTGTAAAATAACTTATAATTTAATTTTCTCAAAAATGATTTTTTTAAATGTCTTTCATCAAGTATAGATTGTTTTTGTTACTCTCTGTTTTCAGGGAAGACTGTTGTAGAAATGAAACATTCATGTCTTACTTGATGCAGAGCAACTTAAAAGGAGGAGCCTATTCAGCTAAAAAAAAATAAAATTGGAGATAGCTCAAACAGACATGTTTTAGTGAGTGACTCTCAGTGACAACTGGGGATTTAAAGACTCTCAATTGGTATCTGCATCAACAGTTCTACATATCTATTTTTCCATCCTATGTTCACACAGTTGAGATGATAGAGATGGGTACACATCTGGGAATACCCAGTGTGGAATGGGAGATATGTCACAGCTCTCAAACATTTTGCATACTGGCATTTACTCATAAAATAGTATGAATCCAAGGGGTTTCTGTGAGCAGAAAACTATAATTTATATTAGCAGGGGAAAAAGGATCCAGCTTTTCTAACCATCACTGCAATTACCTGAAAGCTATAACCGTTTTGATGAGAGATTTTTTTCAAGAATCCCAGGGATTTTAACCTCGAGTACGTAAAACAAGGTGCAGCTAGCTAGAGCTGGGTAAATAGTGCTGAGGCCAGGCAGGAAGCAGATAAATACAAAATAGAGTTTGTATTAGATCCATATAGTATGCACTATTCTGGCTGGACATTTAAGAAAGAGAAGTGATTAGACTGACTAAAATCAATATATTTATCTCTAGCACAAGGTTTTGTTGAATATTTCTGTAATCTAATGCTATTTAAAATGTTTTTAATTTAAACAGGAGTTTTTAAATGCTTCTTTCAAATGAAAAGTAAAAAAGATACATTTAAATACTGTTGAAACAAAACACGACAGCCTTTTTAAAATAAAATGTTTCCTTTTTAAGAGAAAAATTAAATACTTTGATATATTGCATTCTTTTCCCTCTCCTTTTGGTTGAAACAGTTTACAAATTTAACATGGATTTGTGAGTATTTTCAGTTCCTCAACACGGGTTGGGGGGGTGGAGGTTGTAAGTTCAACAGTCATTGAAAGTACCTTTTCTAGCTCTATATAACTCACTTTGGATGCAGGCCAACCATGCCAAGTTGTAGGTCATCCTGCAAGGGCTGCCCAAATCTGTGACTGCTTTACTTAGGCAACCAGCTGGGATGACATCAGGGCTGACCATAATGGCAAAATGCCAAAAAACATTTCATTGAGTAGCTATTTAGTATTTTCAGTTACTACATAGCTGTCTGGTGAAAATTCCAGGTTTTACTTAGGCAAGTGTCTTTTTTTTCTTTTTTTAAACATTCATTATCAGAGTTTAGAAAAGGATATGGGAAAAGTTTTAATAACAAGAAAAAATATATCTTTTAATTACTGATTTGATCTATGATGAACTAAATGCTAAATAGTCCAGAAATGCTAATTTATACCTGTTTTCACTCTATGCAAACTGCATTATAATAAGTAACAAAGTCTTCTCCACAGAGCAATATACTCTATTACAAATCTTGAGCTGTATTTCCTTCCTTATTTTTAGTCCAAAATGTGATTCCAAAAAGATATTATTAAGTTATAACACCTTAGTAATTTTCAAGCTCCAGGCACTTAAGATGCCGAATTTTAGATTGCTTTTTTATATTCTGCCTGTGCCTAGGTTCCTTACTGTATGTTAAGTTATTAAAGCTGTCTGCTCCAATTTCCCTTTTGCTTAGGAAGATATGACAGAAAGATGAAAAAGACTACCTTTAATCTTGAAAAGCTAAACATACCATAAAAAATGAAAGAGTGGAAACTATAAAGAAACTAATAGTGCCTTACCAAGGGAGTTTACCTCGTGTGGTCACTAAAAATATACTAAATAAAGAGCCTTTGACATAACACAAGTGTGGCTTTGTTTCTTCTAGAAATACTACAACTGCTATTCCTCATATTTTGAGATTCTATTAGAAGTCCCTAATATAAAAGAAATTATGTGAAACTGGTCTCATTATAACAACTAAAAAATAAAAATATAAAGGTTATTCAGTATAGTGAGAGCACGATTTTTTAAATTTGACTTTCTACTTAAATTAAAAAGGTTAACCTTGGGGAGAAGGTTTCAAAAATATTGATTAATGACTAAAAATTTAGTCTGAATCGATGTCTGTTCTCACAGCTTTCCATGCTGAAATTGAATTGTATCCTGGCAATACTTTTATGTGTAACACTTGCTGTCTTGGAAAAATACGGAAGAATCAGGTACAGTTCTCTATAACTAAAGTACTAGAGGGTACATTTCTATTTGTAGGTGGAATTTGAGGTTGCAGTATGTAATCTGAATGACTGTTCCACAATAGATGGCATAATAAAGAAGGGAAAAAAAACCCCAAACAAACAAAAAAACCACCCATCTTTTGCATACATCTACTCAACTAGGAGCTATCAGCTGCAGTTATGTTTAGCTTGTTCCATATTAACATACATCTAACATAATAAATTACTTCAGATAAATTTCAGCAGGGCTGGGGGGAGGATTTGTTCATAAACTCATCTGAGGACAGTGATATAAACTTCTGTGTTTATACACATTATATATACCCCTCAAAACATATATAAAAGACTAGTTTCCAGTCACTGTGACAGAAGTGGCATTTGGCCCACTGTGGGCCAGTAAGAGCATTACATGTCTCAAGTCCTTTTGCTTAACTGGGAAATTGCAAGTAGGAAACAAGGAATGCCAAATTGCAAGCCATCAGGTTGTACATACCCAACAGGCTGATTTTGTTCACTTTTGTAATACTATGGAAGAAATAATCTGAGCCATTAATAGCACTGAGGGTAAATAAAAATTAATTATTTCAGAACAGAAGAAAATGCACTGGAAAGGCTCATTAGCCCAAGCACTAAATGAGTTGGCATAGCAGCCTGTATCAGCCTGAACAGGTTCCACGCGGGAAGAGCCCAGCGGGCAAGCAACGGAGCACCATTCAGCTTGGCTAGTATGGAGTCCAGCCTCATGCCGATAACTGCAGCATTACGCTGCGTCACAGGCTGTGATACACTAAGCCACCTTACCTAATGACTGTACCACAGCAAGGGTAAGCACCGAGTTCCTCTTAAAGCCTAAAAAGTGTGTTTATGGTTTTTCCTCGGAGCATTTGTCATTAATGGTTAAGTGAGCCTGTCCCCTCGGCTGCTCAGCGATGGCAGCGGGTTGCTCCAGGCCAAGGGGAATCTCTTGCCATTTACTCAGCTCTGGTGACAGCAGCACAGCTGATTTTATGTGAGATATTTGCATTCCTTCCATGCTAACAGCTCACTTTCCAATGTTAGGGAAATCAAACAGCGAAAGACAATAATAAAGCCACATTTTCCTAAGTAAGGGACTACAGTTAATTACCCTTGTCCACAGAGGTGAAAATAGTGGCACCTCAGATACCTCCATAAAACAAGAGAAGGTAAACAATAATTTGAAACACACAGCTATTTCAAATATAATTATTCTATGTGTCCACCAGTGGTAAATTTATATAATTGGTGGGCTGTTTTTTCAAACTAAGATTATCACTTTATGACTCAGTGAAAAATTTCTGCTATATTGATAATAAGGGGTGGGGGGTGGGGAGTTTCACTTAGTAAACTTGTAACATTTTCCTACAAGCTGTCTTTGACCTGATATCACTGTTGTGGAAATATGTTCCAGAATTTTCTATCAAATAACATGAAACAATCAAGACAAATTATTTTTCTGCACTGCAAAAGCAAAATTGAAGATCTCAGCTCCTGTTTGTATACACCAAATAGCTCATCTGGAAGATCTGATAGGAAGATTTTCCTTTTAATTAGTAAGAGACAAATGCTAATATGAATATGCCATAATTACATCGGATAAAAATCTACCCATCTCATGCTGTAGAATTATATATATATATAAATATGTATATATATATTCAGTCTACTCTGAGAGTCAGCTTAAAAGTCAAATGACTGATAAAGACTGATACAGTCCCCATGTCATATAAAGGACAACATATAGCAGAAGGAGGAGTAAAAATAAGTACAGTAATCAATGTGATTACATATACATCTGTTTTGCATTCCACCTTTTTTTTTCTGTCTTATAATGCATCCACTTGCTCATGCTGCCTTGCCATGCTACACCCCATTTCAGAAAAAAAATATAAACAGTAAGAAGAACAATCAAAGCATTTAACTTGCTGAAACAGTACAAACTCTTGCCATTCAAAAAGAGAGAGAAACTGATAAAATACATATATTAATAAAATAGGACTTAAGTGTTCAGGCAGCACACTTTTGAAGCAGTAGAGAAATCAGATGTCTGCGTCTTTCTCTAATTGAAGTATGTTAAAACCCCCACACTTACATCATATAACTGGACATTCATTATTGTTTTTAGATAAACTTAGGTAAATAGTAAAACAGTTTTAGTAGAAAAAGAGATAAATGTGCTACAAAAAGGAAGTATCATTGTTTCCTTTTCAATTTGATCAGTTTGTTGATGGTTAGTTGCACATGTGTTGGCTTGGAGTTACTCTGGATGGGAACCTTTGTTTGGGCTACTAAAAACACACTCCAGCAAAAAAAAACCAACACCTCCTCTAATCCATCTAGCTTCTAAAAGGAGACAGAGTAGTTATGCTACAATTACATATTTGCAGAGAACTCTAATAACAGATATCTCCTTCACTACTGGGATCAAAACTACCACCACTGGTTTGAATTTCTGGTGTGAACGTATCTACCTCTCTAGATACCAAGTGAAGGAAATGCCCCATGAAATAAGATCCAAGTCATAGCTAAGTACCAACAGAAGTCAAACAGCAGGCTTTTCTGTGTGTTATTCACTGCTTTCTATTAAAACAGCCCAAAGCAAGGCTGGATATTTTCCAGTCAGCTATAATAACCAGAATTACATTATTTTGTTATTTTAATGTTTTGAAAATGTAAATAGAACAATAGGGGATGAACACAACCTCTGCTTTCATAATGTTCTTCAAATCCCACTTATGAAAGAGTAAATTTTCATGTAGCAAAATTCATCAAATAGTCACATTGTGCAAACTTCAACAATTGATTATCGTCTGTATACTTCTCTTGTAAGGATTTCACATCCATTCTCTGCTGAACACTCAACAGACATAACAGAATACATATGGTAAAATAAATAAATAGTAAAAGAATAAAATTCAAATATCTCAGTGTTAAGTAACAAAAATTTGGTGAAGCTTGCAAGGAATGCCGTGCAAAAACAATGGAACTTTCATGATCTCAGCATCTGATTAAAATGTGCAATGTGTGGATAGATGAAAAGGGAAAATACTGACCTTATCTCAAATGGTTTTGAGGCAGAGTGACATATTACCACTAGAAAGCAGTCATGCATTTGCAGTAGCAACAAAAAAACCCACCTTCTTATATCGATGTGAAAATAGTCCAAAGATAAACAGAATTTTTATTCTTGTTTTTATATAGCATCACTATCTATTTTCAACGTCACCGGATGACTTTCAGATCTCTAGGACATGGCATTTTGAAGTGTGTGCCTGAATTTAGGTGAGCATGTTATGCATAAAATGTACTAAGACAACTGTGGAAACACATTTGTGTTCTCTGTATTTAAATTCTTGTGGAAATGGAAGCTCTCTACAGTGTTCCCCATTAGAGAAACTCCAGTGGAAGAGTTTCAGAAAAACTTAAGAAACACCTATGCATTAAAGCAACATCCTTCTTGCAGTTTCTTAAGAATTTTGAAGATGTCAGTCTGATGAATGTAGGAACTTTCCTGGCAACAGGTCTAAGTGTGGAGAGTTTATTATCAGAAAAACCAGATACAGAAATTATGTCTGATAGCAATTTTCATCAACACATCTTGGAAGATGTTCTCATTTTGCACTAATAGACAGCAACTACTACAGAGAAATAAAGACAAGAATCCAACCATGACAAGAAACAGAATTTCCGTGCAAATCATAAAACAAAGTTTGAAGTCTGTGAAGTGATTAAGAAAAAAAAAGCAACCATGTTTCCTATGTGACAGAGGTACATGTATCATATGAACACTGTTCTAAGTATTGCAGAAGGAAGAACAGTAGCATTGGAAAGGAAGACATCAGGATGACAAGAATATGATTTCTGTGTAGTATATTTTCACTGTCTCTTTCAACTAGTCTTTTGTCATCCAGTAGAAGCAAAGCATTATCTACAGATGGATCATGCAGCTGTGCATATTTGGCTCAAAGGTGTGTCAGCTCATATTTGTTAGCAAGTCAGCCAGCAGGCACATGTCGCAGAAGAATGGGATCAATACAGACGTATATTAAAAAGAGCAAGTCAATCTGTGTGTGGGCCATTTGTGTCTATCTACAGCTCTGAGTATGCAGGGTGCCTACGGTAACTATGATCTGTGCACTGCTGGTTCCCTGGTTAAGAGTTAATGTGCCTATCTATATCCCAATTTTTAGAAATAATTCAGACCCCATTTTTACATTAAGACTGGGTTCACTGAAACTCCAGGACAGTAGGACAAGGTAAGAGAAATTGGTTGTTTTGGATTATATTTCTTCAGCAAAGATAGCACTTTTTTCTTTTGAAAAATTATTTACAACTAAATAGTTTTCATCCATCGTCTTTGTAAAATATTAAATCATGTTTCAGCTTGGTCATGCACACATTATTATAGAAATCAGAATAAAAGGCAAAAAAAGAATAACCCAACTGGAGAGTTTACTGTTTTAGGATGGGGGAAATATTTATGTGATCATTTCTATAGCACCAAAGACCAAAAAAGGAATATATTTGAATCTTTCTAGATATCTTCATTATGTATTTCAGCTCCAAATATTTTAAAATTATGCTAAATTTATTAATTGATTATTTGCTGATATTTCAAAATTACATCAGTTTTCAATTCAAATTATTTTTGTACAGTTGAGCACTTCCTTCAGTACACACTATAGTGAATATAAAAAATGTTTTCTTTGAGAGGTTGTGGAGGCAGAGGGCAATGATCCTGACTTCCCCCCAGTCCCCATTCCAGTAGATTATTTATATTGCAGTGCTCCATAATTATGAAATATAAGATTGTCTCAGGGTTATTTTTCAGTATGTATGGTAGGTAGTAATGTTTTGAAATTGTGTTGTTTCACAAGCATTCTTGTCCTCATGTGCGTAAAGATGAGAGTTCTTGTCATCTTCCTTGCAAGTCTCATTTACCTTTAATCTCACTCCTTGGGTGACCAAGTAAGAATCTCATATATGGTTTTTATTTTAAAGAGTAATTTTATGATTGCGAAACTTTGGAGAAAATTTGAAAATGCAAACATGCATTTATCCAGCACTTCAAGGAATATTCAAGTATTCAGACTGAATATTTTTGAATAAAAGTTCTGATTCAAAGATCATTTCATTGCTTTTAAGACCAAATTCATTATTCTGAATTTTTACAGTATGAAGTATTTTATCTAAATAGAAATGAACATGAGCACCACATCAGAAAAATATGGTCTGGATTTAGTTGATTGGTCTAAGATTACTTTTGTAACTAAAATTACAAAGCAATATCTATTTTACAAAAGAGATGTAATTTCACAGCCCACATTTCACTAGATTGCTAATCAGGGTATCATATATATATATATATCTGTATTTCCTGTGCCTCATCCCCCACACCCCTTCACTTCTCATCTACCCTTCTTCAGTATATTTCTTGATATACATGTTGCATCTACACTTCTCATTTGTTCTTCAAAACATAATTGCAAAGCTGAGGAAAAGAAATAAAAAATAATAGCAAAGCTCCATATGCAGCAATTCAATGCCTAGCAACCTGTGATAGACTGAATGAAAAAATCACAAATTATCTGCAAGAGGCAGTTGGAACAAGAGCTTGGGGTAAACAGACACACAAACAACATGTCAGCCATGATAAAGAGTGTAAATTTGAACAGATGTCACTTCCAAAGCAGCAGCAGGCAGATTAAATGGAATTGGCTTTGGATGAAATCCAAGGAAGAGCAAGAAAATATGATGCTTTCGCCCTGAGCTCTTACAGAAATCTAGTCCCCAGAACCTCTTTTCTTTAGTAATCATAATTAAGAAGGGCTAAAAATAGGAAGAGACTTTAAGAAAACCTGTTTAAAATAAATACATTTATTAAACATACACATTGTTCTGTAAACACTTCATTTTCAGGCAAAAAGAAAAAAAAAACATCTACTATGAAAAAAACTGGTAAATAAGCAAGCCTTCAAGTTATAATAATTCATGCTAGTATAGATTTCATAAACATGCTATTAGTGCTTAATGAGTCTAGGCCAAGTCTGTGAAACAAAAAATATTTGTTGCAACTCTCCAAATGAAATAATAGGTATTACAATTTTTTGCTGTACCGGTTGTTTCTTGAAGAATTCTGGTTACTATTGTTTTGTGCGTATATATTTCAAATCACTGTTTCTTCTGACTTGCATATATCCATTTATCATATATGAAGTACACCAACAGAAAGAGAATACAGAAGAACTGAAAACCTGAGTCAAAAAATAACAGACATGTGTATGTGGATTTCCCCTAAAAACTTTCTAAATAAATTTTACTCTCTAATTCTATTCATATCATTATTACACTTTGCAAATCCCTAAAGACTGACCAGTTATATCTATGTCTGTAGCATGTAGATACATGTGTTGCTTTTTGTTTTGGTTTGTGTTTTTTCCCAGGACTTTTGGCTTTGAATGCCAAACAATGAAACAAAACGTTATTCCAGTGGCCGTAATTTTTATAGAGACATCACCAGAAGAGTTCTCACGTATTCCCTTCGTAAGTGTACAATTATTTCATTCATTTCAAATCATAACACTAGTAGAAATAAATGCCAATAAATAGTCATCTGTCCATGTTTCCACACTCTAGAATGAAGAAAATTATATCTAAAAGCCATCAATAAGCTTGAATTAATCCATCACCATTACCATTATTACCTTTAACTCTTGGACACAAATAAAAGAGGAAAACAAAGTTTTGAGAAGTTGTAAAATAAAGAAATACATCACAAAGGTAGAATATCGAACCAGCTGAATTTTCAATTATTATTACTGAAATTAACTCCACTATATGACTCAGGGTTACATCTTTGGTTCCTTAAATAGACTTGATTTCAGTTGTGGGCCAGAGAACAGCATAAGTATTTTCATGAATGCAAAATGACTGACAAGTTATTATTTCTCAAATTAATTAATATCAACTATCCTAGTTAATGCTAAGCTCTATGCAGAAGAGATAAAAATCACACACTTCATTTAATATGCAGAACAGATGCCATCTCCACACATCTGAAAAGTGTTTTCATATTTGTAAGTCAGTATTTCAAGCTGAAATGTTGCAAGGTTCTTCTAAGTCAATAATACATGCCTACAAAATTAAAATGCACTACTTGTGTCAAACACAACAAAATCATTGTTAGTTTATTTTTAAGGTGATAATAAAAAAGATTAATGATACTGCTGGATAATGAAACAATCTGCCACAAGGCAAGCTGCAGAATATAGAGTGAAGCTATAGCAACAATCCTAAGAAGAACTTCAGCTTTCTCCCAAACACATTAAGAAGTCCCTTTTATTACCAGGTGACATTTTTGCATTTAAAAGAGAGTTGATTTTCATGTGGTGCTTAAAGGTCAAACAGTTAATCTACCTCTGTAAGGACAGCGTATTCCTCTGAAGAGATTTCTAGAGGACATCAAATCAATAAGAGTCATGAGATTCAACAAGAATAAACCCCTTCACTGTTCTCAAGGCAAAAGCTTATGCCAGTCCCAAATAAGTTGGATCCAGTTGATGAAAAAATTTCAGACATCATGCAGTATTAAAAGTAGCAACCTTTATAGTTGAACACAGATGTAAAACATTTTATATCTTTACTTCAAAAGAAAAATCTTAGTGGAACCTGGAAACGTATCAATTTCATCATATATATTCACTATGCATTTTCATTTCTAAGTGGTGAAAACAACAAATGGGTAAAAAGTTGAACTCACCACAGTATGATATACTGGAATTTTCACCAGCGTGTTCTTCAGCTCTCAAATGATGTGATACAACCCTTCCCACGTTTCTGCTGGAGATGAGAGAGAAAAAGGGATCACCAATGAGAAAGGTTTAGATCTAGCTGTACACTTCATCTTTGCTCAGTTTATTTAACATGTTAAACCCATTTCTTCTCTTCCTAAGGAAATCGCCACTTGCCTTGCATACAGTGGCTTAAGATGTTTGTTGGGGGCATCTTAAATGAAGGTAAAATACTGAATTCTGGAAACCAGCAACAAGTTATTTCAAAATGTGGCTTGGGTTTGAAAGTCATTGTCCTGAAAGAAGGCTGTGAGTGTACTGGTTTAGGATGGGATTCAAAATAATTAGTCTTGTGTTCCTAACTGACACAAACTTGTACAAGAGCTTTTTGTATCAGTTTCCCATTTATAACATGAGTGTAATAATACTTTTTTTAGTATTTTCCATAGACCAGGAATTCTTGAAGACAGTGACTGTCAAGACAGGGAATGCATATATAAATATACAAACACATGTATAAAAGAAGACTCATCTTAATATTCTAACCTCACTTAAAGCTACCAGACATCTCTATAGCACAAATGGAAGGACTGCAAAAAAAAAAAAAAAAAACATATAAAAAGATATTCAGAACTCAAGTTTTGAACTTCATTATATGTGCAAAACTCTTATTTGCTTGAAAGGAAGGGAGGGCCGAGAATTACATATAAGTATTGAATCTTCTATGAGGACTGCTGTTTAGTATCTTTCAGAATGTACAGAATAGTGCTGCTCATGCGGGTTTTGCTTCTGAATGAAATGTAAAGAAAGAAAATACAAGGAAGACTGACCAAAAGAATGAAAAAGTTAGGAAAAGGTAAGAGACAAAGTGAGAACAAAATAAAAATCCAGTGAAATACAGAACCAGAAGACTGCATTATACGGACAGTACTAGAGTATAATTATTAATTCTTTTGTAAAATAACTATGTAACTCATAGCAAAACAATACAGCTTCTTGGTCTGTATCGTGCCTTGAGGAATTCACCTTGACAGTGACATTGTGATTTCTATCAGAGTTTTATATTGAAGTTATGGTACATACATTTTTAATTTTCAGTCCCGTTTCAGCTAATCTAGGATAAATCACAATCATTACTATACCTAGATTGCTTTCAACTCCAGGAATAAAAAAATCCATAGTGTATAGGCTTTGATGCTTTTTGTTTATATGATAACTGGTTTTAATTACCATTTTATTTGTCAGGTCTCTTCAATGAAATTTAAAATGCAATTATTTTCCCCTCAAATACGTTCTTTTGAATGACGTTTATTTTTATGTAATTAAGGTAAAGCTAATGATTATATAAAAAACATTTTTAAGCAATAATATTTTGTCAGGAAATGTTATTTTTGAATTCTCATTTCATTTATTATTCATTTAAAAAACATTCTCAGAGATTTTATTGCATCTAATGATTGATTTTACAGCTATTAGATGTAAAGTTGTTAGAAGAATGTTTCCTAAACAAACCTATCTTTCCAATATTTTAAACTACCTGGAGCAGATTTTTTTTTCCTCTTCTAATTAATCTCTTTTGCTTCTATACACAGTCAGCTTTGTCTTAAAGTTTCACTTAAATAAATCAGATTCCTCTGGAGAAGAAAGAAAAACTGAGATCCAGGTCAGAGGAAGAACACAGATTGGAGGAAAATTGTCTTTTCCTTTCTATGTCCTCCCTGTACAGCCACCCATTGACTTACATTCAAGTAACTGCACTACAGCTCAGTCCTGCAGCAGAACAAGCCCTGAAGCAGCTACCAGGTTTACAGCTATCTGATACCTGAGCTAACAAAGGACTGTGAAAAAGGCATAGAAGAAAGATATCATCCCAACTTCCAGATATTTTGAGAGACGGAAGCTTTGGATATGACCTTATTCACAACAGAAGAGTGAACGCTTGAGTTTCATAGAATTCAGCACAGCAAAAAAAAGTCCATCATGCACAAAATACAGTCCTTTCATTTTAAAATCTTCCAAAAAATGATTTTTTACTATTGTCTCACTAACTTGCATTCTAACCTGTTTTCCCTGCAAGCACATTTTGCACTGCCAAAGACTAAAAGTTCATACCACAAAACCACATTCTCTTCTCCTAAGTTTCATCAAGAGAGGTATTCTAATCCTATCCTTTGATAATTTTAAGATCTCCCCTTTGGAAAACTTACACAGATAAATTTGTGACTGAAAACACTTGTGGCTTCAGACTAAATTAAGCTGACAGCTTTTTCCCTTTTCTCATATTTTGGGCAGCCCAGTCCTAGGGTAAGATTAAGGGTGCAGTTCCACAAGAATGTATGTAAGTCTGAATTTGGGGCTCTCTCAGTCCTCCCTTGCTCTTCAGTCATCATCCTCTTTTAGTTATGTGGTTTTTGCTGAGTAAGCTTCCTGAACTGGCTTACCACTGGATTCCTAAAATGAGTTGAAGCTGTTCTTCCCTTCTGCCTACCTACGCTGTAGGTTCCTCCTCTCTCCCCCTCTGCCAACACTAGCAAACATGAGAGCCAGACAGAGGAGTAGATTCAGCTGAAAATCCCATTTAAATATCCTGAATTCCAGATCAGTTTTCAGCCATTCCATCTTGTGAAGAATTGGGCGTGGATAATGAAACAATCATCTAAAAGCATAACACTAAAACTGAAAAAACCCCACTCATTTTAAACAATAGAAATTATAAAGTATTAAATTGTAACAAGTTCCTCATTAAATAAATATTTCTTTGCAGGCCCACAAAGAAAGTCAGAAAAAACTTCTCAGCTAATGGACTCTGGTGAATATCTAGACACAAATATTAGGCTTTCTGAGTACTGCAATATAACTGGTTTCAAGTCACCCTTTCTTATCAGGAAGTTAATAGATATCGATAGTCCACTGTTCAGTGAAATTTTACTGATGGAAAACAGACAGTACGAGGGCTAATATGCCTCTGATTACAGTATTTTTCCTGATGAAAACAGTAGAGAAAATCTACAACATAGAAGTCTATATCCTCTGTAAAAGGAAACTTGGATAGAATAGTAGTGGGATAGTGAAGACATTTCCTTTTGAATATACATGAAATAGGGGCAGAGACTATTGGATGCAAGGACACAGAAGCAGAATGAGAGTATACTATATTTTCCATGATGGTTTACTCCCACAATGAAATAAACCTCAAAACCTGAATTAGCTACATTATCTGAAAGGGAAAATACTGTACAAATGTATTGATTAGGCTTCCCAGAGGACACAGTGGTCTCCTTAAAATCATTAGTGCCCTAGAAATGTAAGCTAAAATGGTAAAGCCATATACTGGAGGGAGTATATTCTCCTGCTTCATTATGGTCAAACACTCATAGGGCAGTTTTGTCTAAAAAGCTTGCCTTATTTTTTTATTTTTTTTTTAATCAGCTGCTTAGTTTTAGCTATCTAACTACTATAGACTACTTCTAGGAGTGCCTACCTGCAGCTAAATGAATCAATAAGACTCTCCTCTGCAGCGCAGTTCCTTTGCATCTGTTAGCACAATTCTGTCACACTAAAATTTCTGGGAGTTTCGGAGACACTTTCTGCACTATCACATAACCCAGCCCAGCCCAGGTGCCTGCCCAGGCACAGGGCTGCAGGCAGACCCTAGGAAGCCCATAAAGCAGGGGCACACTGGTAATGCCTTCCTGGTGATGCCAGCTGGCAGAGGATACATGTGATGGTCCCTGCAAGAGCTGCCTCCCTTCTGACTTGCCAAAAGCCACAACAGCAGCTGTGAAGCTTACAGGGTTACTCTCCTAAAGCCCATCTGGCTGCTGTGGGAAAATTCTGTTCCTATGGCCCAAAAGGAGTCCTGCAGCAGAAGAGATTCAACCATCTCATTTCCTGAGCAATCCATTGCACTAAGAAACACAAAACACACAAAAAAACCCTTAAAGTTTTCATACAAGGAATTTTAAAAGCATCCTGAAAATGTTAGGGTTTTTTCCAAATTTGCATGCACAAATTAGTATAAAACACATTTCAGCTGTCACCCCCTCCAATACCTCACAGCTCACATTTTAGCATAGTCAAAGTATTTCTTCAAGTTTTAAAGGTCATCAGAGTTTAAGAGGTATGTTCTATACTTTAAAAGTTACCTCAGGTTTTAGAGTTGTTACTAGATCTCATTATATTTTCCATATATGAGAACATCTCTTAAAGTTTACATTAAATTTTAAATAACTAGAATTTTGAAAGGTCAAATAAATAATGAGGTATCTCACTTCAACAGGAAATATATTCACTATTTTGCCACAAGGTTTTCTAATTCAGTCGCTTCTGGAAGAAAATCCTTTGCTGTATTGACTTGATGCATTAAATTCTCATCATGCTTATCGGTACAGAATATACAGTATAAAACCTTGTTAGATAGAAGCATAATAAAATCTGTAGTGATGCTTTAGCCATGATAACCTCTCCTCAGAAATGAAAATGTGCTGAAATATTTAAGACTTGTACTTCACCACCACCAGAAGGAGTGCTATAGCATCATATAGTCCCTTTATTGTTGCTTGCTAATTGGTGACAACAGTGGAGACTGAAGTCTATGCTGCCTGCTTAAAATTCTAGAGGATATTAATTTTTTCTCAGTAGAACCACACCACCCAGACATTGATATTGTTCTCATTTATAAGGTACTGGTTTCTCTTCCCAGCATGCTCCTCTTCCCCAGCCACTGCTGACACACCAGGTACACTAACATGCAACTGGTGTTCTGTTCCACTGATGATAGGCAGGAAACTAACTGAACTAGAAAAGCCACTTACATTTTTGATCCAGACACGTGGCACAGCATCGTGGTGTTTCATATTCACTGCTTTGATTCCTTCTTCACTATATTATATATTTTCGTATCAGTCAATAACATTTTAATATTTGTTATACAATTCATAATTGGTTGGTAACTTTACTAACTAACAAATACACTTGAGAGGAATTTTTTAACAGCATCATCTGTTCAATTTTGTGCATTAAGCACATATAACTTAAGAAGCTATGTGAACTACTCCTAAGTTGCACAATGTCATCATTGTATAATATCGTTTTGTACCAGGTATCTGTCAGACCACAAATAAATGGTTAATGGTCAAGTCTAGACATTTGTTAGTCTTTCATCAATTTGCCTTTCTTTAGGAAATTAGCCTTTCTTAGGTACAGCTGCATTTCTCTTACACAATGAAAGAGCAGAGTCTTGAGTCTCCCATTTCACATATACCAATGGAACACTGCATTAGCTTGCAGCACTGCAGTCTAAAGCTCAAAGCCTTACCCTAAGCTGAATCCCAAGTAGCCCAGAGTTAGGATGTTACAAGTAGGAGAAGGAATGCTTTGACGCTGAGGTCTAATAATTTAAATCAAGCTCAGAGAAGGCCACATCCAAAATTTGATTTTTTTCTGTTCAGTGGAAGCTTAATTTAAAAAAAAAAAAAAAAAAAAAGTACTCACTAGTCTCATCTCAATATGCTAATCACTGGGCTAATTAAATATTCTGAGGACTTATCTGTCTTTTTTTGTTCTGCAAAAAACGGGCAAGCAAGTATATAAACTCCAAGGTGAGTCAAATGTTCAACTCCACAAATGGTTTCACAATGCAGGAAGAAAATTTTGCAGATTGGTATAACTCATCCTTTCTCTTTCTCTTGTCTTTTTTTTTTTTTTCCATTTTTTTAAACATTCTCCAGAAGCAACTCCCTGCACAATTACATTGGCACCTCTTAGTAATTGATCAGTAAGACACTGAGGATTGCATTTGATTGCATGATATCTATAAGTCAGTAAGCATTTCAATACTTATTTCTGAGAAGGTACAACTTTGAATATTAATATATATATCTCCAGGAAAAAAAAATGCTTTTAGATTAACAAAATCTCCATTACATAACTACTCTTACTTATGAAGAACCATAATCAAAATATTAAGGTGGTTCTTAACAGAAGGACACGAGCAGTAGAAGTTAAGAGTCAAAACCAGACCTAAACCTTTTCCAAGTTAGTGGTTGTTTGGAATTAAAGGCAAAGCCCTTCAGTTAGAACTTTCAACTATAACATTCAGAAGTGGTTAGATATCCTGAACTTGGAAGTCTCATACGCCAAATATATGTTAGCTTTTACTATCTATTACTTTTAGTATAAAGTTTTACATTTTTATACTTTCACTGTAGCTGTCTAAACAGTTTAATTTTCATAAAACTTACTATTTGCTAAAGCTCTTTGTTAGATTTAAAGCTGGATAACATAAATTTAACTCAGTTTTATGTTCTATTATCATATTTTTAATAATTCTCCACAGGAAATTTCTTCTATGTTTTGTTCCTTTGCCATAATTGTGTAGAAGAGCCTTGAGGCAAATTAGAAATGTAATAATCAATAACTGAGTTTTATTAAGAGATTGAATTCAGATAGACATGCAAACTGAACATTAATATACTGATTTCTTCTGCTACTAAAATTTCTATGTAAGATTTATTGTGAAAGATGCTGAGTGAGACAAAAAAGTTTGTATAGGTGAACAGGTTTTCTACTTTGGCACTGTTTGTAACTGTTTTCATTTTTTTGACTCAGCTGCAATATTCCAGAGATGATATTTTCAACAAATTTGGTAAGATTTTCTACGACCACAAGACTGACTATCCAAAAACCTTGTCACTTAGCAACTTCTGAGAAGCAACAACACTTATGTGAATGACCAATAGGCTGCCATTTAGTAAATGTCTTGGGTATGATGTAGAAGGAAAAGCAGGAGAGAGATTCAGTAAAAAAAACCCCTGTTTTTCTACATAGTGAACTTTAGCAAATTTGGAAGCAGAAAAACATGTTCTATTTATTTAAGTGACTGAGCAGAAATAAGAGACAGTGGAAGACTTTTGACATTGTCATAAGTACGATACATATCAGCATACTTATATATTTTGGTCTCATTAGCTTGGAAAAAGAAGATTAACACAAAGGTTCAATCTCTGCTCTTTTGAAGTTACTGCAGTACAGTCTAGATGCATGAGGAGGGCCTCAACAAGGTCATATGAAGCTAAAAATCCCATACTTGACACAGAGCATGGCAACTTGCACTGTGAGGGACTGGGTAAGGCTCAGTCTTAAATCAACACCATGTTTTGCCTTCAACATAGCATGAAGAGTCTCCAAAAGAGGCAGAAGACCCCTGATAAGATCAGATTAGCTAGACTGATGTGAGGACATTAGGAAGAGGAGGAGATGCAGAGAAAGGCTCTTTTAGCCAGGGGACCATACAGCCATACCCATCTTGACTTCTGCAAGTCTTGATTCTTTTTCACCCCTCCAGCCTCTGCAGAACCTGCTCTGCCACTACTATGAAACTTTGCCTATGAGCCATTCTGCTTTGTTGGGGTCACTCTCCTACATCTAGACAGTACTATAGTAATTTCACAACAGCAAAGAGCTGAGTCTTCAATCAGGCTATCACTCACTGACATAACACATTTAATCACAGGAAAGTTAAAAGAAAATATGCAAAGAGGTATTGCCTTTCCTCCTCTTTCAAGTCTCAAATAAACATGAAAAAACTGTCTCGCAGTATGCCAGACCTGTCTAAATAGATCTGTATCTCTGGAAGAAAAGGGCTGATGCAAAATAGGAAAGACACAAATGGAAATAGATAAAAAATGCCCCAGAGAATGTGGATTTTCTTTTGTAACCAAAGTGATCAAATATTTCCAAGAAACACAATCAAAAGAAAAGTGTGGTTTGAGCTAACATTTCTTTGGCCTTTAAGAGTCTGTGATTAACAAATACTTCATTAAAAAGTAGAATCAATACCTGAACACTTAAGAAGAGTTTCTAGGCAATCACATTTTAAAATTTTAAGCTAATGTAATACAAACCAGTGGTGAATGCATGCTATAGATCTTTCTCTCCAAACACATTCAAACCATAGAAAATTTTCTTTTCATTCTGGGAATCTGTAGGTCAGTCTTTTCGTATCATCACTATGCCACATAAGATGGTAGCCACAAAACACAGATCATACTATCTAGATAGGGGTGAAATAGGAAAGTTTCAAGAAAGAATACACAATTATTTTCTCAGTAAGATCTTAGAGTAAAATTTATTTTTGCTGCTGTTCCAGTTGAGTTGTTTTACCTACTTAACATCATTGTATCAAGCAAATATACCCATTCAAGTGCAATCACTGTGACTATTTCAAATCCTTTGTTTCAACTGAGGAAAACCATTACACTCAATCTTACCACAGATCTTAACTAGACTGATTGGATGGAGGGTTAAAGCTATCTGAGCTTATCTTGTTTGATATGTACTAAAGTCAACAGTTTAACTGAATTTTCATAACAAATTCTATGATATTTTTAATAGATCCATTAGGTAACCATAAGGAAATGCTATTTTTTTGTGAGCTCTTTAATCTATTATCTGAACATAAGAATTATCCATTGCTTTTCCCTATTTCCTTTATATGGTTTTCATAAATAATAGTTCAGTTCCACCTTCACTGTTCCATCTTTCAGGCACTATTATGGTATACAATCTGCTGTATTCAACTCATTTTGTCCAGTTTTTCAGTTCCAGCCTAGAAAATTCAAAGCCAGAGCGCTAACATATCAGTCACACAATCAGCTAAATTATCTACTCCAGTTGGTTTAACTGGCAACTTTCAAGCATGCAAAACAAAGCAGCAAGGTTTTAATTGTTTAAAGCCTCCAAAGTGGATCATAATACAAAATGTATTGCTCATCAGCTGGCATAGAAGGCAAGGAATGCCATATGCTTTCAGTTTCATTTGTGTTGTTTATCTTTAATACTAAACCCTAATGCAATACACTTTCTATTACTCTGCCATGTCAATCTTTTTTATGTGTAAGGGGGTCAAGAAAACAAGACAATATTGGTTTTCAATAGTCACAAGCCAATACAGGCTCTACTATTCCAGGGCAGCTGAGAGCTATGGAGTAGTAAATTACATTTTTTCATGCATGAATTAGAAAGCACATAGTTAACAATACAGTCAAAATACTTGTTTGGATGACTAGCTGTATGCTTGAAGTTTAGACAAATTTGAAAACAAAACAGCAATAGCTCCAAAATATGGATGAGCAAACCAAGTTTTAAAGCATCAATGCAACAGTTAAGTCCTACATGTGTAACTACAGATTAACTAGCAGTTGGAGAATGGAGTTTCCTGCTAGAGAGCACTGCACTCATAGACTCAGGAGAATACTTTTTCACTTACAATAGGGGAGGAATGACAGTGCCTTGGTGACAGTGACTCCTCACGTTGCAAAGCAAGAAGTCAGTACTTATAAAAAACCAGACTGCATCTGATCCTACTCCAAGGTTCCCTTATCCCTACTGGGTGGCTGGTGTTTTCTTTAATCATGCTCAGCACACATATAGACAAAAATCCATGTGGAGAAAGGCAGCAATGAGCAACTCTGAGATTAGATTTTAGAAGTCAAAATATTCCATTCCAACTACATCATGGATTAATAACACTACTCTCATCTTTGAAGTCAAAGATGAAAATACATTCAGGTAACTTTCTGAGGATCTCTTTGCCCTTAAACTATCCTTTTAGTCACCAACTTTTCCCTCTTTATAAGTAAGATGGTGGAGGTTGCTTCTTGATGACAAGATGTTTTCATTAGTACGTAGGCTAGAGTCCCCTTACAGAAGGTTTTACATTGCTGTTTTGCTCCCCTTACTATTTCTGTAGAATTTGAAGAGCTTTTCTTGATTCTATTGCAATTTTTTTTATCCTCTATCTTTCTCTGGGCCTAAACTACCCATTGTGAACAAGAAAGATGCTTCAATATGACATGATAAGAGCTTAGAGAAGGCAGTTTGCCAGCTGGCCACTGTCCTGAAAACTCTTTGGGAGAACGACAGAAGGCAGCAAGCTGAATTCCTAAAAAGTATCATGGGCAAAGACAGAAAATGCAGCTTAATAGAGATGCTGTAGAAAATAAAGCAAGAAACAGATTGAACTGGATAAATTTGATGATCAGTGGGGAAATGGTCACCTAAAACCACACTCAAACTTCAATTGCCTGGTAAGGAAATTGGAAGAGCTTGTCAACCACAGCAAGTTTTGTGTGTTTGGATGATGGAAAACTGGCAGAGATGCAGCTGAATTAGGAGAGAAAGAGTTAAAAAGCAAGGCAGGTTTTGCTGAAGAGAAGCATGTTAATTATCTTCTGGAAAGAATTAAGTCCCTGCAGTCTTAAAACACTTTGAACACAGTTTCACTGGGATGAGGTCAGAGAAGAACTGCTTTGTTCTCAGTTAAAACATAAACTAAAATAAAACTAAATAAACAACAACAAAAAACACCAAAAACCAACCACAAACCAAACAAGAGAAACAGGAAAAACCCCAGAGAACCATGTATTTTCTAAATTGTCTGTTTTATTTTAGAAAAAGCAATTAGAAATAAAAATTAAAATGCAATTAAAATACAAATCCCAATCCTCCTTCATGAATCTGTGAAGTATTCATCAACTCAACAATTACATTTGTCAAGTATTGCTTAATATTTACTGTATAAAGAGAAGACCACAATCTAAAAGTTTCTTTTTGGTAAGGGGACACATCTGCAGACATAGATGACTTTCAAAGAACTTGCTAGAGGTGTCCCAGAGTAAATCTCTTAGTAAAATAATCTTTGCTTTGATGATTTTAAATAAAATGCTGGTCTTACTCTAGTAGCTCATGACACAGCATTTTCTGCAGGTTTTACAATCTTCCATAGTGCTAGCTTTAAGACCATTACCTAAAAAGGATTTTACTATGTGTAAATGTGTTAAGACATAGATTGAAGTTTAATTAACCAGATTAATGTTCTTCAGTGTCACCCTTCCAGGAACAGCCTATATAATTATAGATAAAAATGTTTATATAATTTTAAAATTAAATTTTGAATAGTGCAGCAGGAATATAATTCTTTCTAAAAAGTTATTTTATTCTTACTCTTAAGGTGACAATATTCAATCCAACCCATCTGTGAAGCCTTGAAAGGTTTTGACTTGCATAAAAAAGTACTGTATCTGTATTTGAACTAACATTCGCTTTTGGGCAAACATTTAATTCATGGTGTAAGTTCTTTACAGCTGTAGAAGTTATCAAGATCCTTGAATAATATTTAACAATTAATTGCCTTCACTTAAAAAATTACTTATGGTCTGAATTTATATAAATTCAACTTCTGTTCAAGGGGCCATATTATCCAAGAATCACAGAACAGTTGAAGTCTGCAGGGACCTCTGGAGATCACCTATTCTGCCTATTCAGATAGAACAGGTTGCTCAAGACTGTATCCCAATTAGGTTTTGAGTATCATCAAGGATGGTGATGCAACACATCTCTGGGCAGCTTGTGTCAGTGTCTGACACCCATCACAGAAAAAAAAAAAAAAAGTTTTCTTTTGTTTAAATGGAATTTCCCATCATTCAGCTTGTGCCAGTTGACTCTTGTCCTATAACTGAGCATCACTGTGAAAAGTCTGTCTCTACACTTCACCATCTCTCATTAGGTATGTAATTGATAAGATCCCACTGAGCCTTTCCTACTTCAGGTCAACCAATCCCAGCTCTCAGCCTCTTCCAGTCTCTCAGATACTCCACTCTTTCAATCATCTTCCTGGCCTTTTGCTGGACCTGTCCAGTATGTCCATGTCTGTCTCAAACTGGGGAGCCCAGAACTGGACATAGTGCTCCAGCTGTAGTCTATAATCAGTGTATTCCTGTAGTGCTTATATATGTATTTATATGGTCAGAACAGTGAGCTGAAGAATGTTTTATCCAGTGGTATTCATAGAGGTTCACCCTAAGCTTACTTTCTCTGCATTCATCTAATGTAGTTACAAAACAAGTTTTGTCTCTGCTACTCCTGCCTCCTCAGCTGAGCTGAAAAATGATGTTGTCTGTTGCTTTTAGATGGCACATTTAGATTTCCATTTCTTCTCCAAGACAGCTTTTTTATATCTTTAAGAGATGCATTTCTATTATGCATGATTTCTGCTTTGCTTACTGGTTTCAAGAGCTATATTCTCTAAAGTCAGATTTTTTTTTTAGCCTTGGATAGGCACAGATCTCTACTGTCCTGGCAAAAAGCACAAGCACTAGCAGGTGCTCCATTTGCTTGGCGTTTAAAAGAAGAGCCAAGATGGATAAGCAAATCTAGGATTTTAAAATTCCTAAATCTTCTAGTTCTTTGGTATTCTGCAGCTCTAGCATGCCCGAAGTTTCAATCCTGTCACCCTTCTGAACAAGAAACAGGACACATGCTTCCAAGGCCATTTTCTGCTTTGCAAATCTGTCTTCACTACCACATTTACATAAAACACTGACCATTCAGGAGCTGTTTGTTCTTCAGCTGCTCCCCGCATTTTGGTGCCATGGACCTACCAGAGCAACCATCACTCAGCTCCCCTCTGAATATTAGGAGGCTTGTACTTACTACCTAGATCTCTGCAACCAGTTACCGCTTCACCTGAACTGCTCTAGCGGTTTGAAATGCAACTACTTTCCAGGAGTAGAAACCAGTACAGTTTCAGAATTTCCTTCTCCAAGAAAGTAAAAGAAAAAAGCCTGACATTAAACAGCTTCTAGAATTCAAGTTTTGATTATATAATGCCATGCATCTGTGTCTGAGCGACCAGGATATCACTGTGAGCAAATTCTCAAGAGTAAGCTAAAGCAAGCTTTGGAAATGTATTTCTTTATATTATCAAAGTACTAGAAGTAGAAGTAAAATTATATCTATGTACTCATTGATGCAGTTTCCAATTTTTGTAAACCCATAGAAGGTGTTCTAGGTTACTATTACTCTCATGAAATTTTTCTGTCTTTCTCATTCCTTCTGCTACTTTTTTTCTGACTCAGGAACATATAATTATGTCCACCCAAATTAAATATCAAAGCCAATCCTCCCTAGTATTGCTATAATTTTCTGATATTTTGGAATAATTTCTCAGCATAGTTTAGATTACCCCACCAACCACTAGTCTTGGTTATGTTCAGAGAGAGAATGAATATAGGCAACTATTAGAGATTTTAGAATTATTTTCCTCCCAGAAGAAAAGTCAGGTTTTGTTGGTTTTTTTAATACCCCTCATTATTTCCCTATGATTCTACTGCTCATTAATCCACTGCTTTTAAACATGGAGTGGGTATTTTAGCTAAAACATTTTGTCACTTCACAAAGCAAGGTCTAAGGAAACAGAGAGAAAACAATTTATTTCAGTAAGAGATGCCTTTTTGGTTTTTTTTTTTTTTCTTTTTGCAACCCAACCTTCCTTTCCTAAAAACTATTGCAGCCATGGAAAAGACAAACTGAACCTCACATGATAAATTAATAGAAACATATTAAATCCTTTAATAAAACATTTATTTTTCATATAGTTTCTAGTTTCTTTCATAGAGTTTCATATATTTCTAGCATCCCTTGGGGCTTCTGACAGAGTGGCTAGTTCACATATAGTAGGATCTCTGGGCATTTTACATGCCAGCCACCAAGAGAAAGTCCTCTGACCATTTGCACTTTTGTCCATGTTAGTTCTCATTACTCAGACAAAAAAATTAGAAGTTAGAAGCCTGGAAACTGCGAGACCACTCTAGTTTTCAGTGCACCTTTGGATTCTGTGCTTTAGCACTGCAGCTCGCCTCACTAAGTCAGCTTTCTAACAGTATGCTAGAGAGCATCAGGAGGACCCTTCTTTTCCATTAAAGTCACTAACTATTCTGGTTAAAGAGTTTTTGGGCGACAGAAACTGTGAAACCCTTTACCAAGCTTTGCAATTTATACTGTCTGACACATGGATTTCAGCTGCTGCTTCTTGATGTTACCACCTCCCATCACTCTGTCTTTTCAGGGACTTCAATTTGCTTTACAAGGAGAAAAAAAATGTATTGAAAAAAAAAAAAAAGTAGTAGTATTCCACTACATAAATATATGATGACCCTGCATCTTGAATGCTGCAAGCAGCTCTGGTTCCCCAACTCAGCAAAACTGTAAAAAATAACTTTAAAAAGGAATAGTAAATAGTGCTGATGAACAATGCAGAACTCTTTTCAAACAAGAAAACAATTAAACAGACTAGAATTCCTCAGCTTAAACAACAGATGCACAAGATATGTTTGCTATATGCACACTGACAATACTGTATTCCCCTTCTAAACCTGGTTTTATAGTATAGTGCAGTATATCGTTTAAAAAGTCTAAAAAATTATCAAGGTGTTTTCTTGAAGGACTTGAGTGTCACACAAAGTTCTGAAAACATTTCTAATTAAAAGCAAAAACCTGGTGCTTTGTATTTAAAATTCTCACAGTAATAAGAACATACCATTTAATGAGTGCTTATTCACATAAACTATTACTTTGTCATAGAATCAATTAATTTAAAATTAATTTCAGTTTACTACAGGTCTTATAGAATCTTTTACTTTTCTAACATCTTACTATTCTCATCAGTTAATCTTTCTAATGAAGTCACTCAGGATTTTTTTGTACAAGGTTTAACTTAAGAAAATCAACTTTTGTCCTGGTTCAGTATACAAACGGTATTATAGTGAGACCTAATTCACTGAATATTAATGAAACTTTTAATAATCTACTGCATTGTCTTTTAGCTAGAAAAAAATGACCCTTTAAGTGTATGCAATCCTTAGATTGATTTATTTTACATGTCCATAAAAGTGTATATTACTTTCCTCACGAAGTATTTCTGAAAATTTTAAAGGTATTTACTTTTATTTTTAGAAAGATATGAGTAGTCTGGAGGAGGTAAAAAAATACAATGAATTAGTAAGAGTAGTATGTGAACAGATCTAGTTTAATGGATCTATTATCACATAATTCATCATTTTTTCCAAGCTTATTAAGAAAGAATCCAGCAAAGTGCAAACTTCTGAAATAACTTTAATGGACATTAACTAACTTAATAGAGATTGTTTTAATTGCTTTGAAATAGAACTAAGTTGTAATATTACATGTCTCCCTGTTTTGGAGGAATAAAGTGGTAGTCTTATACAATAACTAAATAAAGCAATCTACATAAATCACCATTACTTTTTTTCAGAAGTAAGGGATTTTCAGTGCAAATACCTTGAAATCAGTGCAGAAAGTTGGCCATTTATTAAATACTGTATTACCAGTTTACAAATGCAGCTGCTGACTCAGAACAGGTGGTAATAAAGAAACCCGTCTGCCACCATACACACTGCAGGTAAAATTCATTTATATTTGAGTCTTGGAATTGTTGCAATCAATAGAAATATTTCTAAAGACTTCCACCCCCCCACCCCCCACCCCTTAGCGTCATATTTAATTTATAAAATGTAACCTTTCATGAGATCAAGAGAGAGGTCAAGTGAACAAGACTATTTGATGCTGGAAGATCCTGAGTAGACCAAATAAATCATTCATCTAACCACAACCTTTTCAGTGGCTACCTAAGCAAAGACAAAGGCCTGCCAGGAGCAGCTTGGTGGCAGCTTCATTTTATTCTTGAAGATTCCATTCTTCTCACAGACACCTGAATTAAGATGAAACCTTTCCAACTTAGAATCATCACAGGTTGTCTGTCTATCATGCCTACTAACTCACTACTATGATCCCCCCTAATTCTTACTTCCCCCACCAGAAAAGAGGTTGTGGAGTCTCCTCTGGAGACATTCAAAACCTGCCTGGACATGATCCTGTGCAACCTGTTATAGGCGAACCTGTTTTAACAGGCGACTGAACTAGATTATCGCCAGAGGTCCCTTCCAGCCCTGACCATTCTGTGATTCTGTAACGTATAACAAGACAATTGTAATACTCTTTGCAGTCACTGTTTGTTATTTGACCTATATGGAGGATTACAGTTTAGACAATAAAGTATTTGCAATATTACAATCACAAAATATAAATTTTACTTTAAGAGTACCCTCTTCCCCTTCACGGTTACGTACAGTCACCAGTATGGGAATTTTGTCTAAGTTTTCAAACAAAAGTATGTATTCCTTTTCTCTGCTTCAGTACCTTTGAGCTCTCTGAGACTTACTACAGCAAGCTGCTAATGTTGTATGAAATTAAAAATTCCTATTCAATGCATAGCGATACTATTTTGCATATACGCTATGGCATTATTTGTTCTAAAACTCAAATATAAATAAAAAATGTGTAAGAAGTTTCTCTATGCCCCTGTTAAAGGAATCAGAAAGACATGGGGTGAGAGTTCACAAAATCCAGGAAAGCATACTGAAAACCCAACTACCATTTCCTGTATTTATTATTTTCAAGTACAGCCACTGACCAGGCAACACAAGTTCCTCAAAACAACATTAACTGATTTGGAAATGTAACAGTATTTTTAAATATTTGAAAAAATAATATTTTACTGTTGCCCCACTGGCTGATGCAGATACCTATTAAATAAGGTCCAATAAACCAGAAGACCTGATTTTTTAAGATGATCCAGATAGGCATTCCTGCACCCACCACTTTCTGTGTCTGGCTGTATAAGTTGCAATACTGAGAATTAAAGATTTTTATTATACCTTATGCCTTGGTTAAATGTTAATAGATGTAACAAAACAAAACAAAAAACCCAAACGCCTAAACAGCAAAAAAACTTGATTAATAGCAATATTCCTTACTACTGGAAGCATCATTAGCATACCTGAATGATGTTTTTTTCAGGGCCAAAGGTTTAATCCATCAAAACATGAGCTTAGTACAATCAGACAGATTTTTACAGTGAACACGCTTACACTGGCACTGAATCTTACATAACTTAAAATTTCTTCAGTAATTACTGACCTCAATCATACTAAATGTTTTTGCTACAATACACAAGTCCTTCACATAATTATCATAAAAATGTAGTTAGGAAAATGCATACAACTATTTCATAAAAATTCCTTGGTGTTCCAGTGCCTCTCTGACATGCAAGTAACTTTATATGGAAGCTTTACAAGTTTAAATATTTAATGTAACCCTATTAAACATTTTCCAGCATCCAGCTAGTGCTTTTTTTTTCTTGAAACCTGACTCTGAACACTAATCAATTGCACATACAGAGCTGACTTGTGCAGAATTTCTTACTCTTCTGTTTCTTTTATCATTTACCAGATTCAAACTTGCTACCCAATCCTTCAGACACGGCTGAGAGTGCCCCACATGAATATTAAAGAAACCCCAAGATCTGACTGCAGTAGCTCAACAAGTGCTGTTATGCCAGATTATTAGTAAAGAAACTCTACATGGCACAGGACATAAAACTTCAGACATACCACAGAACAGACCAGGCATATTAATCATGTCACCTAGACACCAATTTTATGAAAAATTGATAGCCTGAAAACTCAAAGAATAGTAAGTTATTTATCCTATCCTCTAATGTAAGAAAATACCATAATTCAATTCTAGGCAAATGTAGCCTTTTCCAAAATAATTTATGTTCCTAGCAAATAGTAATTAACAGTAAGACCTCTATTGTCTTGCTTGTTATTGATATGCCATGTTCTTTTTTGTCGTTTGCAAGCCACAACTCAGGATGCCACTTTGCAAGTGATACCTAGGTCTGTCATCTCTCAGCCTAACTACATATCCCATTCTGTGACAATGGTGTAATTTCACTGCAATTAGCACATTTACATCTTCCCACAGTCCTCCATCGGATATTTCTTCCTCATATCATGCCTTCCCACCACCTTTCTGTTGCCTGAGTTCTTAATTATCAAAAGTATTTTTCAAAATTTCTAGCTTCTTAGCAACAGTCCATGCCTAAAAAGTGTTTCTAGATTCCTAGAGAATAGTCATCATCTTTAACTGATCAAATCTAGATCCAAATGTAGAAGTATTCTTTTTAATTTCCTCCTAGTAAAATGGAAACGATTTAGTTATTTAAACTCAATAAGCTGCTGACTGTTAGACAGACTAAGCCAAGATCCTCCCATTGTTTTAGCACCTGCTGATATCAAGACCTTTGTTTCTTCTGGTTTCTTCCCCAATGATCCTTTGTGCAATATCTCAGTCTCTTCCATGAAAGCCAACTCACCAAGAAAGCTTACTGAAAGGAATACTGATATCAACCAAAGAAATACAATATAAAAATGTAAAAACTTTCTGTACCATCTATGGGGTTTTAGGGGCATTTCCACTTCATTGAAATTCAGTTCATATACAAAGCAAGCTAAACGAATCTCTAAATATGGGAAGACAAGCAAATAACACACAAATGGAAGGTAAGGAATTATTACCGTGTTCTTATAAAAGCAATAGCATTCATCAGACTCATTTTAGTCCTCTGTGGAAGCATTGGCATGGATAGTAGATAAAAATGAAGTTGATAAAGGAAATGAATAGAATCTTTTGGAAATAACCACAACCTTTAAGGGCTATGCATTTTGAAAACAGGTAGATGAAAATGGCATGCCTGACCTTAAGTGTAACACTTTTCTTTATAGATTGGGTTATTTGTGTTAGACTTGTCAATCAAATATAGCATGAATACACTTCAGCAGCTGTGGAATTTGATTAAAACAACTCAGTCTTTCCGTTTTTGAAAGTCTGAATACATTTAGATGGTCCACTACCTGTGAAACTGTGATTTTGCTTGTTAATTGTTCATTATTTTTATTGTTAGGGAGACCTATTTTTGCTTTGGTTTTAACTGTGGGGCAGATAAAAACAGCCTTTTGATATTAGCACTTTCATATCGTAAGGAAATTTTTAAGGTTCCTTATTCAGTAAGGATCCCAACTGCATGCACTGATAAACTTTATACTTAATACTCCAATTAAAAAAAAATCTCAAAATACTTTCATTATACATTATGAGAAACTAATAATTTGGAACTTCAAAATTCCAATTCTGCTTAACTGGACTTCTTCCTTATGCAGTTTAAAGACCTAAGCTGTGTGTCAAAAAATGGGACATAGAATTATTTTGTCAATATGAATTACAAAGGTCTACCGAACACAGTAATCTATCAGAAAAGTTACTAATTATTATTACTTTTATATAGAAAATGATGCACCACTCTGAAAATACTTATTTTGGCACCCATTCTTTAAATACTAGGTAAATTGTCTAAACATTAGAAAGACATCATTTGCCATAACTTAGAAAAATCAAGCTATAACTAAGATAATTCTCTGTCTTTGCAGCAAAAAGAACTCTAGAGTTTTGAGTCCTGATTTTCAGCTTTCCTCCTGTTCCTAAAAGGAACAGTTTCAAAGGTGCAAATAGAATTGAAGATATTTTATGATTCTGATCTCAGCTAGATATGACTATCTAATTGTGTCCATATTTTAGATGCAGTATTTTTATTATTAAATGACATCAATTGCACTCATATTATCTGCAGCTCCAAACTCAGAAGACTGGATTTAAAATTATTTTGCTATTTATACCTCTTTAAAGTAATTTCTATAATTATAATATCCTTCTTATCATGGCCTCCAGGGTGTAAAGAAAAAAAGATACCCAATCATTCTTTCATAGGAGAGTTTTGATAGCAGCATGTAATAATTTTACTGCATTTGTAGAGAGAAATGTTACGGTTGGCTGAAAGACATACAATATATGGTGTGCGTATTAGGTGATGTTAATGCATCATTTCCACATATGTAACCAAATTCATTTGAAGCTGCATAACCAGTTTTCTCTCCCTCCTGAAGGTAGTTGGAAAGGATGCATTTCTTCATTTCTCACAATTAAACAAAATTGTTAAAATAATAATTTTAATTCCAGTATCCTCACCTAAATCAGAGATGATTTAGTGCTTTTTACAGTTGTCAGTACAACAAACAGCCTACCCCTCAAAACTGCAGATGAATCTTATGTCTGCAATATTCCACCATTTTGGCCTCACAAATCTTTTTTTTCTCCTTGTCTTTATAATTTTTAAGATGTTAGAGCATATTTAGAAATATTACACATAAGGCAATGCAAACTCCCAAAACTAGTGTTGAAAATTATCTTTACTTCCCAGGAAGCAATCTTCTCTGTACTTAGAAAAAAAGTGGAAATATTCCCAGAACTCCAGTTTAGAGTTAATTGTATCCTTTCTTCGAGCCTTTCAGAAGATGACAAGTGTTTTTAGGAACAGTCAGCTATGTGGCCAATATTGTAACAGAGAAGACTTAGACTACCATGCAATTTCATGACTGATACTTTAACCTTTACCGGGGTTTCTGCCTAAAAACTGTTATAAATTACTTTGGCCTCTGATTTCAACACTTTGTGTGTCTCTGAGTATGATGGGTTGCACTGCTTTTTCTTCAAGGTTATTTGGAGACCTGATTCTATCCAAGATCTTGTTTTCAATTGCTCACAGCAGCACTGGATGTCAGCGCTGCAGACTGGTGCTTTCCAGGCACTGGGACACCTTGGAAGATGTGTACAGCAAGGCCAAAACAAAGGGAACACGTGTTCCCCGTGGAGGCCTGGCTCTGGCTGGGCCCAGGCATTGCCTCATGGACCGTTTCTCTGCTGTCAGTAGGCACCAGAAATCCACGGCCAAGGCTTTAACCTGTTTTCCCTACCACAGGTCCACGTGAAACGTACCTTACGGCTCCGCTAACTGTTGACCAAGCCCTTACAGCAGCGGAGGTGCAGGGTGATTTAAAGCCACCTCCCTTGCTGGAGTCCCTCGAGATGTGACACACTGCTGGGTGCAGGCACACAGGTAGGTGGCAGACCCCTCTGAGTGGAGTGGAGGGGCTGTCCCGTGCTGGGCACGGCCAGTGCCGACCAGTTCCGGCCAGTTCCAGCGGCCCCAGCGCCGGGCACAGCCGAGCCCCGCCGGGCTGGCGGTGCCTCGGGGAAGGCGCTGAGGGGAAACCTGTGAGGAACGGCCCCGCCGCAGCTCTGGAGAGGGCAGGGGAATTCAGAACTAAAAAGCACTGGGCAGGCAGGAAGGTTTTTTAGGTTTTGTCTTTTCTTCTAACAGCCATATCAATTTTAATTAGTAATAAAACATATTAATTTTCCTCATGTCAAATCTGGGTTGCCCATGATGGTAATTGGTAAGCAATTTCCCTGCCTTTATCTCAACCCATTAGCTTTTTTATTTTAATCTCTTCCCCTGTTCTTTTGAGGAAGGGGAGTGAGCGAGTGGCTGGGTGGGCGCCTGGCAGCCAGCCAGAGTCAATCCACCATACACACACAACTGTTTGCTGGTTTCACAGCTGTTTTTGTAAAGTCTAGGAAATGACTAAAGGTTGTGCTACAGAAATAATGTGATCTTAAACTGCACCTGAACCAGGAACCCTTAAATCTGAAATAACTTGAACGAACCACTGTTTAAGATAGTGGATCAGCTCTTAACTGCTTGAAGACAGTGATAGATGCAAAGGTTTTCTGTAGTGGGCTGTTCATAAGCAAAAAATATCAATTCATATTATCTCAGACTGGGTAGTATCCAGAGAAAAATTAAGACAAATGGAAAAACAAAAAGCCGGTTCCTTTAAAACTATAATAAAGAACAACAGACCACAAATCTGTCAGGCATGCTGACCAAATTAATTAGGAAATAAACGGTTAGCAAAAAAAAATGGAAATACGTTAATTTTTTCAACCCAATAATATATGCCTAGTCCAGTAAACCATGCTAAAATCATTCCTTTAGTGAAAAAGGAAGAGCTATATATAGATTAAAAAGGTCAAGTGTTGTATTGATAAGAAGTCAAATATGCACAAGTTTTCAGATTACCTTCTGTACTGGGAACAGATAAATTGGTGTAATGCCAGTTGCTATGCATGTGGCATTCAGCTTTCTAACTCCCTCAGTAACGCCCAGCAATAACAGCAACTTTTGCTTATCCCCACCCTATTCCCCTTGAGTTCTCTGTCTCCCCATCAGTAGTCAAGGAAGATTTTCCTTTTGCTTCTCTGCCTTGAGTTTCACCCACCATAGGTGCAGTAAAGCAATTAAGCTAAATCAGAAGGCACATTATTTTTTTAAACCACTGACACCCAAAAAGTTTCCACATGCTGGAATAGTAGATGATCTTATGCAGAACGCAATGGCACTGCTTGTGCATCAAGGCCAGCTCAGATGTCACTTGCACGGCACTGGATTCTGCCTTGCAAACATAGCCTTAAGTGGATGATATGGGTCTGAAAGCCTGAACCCAAGACACACGATTCACAGTTCCCACTGAAGTAATAACTGCAGTCACCCTCTTAAGCTCTGATGCTTAAGGTTCCTGTTTTGCCAGTTTAAAACAAACAAACAAAACTCCACCTTTACAACCTTTAAAGTCAGATTTGTGTGCTAATATAGAGGCACACACAGGCAGAAAACCGCAGTTTCAAGGCCTTAGTTAGGGAAATCACAAGCACACAGAATAATGTATAGGTCAGAATGGAGAACTTGAACAGGCTTACACTTCACACACACTCCTGTAGTATTTGTTAGCCACAAATTAGGTGGTGTTCTCTAAACATTCACTGCTCTGTTCCAAGTTACTTTTATAAAGCAGAGTCAGACATGCCTTTTATGAACACAGCACTGTTTCAAGGATAAAACCACCAAATATTAGTACCACTTTTAATAGGACTATCATCCATTCAATCAACAGTTTATAAGAAAAAGAGATAGGCTATTATACAGTTCATAAACATCTTATTAGTTTAGCAGCTGACAGTGCATTTTAGTGCATTCCATGTGCTCTCTACTTCCTTTTAATTGTTTAATGAAGGAACGTCACAGATTCCACCACTAAAAACTGTATTTTCTAAATCCAATAGATTATCAGAGGCTGGATAATAACATATAAAAGATGTTAATATTCCTATCCATTAGTCATGACTTGATAGAGGAGGATGAATATGTTATCACACTTAAAATAGAAAGATGGCTTAGGTTGTCAGTGGGAAATTGATTAGTTTGCAAAATAAACTTGCTCAGATTGTATGCTTATGAGACACACTGTCAAAGTTCTGTAAGATTAAAGACAGATGCCCCATTGGAGTATACAGGCAAAGATAATGTACACATAAACGTACCATCAATCCAGATAGATAATTTTTTTCATAATGTACACATAAACGTACCACCAATCCAGATAGATATTTTTTTTCAAAGAGCATAATCTAATTCAGAAAGGTTTGAATGCTCCTCAGAAAGTGTAGTAACAGTTTGAGTGCTAAGTGTTACCACCAGAGAGATTTCTCATGTGAGTTTTAGATTGACTGACATTCTGAAATATTCTTTTTACTCTTTCAGCTGAAGCAAGGTAAACTCTTCTTACTCTAAATGTGAGAAAAGGTACACAAAAGTTATCGAGGATGAGGAAATCTTTGTTGCAAAGGTTGGGAAACAAAATGAAACTGCAATGAAGTATGCTATTTCACACCCACATACTCAGTCTCATTTATTACAGCACTCTAAGCTATAATAATAACTCAAGCAAGGCTTATTATGGACAAACCTCCACTCTTCGCTGTGACCTCTACAGAACCTGCTAAAGTCATGGCTGTGGTGACTTATGCATTGGAAAAAATACTTCTGATTGATTCATTCTGATTAAGCACAGGGACAAATGCAGAGGTAATGTGTATGGCGGTGGAAAGTTACACATCAGTGAATGTAATGTCAGATGTCAGGCAGTCTTAATCTAAGGCAACTGTGCCAGTACAATTTATGTGCCAAGATGCTGGAAGAAAGTGCTTGATTTGAAGTAGAAATATGCAATATTAAAATACACTTTAAGTTGTTCTTCTTCCTAAACCAGGATGCCCTGGCATGCAAATAAACACCAGCCCAGACTTCTTAGGTTTCTGTTAATTCAGAAGTCATCTGTACAAATCAATAAGCCCTGCATCAGTAAGTGAGAATAAGCCTAAGCAAGTCTAAGCTTGTCAAGTAGAAAGTGTTGAAGGAAAAATGCAAGTTACAATTTCTCTTGATTCACCTTTGAAACTCATATTGAATATCCTGAACTGAATAAGGGCAGACAAGGTTCATAAAACATAGTAGTATTAAGTACTCAGTAGGGAAAGAAAACATCTATAAATTTCTTTGCATATCTCAGTGGAGCTTCTCTATTCTAATCACCTAGTTGGACCATAGATACTTGCAGACAATTTATAAACACTCCTAATTGAGGGAAACCTTTTGAAAACAGACTAGCAACACAACTAAAATAAGAGTAAAAATGCTTAAGAACAAAATAAGTAAATCACAATCAATTACCTTACTCCTGGAATGCATGCCAATTTCTAGAAAAAAATTGCTCCGGTTTAGATACTAATATTTTAGGTTTTACGAATTCTCAATATTACGCTTACAACAAACTCTTCCAATGTTTTACAGTAATGAACCCCAATTATTTTAAACAATTTGGGGGAAGCTTCAAATTACTCAAGACTGGAACAACTGTTTGGGCTGATTCTTACATGAATGAAGATAGAGAGATTTGGTGGACAGCTCATCATTGCCCATAAAAAGAGAATTGCTCCTTTCATTTCTCTTAGTTGTACATAGAAAAGAAATCATCTCATTACATGTAAGATATGTTAGTCCTGCACAGCAATACCACAGATTTTGACTTGCACTTGTGAAACACACAAGTTGTGATCACATAAAAATTGCTCTGCCACCATAGTTCACAAGTTACACATTAGGCTGTATAGACATTGCTCATTAATAAAACTACCACTAACATTCAAACAACACTAGGTTAGTCAAGAATTTCTATCGTGGAGGATAATGAGCTTAGAAGTAAGCATTGCTACTCATTTTGGCACCCAGAAGCAGATGGAACTGTCTTGCCATCTCATGAGATATTAGAATATCGACACCCCAAAGTCTGTTAATAACATCTGTTAATCTAATTACAAAAACTGTGCATCTGTAATATATGAATTTCTAAGTCAACTAGCTTCCATCAAATCTCTTATGACTGTTGACTTGAAAGGCTGACAAATTATTTTTTCAGAGAAGAAGAAAACCCCAAACAACAAAACACCCCCACCTGCCAGACATTTAAAAGTCCTAATGGATCAAACAGCTATCCTTTTGTTAGGATTGCATTTTCAGCTTGTGCATATGTAACACAAAATATAAGGGTATCTACAAAAGCCCTCACAAAACCAGTATTCATACTTAAAAAGTATTTGGGCTTGGTTTAAGAGCTTTCTTACCAATTTCTCTATTTTCTTTTCTAAACTGCCTCTCAGCTTTTTGCAGTTGTTACTAATGATTTACATGTGTGTGAGAAGATAAATGGGCATGGTTAATTATGCAGTATCTGGTGAGAATAATATTGTATCTGTATTATCCACATGTATCATCGAGAAAGACAATTTTATACACGAGACTAGGCAATTGATTAAGATGAATCATCAGATCACCAAAGCTCATTTTACTACAATCATTTCAATGGGCTCTGTCTGAAATTTCAGCACTTTGGGTTAACGTGAACCTCTTTCCTCAAGCTGTTTTAAGGGGATAATTCAAGAGTGGAAAGGCTAGATCTTTACTGTCAAATGGATGATGTTAGGGGGGGAAATTATCATCTTCTACTATCTGTAGTGTAGAAGGGCTATCTTTCATTTCAGAACATTTCTTTTGAAGGAAAGCAATTAAATGTTTCCATGCTAAAGAAGGTAAGACTATCACCTCTTGGCTAAATACAGTCATACAGTTAAATTAATCTAACTTTATAGAAGATTCATCAATACAGTTAAAAAGACCTGGCAAACTTGTCCTATTAGATTTACTATAACTGAGCTATTACAGTGACTTTTGTTATAAATGAATGGTTTAATTATACTGTCTCCAACACTGTCAACAAGCCTTACAATTCTCTCCTTTTAAAACAAAGACTCAAAGGCATTCAGTGGTATTCACTTTGGAAACTACAAATCCAGGACAGGTGAATTTCTGCCATTGCCCTAATGCTTCTGCATTGTTGACTACTTAGTGTTTGTTGTTGGCTATTCAATGTAGAGCCCCATGTTTGCTAACAGGGATGAAGAAACAGCCATTTTTTATGTCTTTTTTTTTTTTTTTTTTTAACAGACTGCTCCAATTTGAGAGTAGCAGTGACTACACTTATTACACCTGATATATTTTTTAGAAATGGACCCAACTGGGGGTCCTGAATATCTTCCATGATTATATCAGGCAAACTTAATAGCATCTCTATTGCCCACAAGACAAAATGTTTGGATTAGATTTTTATTTCTAGACTGAAATTAATTTACACATTGGACGTGGAGTTTGCATTAAGAAAAAGCAAGATTGAAGAAGTACATCTTGCATCTGGAGTGGAAGGTTTGTAATGACACTCAGCTCTTGTGGGAATTTGTTCTAGTCTAGTGCTATTCCCAGGGAAGATTTGTTTGCTGAATAAGTGAGTTTAACTCTTTCTGGAGAACATTCCATGTACTTCACCCTAGAAATCATTGTCACCTAAGTGATATTGGAGTATGCTGAATGCCTAAAAAAGAGCCTGAGATATATAACTTGGTTATATATCATGGGCATAGTAAGAATTCATCACAGGGAGGGAAGTTAAGGGACTTGCTGATGTAACTTGCCAAACCTAGATATAATGCTGAAATCAACACAGAGAGACATTCTAAATGTCTCTAACATGTTTCTGTTTGAAGGAGCTCTCCAAATAAAAGAGAAAAAAAAGAAAAAAGATAAAGATAAAAAAAAAGAAAGAAAGAAAAAAAGAGATGCTTAAACTCCCCAATACATTAAAAATTAGGCTACATTAAAAACATTTTTGAAAGTGTTAATGTTTTTTATGCAGCAAATTGCATTCAATATTATAAAATCTTATGGTAAGTGAAAGGGGATTTACAATATCTCTTAAAGAGTAATATAAGCAGATGGATGATGTTTTAGTGGTACTCTCTTTCTACGTGCATTTCCAATTAAATAAAGAAATGAAACTTTCCTGTCCTGTGCTGTTACAATGATATAGATAACCGAACTATGCTGTGGCACAACCACTTAATGAAGCTTCCCATGAACTGTACTTTTAAAACTTAGAGAAACACCTCCAACTACTACTTAGGGAGATATCATTCACATTTCAGATAACTAAAGCATAAGAGAGTGAATCATTACTTGGAACATTTTCTCTGAGGTACTTTTGTATAGGTGCAAGAGAGAACATAAAGAAAAAACAATATCCAGAGAAAGCATAATGAGATCTCCTTTTCCTGTGCAATATATGTCCAATGTAGAATTAGCCTATGAGCAAGCCATGATACCTCTCAGAAACCCTGAAAGGTTTTTCAGCATTTGAAGGTCTTCAGTCCATTACATTGCCAAGGTCCCAGCATGTTCTGACTACCTACACTCCCGCAGAAGACATCTCCACTTCTCACAGTTCCCTGCTGTTCTGATTGCAATGCTCTTTCTGTTGGTGCTCTGTTACTTCTTGGCAAGGAACCACAAAACAAAATCCCAAACCCCACACATCAGCAGAGGCAACAAGCTGCCAATCACTCGAGACAATTCATCAACACACACATTTAAGGCCAGCATCAATATCCTTTATGATCACGTTTGCAGTGTGAGTGGGCGACTCAATGGCACCAGCCCAGAAGGCAAGGTCTAGCTCAGAAACAGGACTTGTGAAAATGAGGCACTGAAACCTGTCGAGTTTAGAAGGCTTCTGTTATTCCAGGTTTTTCCCTTAAAGATAAATTTCTGTTTGGAAAGGAATATGACAGCTTTTTGCTATTATTTACACAGTAAGAATACTCACCCTTTTAAGTTCAAAATTGCCTCAGATAAAACTGTTCTATTTGCTTTGTAAAATTATATGGGAAGTTCTTTTTTATGTTAATAATTTCATTGTCACATTCCCACTACAAGCTTTCTCAGTAAATATATATTTATCTATTTCTATGTATTTACAGATAAATTATAAATATCATATAAAGATTTCTATATTTATATGGAATATTCTATATTTCTACAGATCATACAGAATGTATAACTAAAGTTTTCTATATATACACACATCAAAGTTAGTAAAAATAAAAAGCTGATACAGTTCATAAAACCAACAGCAGACAGAACAAACCGACACTTATCTGAAAAAAAAAATTAAAAAAAACCACAAAAAAACAGAAAAAAAAAACCCACCCATGGCTTACTGGCCATGCAGGATGCTGTAACTCTTCTGACATCTTGGATGCTGAATCTTTAGTGAAGAATACAGCAAAGAGAGCTCTCAGTTCTTCACGTAGTGTGAATGAAAAAAGTTTGGTTCTGCTACTGACTGGCTCAGTAAGTTCCCCAACCAGCTTCTTTTTATCTTAGTTTCTACAGTCAGATTTGGGGGTTATTTTCCTATTTTATGTCATGAAAATGTTGTAAAGTTTAACAGAATCAGAACTGTAAAATATTTTAAGATTGTTGAATGAGAAAAAATACACAACAGTAAACACCACGTACATAAAAAGCTGAGTATTAGCATGTGAGACTCCTGTCCTTAGCATCTGCTATGTTAAAGAAAGACCAGCAGTACTCCTACTACTGCAACACTCCTCTCTCACTGTGAGGGTTGTACTTTCTTTCTCTATCAGTTAGGAGTTTAATGGGTATTTTGGAGTACCTCTTTCTTTTCACGTACAACAATAAAAATACTGGTAGTCTAAAATGAGGTAAGCACCTCAAAAAGTTGAGGACTGGCTTATAGTCATCTGCTCTGAGATAACATGATTCAAAATTATGTACATCTAGTGACAGTGGAGAGAGAGAGAGCTCTCTAATCCTGCACTGGGGGGAAAAAAAACCCAACAAACCAACAACCCCCATACCCACACATTATTGACATTAATGAAATCAGAAGCAAATTCATATGTTGCCCATGATATGAACATTTGAAGACCAGACTGGTGATGGTTCAGAGAAACCAATGACCCTTTCATTTCTCTCTGACAACATTTCCCATTCAATTACAATTTCCTGCATCGTTTCATGTTACAAGAAACAGTGGTCACCTAGCCTGCTAATGCTTCCTTGTCCTGCAGATTACACTGGTTTACACAGGATTTACGCAGCCTTGAAAGGAAGACATAAGAACACCAAATAACTTTTTAAATGACATTTTTTCCTTTTCTGTAAATATAGTTGACTATGTATATCCTACAACATTAAATACATTTATAGAATCCAAGTTAACACTGAGTATATTTCTTAACAGAAAAAGGAGAAAAGGCAAACACTACATCTCAAATATTTTAAATTATACACCACCAAAGATAGAAACATTTTTTCCTTCATTTTTTTTAAATATCAAACTATGCTTCCATTTTTTCTTGTATGCCTGATAAAATGCTGTGCTGCATGTCATATATCTCTCTGCATTTAGTTACAGAACAGCTGTCAAAGGTTCTATGGAGCTCTGAAAAGGTGATGAAATTCCACTTTATGAAATGACCATTTGTTGCAAAGGACACTTCAACATTTTCTATCTTTTCCTCTATATAAAAGTCATTGTTGAGATACAAGATATAGACTACTTTGTACACTAGGTGCTTTTCTCTTATCCTTTCTTCTTCCCTGTGATTCTGCCCACTGAATAAGCACTTTGCTGAAGCAATTCAACAAGTGCAGTGAAATCATTCTCCTGTCTCTCCACTTCTTTTAAAAATAATGAGGGCTGGCTACAATTTATTAATATGTTTCCATCTAATGGGATAAGCCAGCAATTTTTTTCAAATATTTTCCCATGTTACAGCTGATTGCTTTGATTTTGGAGATTTCAGGTGGGAGTTTGGGGAGTGGGGTTGGTTTATTATGCTTTTATTCCTCTAAAAGTTGGTTACTGCTAAAATTACTTATTTTATTTAAAAGAAAATCAAAAGCTCAGCAGACAATCAGGTAGTAAAAATGTCATCCTAACAGGCCAGGGCCCCTTTAAATACCTTTTCAGGCCAATAAAAAGCTATATAATAAATAAAACCAGCTAAATAATAATAAAAAGGCTTATAATCTCCTGAGATCACATCTGACCTTAGTGTTTTTTCATTCCTTCTAAAAAATTAAAAAAATACAGTCTTCATTCTGAAGACAAGATGGTGTCAAAACATGGAGAAAATAAGTAAGTCATGCCAGAATGGTACAAGTAAAATGAGGTAAAGTCTTCCACCGACCCTGAAAACAGAAATCAAACTAAGTTAAAGATACATGCTGCTACACTAACCGTCCATCAAAGAGGATTGAAGGCAGCAAACCAGTCACACAGTCATGTCCTCTAAATGTTTAAAAGCTTAATTTAAGTATATGCATTGAGAGAACACCAGTGCTTAGAATATTCATAGTTCTGATAATGTTATTTAAAAAGCTTCCCCAGTAGCAAGACATAAAAAATATGACAGCTCCTGATACATTGCTGCCTGAAAAATAACTTTGATTACAATCCCTAGTACTTTTTCCACATAATGTGATTTGGAAAACTGATAGGCAAACTTAATCTAGTATACATTCACATCATTGAATATTTAATGCTAAAAACTAGGAGAGGCAAATCTTGGGTAATAAAATTCACATGACATTACACACTTAGATAAAAAGTGAATTTTATACTCAAAATAGTGGTTTTTTTCTACTTTTGTTATTAAGGTATTAAAGTTGTACCACTACAATGTGAATACATAAAAATTCAATGCAAGTGATGTTTAAGATGAAAGGAAACATCAGAAGATTCTTTTTTTCCAAAAATAATTCTTTTTAGAAATAAATTTTCTCTTATTTTCACATCTACTAGAAAAGCAAAATGTTCTTCCCTTCAGTGGCTGAGACTTCCCTACCTCTACAAGAAGCAATCAGCAATTGATATTCATTCTTGGTTATTTCTACCTACCTATAGCATGATATGGAGAAGTAAAACTCCCGGAATACACCTTTTGTTTTGATAGTACAAGCTATGTTTTATGCATGCAGAAACCATATAAAGAAATTTCTTATGATCATAGACTCTTGTGCTCTCCATTAGGCTGCATCCTGTTCCTAGGAGTTCACCTAGGTCTCTGCCTACTGGACCCCTTTTAAGCTCGGGTGTTGGGTACTGTAGCATCTAAATGTGGCTATATGACAATGTCTCCTCCTCTGGTAAACTCCTTTTTCCAATACATGTATACCCAGCTCTGTGCTTTTTCAAATTTCTTTCTGTAGCCCACTTAAGCCTTCTTACTCATTATATTCTTACACAATTTCTACCTCCATTTAACTTAAAATATATTTGCAAACTGCATCCTTTTCATATGCCTCATTTTTTTGTAACACACACACATAATTTTGTTCCCACTAAGTCCAACAGAAAGTTTATTGTTGTTTCAGTAAAATCAGCCAGATACTAGGCAAATCTTTGGGAAAAGGGATTCTGCTAGTTCTTGTAGACTTTACAGAAATATACATATTTTATGGATGCATGTAGGTAAGAATACTTTAGACTCTTCTATGCCTTCTGCACAATAGTACCAGCTACATTCTTAACTTTCTGGGACTAATTTTCAGACTATGAAAATTGTTGCATTTACACCAGTACATAAACCATGCTGTTTTAAATAAGCTGATGAATCAGCTTTTATCATCTCCTCAGTGGAGTCTTCATCCTGTTGCAAAGATGCTATTATCCAAAGACTTTCCCAGAAGAGAGTTTTTAGTTTGTTCTGTAAAAAATGTTATTATTAATAATGCTATTATGTTCAGTATGAGAATATAAACCTATCTACTATTCAGCATTTCTTAAATTCTATATGGAACTAGATGCTAAGATTAACAAAGAAAATATTTCCCAAAAATATATAAAAGATATCCCACACATCAGATTTTAGCCAAGACTTAGAAAAGGGAGAATGAATTCATTGCTTTGATTTCTTTTTTTCTTTATTTTTTTGGATGCTGGCCAAAACACTGAAAGAACAACTCTTGAGTCTCTTAGTCATGTTAAAAGTCATTCAGCATAAATTTCTGGGTCTAGGATCAATGTTGAAACAGCCAGCACTACTAGCAGCATTGTAAATAAATTGAAAACATGGTATTTTGGGTTTTGAAAATATTTTTTTTTTTACACCAGAGACATGTGTGTTGTGGTATATTTATGTACTACTGTCTTATATCATTTTGGGATCTCAAAGCAAGATCTACTATACATTTTCTAAAGATGAAAAAATAAAATCAAAATCAAAGCATGATGTGGGAGGGTGCAGCCATATTATAAGCAACCCAAAGTTACATTTCAGTAGTAGGGATCAGAAGTTAAGGTCCTTGTATTCAGATGCTCAGCTCCACACTAAGGAATAAGCTCCATGTTGAAAAAAACCCAAATGCACCAATTCCCCCCCAAAAAAAAAAAAAAAAATCAAAAAAAACCCCAACCAAACCAAACCAAACCAAACAAATAAAGCACTCAGATATCTATTTAGGTCAACTCTCAGTAAAATAATGTATTTTACACAGCAAATTTGACACTATTCTTCACTATACTTGTGTCATTTAAACTAAAAAGCCAAAAAAGCAGATAATTCACTCCAGGGTAACCACACTTCACAAGCAAACCTATTATTTTTCAGGAATAATTGTGATTGCTCTCTCCTGCCCCCTTCACTCCATTCTACTACGTCTCCTATGACCACTCAATTTGAAAATGCTACATTCTGTTATATTATCTGAGGAACAAAAACACTTTTATCTGGGATTACTGCTTTTATTCAACACCCAGAACAATCTATGCCTATTCCTTTAAGCTCCTTTGGATGTGAAAAAATATGGTTACATAAATCTTTGTAATCCTGAGGGGAGGATAGCATATAAAGAGTTTACTGGCATTAGGATTAAGTCTAGTGTATTACAGTGCAGTCTTTAATCTCCTAAAATCTACCTCACCATTCCAAGCTGTTTTGTGCTAGTAGATGAAGCTTTGGAAATAGGACACAGCTGGCAACCGTGATAGGAAGAAACACTTAGAAAAGAGGAAGAAAAAGAAAGAAAGGAAACAATTGGTGGAACTGCTAATGAGCCGATTTAACACAGTGACTTGCACACTGGTCATTTTTTTGTTAATTTAAAAATGACAGAGTTGGAAGTCCTTGTAACAGAAAGTAGGAGGAAACAAAATCGCTGAAGTTTGAAACCAAGGAAACTACAAATATAGACAAAACCCAGTCTAAAAATATTGTGAAAGATGCAGGAGTCCTGCTTGGGTTTGAGATTCATTGATCCAAATAAATATAACAAATGCATCTTAGGTAACCAAGAAAGAATGAAAAACACCTCACGCTGAAATAGACTTTCTCTTCTCTTTTGATAGAACCATATGGAATGAAAAGACTGATAAAGGCACCTATTGCTTGGGAGAAAACTGTGGAAAAATATTATTAATAGGCATGTTTCTAAGGAATGCCACTGTTCTACTATTTAGGCTTGTGATTTCCCAGTCAATCAGTTTTGTGTTCAGGTACGCACAACCTCTGCTAAGTGTAAAGATTCAAAAAGGCCAAAAGCAGCATAGTGCGGCCACCAGTGCACAGGCTTGACTGGGAGAGATACTGGAGCACTGCTGCCAGGCCCTGCAACCCTGCCTGAATCATTTCAGCACCATGATGCTCAGTTTTCTTTGGCACTGCTGTGTGTTCAGGAAAGCATATATACTTACAACAAAATGTAAACATTTGTTTAAGGGTTATTGTGATCAATGGTATTTAAACATGTGATCAAATGATAACCTATTAAGGGCTTTAGATAGCAAATACAGTTTACATGCTCGTGCTGTAGCTGGAAAAGGGAGTTCCCTTATTCCTCTTCTGTGGTCAAAATCTCTAAGCACAGAAGCATCACACATTGAAACAAAAAATAATGAATTAAATTATTCCCTTTCTGCTCTGCAGTGATACTTAGATTTTCAACCTGAAACCACTGTTTTGAAAAGGTACAAGTCTGAGTGCAATAAATTGTTAGACATCAGCACAAACTTCTGCATCTACCTGGGACACTGTCAGTGTGATTTTTATTTCTATATTTATTGATTGGTTGATTTATGCATTTATTTATTAAATGGTGATGCATACTTTTCTGTATCTGGGATTGTTCCATTTGCCTCTGTCAAGCTTTACATATACTAGAACTTGTTAATAGCTAAATATGAGCTGTAATAGACATAATTTTGTTTATCTGATAAAGTTATGCAATTAATTCTGTATATAACTGATATTCATCAGTATTTCAACTGTTCTATAAGTTTTAAGGATTTCCTGTAGTGAAGAGAAATATTAGCAAAAAGTAATCATGGTACTGTAGAATCTAGAAAATAGTAAAATAATAGCATTTCTTTCTTATTTAGTAGTTTATATTTCCAACACACAACATAATCATGGACAAATTAATCCAAGCCTTACATTGAATTTTACATATAAGAACATAAAAAGCCTTTAGCAAATGTTTAATTGAAATAACTGCCACACATTAATTCCAAGAAACTTGGTTTTGTATCATAGAGATTTAGCAAACACCTAATGAGAATAAATTCAATATGCCCCAGTGCAAAGAAACCTCTGTGTGCTCTTCTCGAGTCTCAGCAAGAAACTGTTTCAAAATGACATCTTAGGAGCAAATCAGGGGCACATTAAGAACAGAAAGAACCTAATGAAGTGCTGTCCCACAGAGCAGAAACCACAGTCTTTAAGGCTGTCTTTCAGTTGACAGCAGTTTTCCATGGAGAAAAAAAAACTTTCCGTGTCCTTTCAGTAGTTCTGAATTTGACTCTCAAATCCAAAGGTTTGCCTTCTCTAAAGCGAGAGTAACTGTCACCTATTTTTTGCACCAGCACAGTAAGTTAATTCTCATAACTCAGTAAAATATGGCAGAGGATGCACTGTGATGAACTCAAACATTTTCTCAGAAAACTAGGCTTCAAGGAAAAGCATCACTGCTTCCTGTTCTGCATTCTGCTTTCTCCTGATAGAAGTCTGAATCCTTTGGGTTCTCTACTAACCACCACTGTCATAAAAGAAATTTTGATTTTGATCTTCTTGCACATTCATTTTTGAACAATGTCTGTCATTTAACCAATTGGTCTTTTTTCCCCAGTAAAGGTCATACATAAAGAAAGAGGGTATGAATCTTCACATCCAATTACCCACATCTCAAGTCCTTTTTATATTGGAAGATTTTTGGCACATCTCAACCATTAGGACACTTCTTTTCCCAGCACAGTACAAAACCGATGTGTTTCTGAAATCAATATCACTATGGATATTTTCAATGGAAAAGATGGGAACAAAAATAAAAATCTAAATATACCAAGAAAAGTGGCCATTAAAATTTCTCTGTAACTTGCATGTTCCATTTGGATCATATAAAAGCATAGGGTTTGTACCCCAACTGCATGAAGACCCAGACTGAAGCATGGGACCTGGTTGCATTATGATGGATGGCCTTTAAGAGATCATAGAATCATGGAATACCAGGTTGGAAGGGACCCTGAGGATCATCCGGTCCAACCTTTCTTAGCAAAACCATGGTCTCGACAAGACAGCCCCACACCCTGTCCAGCTGCATCTTAAAAGCGTCCGATGCTGGGGAATCTACCACTTCCTGGGGAGATTATTCCAATGGCTGATTGTTCTCATTGCAAAGAATTGTCCTCTTAATAGATTATTCCCAACTGGAATCTCCCCAGGAGTAAACTTGTGCCCATTAACCTCCTCATCTTTTCCATCTGATTCCTTGTAAGAAGGGAATCTCCATCTGCTTTATATCCACCCTTTAAGTACCGGAACATGGTGATAAGGTCTCCCCTAAACCTTCTTAAATCAAGGCTGAATAAATCCAGTTCTTTCACCCTTTTCTCTATGACACATTTCCCATCCTCTGATCATCTTTGTGGCCCTTCCTGGGACCCTCTCCAGCCTGTCCACATGTGTTTTTTTGCATAGCAGGGACCAAAACTGGGCACAGAATTTCAGGTGTGACCTGACAAGCGCCGAATGGGCTAATGGCTTCTTTATCTCTGCTGGTGTTGCCCTTGCTGCTGCAGCCCAGCACACTGTTTGCTCATATTGAGCTTGTTGCCCAGCAGGACTCCCAGGACCCTTTTCCACAGAACTACTCCCCAGCCAGACTCCAGCCTCTGTTACATGCCTGGATTATGCTTTTCCAGGTGGAAGACCTTACACTCGTCCTTGTTGAACATCATAAGGCTCTTGTCAGCCCACACTTTTAGCCCACCCAGGTCTTCCTGCAGGGGGTTTCTTCCTTCCAAAGTATCCACTTCCCCACTTAGTTTGGCATCATCAGCAAACTTCATCAGCACACACTTGACCCCATCATCCAGAACACTTATGAAGATACTAAATGGTGTTGGGCCCAATATTGATCCCTGGGGAACCCCACTTGTGACAGGGTGACCGTTTGAAAAGGATCTGTTTACCACCACCCCCTGGGTGTCACCTGTCAGCCAGTTCCCCACCGACCGCACTGACCACTTGTCTAGACCAGAACACATCAGCTTCTCTAGGTGGAGGCTGTGGGAAACCGTACTGAAAGCCTTGGAGAAATCTGGGTAAACAATGGCCACCACCCATCCCACATCAACTGAGCAGGTTACTTTGTAGTAGAAGGTGATCAGGTTTGTCAAGCACGACTTGCCCTTGGTGAATCCATACTGGCTTTTCCCAATCAAGTACTTAATTTGATTTGTGATAGCCTCCAGGAGGATTTGTTCCATAACTTTTCCAGGGACTGAAGTAAGAATGAGGGGCCTATAATTTCCTGGATGATCCTTTAAGCCCTTCTTGTAGATGGGTATGACCTTAGACTCCTTACTGTCTTCTGGGACATGCCACGACCTCCACAACTTCTCAAAAATTATGGAGAGCAGCCTCACAATGATATCAGCCAGCTCTTTAACACCCTTAGATGTATAACATCAGCACCCATGAATTTCTAGGGTCAAGGTCCTGTAACACTTCACATAACTCTCCCAACACCGATGGCAGGTGACTTTCAGGTGTGATGGTCTTCCACTTTTGGCTTTCTCTGTAATACAAGGTTAGGTCTCAGAATTTTATAATTCCATTACTGTGTTTTAGACTTCTTGTTTCCCCAGTTTTGGGGGACAGCCAGCAATAGGGCATCTGGGATATTTTGGGAGGGGAAGAAAAGGCAGGGCAGATGGCAGAGCAATGGGTAGCAAGTGGAGAGCAGGGGAGTGATTGACCACTTCTGTGGTTAGATGGTAGGATGGAAGAGTATGATACTACCAATGAAAGATGTTCTGCTGTTGCAAACTTGAAATTTTTTTGAGATCCACCCATCTAAGTTTAGTCTACCTGAACAATATTCTGCTGAATCTCTACCGCATTCTCTGGTTTTGCCTATCTCTCTTCAGGGTAACATCTTCAATTTCCTACTAAAGAAATAATAATATTTCAACAAGGGATTTTTATATATGTAGATTACATGCTGAATTTCAGTCTAACATCAATTCTTCTTGAATAAACTTACAGAAACAATAAAATGAGTATGCCAAGAAGAGAAACAAAAAGTAGAACTGCTTAGAGTAGGTGGCAGTCCATAAAGAAATAAAGCTAGACACGGACTAGCTTTTTTCAATATACCTGCCTTTAATACTTGATAATTTGTTACAAATTAATGAGTATTATTTTACTCTTTTACTAAATAAAGCTATACATGCTACGCATATCAGCCTGTGCTCAGACAATCTATCAATGAAAATACAGACATACAGCCAAATGTAACTCACTTTAAGACCCTACATCAAAAAGAAACAAAGCTATATTGTTTAATTAGAGTCTGAATGGATGGGTTTTCTGCAGGCCTTCCTAAATCCTTTCCAGTTTCCACAAAATCAGAACATAAGTACTTACTCTCATGTCCTAGCAAAATAAAAATGATAACTAATGTAACAGCAGAACTTACCAGGCAGATGTGGATTAATTTCTCTCGGTAGATATATAAATGCAAATGTTTGCCTTAGTTCTAGAGATGTGAATGTTTAAATTCCACTGTCTTGTATTATGTTAATAATGTCTAGCCTAAATGAAGTCAGAGAAAGTATTTGTCACCAACTCCAATGGGACTCCAATTTCTTTAATATATTTAGCATACATAAAATTGGCTGATTTCACTAAACAGAGTTCTTAAATCCATAATGAGAAATCTATTTTTCAACATTTTTATGAAAGAGGAAAAAGAAAAAAAAATCCTCATAATATGTATGCATATTCATAAAACACTACCACAGGAGAATTAAAACTGCATAAATTGTGAACAAATGTTGAATTGTGGAGTGGGGTTAAAGCAACTTTGCATTAGTGAAATATCCTATGGTGGCTTTCATTATTGATTCTCTGTCAACATCATGTTAGTTCTTTTCTAAATTAGTTCTGTGGCTTGAACTTGAAAAGATCGAGATGCATAGTCCACAAGTTCATTCTAATTGCTGTTTTTCCTCATGGACTTCACCATGCCAACCTGTCACTCATCAAGACCATTTGTCTGTGAACAGACTTAATTAAACACCTCAAATCCAATTTCTTTGATCCTTTCCACTATAAAAAAAAAAACCAACATCCACACACACTCCATCAGCTATAAAGAGTTTTCTAAAGAAAAAAACTCTTTAACATACTCATTGCCATTATTCTTTACTGTTGAAGAAACAGGTAATTCAAAAACAAGAAGATTAATTAGGAAGGGAAAATAAAATCGTTCTAGAGACAACAAAGAATTTGTTAATTCCTAAATATTCAGTAGAAGATTAAAGAACGATTCACAGCAGCTCCACATCTCTTCCTTTTTTTTCTTTCTTTTTTTTCCCTCTCCTTCAAATAAGATCTTCAATATGCAGTGCTGGCTTGACTTGAATATAAATTTTAAGTTATCTTCCTTTAGATTTAAACAGACAATTGCATTATTTTTTGTGAAAGAAGTAAACATTTTCAGCATCCTTTTTCATGATTTTAAATATGTGCTATCATGAGAATGATTCACAAGGTGCTTTTGCTTTCTATTCTTAACAAACATTCTTGCAATTTAAACTTTATTTATTAAATTGTTTTCAAACTACATTCACTCATATCTAATCTTATAATTGCATTTGCAAAGTCTTTCACATTTTAAATAAGATCATATCTCACAGCTTTGTAACACAGATTATTCTGCATTTGATGGGTATTCACTCCACCATCAAGTACACGGTCTTCAATGTAGATCACTGAGAGTTATAATTTCAAAGCATTTCTTGATAATTAATTTATTAATAACGAATGTATCCTACTGTGGGAAGTTATTTGTATTTTAGAAAATGATGTTTCTATAAATGCTTTTATGAAAAAATACTGGTTATAGATGGGTTTATTATTGCAAGGTCTTTAATGCCTGGTAGGTTCATTCTCTCTTACAGCTGTCAGTTACTTCCAGAGTTTTATGGCTGCACAAAGGAGACCTGGTCTCTGCAGCCATGTCTGAATAGGAGTTCCTACATGACAGACACTTAAGTAGGCTAAGGTGTATTTTACTACTCTAAGTAAGGCTGCACTAGCATGCACTAAACAAATATTCAACCTGATTCAGTTTGGACCATACTAGGAAAACATCTGGGGACTCATACCCTTCTCAAGAATAGCAATAGACAAGTTTGATTAGCTTGTTATTTTATTGCTTTATCCATTTGGAGTTTGGGAACAGAATATATCATAAAGACATTTAAAGAAGAAATGCACTGGGGTTTCAGAATTACTTTGAGCTTCTAAAGTGGTTTCCAAATATTGCCACAACGGGTTCTGTCATTAGAATTTAGATCCTTCACGCTGTAAAAAACCTAGAGGCTTATTTTCACGTTCAGTGCAGCAAACAATGTAAGCTGCTTTAAAATACAATAGTAATCAATCTAGGAAAGAAAACATATCCAAAACAGTGCATGCATCTAATCCATGTAATGCCCTGTTTGATACTTCTTTTCCATTGAGTTTGTATCATCTTCACGAAATAGAAAGTAACATGACAGTGCCAAAAAAAAGGCAGACTAATGCAGCATGATTGATCTCCGGTGTCAGGACAGCCAGACTCATCAGTGTGTCATTTCCAGGGCCAGAGGAGAGACGTTTCCTTTAACACTCCAGAACATACTGTGGCTCTCTCTATAGCTGCTCTAACATCTGCCCCGCACAAATGTATACATCACCTTCCTGCATACAAAAGTTTTCTAAATGGTACATGCCACTGGGATGGGGGGTGGGGGGGTGGGGGGGGGGGGTGGGAAAGACTAAGTAAACTGGTCCTTCTCAATCCAATCTTTCATATGAATGAAAAACATTCCCTGGAATAAGGGAGCAGAAGTTCCTGGATTAGACAAGATGCCAAGTACTGTTGTAGGTGATATTTTTGCTGCACACGTGCAATACAGTTTGTCTGGTACTGAGAGAAGCTGGACATTTGCATGTTTCAGATATGCTTTTTTGGCAGAAAGACAGATTTACAAAGTTGAAAACTAAAAATATCTATGCTGGAAGTATCAGTCTGTTCTCTCTTGCGGTGACTATCACTTTTGCTATACATTTCTCCCATTGTTTAAATTCTGCTTTACGTGACACCAATGTACATCTGAGCAGCATCACTGATATAAATGGAGTTACTCCGTATTCAGCGTGATATGCTTGGCAACAGTATTTTATTTGTTTAACTGTTCTGGTTTATTAAGCTTCTAAACATCAGTTCTTATTTTGGGGAAAGTATAGTAAAGAGAATCCTAGAGATTTTATCTGCTTGATAAGACTAACTTACAAACCAAGTATGTATGATGACAGTGCTGCCATCCTGCAAAATAATAATGATATAAAAAAACACCCCCAGTCAGACCATTTGTCTATCTGGCCCACTATTCCATCCCTGATATGTTCAACGGGTGAAGCTATTTACAGACAGCAGAGAAGCCTGGCTGCTTTCTGAGGTCCACTCCTTTCATACTTCCCCAGATTCCACAGCTGTAGTACTCAGGTGGTTGATGGCTACAACCCATCCCAGTGCTTTCACCATGCTTTTACAGATCTGTTGTTTGTCCAAACTTTCTGGATCTGCTGATACTGTCTGCATTCACTGTCTTCAGTGGAAGTAAATTCTAGAAGTTCCTTAACCCCTATATCTTGTGCTGAGGGAGCTGGTGAACAGCTCTTCTATCATATTCAGCTTATCTACTGCTTCACAATTTCGAAAACTTTAGCTCATTAGCTCCCCAACCCTGGCCAGCAACTAAGTATTTAAAGCATCTGACCCGATATACTCCTGCTATCAAACATATGCTTAACTACTCAGAGTTGGAACATGGGGGTCAGAGCACTGAAAAAGTATGTTTATAAATATAAAGGCCAAAAACTAGATTTAAGACTCATAATGTTATATACAGGGATAAAACCAAACATAAAAAGCAGTAAAACAACCAGACACTGGATTAGTCTGTTATTTCTACTCATTGTAACTCTTGTTGTGCCACTGTTAGTACTTTACAGACAATCAGAGACATCCTTTTTTGCAACTGGAGGATGCTTCCACATCACAGTCCAAATGGTACTAATACAATTTGATTACAGAGGCACAAACTCTGAAATAGGCAATTTGTAACAAGAAGGATGTGGGTGACAACCCACCTTGCGAACATTGTGCAAAGGCTCGGGTAATTAGCATGTACAGAACTCTAGTGATGCCTGGTAGTATGAATGCCAGCTAGTTTTGAGACAGCCAAACAAAAAATTTGTTTTCCAGAGAAAATTTACTAATGAGATATTTTTTTGTCCTCACACATTGCTGCCACAGTTGGTAGTCAGCAATTACCACACTTACCTTACAATTTCATACCTTTTAAGCTCATCCTGACTCAAAAGATTTATCACTCCTGTTTCAGACTTAGCACTCATAACAAAAAAGGCAGTATAATTTTTGAATATAGAAATCAAGAGGGAAAAAATCAATCTATAGATTAATTAAGATCAATTCAGTAAGTGGGTGATATCAAGCCTGTCAATCCATTAATAAGTTCCAGTTTGGAATCTTTTGTTCTGTAATTCCATTTGGAAAGTTTTTCCGATTACCCAAGTAGAGATCAATGTGTACAACAAGCAAGACTTAAATGCCATAGTTTTTGATTTTAACAGGAGCAATAATTTAAGCTCTTTTGTCCACCAGAATAAGGACAGAGAGGTCAGGTTTCCTTAAGTGCTCTCTTTTTCTATGCTAACCCTTGAGAAGGCTTCAGAGTTGGATTTTTCTGTAATGGTAAGGACGATTAAAAAAAGAAAAACCCCATTCATTGAAACTTCATGATAAACTTCACACATATATTTGTCTATAAAATATCTAGTTTTCTATTGAATTTGAATCTGTTTCTCCTATTAACAATCCATCATGGAATCTATGCACAGATGTAATTAAGTAGAAAACTCTTTAGAACACATTATAATTAATTGTTTGCTTAGCTTTTAAGTATCTCTAAATAATGAAATTTTTATGTGGAGAATGTAATCATTTCATATAGTTCTTTCAGTAGCATTTTTGTTTCCTTGCACAATTAAAAAAATCAAATTTATTTTAGGGTTTATTTTTCCTAAATACCTAATGCATGTGGCAGTTTTTTAGATTAGAAAATAGTACATAATTGATTTTATTACTATTCCAGTCTCTATACAGAATACAAGGTACATTTGAAAGTTTGAGGAAAAGTTTATCATGATCAAAGCTGAAAAGTGGCATTAGATTTGATTCAATAAACCAGTGTTAAAAGAAGGTAAAAAGAGCCCTGAGCAATACTGTAAGTTCCATGTAGTCTCAAAACATTCCCATTTCAGGTTGCAAGAATACTCGTGTGTTATCTCTTATAATAAAAAGCTACACAAATCTAGGACAGCCAGACATTGCTGTATTTCCTTCTAATAATTACCAAGTTACGAACGCATTTTATTCCCTGAAAGTATACAGCAGAAAACTGCATATATTTTTTTCAAAATATCAGGTTTTTAGTCCTTTATTTTAAAATAAATATGAGAGGGGTTTTTATGTTTGTTAGGTGTCTTACCAGTAAGTCTCCATGTTACTGCAAGGCATAGTCACACACATGGAAGAGTTTCAGAAGAAGGGACTTTCTTGTGACCTATATTTCCGACACTAGAAAGCAAAGTCCAGCAACCTCTACTATTTCACAATTTACGAGAAAAATTAATGATAAATTGTGTTGCTGTATGAACTACAACTTTGTCTTAAAAACATTTTAAAATTATTGCAAATCCATTTTTCTTTGTACACTGAAGTGGCACACTTACGTGGTTAAACTGGTATTTATAAAATGTTACACCATTGTTAAACCCCCTATCTTCAAAGTATTAGGATTTGATCTGTACTGCAAATAGTACAGGTCAAATTTTTCTTTGGAATGTGGCTACAAGCAGTTTGAGGATATGTGCTAAGACACAGAAGGTACATTTTGCTCTCTTTCCAAACAGCATGAATTGACAGCATTATACTGGGTACCGAGGTGGTATCATCGGCACTTAAGTGCTACAAAAGTCAAATGTGGTTAAATTCAGAAAAGACTCTCATCATCCCAAGCAAGTCCTATATATAGACGATCATTAGAAGGTACTTAACAAAAAAAAAAAAAAAAGTCAAATATACGTAACGCATCTCTTGAATCAAAACATCAGAAATAACTTTTTCAAAGACAAACTAAGCAAACTCGCAGTTCAATAGACTGTTGGCCTGGCCTCTTTATCAAGCAGTGACTTTATTTCAGAATCAACCTCACTTTTTTCTTTTTTAAACTTTTTTTTTTTTAATAGTCTTATCCCATAATCTGCTAGACTTTTCTGACAAAAATCACTGAAAATAAACTGAGGGAGAAAGGGGAGAGGTGGCTAACACAGCCAGCTCCGATTTCCATGAAATACTCAACTAGGTCCAGACATCGAAGGATCTTAATTTAAGCTGACATAAGATAAGAGGGAAGGTCCTCACAGGGATAACTAACTAAAAGAATGGAAACAAAGAGCTGCAATAAATGGTCAATTTTCTCAGTGAAGGGAAGGCACCAGTGGAATCCCACCAGGATATTTGCTGGGGCCTCAGCTGCCCAACAAATTCAGGAATGAACAGGAAAAGAGAATGGAGAGGAGATTAAGTTTGCTACTGATGATAAGTTTTTCAGGGGAAGAAAAACAAAAGCTGACTGCAAAAAAGGGTTGCAGAAAGACTCTGTGGCACTGAGTGATTGAGGATAAAATGGCAGATGACATTCAAACTGGACAAATGTAAAGTAATGAACTTGGCAAAAAAAAAACAGTTCTCACTTTATACACCCAGTGAATGATTCGGAATCAGGTACTACCAAAACCAAAAGACATCTTAGGTGAAAATAACAGCCTTATGAACATATGAGTTCAGTAGCTTAAGAATTATTAGTAGAGGAAAACCTCAGAAAATGTAGTGCTACTGGGTAAAGCCAGCATTGTGCCCACTTCATGACATGTGGAATACTAATCCTTTCACCTGAGGAAAAGCACATAGTAGAAATTGAAAAACTTTGACAAATATTATCAAAGGTAACCAAATAACTCGCAGAGAAGGAAGATATTTACAGGCTAGGACTCCCAGTCTAGAAAAGCATCAGCCAAGAGCCAGCTAAAAATCATGACAGGCATGGAGGAGGTGAAAGAAATTAAAAAATAAACAACCAAAACCCAAAAACAATTAGCTGCCTTTTCCACTACAATAACAAGAAAGCTTTAAATACAAATTACCAGGTGGAGGTTCAAAATTAAAAATCAAGCAGGCATTTCTTAATGCAAAGATGAACTGAAACTCTCTGACACAAGATACTGTGAATGCTAAAAACATGCATAGATTCACAGATTTTGTGAAATATTGATAAAAGAAAAATCTGACAAGCCACTAAAAACAAGAAGCCCATCACCACTTAAAGTAGCCCCTTTTCCTCAGGGGTCTCCTCCTCATATTCATTCATTATTAGCTCATGCCTGAGATGGGATACTAACCTGGATGAGGCACTAGTTTATCCTGTTATATTTTTATGGGCTTTACAGACAAGATTCCAGTAGCCAGAAGAGTCATCATGTTCACAAACTATTGTAGTGCCAGAATCCCACGGGTACCAATTTCAAAATCCTGTCTCAGTAGGACCAGTTCTGAGGATGCAGTAGGAACCTCACAGCCTGTCTATCTTCAGTAATTCTACTTAGCTTCTGTTTTAAAAAGAAGCAAACTAGAAACAAACCTGTTCATTTTGGAGGACAGATTTCCATTCTGGTGGCAAAAAAAATGTCACAGAACCACAGAACGGTCAGGGCTGGAAGGGACCTCTGGAGACCACCCAGTGCAGCCCCCTGCTACAGCAGGGTCACCTACAGCAGGTTGCACAGTCACGGCCAGGCGGGCTGGGAACGTCTCCAGAGCAGGAGCCCCCAGACCCTCTCTGGGCAGCCTGTCCCAGGGCTCTGCCACCCTCAGGGTGAAGAACTCCTTCCTCCCGTTCAGCTGGAACCGCCTGTGATGCGGTTTGTGCCCACTGCCCCTCGTCCTGTCGCTGGGCTCCACTGGGGAGAGCCCGGCCCCATCCTCTTGACACTCGCCCTGAAGATGTTTGTAGGCACTGATGAGACCCCTCTCAGCCTGCCCTTCTCCGGGCTACCCAGGCCCAGCTCCCTCAGCCTCCCCTCACAAGGGAGATGCTCCAGCCCCCTCACCATCTTTGCAGCCCTCCTCTGGACCCTCTCCAGCAGTTCCCTGGCCCTCTTGAACTGGGGAGCCCAGCACTGGGCCCAGCACTCCAGATGTGGCCTCACCAGGGGAGGGAGGAGGCAGAGGGGGAGGACACCTCCCTCAACCTGCTGGCCCTGCGCCTCCCAACGCTCCCCAGGATCCCACTGGCCTTCCTGGTCACACAGGCACACTGCTGGCCCATGGGCAACTTGCTGTCCTCCGGGACTCCCAGGTCCCTCTCCACAGAGCTGCCCCCAGCAGATCAATTCCTAGACTGCACTGGTGCAGACTTTCTCATTTAAAAATGAGAAGCAAATAATATGCATATTAATAATTTCCCAGTCATCAGGACGTTCAAAAGTCATTCATAAAGGAAAGGAAAATTAATAATCTGTTCTGCAGATGAGAGGAATAAACAGCAGAGCAAGCTGTACATAAAATCAGTCTCATATCCTGGACATACAGGAAAACTTCAGTGAGAGTTAGAACAGGGATTTTATTCCACATGTATAATAAAAGAATTTTTTTCTCCATTCAAAATAATTTATCCTTCACTCTTACAGCTAGTCTGAACTGCAAGAAATGTGTCATAAAAGACTGAAATGTTAAAAAAAAAATAGAGGAATAAAAGAAAGCTGCATCTCAGTTCACCTATGCTACTAACTATAATGAACTCAAAGAGTTCTCAATAATAACTTCTGGTAAATTTGAAGTTTCTTTTTTTTCCTGGTTTTTTTGTTTGGTTGGTTGGTTGGGTTTTTTTCTTCCTTACCTCATGAACTGTACTTAAAACATTTATGTCCTCCCATTCTAGGAACAGAAAACAAAGGCTACAGTGTTACAAAATAAGGTTGTGTTTGATCCTGAAGATTGATCGAGCAACTCATTCTGTATACAGTTTTAAAAATCCTAGCAAATGTATTTTATTTTTAGGAGTCCTGCTTTGAACCACTATGCATGACCTATAACTAAAATCTGTAAAACAGTTAACAGGGTTTATTTATTTATTTATTTTAATTCAAGACAAAACCACTTAATTGCACTTAGTGGTTTTAGGTTTTTTATCCTAATGTGAATTTGATGATCAATCAAACTATATCTTACACAGTCTGTTCTCTTTACTGAAAAAGTTTAATGCTATGATAAACAGAAATACAGGAACAATTTGGTCATCTATCTGTACGCCGATCAGCTAAGACAGTTTCGCAGCATAAGCAATTGGTGGCTGTAAGAATCCAAAAATAACAACTGAACTTGAACATTTTGAGCAATGAGTGAATGTACCTCAGCAAATACTGAGAGTTATTTTCCTCATCTTGCATTGCAAGATTTGAAAAAAATAAAATTATCCATAGCCTCTGAAAAATTAGATCTGGCATTTAAATGTTGTGGTTTGTTAAAAAGTGCTGACAATGTTTTTCCTCTTTGCTTTAATGGTCTTTTTTTAAGGGAAAAAAATGTCCAGCATAGTTCAGAATAGGAAAAAATCTCCCCATTAGTCTATGAACTATAACTCATTCTGTCCAGCATTATCATCAAGCATTCAGATTCTTGATTTTAGGCTCCAGACAATCGCTATTCTATTGTTTGTAGTAACATTTCTAACTTTAGCTCAAGAGATTTTACAACAGCATAATCAACAACTAGCATCCTAAAAGCCCTGAACAAAAACATCACAAATTTTGCATCAGTCATGTTAGGGACAACATAAAAGTAATGGAATATATAATGAGAAACGAGCTGAATTTCAAATATTTAATACCCAAATGCCTTTAGCTACCCAATGCACATCTCAATGCAAGCTTGTAGGAATAGTAGGGTAATAGGCAATGAAATTCTAATGTTGTAAGGCCAGTATCTCCAAAGCAACAGCAAAAAGCTAACTTTGGGAGCTAAGCCCAAGCAAGAATAAACTAAGGTGCCATAGCATTTCCTTAACTTTCTAAATCAGTAAACAGTCTAAAAGAAAACTATCATGTAATCCTAACATGTAGGCTCATTAACATGCAGACTGCGCACTGATCAAACCACCCTAAGCCTTGGCCACTGATCATCTCTGAGTTGTGATGATTCGTTTTAAAGATCAAAGTGAACAGCTGCTTGAAGGAGCTCCAACTAAGTCCATTAACATTCCTCCTCCTCTTAAGAATCTCCTTTTGTACAAAGCTCAAAATGCAGCCAAACCCATCACGCATTCAGATGATTAACAGGTTAGAAATACATATGGCACTAAGATAACTGTTCAGGAGTTACAAAGATAGGTAAGGAAGGAAATGTACACTGCTGTCATATTAACACATTTAATATAGAAGGATTCCAAACAGTTTGAAAACAGATGTTTATGCCAGAATTTTGCAGAGTAAGAGGAATTTATTGCATTGCTAACGGGAGTTTAAATTTATATGCAAATCCTCAGGACAACTGATTCATAAGCATACTTCTCTGTTGTTGAATTGCCCTCATTAGCATTAATTTCTGTCTTCTCCTGATACCTGAGACTTAAAACTGACTGCAGGTAAAAGATTAGAAGAGACAGAATTAGAGTTCCTTTACTGTCTTTAACCCTGCCCTCATTTATTTATGAGTGAAGCTCTGCGGTTTAACAAGCACAGACATTAGCAGGTTAATGAGTAGATACTCAAAATTTTCATGTGCACTCATATTTACTGTACAAAATTCAACTTTTGAGCTGAAGGTATAATAATTACTTTTGTCATAGGTTTTTCTAGAGCAGTCATCACTGGGGTATTTAAGATATTCACAAAGAAATTAACTAATCTTCATGATGCTCCTTAAGGACAAGCAGGGCCAAAATTTTCAAAGTAGAGAGTATTATGCAATGATACAGCCATAATGATATGTGAAATACGAGTTTCTGATTTATTTATTTATTTTCACTTCTGGATTCTAGATTTCAGGGGGGGTATTTTTTAAAGAAATGGAAACTTTAGATTCACTTCACAATCATCCCCCTCTTGATTACACAGTTAACTGATGGAAGTATTGTCTTTTTGAAATTTTCCTAGTCAAATTAGCAATAAAGACTCACTCATCTTGACTGTGAACTATTTTACTTTTCAAAGTAAGGAACATGGCATTTATTGAAATGGAATAAGGTGTTAATGAGAGTACCTTACAAAAGTAAAAATCTGTGGGACTTAAGTAATATAGCCAGCTGATTTGAGAGACCATCCAACATCTGAATTAATACCAGTGATAAACTATTTCACAGTAAAATTATTCATACTCAGTAGGAAATTAAATTGTCATAATATGATTGTATTAAAGAAACATTATCTCTTATCTATGCCTACATATGTTGTATGAAATCACTGAGCAGTCATTTTTCATAGTGCTATCTATAACATATTCGACTCTATACATGGAATAAAGTCATGTTGATTATTTAGTACAAGTTACTGACTTCATTAACTTTTTATAACATAAAGTTCTTACCCCCTTAATAAGCAAACAGTGAAAGAGTGCTAGAGCAGCTGCTCAGTGAAAGCATTATTACAGAAAACAGCTGAAGTAACTCTCTCTACCAAGATTCAACTTAATAGATGTATAGATCAATTCTTCTAAGATTTAAGTGATGGTATCATACAAAATAAGTATTGCTTGTAAACTAATTCTGAGTTTTCCATTTTATGGCTTAATCGAGGGTGGAGGTGGTGGTGGGGGTAAGCATATTATATAGAAACGTATCTTGGTCAAGGAGGTCAAATACATTGTTACCCCTTGACACAACAGGAAATGGCAACATCAAATATAAAGAAAACCAAAAATGAGGGATATGTGGGCTTTTTATCTCTGCATGATATTATGTTATATAAATAATGTATAAGTTCAGAACCCATCCAGTTTTTTCATATAAGCATATCTAAAGTGAATTGCTTATGGCATTGTGTATTGTTGTTGTACAGAAGTGAACCACAGTGGAGATACCTAAGATTGTTTATGTGTCAGTCCAGATTTTCACATACAATGGTTGCAGATCATTGTTTACCACTTACCACTTGAAGTACTTTCTTGTTGTTCAGAAGATGGAGATATTTTAAATATCTGAAGAACAAAAATGGTTGATAAATATATCTTCTAGTTATCATTACTGTACCTGCTGAATAACTTTTTTTTCCTGCCAAATTCCTGAAGAACTTTGCCTAAGTTGGAGATCTTAAAGCACGCTTAACTAAGCAACTACAGTCCTTCAAGTCTTAGCATGAGACATGAGCATAAATGGAGACAAGAATCTCTCGGCGCTTCAGAGGCAGGTCTGCCATCAGTAACAAACAGATAGCCTTCCTCTTTCAAGAATGTAGAGCAACCAAGCAAGCCTTAGAGACTTTTGATCAGTATTAAGATACCGAGGTAGATATTCAAGGATGACAAACGAGAGATATTCACGTGGCCAAAATTAGTTGTCTGTCCCCCAAATTATCAAAAAATTAATCTGTATAAACAATTCATTGTTTTTCTTTGAGATCTGTAACTAAATTACAGAAAGCGTGAGTAATGGCAGAACATTTTCTGCTCAACCTTAGGGAGACACGATTCCAAAGAACTGGTAACTGATTTAAAAGGTAAAGTCTGGCATTCACAAATTTCCAGGAAAAGAAATGTTGTATTCTGTCCTGTACAAGTCTGTATATTCTAATTAAGAAAATCTTGCCTGCGTACTCGAAATTAACAAACTTGCTCTGCACAAAATTGTCATTAAATGTACCTTTTAAATTACTTTTTTTTAAGTATAATTTTGCTAAAGAAAAAAAAAACACTGAAAAGCAAATCTCTTAAAGTACAGAAGACAATTGTGTGGGAGTTGTTCTTGTGTTTCATAATTCAGGTGTTTGGTTAATAGCATTTTCCTACTGAAAAAAACAAGTAGAATTAAATTGGGATTTGGAAGAAGTGTGGAATAAAATTTTGCTTTGAAGGTCTGTTTTCCAGTCCTTGTTATAACCATTTAACATGGTCCTAATCTTGTTATTTTCTTCCTAATAACTGAAGCACTCACGGAAAATGTAGAAGAGCATGAAGGACTTTTACCTAGTAAAGCAAAACCGATGACTAAGATGCCTTAAGCTAAAAAAACAGTCTTGTGCCTTTTTTTTTTTTAAAAAAAAAAAAAAAGAGAGAGAGAATTATTTCTATGTTATCTCTATGTTATAAACACCTCTTGAGAGAGGAAAGTCATCATAATGATTACATTTGACCTTTACTGCTTGAACTCCAGGGAAAATAATCACAATTCATAGAGTTAATTAAAAATACACAATGCTGCAGAAAATTGAAAACTAGTTGAAAATAAAGAGAGAAAAAAAGATTTGTAAAGTAAAGCTCCAGGTGCAGCTGTTTCTCAGGAAAAACAGAATTTTTTTTTTAAATCCCTGCTGTTATAATTATAGTAATAGTTATTATTCTGTAATTTCCCAAATTTTCCAGTCTCTTGAATGCTATGGTATAATCCTACTGTTAAAATTACATCTCTCAATAAACTCGATGTTCCATAGAATGGCCTGAAGTGTAAGCTGATATTTTGCAAATCTAATAGTTTTTTTCCTGACAGTATACACACAACTAAAGATATATAATTTGTATATGTCCACCTAAAAATTAAAACATTAGGTCTAATGTAGACCCCAATGCAACACTAAAATAGCTGATTTCTCTTATGAGGTTGAAAATGTATTAATAGAATTATCTATTTGCCCATTCAGGGTGGCTTCTGATTCTTTTACAACACTATTACCTTAGCATTCATTGCTGAGAATAAACAGCCAGAAGAGCTACAGCCAAAGGGTTTAGTCAGAAGTGGGATCTCAATAATGCTTATTTGCTAAAGAAAGTAGAGACAATGCCTGTCAAGGAAATTTATAACTGCATATTGTGTGCATTATATCAAAGCACAGTGTGCTCGCAGGACTAATGAGGAAGTAAACAGCACTGAGGGTCAGATCAGAGGGCTACAACATTCTGCTCTCCAGAGGGAAAATAAAGGCTGAATTAAATCCTCTGATGGTAGCACTGCCACAGGTAGGGACGTATTTTCCTCTTTAGACGTATAAGCTGTTCTGGAAAACCATTTCCCAGCTTATTGTCACAGAGGTCTTCTATTGATCACAGCAAAACAACACTGTGATTGATCCTTCTTGTCTGTAGTATTTCTAATATGCTCATAAACTAAAAGTCTAGGTACCATTTATGTGGAAGTTAATGGGACAATATGCTTGAGCCTGGGTTACTCAATAGATGTACAGTTTTATAGAACAGAGTCCAACCTCTTTATGTCTACTGGTTTTACTGCAAATGGTCAGCAGACTTCTTAAATAGTATTGCACATAAAAATATTCTTTGGTAAACCTATCACAATACATACATATCTCCATTGAATCATACTGATTTTCCACCCTGGCCTTAGGAGTATAGTAGCTGTCATTTTTTTTACTGTTTATCAGTTCAGTGTTCAATGCTGTCTTCTGTTATTTGAAGTCTTAACTCCTTTTCTATCAGTCTGTGTTCCAGGTCCTACATTAATGCTTGCCCTTGAGCTTCATGGTGGCAACTGGGAGGCCTTTATTCCTCTTAAGAATTTACCTTTCCTGCTGACACATATTCTGTGCAAACATGCAATCTTTTCTCTAAATAAAATCAGCCTTTGCCTGACAAAGCTTACCACAGTAACATGTAAATCCACAAGAAGTAGAAATTTAGCAAGGAAAGGAGGACAGAAAAAACAACAGTAAAACCCATGCTTACCAAGACAACGGAATATTTGTCCAATGCATGGTCAGCACCAAAGCAGCTGCTTTGCTCTTCTACACCTTTTGAAATCTGTCCTTAGTTCTCTGAAACTGATCTACATACATATTTCTCTCTTTCTGCTACCATGAACCATTTTGAAAGAGTCATGAACTTCTAATAGGTCTGCCACATCAAATGTTGCTAGAAGATAGGACAAACCATCTCCATCAGCAGTATAAGAGGCCGATCTCTTTCTCAGAACCTCTACTTTTTGTGTTACCTCAGGCAACAAGGTTAAGAAAATAAAATTCACATTGAAAAGTCATTTTCTTGTTAAGTAAAAGAAAAGAATAAAGGAAAAAAGGAATAAAAATTAGCTCATATTTGCCAATATTAATGGTAGAGAGGGGAAAGAAAGTTGTGAAGTAGTTGCAATACAGGTAGCATTATCTAGAACTGGTTCTGAAGGAATGACAATGTCTTTTTCTTCATGTTGCTGTTCCCACACATTGGATTTGGGTAGACTCATAGAAATTTTTTTTATGTTGGAAAAGACCTTCAAGGTCATCATGTCCAACCATTAACCCAACACTGCCAAGTTCACCACTAAACCATGTCCCTAAGCAACACATCTAGGCATTTTTTAAACACTTCCAGGCATGGCAATTCCACCAACTCCCTGGGCAGCCTGTTGCAATGCTTCACCACCCCTTTGGTGAAGACAGTTTTCCTAATATTATCCAATCTAGACTTCCCCCGGCATAACTCAAGGCCGTTTCCTCCTGTCTTGTTGCTTGTTATCTGTGAGAAGAGACCTACCCACACTTTCCTACACCCTTATTTCGGGTAGGTGTAAAGAGCAATGTGGTCCCCCCAAGTCTCCTCCTCTCCAGAGTAAACAAGCCCAGGTCCCTCAGATGCTCGTCATAAGACTTGTGCTCCAGACCATCTACCTGCATTAATACACACTTGAAATATGAGAAAGCAACATCTAATACAAACCATAGGTACAGCACAGGTTTGATTTGAATGGGAAGGTGCAAGGCAGCCACAACTTCATATAATTATATACAGCTTCAGGCACTACCAATTAGCCAGTGAATGAGAGGCCTTTTAATTTCTTATATGCTGTTCCTCAGAAACGCACCCTTGTAAACAACCCTGAAGCAAAGAAAGCGTAGAAAATGAATCTAAAAAAAGGGAAAGACGAACTGTGCAGAGAAAAAGAATAACACTGAAGTTAATACGGAGCAGAACTGTCTGCAATTTTACCATAAGTTAATGTTTTTTATTGAATGAAGCACCTCCTGTAATTTGAGGTCTGTTATTCCAACTATATACCAGTTCCTGAAGTTACAGAAATGACAGGAATTATGGTCATACTCAATTATCCCCTGAAGCAAACTCTTTCACTTGTAAAAGTTAAATCTAGAGGCAAAAACCCCCAGTTCTCTGCAGCACTAGTTTCAGTTGTTTGCTCATTTATTTCATTATGACTTCGGGGTTTTTTTCTTCAATAAGATCATATATGTTCTAAAATAAAATTAAATAGAACTCAAATACAGTCACAATCTGTTTTTCACAAACCTGATATGATGAGGACCCCAAATATTCCTGTTACCCAAGAATAAACTCTGGGAACTGGAAACAGTCTAAGGCTTTCACTGCAGCATTAAGTCAATTTGCAGAGATATCCAGCTGTATTCTGCAGCACTGAACTTTTCAGGGAAAGTAATGTATATGTTTTCAGTATGTTTTTCTTGTAAAATAGAAAGAGCAGTCCATTCACCACACAAAACCTATGATTCTCAGGAGAAGACTGTCCCAGTCCGAAAGAGACTGCAGGGATGGGCAGACAGAAAGGACAGAAGAACATCTAACACGTGAAGAATTCTCTCCCAAGGAGCAATGGGCAATGACTACATACGTCTAGAAATGCATATGCTATTACTAAAATGGCCAGAAGAAATGTCAACTGTGGAACTGAGTAACATTGGGTCAGAAAAAACAACCCTGTTATGGCACCTTCACTGTTTGAAAAACAATACATGGAATTTAGAATCAAACCAAAATAAGTGTACTTTATCACCAATGAATTCTGAGCAGAATTCCAGAGTATAAGCATATTATAAACTTGGTTCTGAAAAAGCAGTCATTCCTCCAATGTACAGAAACTTACTTGCTGACTTACAAGACAAATCCAGTTTACTTGCAACAAATTTTGAGCGGATCGTTTTTGCTTATAAGCTGTATGCATACACATAATCTGCTTATTAAGTTTTACTCAGAAGTACCTTTAAAAAATGTAAGTTCTATACAAATCAGCCTACAAGGAATGAAATATTGGTTAAAAGCTTATCTCTAATAGTTCACTGTGGTTTTTTTTAATCAGGCATTACCCACATCTTTCCCAGACTTTAATCCAATACCATACTTGTGACGAAGGGATTCATAGTAAATGTTGCTGTTTTGTTTCTTTTAAACTCACCTAATTAGTAGTTCCAAACTTCTTCCCTTTCCAAAGACTCAAAGAATCCTCTCTACCTCATGCAAGCGCAGCTGAAGAGTGTGACAGAGCTATGCTGCTGGAAAGAAGATGAAGACAATTTTATTCAGATCCAAAAACCTGAGCTGGACTTGCAACAGAGCTCCAACACGCAACAGACGTGTTCAAAGCAGTTATTTTAAAAGTACATGCAAGTCACTGTTCTAATAAAATAACTTCAACATTAAACAGCATTATTTAACCAGCGCATTAATGATAATTGCGCCCCTCCAGACTCTGCAGTAACTTCCACTTATGAATTGCCTTTCATGTTAAAAATACTTGCTTTTAATAACAGCAAAATATAAAAAATATTTAGTAAGAATAGAGAAGCAATGTCTAAAAGTGAGGTATACTATAAATAAAGATTCTAATAACATTATTTTTTTCTTCACTGAGAAAATAACAAGGCAAAAAAATAATCAGTTCTATGTTCTACCAGGCTAAATCTACTATAACTTGTGATTTACACCTGTGCAGCTGCAACATCAAAGTCTCCTTCCCTACTACTTCATAACATGGTGTGTTCCATTAATTAATTGAATTGGACTTGGGCTTAAGAAACATCATTTTCTACAAATTTTAAAGGCCAAGACATTGTCTGGAAAGGGACCCTCTTGCATTAATATATTTATACAACACAGATTAACTAGGCTGCATGATACTGAAAAATGAATAAAGGTAGTTATTAACACATACTGCTTGTCTAGGAACTGTGGATCAGGCTACTCTGTAATTCCCCTCTACACAGAGAAAAAAAAATAATCAAGTCTTGTTTACATTTGCACTATTGTACATTTTTTTAATTTTTATATGCATTAGAATACTTTTCATGCCATGAAAAATAAATATATTCAGGACAGCTGCAAAACATTGAAAAGAATTATTGGCTTAAAGCTGGCATTGATTTCAAGCAAATAGAACATTCATTATTTCATCTAACCAGCATAGCTAAGGATCAGGGAAAAAACCACCAGATAAATATTCCAAATGCATTACGTTATTTCAGCACCCCATTTGGGGGAAATAATAGAATATTTTCTGCATTCGTCTACACCAGAAAGCATATATAGTAATAGGTATGGAAAATTAATTCAAAAAACAGAATGTGGCAACTGTCAATTTTGGTCACCTTAACTTAGATAAGCTTATTTGGCAGGCAAAAATATTATGAAGCTTTCACTAAGATGTCAGGTTGTAGCATGTGCTCTCCTTGTCACAACTGGAATACATCAGTTGTATGGACTGGCTTTTCTTCTCCTTAATTTCAGTCACTCCCACAAATACAAAAATCTTGTCTGCTTGTTTTGCCAGATGATACTTGTCTTCTTGCCATTGAATAATAATTAAATTTCATTCACAGAAATAACATTTAGGTGGCTGCCCAATATAGATTCCTTCTTTGTGGATACAGTTTCATAAAACCATATAAAAAAAGCTATGGGTTTTGTATCAAGACTGTTCCCTACTGGAACTGTAGGACAGGCCTTTAGACAATACCAGAGATGCTAAAAGAAAACAAGGACTGAAAGACAGTTGCACCACAATGGCCTTTAGTAACCTAAATCTGACTCCTGTTGGAGTAGGTCTTGTGGTCTTGCTTCCATTACAAGTGTTAAATGGTCAAGAAAATACAGAATTAAAATTGCTTTTGCCCCAGCCAAGCAAAGCTGTCAACACCACCTCTTACAAAAAGCTATGACAGAGGTGGCAAAAGAATCACGGAATAGTTGGGCTGGAGGGGACCTTTAAAGGCCGCCTAGCCCAACCCCTGCAATGCACAGGGACATCTTTAACTACATCAGGTTGCTCAGAGCCCCATCCAACCTGGCCTTGGATGTTTCCAGGGATGGGGCATCCACCACCTCTTGGCAACCTGTGCCAGTGTTTCACCACCTCATTGTAAAAAATGTCTTCCTTAGATCTAGTGTAAATCTACCATTTTCTATCATAGAATCATAGAGGTTGGAAAAGACCTTTAAGATCATCAGATCCAATCATTAATCCAGGACTGCCAAGACCACCACTAAGCCATGTCCCGAAGCAACACATATACACATTTTTTAAACGCTTCCAAGGATGGAGACTCAACCATCTGCCCGGGCAGCATGTTGTAATAGTTCACCACCCTTTCAGTGAAGAAATTTTTCCTAATACCCAATCTAAACCGCCCCTGGTGCCACTTGAGGCCGTTTCCTCTTGTCGTGTGTTATCTAGGAGAAAAGACTGACCCCCATCTGTCTACACACTCCTTTCAGGGAGTTGTAGGGAGCAATGAAGTCTCCTATGGGCCTTCTTTTCTTCAGGCTAAGCAACCCCAGATCGCTCAGCTACTCCTCCAGACCCTTCACCAGCTTTGTTGCCTTTCTTTGGACACACTCCAGCACCTTCACATCCCTCCTGAAGTGAGGGGCTCAAAACTGAACCAGTACTCAAGGAGTGGCCTCGCCAGTGCTGAGTACAGAGGGACAATCAATTCCCATTTACTGCTGACCACACTGTTCCTGACACCAGCCAGGCTGCTGCTGGCCCCCGTGGCCACCCGGGCACAGGGCTGGCTCCTGCCCAGCCGGCCCAGCCAGCCCCCCCAGCCCCTTTCCCGCCGGGCACCTTCCCAGCCCCCTGCCCCAGCCTGCAGCGCTGCCTGGGGCTGTCGTGACCCAAGTTCCATTACACTTTGTCCTACTGCAACAAGCCTTCTTAAAAAATTTGTCCCCGTCTTTCTTATAAGTCCCCCTTAAGTACTGGAAAGCTGCAATAAGGTCTCCCTGGAGCTGCCTTCTCCAGGCTGAATGATTCCAACTCTCCCAGCCTTTCCTCATAGGAAAGGTGCTCCAGCCCTCTGATCACTTTGGGCAAGATCCTTAGCTCTTCCCTTGTCCACTGATGTAGTCACTGCATCATAGAAGGCCCCTGGGTCGGTCAGGCAGATGTGCCCTCGGTGAAGCTGTGCTGGCTGTGGGGAATCACCTCCCAGCCTTCCACGTACCTTGGCACAGTTTCTAGGAGGATCTGTTCCATGACCTTCACAGGCATAGAGGTGAGGCTGGCAGGTCAGTAGTTCCCATGGTCTTTCTTTTTATCCTTTTTAAGAACAACTTGATGACTTTGTAAATTAAAGCCTTCTCTCAAGAACTTTCATAATATATTCCTTAAACTATTTCCAAAAAGTATACTTCTTAATTTTAACTTGAAATGGAATTTATTGTAATAAATCATGGAAAATAAAAGGTTAAATTAATACATTACAAATTAATTTTTAGTCAAATTCATGAGTCTGAAGTGATGCATTGGAGGTCATTTGTAAATTTTTTTTCTGTTTCAAACCTCCAAACACCACCATTTAATCACCCACCACCACCACCCAGTAAATTTTTTCCAGTCAGGTCTATTTCCAATGCAATCTCCTAGAGGTCAGCTTAGACATATATAGAATATATATCATTTTAACCTGAGCAACAAACTATAATACTTGAAGCTGCTAGTGGAGCTAGTAATTTCTCTCTCCAATTGACCTTTCAGTCCTCCATCTATTCCATATTTCTGTTTAATCACATAGCCAGGGTTATCCTCACTTTGCTACTCTCTATGTATCTTACAGTTTTTAATCAAATTTTTACCATCATTCTTTTAAAATCAGGTCTGACAAAGTTCACTTTTATAAAAATATTCTTGAATTTTTCATCATATTTAAAAATTATAAGATCCTACTATGTTCAGAAGTGGTATATTCTTCACTATACTATACTAAACGCAGTTTCAAGCTAATTGGACTAGTTACAGTTTCAAAAACAACACAGAAATGGAAAGAATAAAACTGACTGCTGCTGACTTGACCATTATTTCTCCATAAAGAAACAATACAGGAATGACAGTTTTAATATGAACATCTAAGAAGTCACTCAAAATAAAAATTGAAGCATTTTTGCTTATGGTAAGAGGAAACCATTTTGCACCTATTAGGAGACGTTATCACAGGTTGTGTGGGAGGAAACAATCCAAACAGAGCTTAATACCACTGCAAAGGTGACCAACATGGTCTTTTTATCCCTGCATCAGAAATTCTATGTTTAAAGAGCTGTGCTCGAAAACAGAAGATTGGATCTTAAATTAAAGAGCCTGTAATAGTATATTTTATAGATTTGCCAGGTATGGATCACCAATGATCAAAGTGGTAGTTTACACTAAACATGACATTGTTTAACCACAGGTGCCATTATATGATTTTTTAAAAATATAATTACACACCTCAATTTCATCTCTTGTCCTTACTAAGGAAGTAAAATGCATTTTGCAAAAAAAGAAGATAAAATACAGTTTCATTGAGTGTGCAAAGATTAAAGTAAATTTTGGAGAAATAATCAAGAAAGATGATAGCTGTTTGCCTCCGGGTTTTCCTTTGCCTTCCACCAGCATGACAATTTCTCCTGTATATTTTGTACCCTGGTATCAGAATGTCTGTCTTATAGCCAATAGACTCATATATACAAATTGGAAATGATCTAAAATCACTCAATGATAATAGCAGCAGTTCAGCGATCCACAGTGGAAAAGTAGTATTTAAACATGACTCTCTCTTAGGGCTCCTGCCCTGGACTTTAACTAGTAAACCCATTTCCTGGTTCCAGCTCGAGTCAGTCTGTGTGTATATATAAAAGCAATCCTCTATATGCATTTAAAGGTAAATCACAACCTTTTTTTTAAGTTTAATAATCCCTTATTAAAAAAATAATCTATAAGTTATCAGAAAACAGTTCTGTTTGGTGTTACCAGTTCTCTTTCCAGAAAATGCCAATTATGATTGAAAGAAAACAATGAACCAGAAATCCCAATGGTTGAAAACTACTTGCAAATTATGAAAAGAAGTTATTTTCTAAGGAAAATATTTATTTTCACATTGTTGTTTATCCAAAGTTCAAGTATCTTTCAAAAACATGACAGAAGGATAACTTGGCCAGGACTACTGGGGACGTTTTTCTATAAAGACAAATGTAGGCTCACAGCAGCAAGAGAAGAAACAAGCCCTACATCCACCGCTTCTCAGTAACTTCTGATTCAGGAACTGTCAAGTTTATTCCCACGCATTTTGTTAGTCCTTAGTATAGAAAACTATCCAAACCAAATCCCCTAGTATAGACAATTCCCCTTTTAACTTTCTAGCTTTTTATAACTTTGTTGGTTTACTAGATAAGGTGTCTTATTTTTACATTACCTTTTTTGATTTTCCAATATATAGTGTAAAGCAGGTCAATTAACATGTTGAGGGGGCAAAATATGAATTTGAAGAGTTATTGTTCTGGAAACCTTGAGGTTTCTTGGAGCAGCGCAGTATTTCTACTGTATGTTTTACTTCCTTTTCTGCAAGTAAGGACCAGGTGGCTGTGGCAGCTGAGTTACAGGATGACTACAGAGCCAGGTTTGCTGACACTACACAGCAGAATTGCTGTCCTTCTTGAAGGAAGTGCCATGTATTTCATTTCAATTGTTTAAAAAAGAGTTAATTTTGACCCTGCAGTTGAGTTGTCATCTTGCTTGTATTTACATCTTAAAGTTCAGAAAGTCTCAGGAGACAGCTGTCATGATAACAGCCTGGCAGTGGGGTCAATTAGATATTTGTTCCTGTCCGTAAGTAGAACTGTAAAAAGGTAAATGAGGTCCTATCCTAGAAGAAAGGTTTGGTCTATAGTACCAACCTGATAAAACTGGTTTCATACTTTAAAAAAAGAAAAAAAATAATAATTCTGTACTTCTGCAGGTCTCAGTTTAAAGGACAAAGTGAGGTCATTGGCTGGATGCTCAATAGCTTTTCAAATGCTATGGCATAAAGGAAATAATGTAGAAATTTCAGCAGCCTTACAAGTCTGCTGCCTGGTGGGTCACCTCACAAATCAAAAATTAAACGGAGGAACATACCCACAAAAATCCCATTTAGCATTGCCCAGGGATATTTCCACTTTGTTCTTTAGTAAGGACTAACAATTAAAATTGTTCCTACAGACAAAAACGACCAAAAGAATCAAAGTGAAAATTATCTATAGATTAGTGTCTGCTCATCTGAAAATTTCCATTCATGGGCCTGAACATGAACAAGTACATCAGCTATCTCAGATGGAAGACCTCCTGAGCTGCCTTTAGGCATGACCCAGGCTGGACTCTTCTAGCCTGCAGACACTGACCACGAGCCAAAGAAACCGTGGCTCTTGGTACATTTGCAATACCCTATTACACCAGCAGCATAAGTTACAGTGCATAAGAAAGAAACAGGAAGAGCCTCACATAAGTTTTTGGCTTTCAACCGAGCTAATGATTTACACCTCCTTGTGAAGTCAACATTTAGGAGCTGCAAGTTAGTCAGTTGGTATCCAGGCAGTTTGGTAATTGCCAACCACTAGTGAATTCCCCAAACAGCAAGTTTCAGGCTAACCTGACTGATGAATCACAAAGCATACCAGAACTAAACTTAAGAAGAAAGATGGAACACACCTTCCAATTTATGATGTTTGTTTAACTTCCTTGTGCTATGTCAGGAAAGGAGTTTCTTTCTGTTTCCAGGTTTCTCTAACAGCTCTTCAAGTCCTTCCTTCATCATATTACCTTCATTTTATACCTACTGTCCAAAAACATATCACATATTAATGTGAAGCTTCAGGGCAAAATCCTAACCTCTCTGAAGTTAGTAAGTGTTTTATCACTCAGCTTCCTAGGACCATAATTTAATTGCTGGAAAAGTTAAGTCCAGTCTAGAGAATATGCAGGTACCATCACTGTAACTAATGTAGTCTCCAAGGTAAACAAAATCCTAAAAATAACTTATTATTAACACTATTAACCTAACATTCCTTCAGCTCAAAAAAGGGTTTGTCTTCATTAAAGCTGCATCCAAATATCACTTATCAAATTGGCAGATCTCATTAGTTAGATTTTGCCTTTAAAATCTAATCAGTATCTTAGACCCAAATCATTATTATGCTTCTTCCTCATTACAAAACCTGCTATTTTCAACTTAATCAGTTTTACTACTAAGTTATCTTTCATTAGACACAAAAAAGCTGTGAGTGGGGTGATCTATTAAAGAAAACATTAAACCTAGAGCTTAGTTTCTGAGAAATAAAGTGCTCTACAGGACTGCTAAGTGAAGTGACTGAAGGAAACATCATCCTAAGAGACATTTAGGAACTATACCTTGCAACAGATTATTGGGTTTAAAATGCACTATGTTGAAAAGAACTCTCTAATTTATTCAAGTGGAATTATTTCCAGTGTATAATTAGTCACACTTATTTTTCCTGTGTGCAAACCTCCCAGTTCAACAAGAGTAGCATTGAAACTTCAGATATGCACTCACACCAAAGGCTGATCATTTATCATCTCAAGTGGTCTGGGGGTGCAGGATGCGGGGGTGGCAAACCACAAACCCAAAAAAGCTTCAAAGATTTTTTTGGAGGTGACAGTCGTGACAGACAACAGTGAGCAAAATCCCACTGTCTTCGTGTCTGTTTGAAGGCTGTTGAGCCAAGTTCAATTCCCCTGAAAAATGAATAAAACAAATTTTGTTGGACCTTATCAAAGAGACACGTAACTGAGTTACAAAGCAAATCTCTATTACTATGTTTTAGTGTTCCCCTGATTGCACGATATATACCAAAAGCTGACCACAAGATTTTTGTTTCATAGCAAAAAGAAACCTATTTCTATTTGTTCAGTTTTAAGTCATGATTCAGTTCAATTCACCTTTTGCAAGAGAAATGAAAGCAAACCACGGAGATGACCAGTACAAAACCTGAAACCACACAATGACACTGTGGAGAAGACATTACTCAAATTCAAGCTGGTCGGAGCGAAGAGTGATACTAGGTCCATCAAGCTCAAGGCCAAAATTTTAGATAATAATAATAATGAGAAATACCAAATGCTCAAGGTAGAACTTCTTTTAAAGACTGGTTTTCAAAGAGTACCAAGGGTTAGGTGAAAAAAATTATAAGGGTACTACAAGTTGCTTTCAGTCCATCACCCAGAAATTGGATCAATCTACATTATTCTTTTATTTAAACGATGGTTTAGATGTCCAGCTCTGTGAGCTGGGCTGTCAGTAGCAGTATTAGGCACACTGCATTTGAACTGAATGTCAAAACTCAGGCGCTGGCTTCCAATACATTGAGGAGAAAGTCATATACCATTAAACCTGAGCTAGGACCAAGGCTGAGCCCTAATGCACCATCCTTCCCCACTGCAAATCCCTGGGTCCTCTTGGTCTCTGACCATTTCTCAAAGCTTTCTGAGCACTGGCACAGCAGAAGCTAGATACTCAGAACCTGTGCTCGGAGCTTGTCCTAAGTGAGGATTAAAATGATGGGTGTCATTAGTTCATCTGATAGCTTAAATGATCATCAAGTGCTAGCTGGGGTCAACTTGTTTGATTTTTCTCTGAAAGACACTAAAAGCATTCAGCTGTGGCATGGGGACTGTTTTTAAGGCGGTGACCAATGACTGTGAGTACAGGAATCTCCTCAAGGCTGCTCTCATATAGCTACTGTCTCCATAGCATACACTGCAAGACAAAACATTTAGGAATCAAATTATCAGAAGTCAGGGTATGGGTACCAAAGTCTTCTCTCTTTATAGCTACCACAGCTACTTAACATCAGGCCCCACTGACTGCTTGTGCTGGGTCGGTGTGCACTCAGCGAGCCCGCGCTGCTATTTGGAGCACAACGGCAGTCCAGGACATTTGCCCAGCCCAGGCCCAAGTTAAACTTTAAAAGAGGAACAGATCTGCAAGTTCATATCAGAAAGACTGCCAATGTCTCGTCTTTGGCAACTCCCGTCTCCAACCAGATCTTTTATTTTCTATGAAGTAATACATTTTCCTCAATGCCACTGTACAGAAACCAGGAAAATACTAGCATTACAGAATCACAGAATGGTCGGGGCTAGAAGGGACCTCTGGAGACCACCTTGTCCAACCCCCTGGTACAGCAGGGTCACCTACAGCAGGGTGCACAGGATCATGTCCAGGCGGGCTGTGAATGCCTCTGGAGAAGGAGACTCCACAACCTCTCTGGGCAGCCTGTCCCAGGGCTCTGCCACCCTCAAGGTAAAGGAAAAAAAAAAAACAAAACCAAAAACCACTTCCAAAAGGTAAAACAAACTAGGCCGCAGTTCTGCTTAAATACAGGTGAAAATGCGCATGATATAACGCTTAGATATGTAAGAGATGATGCTCATGAATCTGCTGCTCAGAGAAAATTTACAGTGGAAATGTATGAGTCAGCGTGATGGCTGCTGTCAGCTACAAATATCTGCATATTATGCACCTACCACATGCAAAACACTCCCTCAATGATCTTATTAAGGAGGCTGTGACATACATCAAAATAATGTTATACCTACAGCAGCCCGTAGGTATTAAAATATGCCCTTCCTAGTTATTTTGTACACAGTGAAAAATTACACACTTGTGGGTAAACTTGCTCATCAATTCTGACAGATAATTCAGAATGCATGCTTGATACCACAACTTAAGTATCTGAAAGCTGTAGAAATAGATTTATGTTCTAAATGTTAGTGGAGAAAAAAAAAAAAAAGAGAGAAAGGGAGAGGAACAGTGATGACAATTATTTGAGCTACACAGAATTTTAGATGGGTAATAATTAACTTGGTGGTGAATAGCTGAGTGATAGAAAAATCTCACAAGTTTTCCTGAATAGTATCTAAAAACAGTTGGGTCTGAAACAGAAGAGAAACTTTTTCAACAATTACTTCCGAGTTTCCTCCTTCCATCCTTTGTGGGAGAACCAGCTTCCCTTATTTACTTTAATATATAAAAAGCAAAAGAAACTCTGCACATAAACAGGCAAGAATTGAGGACGAACTTGTACTTGTTCACAACCTTGAGTAGATCAGGATTCATTAAGGTGGGATAAAACGGGAAAGAGGAATTCCAAACAGTTTTGTCTCAAAAAAGACACAATAAATCCCAGAGCTGCCTCACATGGCTGAGGTCATTCCTACCTCAGGACCTCCAAGCAGCATGGATATTCCTCTCCATTTGTAGCTAAGGTCCAATGGATAGCGTAGGGCACAGCTTAATTTCGTGGACAGGGTGTAGCATACCCTTTGTATATCAACATATGAGCATGGCCATTTGAATATCGACCAGCTGCAAGAGCAGCTTTGGCAGTGCTGCCTCGTCATTCCTTACTCAGAATTAAAGACAACCAAGTCAGAGGCTGAAAGAAGGAAGAAGCCCCCATCTCACCATGCATGGGCAATAAGGGTCCCGGAAAGATGACAGCAGCAACAGAGAAAACACCAGGAGATGAGTTTTACTTGCCTGTCAGAAACCAGCTGTGATTTCACCAAGTGGTGTGATCAGAGAGAATCAAAGCATTTCTTGGAACAGCTTTGTGTCAAGAGCTGAACCTGCTCCTCAGAAACCAAGTGGCTTCCTTTCCTCTGCTTTTCCTTTGCTGTATAAAAGCTATGTGTAATCATCTCTCTTCCATATTTTTTAAGCAGGACCAATTACATTGTTCATTCAAAGGTCAGGCCAACACATATGGCATGCAATTCAGAACAGTAAACATGAAAACATTCGTCATTAATTATTACAACCCTCAAGTAAAAAGTAAACATAAATAGTTACCTACGAAAAAATATTTCATTTTCTATAAAAGGAGGTGGCAGTGGATGCTCACTGGCAATGCATTGTATCCAGTACAATTTGAAAATTTATATACACAGTTGGTGCTCCAGCCAACAAATAATGTACGCAATTACAGCTACTGTTAATGTGCCTGCATGCCTAATTTCTGGAGCAGCATGCAAAGTGCTTTCCCCTTAAGGTGGCTTGAGCAACTGGCCTGCATTTTAACAGAGAGAACCGTATGTAACCAAAGCAGATCTTTCAGGAGACAAGCCATGCTTTCAACTTGTTCTTGCTGCCAGAGTAGTAATTGCAGTGAAATGGAAAAAAACAAGTACACACCTACTATAAACAGATGGCTAATAAAAATTTGGGGAGCTCTTTCAATACAGAAATTGAGTACTCTAAAAAGACACCTACATAACAAATGCTGGGACATGTTGTCTGCTTTTATAGACTACTTAAAGATGTGACCTTTAGCTCAGCAGCTGAACTGTTTGTTCCCTTATTACCAATTATATGCAGAAGTTTCAGAATACATGTATACCAAATATTTAACTTTTATAACAGAATGTATCAAATGCACTCATGCAATACAGGCAGTAGGCATTGACTACTAATGTGATGTACCCAAATAGGGTAAAGAATTTTTATGTTACAAATCACAGCTTTCTGGTGTACCATCTTTAGATAAAGAGTAGTCTTGATGAAATTAGGAGGTTACAACACACAGTAAAAATGCCTCTTAGTCCACTGAGGTTTACTCATGCCTGCAAACATCTGCTCTGTTTTCTACTTCTTTTTGAACACAAGAGCAAATATTTCCATTTGTTCAAAAATGTTGACAGGTGAATTAGTGTTTCAACATTAAAGTAGGTCAGCCCATGTTGCATTATTCAGTGTATCAACATGACACTTTTAAATGATAAAGTATTGTCTAATGCAAATTTGAAGTTATACAAGCCTATATCCACTTTCTGCAGAAGAAAAGCTGCTTTAATTTGAAATTGTCCCTCCTCCATCTTTAAGAAAACTGTGGGGTATTACAAATAATTTCTTTTTGCCTACATAACCTCTTCAGCCCAGCCAATACCTTGGGTGAACACATGAAATAAAGACAAGCACATGCCTGTTCCCAAGCAGCACAGCTGACAGCAGATTTAAAGGGACATGATCAGCTTCAAACATAGTCACGGAGAAGAATAAAATCTATTTCAGGTACTGTGAACCTCCTGGAGTCTCCCCTACCAATTTAGACGGCATAACCAAGCCATTTGCTGTTTCTTAGAATATTTTCTTTCCCTGGTTTGTGTTTGAAAACTCATGCCCCTAAGGAAAACGCAGTCTCAATGTTCTACATTATCTGTACACAGAAACACTTGTCAGTGGGAAAAGTAAACAAAGCAAAGTTGGCGCCTTTCACCTGCCTCATTTGCAATAATTCCGTGCAGCACTTTTAGTAATAGGAAGCAGGATATTTTCAGGAAGTGTTTATCAAACAAATGCTTGTCCCTGAAAACAATAAATAGAAAACAAAATTGCATTTCTACCAAGAGATCGATAACATGATTTACACCAAAATATAAAGTTATATTCTCTTTCTAGAATATGTTATTCTGTCAGAGATTGGTGACACCATCTATCTATCACAGAATTTCTTCCACGGAAAGAAAATAAATTTTTAAGGTCGCAGACACAGACCTTGAGTATTTACTTAGCTCAAGTCATAAGGTGGGCTTTTTTGGAACAAGAGGAGACATTGTTTTTCATGAAAAATTAGAGAAAATTCAGTATTTAATTAAAATGCAATACTTAAATTTTCAAAAGAGAAAAAAAGAACCTGCTAGTCTCCCATGTGTAATCTAAATAATTATTTATTAATTAGACCATTAAACAAGGTATTTGTGCACATTGTCAAGCATTAATTTACGGATTAACCATCCTGAAATGCTAAAAATGGAACAGCCCATAACCATAGTTGCAGTGGATATGATGGAAGAAAAGCCCTACAACATCTTAAAGCAATATTAGCAGAGGAAACTGATGTGGATTTATCCAAGAATGGAGGAACAAAAGCAAAATCTCTTATTATATATTGTATTACTTCCCCATTAGCAGCATGTTCGTGAGTGGTGGGTTTATTTGCCTTTGACCCTTAAAAGATGTAATACAATAGATTCAGCCTCTCTCTGCCATATTTTATAAATCCTCCAAAAAATCCCAATGGATCAGAACTAACTGGAGAGAAGAGGGAGGACTGAGCCACTAAACATAAAACGATGGTCACAGAAGCCCACACTTATGTAAATGGACATTTCTATTAAGAAAAAAAAAAAAAAAAAGGTAATGATTATAATAAGGTCTTTTTCTATTTTCAGAATATTTCAGATTAACAAAAAAAACCCCAAAACTCAGAAACCCTTCAAACACATGCTTCAGGTAAAATTCCAACAACTCTGACATAGTTGTGTGTACACAGACATGGTCCACTGACACTTTCTGTAGAAAAAAGAAAAAAGAAAGAGGCAGCGGCTGTTCTTGGCAGCATTAAAATTTTGGCCAAATGTGTGGGTGGGAGGCCTGGTCCTGGCTACTGATGCTAGTTTTCCAGCTCACAGAAATCAAGGGGAAGAAAGAGTCTAACTGAAGCAGTAGTGAATAAAATCACTGACATTCTTTCTCTCAGCCTTTCCCCAAATCTCAGATCCTATCTCTTCCAAGTGCTCATTTACAGCACATGCCAAATAACCCAAAGCACAGTATTACAGCATATTTGCTCCCACGTGCTGTTGATAACACACTGGTAAACACAATAGCCAGCTATTTTGATGGCTTAAATTTCTATGGCTCTGTCTTCTTGTACATGAACTCTTGCATAAAACTCAACGGTAAAGCTGGAGAATAAAAATCTCCTAAAATTTCAGATATAAGAACCAAGCCTGTGCATCCTGTCTTTAAAAATATTTTCTTCCAACCAATATCCCTATGAAATGCATCACTACATGAAATCACCAAGACATTTTAACTCTGATCACTTTTAAGGTTAGACAAACTGAGATCATTCTTTCACATTTTCTGAACAACCACATCTTAATAGATTTAAGATACAAACAGGCTTCATTGCTCTGTTCCAGCCACTGTATTTATCAAAGAGTTGTATATTTATTTTTTTTTATTAATCTGCCTCTTGTTTTTCTCTTTCCTTTAGGTCACTTATTAGAGTAATTTAGAGACTCAAAATGTTGTACATGACCATCATGTTGTGACACAGCACCAGAGCGTGAGCATTTAAAATGCCCCCAACAGCTCTCACTTCCATCTAGGTGATTCTAATTACATTGTAGAGACCAATTTCTTCAGTGTTTACAAATTTGTATATACTATCATCAAAAAGCATGGATGACCAGATTCAGAAGCAGTTTTTCCAAGCAGGAGTTGTCAGTGCCTGCACTGGAAAATAATGATAACATTTGAGGTTTTTTTCTTGCGTTTTGCTAGTCTTCCCCTCCAGCTCTTTTCCTTCACTAATGGCAGTGGAACGTATGGCACAAAACAATCACCTCCCTGCTGAAAGAAAACTTATGATACGGTGACACATCAGTTACTAATTTTATTTTTTTTATTATTATTATGTCTTGAGAACACCAAAAAAAGACTGTTTTTCCTATTAAAGTGTGATTCTCCATAGAAAACTGACTAAACAGTGACACCATGGGGTGCCTTGCCTATTCATGCTAATTAATTTTCACCTAAAATTACATAGCATGTTGAACATTTCAAGTGCTACCCCTGTGTAAACAATCAGAAAAAAAAAAGGTGCCTTTTTACCCTGCCACATGACTAAACACTAACGATTATTTAGTAAAGCAGAATATAGTTGTGATGCTGGTCTAACAACACGGCCCACTGGCTCTCCCACAAGTGTGTTGGACTGTCATGAGCAAGACAATAAACAACAACCTGTAGTAGATCTGGATCCCAGGGTTTACCTAAGAACCAAAGAGATTAGAGCTGTTGCTCTGGGTTAGGGAGGTGAGGATCACAAATACGCAGGGTGGAGCTGAGTAAGCAGCTGCCCTATTGCAGCATCACATGCCCAAATTGTAGCTCATTTTAAGCAGAAGTGCTTTACCTGTTGCCAGCTATTATGCAGGTGGTTTTAGTGATGGTGGCCCTCACCGCAGCCTCTCTGGGCTACCTGGCTGGCACAAAGCAGAACACTCAACTGGCTTCCAGGGCTAGTATCAGTGGGTGATGGGTAGCCAGTCTGTCAGCTCTTGTGCCACCCTGATTTAGGAGGTACAGCCATGAGATTAGGAAACCACATCTGGCCAGATGCCAGTCACTGTGACAGTCCGATACCTCTGGGGTTAACGTTGCTCAATACACATGACACTCTGATCTCTGTTTGCAAACTGTTCTTCACATAAGCTTTGGGATTGCCCTGTTTTTCCACTATTGTTATTGCTAGGAGATATCAAACCCTAAATAAGAACTTTCAAGAGTTCAGCTTACTTAGTGTTCTAACCTTTAGCATGTCATTGCCATGCAGGTGCAAGGTTAATGAGTTCAGATGTGGCTAAAATGAAGATGGACTCCTGGTCCCCAGGCCAGCCCTGCCTTAGGCACACGGGTAGCAAACCAGCACCCTCGAGACGAAGCAGCCACCAGCATTGACACGCTGGATTTCAAATTACCAGTACTACAAACAGGACGGTCCCCTCCAGAAGATAAAACAGATGCACATATTGCACACACCAAGCAATGACACCTTTATAATGACCAAATACATCTGCTGAGGTGTCAGTGGGTCCCTGCATCGAGCAACTCCATGCTCACATTACATTTTCCGCAGGCATTGAATAAAACTGTTCTATTGTTTTCTCAATTAGTACTTCCCAAAATAGCACAATAATGCTGAATGCAAATTAAGTTGAGGAAGCTGAAATGGATCCAACCTCAGATATAGCAAAGTTGTGAAATGATCATTAAAATGCTGGTGACAGACATGCAAACAGAGATACATTTGTTTCTCTGTCTATTTCTTTTTTTTTTTTTTTTTTTTAGCACAATGTATTTGTATTCTTTTTCACTTTTAGGGGAAATGATAATTAAGTCAGAAATGTACTTTTAAGAACAGACATAAAAAGATACTTCTGGAGATGGAAACAGAAGTACAGATTAAGTTCTGTATTTGTAAAACAGTTTTGATAGCCACATTTATGTCCAACCCATTAATTTAAAGGTCTCTTATAATTACAGCTTTGACTGAAAACTCAGTGATGTCTCTGATGAAATTATGAGTCCAGAACCAAATTAATATTTATTATTTTGATTTTAGTCATATGGATGAGTCCCAAATGAAGACTTCGGGCCACATTGTACAAACATGCCCTAAACTCTCCTACTAACACACTTCTAGGCATGCTTAAAACACTAAAATCAGTAAGAGATAATGTCAAATATAAAACAAAAGCGGATTGCACCATAAACTTTTTTTTTTTTTTTTAGTATAACAAACTTTGTCTCATTGTTCCTGATCACTATTTTTGTTATTTCAATGGAATTTTCAGTTCTTTGCGTAGGTGATAAAAATGAGATGGTTTTTCACATGTTCAGTGTCCTTCAGAGACACTTCAAGAGGTTGTCTTATCCAATTGTCACTTTAACAAGCTGAGCAACTTTATTCAGAACAACTTCAGGTTCAGTCAGTACCTAAACAGTATTCCTATGCCTGACCTTGCCCTGTTGAAGTAAATGGGAAGCTTGGTACCGACTTCAGTGAACCTCAGATGTCATATGCTGTTCTAGCAGTCAGGAAAGCTAAAGCTGAACCTTGGATCACTAAATTCAAATAAACTTGGGAAATGATCAGGTCCAGTTGAGCACTTCAAATCTGGACTCTGCCTCTAATATTAAGAAAAAATATCCCTGCTCTGTCTACACAACAAGAAGTATGATCCAAGCTTTGTTTGCAATGGAGCCATTTCAACGGCAACAGCTAAGATGCGAGAATACTAAATTACATTCATAAATACCACTGACAAACACACCCAACATAGAAAGAAACTGTGACACTGATACTACACAGAACCTTCCATAATTCCATGCATTTAAAATATATTACCTTGTGGCTAGTTGCTTTGGCATTCAGAACTTCTGAGCATCAAATATGAGATATCTCAGATCACCTCCTTGAAACCAGATGCATTCAGGAGGTCACAAGCTGGGTATGCCAAAAAGGGAGGCACTCAAAATAACTTTTTGAAACTTACATCATTGTGCTTTAGATGAGGAACAGAAAGAGAAATTACTATTGCAGAAAGTTGTGTTTACTCTTATAAATAAGGTTCATTCAGCTGGGCTGCAGAAAACATTACCAGCCCTAAGGAAATCAATTTAGCACACTGGTCTTGTTCGGTCCAGAAGAACCCACTTGTTTTGGGTGCACAACTCTAGACACAATGCCCTGGGTTATTATGTGTTTTCTAAAACAACCCTTAACTGTGTTTTTCTGAAGCCTGTGTCTCTTTAGATTTCTCAGGGTGACACAGTACTGTGAGAGACATCATGTCTGATTACATCAGTCAGACTGCATTAAGCTGTGTCAGTAATGACTGCCAATGTGACTGATGTAACTGGGTGTGACACACCATCACGCTGCTTCTTCATCTGTGAAATACAAGATGGATTTGGGGGCAAGGAGAAGAGGAAAAAGAAAAATCACAAAAATTTCATCCCACTGGAAAATGAATTTAAATAAACCTGTTCCCGTGCTCCCTTTCAAAACCAAAATTGATTCAAAATCTTTTATTATGTTAGGGACTAAAATCACAGTAGTGAGGTATAAAATATCTCTGCAGTCAGCTGTGCAAGTGTCCATGTTGTACTGAGCACCTTTTTAAAGAAAAGATATGAAAACTGCAGGAAGAAGCCTGAAGAGTTGTACATGTACAGTAGTGCTGCTTACGCGAAAACCTGCATGGCCACCCCTTCGACACTTCTAGAAGAATGTTCTCTTCTTTAATGAATCTGTATAAGTGAACACAGCGGGTAAAACAAAGCAGTCTAGCACTTGAACATATCCAGAAAACCATAAAAACTTGGTGGACCTTAAGACTTCTGGCTACTATTTTATGATTAAGTATTTTAACGTTATTAACATGCCTGTCAGGAACAAATTTCTAAGAACTCTTCCTGTGGCCATCTGATTCTTTTGGCGCTGGCTCAGGACCATCAACGGCATTTACTTCCCCTGGTGACGGACAGGGGATTACAGCCTGAGTGTGCCCAGGCTGCAGAGCAGGGGCCAGGACAGCCTGCAGTAACAGACCTTTTAAAAGCCTCAGCTTTCACTACAATATCAGCCCACAGATGAGATTTAAGCTATCTTCAGCAATGCCAAGAGCACAGAAGCCAGCATATTACTTGCCATGGATGCATCATCCCTTGCCCTCAAAAAAATAGGCACTCAAATCAAAGCCTGGAAAGCACCGAGATCAGTAAGGCTTTCATATGGTACCCAGCAGAAAAAATCAGGCTCTTTCAAAGCAGCTCGCTTTCTAAAATCCCCCACGAAACTAAGGCACAAAAATTACAAGTAGCAACAAGTGCATAAGGGCTATTTATCCTTTTAACTTCCTACTATATCTTTTTTTTTCTCCTGGCCAGTTGGAGAATTCTCCCAGCCAAACCCTCAGAAAAGCTCACTGTATATGAGCTGCCACGCTGCTATTTCCAATATAAAGCACTCAGCATGAATTGGCAGTCACATCTCGAGCAACAAGATGAATCAGTGGCTCTTCACCTTCCATCTTTGCCTCTCTGCTGAAACTACATGAGGCATGTTAAAGTCATTTGTACCACCAACACTAGAAACTGGAGTTGCCAAACATTTTGTATAGGCTGAGACATACATGATCATAATTAACCAGTGTCATACTTTTGTAGCCAATCACATGATCAAATGGCTATGTTAAATGCAACTTTACATTGCATTTACATAGTGAGGGTTCAGAGGAAGAGAGTAACGGTTTTGTAGGCAGCAGCTGATATAAGAACCCCAAGTATTACATATAATTTTGTATTGATTATACATAGATCTAGCTTTGCTTTTTTTATTTTCTTTTTTTTTTTTTTTTTTTTAAGTGATAAGACCCAACAAGGCACCTCTGGGTTTCTGCATTTGATACAACCCCATGCACAGCAAACAGAGTACAGCACTGTGAGGTTAATTAACCCCTAGCAGTAACTACATCCCATAGAATTCTGGATAAATAGTCTTTTTTTTAATTTTTTTTTTCTTTTCTTTTCTTCTGGTTGCCTCAAGAGTTCAGAACATCACAACCTACCAAAACAATATAGCGGCCATGCAGCAGTTATAGGAAATACACCTTGTAAGGGCTGGAGGAAGACAAAGGCACACACGCAGCAAGCACACGCTCAGAGACATGCATGACATGTTCAAAGCCAAGGTATTGATCCTCAGTAACCGATCCTACAGCACGCTCTTTGCCAAGTGCTCAGTCCTGTGGTAGTTCTAGCTCATGGCCCAGCTGCAGGGGTAGATCTGCCTGCCAGCAAACCCCTAAGTTTATAGGCAGTGTCATTTGCAGGGAGGAGGAGGAGGGGTTTTTGAATTAAACAGAGCCAAGATCTGTTTACAGCAAAAGTGCTGACAAGGGTTTTGCCCTCTATACAAATGGCTGTGTGCAAGTCTTTAAGCCAGTTTTGTCGCTCATTAGGAACTTGATCATATAAAAGCACAGATTAAAAAAATCCACTTTGAGTTTGCTTACTGTAGAAATAACATGGACTAAAATATGGGTTTATATATGCACAAAAATGAATCCTTTAAAAAACAAAAAAAAGATTCATTTATGTTTAAGCATTCACTTTTTAAAAAGTTTTCACATTTATACACATAGAAGCATCTATGCCAGACTACACACACAAAAAATATTTAAGTATTTTGAGCTTTCATCTCAAAGACTAGTATATGATAAGTAGAAGAAAAAAAAATAATTGGCCAGCTAATGTTCAGAGTCACACAGGTATTATTTGAAGGTCCATCCCTGTCCTTAAACTCCATTTCTAAATGCATCCAAGTGTTCTGATAAAAATCAGCCCTCAATGTGAAATAGGAAGTGAATGCATTTTTGCTTCATTTCAGCCTTATCTCCAAAGGTCATCTTTCCTGCCAACACATTTTGCTTACAACAGAAAAGAGGCTATAGTTTCCATGATGTTGCTTCAGTAAATTGTAAGAGTCAAATTAATTTGTGTGTCCATTTTCCACAAAAAGTTTTTTGAAGCCTAGAGCTCTGTACAAGAGAGTATGTATAAATTAATTGTCTTCAGAAGGAAATTATGCAAATATTGAAACTGGGAACCTGGTATGCAAACTTTAGCATGAACAGAATGCAAACCATAAGCCTACAGGTGGAAATATAATTTACTACAAGTAGCTTGCTATCTCATGCAGGAAAGTTGCATTTGCTGCTTCTCCAACTTACTTTCTGCTGAAGAGAAATGGAATTACAGGATATTACTAACTGGACTTGTGGTAGGGAAGAAATGAGTGTTATTTCTAACTTTAATTGATCAAACTTTAATTCTAATTTCTAATTTTGCTTTCCAGTTTTACAACTAGCAAGTCTGAATATCCAGTTCCAGGGAAACTCAAACACCATTTCTAGGACACAGCAATCCTTGCTGCTTTCAAGAGCTTTTTCCCATCCAGAACAGTCACAGGCTATACAAAACAGTGCCACATACCAACACATTAGACAGTGATAAGGTCATGAAGTCAAGAATTTTTGGCTATGTCTTATCCAGCATCATTCAGGTGTCAGCCTACGTTAGCCATGCTTTCAAATTACTTTTTCAGAATTTTAAAAGAAACAGTAAAGTTACAAAGGAGTGAAGGAAAACCATCCCCTTCAGACAAATGCAATAGAGTCATGTTCTCTTCCAGGGCTCTGAGCAAAGTCACAGTTTACTTTGGTAACCTTTGCTCAACCACCAATGAAAGTGTGAAACAATTTCTTGAGTAAGGAAACACCTTTATCTTGGGAAACTCACTTGTAATCAAGATGTGGTATATCTTCAAGACAAGCCAGGGTGAAACCAAGTAAATGAATGAAATACCTTCATCTAGTTCACCCTATGTCACCCTGCTCCTTCACTCCAAAGGCATCTCACCTGGTTTCACACAGGCTGCTAAATCAAAGAGCACATATACATGCTACCAAACGTAAACCTACGGCAACTCTTGGAGCAACTGAAGGAAGTTATAAGACTGTGGTTCACAGTCTCCTTTCTGTGATGTGTTAGCTGAGCCAGCCATGTTTTGTTCCAGGTACTCTGTTTTCAAACACTGAATTAGATTTTAAATACTTCCAATAGCAGTCAAGTAAGAAACGCTGGGGAGACATTTCTCTGAGCATCCCTAGTTTGCAACAGACCCCTAGAGTGTTCTTGACCACATGCAGAGTACAAAAAAAGCTATCAACACTGTCCAGAGCACATGATGATCTAAAGAGAGCTTTAAACATGTTAAACAGTACACCAGAACTTACTCCCTAGAAAGGTACAGACTAGAAAGCAAATCCCTTGCCACCAATGTGTATACTATAAATGAAATTGTGAAAAGCTAACCAGCCCAATGACACCTTGATGTCCAACTACAAGCAATGAACACTGACATAGCTGAGATGTCTGCCTGGAAGCTATCTTCTAACCCAGATGACAGCAACAGAAAAAATACATTCAAGAGCTTGGCATCTGAGTCTTGCAGCTGTCAGAGCACAAAGTGGCCACAGGTGTTACTTCCAACCATGAAATCCACTAGGGAGGGAGAAGGCAAATGAGAGTACAAATGCCACCAGCAAAACAGGGAGTACAGGGCAGACAAAACCCCTTCAACTGCCAACACAGCGACATAGTTGTCTTCTGACTGTATTATGACATAGAAATGGCAATTAAATTGGTTATCTTAAACTGTTGAGCATGTGCCTTTAATGCAGGCAAGTGTCAGCACCTGCCAAAGACTCCTAAAAACAAGAGCAGAAGGTGGGGTGTAAAAAAAAATAGAATATAGTTGGAGCATTAATGACTGAGGAGAGAAAAGGAGAACACACAGCACTCTGCTTCTTTCCTTAGTGACTGCTCAGTGATGTGGAGATGCAGCCATTTCTATCTATTTTTCCTCTTGCCCTGTTTAGGCCTTCTCCTTTCATCCCTGTGGTCAGCTGTCATTTCACAGTATATAAGCCATCCACGCAGGATGCTGCTTCTCCAAGTGTCACTCTTACAACCATACTCATGTCCTCTCTAGTGCTATATAAATAGCTACATGAAAACTAGTAACAATAGAGGTGACTGTGCCATGGCCAAGGAACTCATGTCAACTTTCTGTAGTTACAGAATTAGGGTCATTGATCATTTGCAGCATTCACAACAGAAGAAAGGTCACCCCCAGTGAAGCCAAGCCATTCCCTCCCTTTGCCTTTCCTTCCTTCAAAATACACCTATGCATAAGGTGGAAAGTTGCAGTAGCAAAATACTGGGAAAGTCATTATCAATGGTGCAGTTCCACAACACAGAGAAATAAACCAGACAGACTTGCTGTCACAGCCAAGGGAAGATGGAAGTCTCAGCTGCCCTTTTATAAACTGCTTATTCACTCCAGGAGTGGAATCACCATTATCTCATCTCTGTGCATATTTTAATTCCCCCATTTTTAAAATAGAAAATTACATAAGAGAGAAGTAAAAAACCTAATATTCCTCATGAAAAATACCTTAAAAGCAATAGAAAGAATTACTTCCATCTCATAGAATTTCAATTAAAAAAAAAAATCCTTGCTTTTCCCACAATATGCTAAATACGGATGTTTTTAATGCTTTGATAGCCAGCTTTTTTCACCCCTTTCCATTTATGCCCTTTATTTATAAATACAACTGTAATAATAAAATATATACACAATACTAACAGACTTGATTTCTTAATCCACACAAATTCTGAAAGATTAGCTAAATCCCTTCCTGTTACTTCCCATCCAGCTTAAAAATAAAAAAAATACATTAAAAAAAAACCTAAACAACCCACATTTGCCCCAAACAAAACAGCTGCAGCTAAATTCTTGCATGTACTCTTAAAAAGGCAAGATCAGTTGCTATAAAACCATAATGGGGAAATCATAGATAGGCCTTCAGATACAGGACATTGTTTAAGTGTCTTAGTTTTTAACTATGACATATTCAAACTATTAAGGTGAATGATAGATCTATGTGAGCCCTTACAAGTGTAAAAGTAAAATGTGGATTAATCTCATGCAACATTTTCTACAGCTACATAAAAAAAAAAGAGACTAATTCCCTTAACACCCTTTACATTACAACTGTCTCCATGTCCATTTATTCCAAAGCTTTTCCATTTAGTAACTGCACTTTCAACTTAAAGTCTGGGAGCATGAGTACCTAGAAGAATTACTCAAACTGAAAATCTGATGCTGACGTTTAGCATGCAGTTATTATCTAGCTACTAGTTAGATGATTTACCAGGCTGTCATGGTTTAACCCTAGACAGCAACTAAACCCCACGCAGCCACTCACCCACTACCCCACTGTGGGATGGGGGAGCAAATCAGAAAGTTAAAAGTAAGAAAATACGTGGGTTGAGATAGAGGCAGCTTAATGGGACAGAAAAAGAAAATAATATTAATAATGGTAGTAATAATTTAAAAATTAGAATATACAAAAGAAGTGGTGCACAATGTAATTGCTCACCACTTTCCGATGGATGCCCAACCAGTTCCTGAGCAGCAGCTCCTGGCCAGCTTTTCCTCCAGTTTATATACAGAGCATGACATTATATGGCATGGAAAATCCCTTTGGCCTGTTGGGGTCAGCTGTCCTGGCTGTGTCCCCTCCCAGCTTCTCATGCCTCCGAGCCTTCTTGCTTGCAAGGCCTGAGAAACTGCAAAGTCCTTGACTTGGGGCAAGCACTACTTGGCAACAACTAAACCATCGGTGTGTTATCAACATTATTCTTACACTAAATCCAAACCATAGCGCTGCACCAGCTACTAGGAAGAAAATTAACTCTATCCCAGCTGAAACCAGGACACAGGATAATGCCTACTAAATGTAATGCTACGCACTGAGTCCACACTGCCATTGCTGCCAATAACACAGAAGTTCAAACACCAGCCCAAGAACCCATGGCTGTGAATTTCACTAAGCATCAAAAACATCTGTAGCAACTAATGACTAAAAATATTTTCACGTCACTGCTAGTACTTAGGACTCTATACATCTAGCAAAACAAGTGTGAGTACTTTAGAAGATAAAGATGTCTGTAACAACAAACACCAAGTTTAAATGCCTATGGAATTTACACAGTCAACTCATTTTGGTGTTATCTAACCTGTCACCAGTTTGCAGCTAACAGTACCTGAATACCTTAATAATAAATCAACTTTATCAATTTGCATCACAAAGCCCAGTTTCACTTTAGGGATAGACTATTTTCATAGTACTATGTTACATTTATTATAACGTGGTCTTCTGAAAGTATGATGAACATAGAGAGACTTGCAACATTAAAGAAAATAATCTACAGCTTTCAAAGCAAAAGAAAAAAACCCACAAGACAAGCATTGGTTTTGGCTTTATTAATATCCATCTTGGGATAACAGACTTGTTTTCATTAAAGCCACAAAAAATGGTTTTTACTTTCCTGACTGCATTCTCCACACCCCAAACCCAAGTTCCCATTAGAGGCTATATCACAAGTTTTTCCACCTCTGGTGCCTGAGAATTAAATGGAGAGACTATTAAAGAATTTTATCCAATCATCATCGCAACTCACATTACAAATTAGATATAACCTACAACTTACAAAGCCTCCTATTTTCAATAACTATGAACAATGGACTGAACGGGGTACATTATCAACTTGTATTACCAGCCTTTTCCAAAGCTATGATATATTCTGCCTTGTCCAACATCTGTTCAATGAGATAAACTGAGAGATCTGAACTATGCAGGCACAAGGCTCTGCAAAAGTTAGATGGGCAATTTAGGAAAATGAGGAATGCTGGAAAGTATCAAGGTAGGGCTGTTCTAGGGAGGACATGACTCATAAATCTAAGGATTTCCAACCATTGCTACCATTATTCATGACCATCTAAAAATGTAAATGGTAAAATACGGAGCTCCCTTCACAGCCTATTAAGTTCCTTATTAGTATAATTAATTTTTTTTCCAGAATAAACCATATATATTTGAAAGTAACATCAGGTGTTTTTCCCCCAGTCCCAATGCCACATGGCTGCACTGAAACGAAGGAGCTCCTCAGCCTTGCTGCGATGGGACCTCAGCTGGCAACTGTCTCGAAATCAGGCTGCCCCAGTCATTCATGAAAGCACATCTACAAAAACACTCCAAAGAAAATATGGCATTTATATTGTTACCCCCATTGCTGCCTTGTTTTTATCACAATGGGGAGGACTTGGTTGCCTGTCCCTGCAAAAGAGTGCCCTAGGGCATCTGAGACATCTGCATGGGATAGGACCTAAATCCTATCCTAGGAGTTAGTAACTATACCCAGGAATGCAGGGTTAGGAAAACAAATATCAAATCGCCATTATCTAAATAAACACCATGATAAAGTAAGGTTTCTTGCAGAAAATTCATAATTTGTGTGACTGACTTTCAATTATATTTTAGAGATTGTTACGTTCATGAATAATAACTAACCTAATGTGGATTTCTTATAATAAATATTTTAAAATGTGGTGATTTTCTAGGAAATGTACTTTCTGCTTCATAAAGCTAACTAGCTTAGATATAGCTCTATTAATTCATTAACATGTAACTAAGGCTTCAGTGAAACATTACCATGTTAATTACATATTAGGTACTTCAGGGTGCCAAATCCTTTCGATGGAACAGGTTCCTCAAATTCCAAAAGAGCAAAATAGCTCTGATGCTTCACCTGTAACATTTATATGGGAAGACTTTCACAAAGTAACCATGAATTATGTCTCAGGAAAGAAGGGATGCTGCCAGAAAGAAGTCAGAACATACTATTTTACAAGGAGAAAAGTAATAAAATTTGAACACAATAAAAGTAGAAATTAAACTTAAAATAAAGTTTGGAAAGTTTTTGTTTGGAAACTTTATATTCTTGAGCAGGTGGGATTAATGCTTTTCCTCTTCAGTATCTGGATTAAACAAATGCAAAACTAAATCAAAACAGATCTCAGTCAAGCTAAGATTTGACATGGCACTAAAATAGCACTTAAGCAGCTACCTGTTCTCCCTGAAACATATTGAAGGGCTTCATATAAGCAAAATTCTCTACCTAACAAGGGGGGGGGGGGGGGGGAAACAGTACATTAATGTTGTGATTTATAGGATACCTGACTGCTGCTCTATGGCAACATATAATGCTGTATGTTTCAAAAACACTGTTAAAAATATTATGCAATCAGTCTAGGTGCCAATGTTTAATTCTTTTTTCTCCATTTGTTTTCATGATGGGACATGTATATCATAAATGGGGTGAAATTCATGACTGAGGTTAGCGCAGCTGTTTAGTTTTACAGTTGCCTGACAGAAAGAAACATGTTTCAAGCTAAAGAATTATGAAAGGTGTAAATTGAACTGAACTGTAAAAACCCTTAGATACCATATTTTAAATTCTGTATTATTTTAAAAAGCAGGATCATTGTTGTAAGTTGTACAGGTGAGTAGTTCACACAGCTTAAAGATTACAATAACTAAGAAACAGTCTCACCCCTCAAAAGTAGAATGCTGAACTATTAGATTTTATAAAACGTGCTCTATTTTGAAACAGAGATAATAAAACCACTACATTTAAAAAACCCGAATATACAATGCCGATAACTGTTTTCATTTGGGTAACCTTTAGTAAGATCTAATCTAGTTCGGTCACACAGATGGGTTTTTTGTTCACTCATGTGTAGGTAATTATTCTTCCATGTAGCCATTTATTTTGATGGATGCTGCACAAGCCAGCCACTCCTGAAGTTTATCCCTCCCTAAAAACTTTCCATTGTTTTTCCTGACAGAAAATAACCTTAAGTAAAAAAGTTTAATTTTCTTGATGACTTGGACTCACTTAAGATCTATGACATTAAATAGGATGGGTATCTCACTATTAGCCAAAAAATGTATTAAGCCACCTTACAGTGAAACCGACAGCAACTGCATAATTTTTCCATATCATGGAATTTGATTAAATACTAATTATGGTCAGATACTGAATTTATTCAAGTTGGATGGGAGGAGAGCTTTGTCACTTGAATTCAGAAGATCAGGACAACACATTGGATGCCACTTGAATCTTAAAGATAAAACTCTGTGTTCATTTAAAAGGCTGTTTACTGCTGTGCTTAGATTTTTAGGAATCTGAGACTGGAAGCTGCAGAGGAGTCTCTTCTCATGTCAAGCTTGGGTAGCTGTTTTAGATTTTGTGTATGCCTGCTGTATTTGCTGAAGATAAACAACTCTCTAGTCAGACTTCCTCTTTATGATCCATGACTAAACGCTATGCTCAGTTTCAATTTACCAGATGAAAGCCCTAAAAATGCATTTTTCAAATTAGTTTTTTCCTTGTTACCGTTGCCATTTGTATTCTGGTGTGAGTGAAATTCATCAACTAAAAGACTTCTAAACTATGCAAATCCAGGTAATGAGGCACGTGGTATTGGGGGTGGGGAGGGATGGCAGGGAAGATGAACTGCAGGCAAAAGCACATGTTAGCTAGCTACCATACAGGGTCTGGGAAAGCATTCAGGTGCTCTCTGGGTTCAAGGACCTACCTGGAACACGGTATGGTCAGATCACAAAAACTATTCCATTCTATTGTTAGAAACTGAGATCACTGAAATTCTTAAAATGAAGAGCAAGGCTGCAGTAAGGCTGGCTAGATTACATATTAACCACCAGTTTCCAGCCTGCAAATCAAGAACATTTCACTAGGTGAAATCCAAATGTATCAGGGCTGGTCTAATTTGGTAACTCTTGGTGCCTGTAGGTTTCATTACAAAATTTGCAATTAACTTGCTGCAGCCAGAGTTGCTCCTTTTTGTTTGTTTGTTTGGCATCCACTATAAATGACACAAAATTTAGTTTGGAACAACATAAATCAGCGATGTTTCAGTTTTTCCATACACAAGGCAGGGGAAAAAATAGTTACATTTGATACGAAACAGTTCGCTTGATCAAACATAACATATAAGGACAGCTTTGAATGTAATCATCCGGATGAAGAAAACTGTCACACACAGTATCATGGAAGTTTATTATTTCTGATCATTTCTCCTCTCTAAACATCTACTAAAGATTTAACAATGTGACAAACATCTTATTTGCTATATACTGAAAATGTTTCCAAATAACCTCAAGGCTTCTCTGAAGAGAGGGCTTGGAAGAGCTTCTAAGCCCCAGACCACCTGCATTCACCTCTGGTGCGGGAAATTATCGGGAAACCTACAGCCATTCACTAGCCCCACAGAAACTGCAGGTGTTACAGCCAGGGCTTGGGTTTGGGGATTATTTTGAAGTTACTGAAGGCAAAAAAAAAAAGGTTCTATTTTGTATCTGCTTTTTCCAAACTACAGAAGCTTTTCCACATTAATATCTCAAAATCACCACGGTTTAATGAACCTGTAATACACTGAATATACTGACACGCAAGGACCAAGCTCTTTTAAACAATTCCTAACTTCACGCATGTCCAAATTGCTTCACATGCAACACAAACGGCAGTGGGAGGGCAGTTACTTCTGAGGTGAGACCCCTTACAAAGCTGCATAGGAAAACAAGGAAAAAGAAGGAAGAAAACCCCTTTCCAGTCATGGGAAAGTTCTTAAAAGTTGGGGGGTTTTTTGGCCAAATCCAAAAGCATCACACCCATACCTTTCCCTGATGATCTCACATTCCTTCCCCCCTCAAGTACTCTGCTGCCTTTACCCTCCCGTTCCCTGCCTTTGCTCCCAGGTGTCTGTGCTTTATTACCTCTTGATCCTTACTCCATTTTTTGTTTCTCACCAGCTGTCATCTATGACAGAAGTCTCTCCTTCACCAGATGCCCTTTCCAACACGTAGTTCTATAAACTCTGGCACCTCTTTGGGGAAAATCTGCCTACATCTTAAACTAAACACAGAGAAACAGCATTTTTTATGTAACTTGCTAATGGGGATTACTAGAACACTATGCCTTACTTCTTCTAAGGTTGTTCCACCAAAGCAAACCCAGAGAAGAGAAATCAAGTAAGATTTCCCTATGAACTACAGTTGGAAAATGCAAGAAATATCCTTGTCCAAATCAACCAGCACGGTGATTTTGCTCAGCTGATTCCCATGCCCTGACACAGACTCCCACAAGTTTCCATTTGGCCAAACGCCCTTAGAAGTGACTAGAGAGTTTTGCAGGACAGAAAACACCTCTACAAAGATCTGAAATCCCCAAGACCTAGACAATTAACACATACAATTAATATTAACATAGGGATTTGTACATCTTCTGAAGTAGTATTTGTTCCTTTTTATACTGATTTGCAAGGAGAGACTTAATATTTGATCGTTTACCCATAGAGGATTCTCTAAGTATAGTATCTCCTACATGCAAATATGTTTACCATGAGGAACTCATTTATTTCAGGGCAGAATTGTTGATAGCTTCCAAAAACAAATCGAATTTCTGACTTTAATAAAGAGATTATGTATCTATTGGATTTATGAAGCTATAGAAAATATTAAACCCATGAGAACTTTACTTCCAGTGGTTCGTAAGTGTTATTTCCAACTGCTAAGTTAATGTCTTATGGTATCATTATGCAACTTTTTCAATCCCATTGGAGAATTTCATCTATTCTCACTTCTTGAACAAATAGCCTGAAACGATGTACTTCCAAACTGTTCTGGCTGAAAATCTTATGACACCCTGTTGAGAATCATAGTTATTATTATTTCTTGCAAATACAAATATTTGCTTCTCAAAACATCCAAGGGTGCTACATTACAGAACAGTTATTTCTTATTCATTTTTCAGCTATCTTATTAAACCTTTAAAAAGTTATTTTCAAAAGATAGACAACTGAAAATGAAGCATTACCAGCCATCTTATCATTAAGCTTAAACTTGATGAAGAGCACAGAGATGATTAGTTGGTCTTTACTTGGAATGTGACCGACAGTTTTTCAGTATTTGTGTCATGTCATAGTGAGTGAATGCGACGAGGATTTCCACGTGTACGAGGTGCCCTCTTATGGCACTGCCACTGCTCATGTTACTAACTTTTACCTTACTGCACCATGAAATGCTCCATTTTGGAAAGATGCCCACAATTAATAAGAAAAAAAAAATAATAAATTAAACCCAAAGAAAACTCTGACTCAGTTTGGAGAGACCAGTCAGCAGGAGAGTTTTCTTTCTTCTAATCACTGACAGCATTTCTGCCCCTCCAACAGTAGATCCTAACAGATTAGTGGAAAGTTACACTTCTGTAAAAACCGATCATTCTTTCTGCTGGACCCTTCAAAATTTGAATGCTTGTGTCACTGTAACACCCAGCTTGAATCCTCAACACCAGTGAATCCGTGCCTGGGAATCTCAGTATCACAAGTACTGAACCCAAGTGCCACAGGCTGAGAAACTGTCATTGCAAGGGAGCTAAGAATCACCTCAGCATCTGTTGTAACAGCATAAGAGCAGCAGTAAATGACTAAAGGTTTTGGTGTAAAAATCTTAGCCTGAATGATCAACAATGCAAAGTAATTGTGCAACTCAAGCTATGCATCAAGACTTTTTTTTGAGGAGTTGAGTTTCACATCATAACAGAGTATCAATATTATTGGATTACAGAATCATCTTGGTCAGACATGACTTCAGGAGGACTTCTAGTTCAGCTCCCAGCTCAGAGCAGCATCATTAAGATCATTGCTCAGGGCCTTGTCCAGACAAACTATGAGTACCTCCAAGGATGGAGATGCTACAAAAAGCTCTGTTTGACCACCCTCATGGTTTTCCCATCTAACTAGAATTTCCCGTGTTCTATCTTCTGACCATTCTCTCCCATCCTTTCACTGTGCACCTTTGATGAGAGTATGACCATCTTCTCCACACTTTCCTAATAGGCTGCTGTAGATGCCAACAAGATCTCCCTTCACCTTCCTTCCCAGGCTGAACAGACCCAGTTCCCTCACACTCTCATATACCACGTGCTCCAGTGTCCTACAGTCTGGGTGGTTCACCACTGGGCTCACTCCCATATGTCAACATATCTCTTGTACTCAGGAGCCCCAAACTGAACACTCCCGTCCGGTCTGAGATCACTCAACACATCATCTTGAAGTGCCAGATGGAGAGGAAGAGTCTCAGTGCGCTGGCTACGCTCTCGCTGTACAGCCTGAGCTAATGCAGCCACAGCCATGGCCGGCATCTTCGCTGCAAGGGCACATTGCAGCAAACACCTATGTATGACACCCTTGTCATCAGGGCTCTTCAGGTCTTCTGCAAGTGTATATTCTCTACTCAGCCACAAGTCTGCATTGCTGCACATGGTTTTTTCATCCTACGCTGAGCTTCTGAGGCAAGTACTGTAAACCAGGTCACAGCACCAAAATCGTCACCACCACCTGATTGGCATCCTTACTATTCCTCTTACAGAGCACACATTTACACTGGCTTCAGTCAATGAGAACACTGAAACAACTACAGTGAACAAAATGACATAGTGAAAAGACTTGGTAAGAGATAAATAAGAAATCAAAATTATTTGCACAGGTGTTATCTTGCAATTATTTAATTCTTTTGTATTTTGAGTTGTAAAATTTTAACTTAGACGTGGTTTCTTAACAGCTTTTGGCAGCCATCAAGACAGTGCTGTCATTGCCCCTGTAGCTTTTTGCAATTTTTATGGTATAAATAAATCAGGTCCATGTTTGAGAAATTTTCTGCTTTTTTGGCATTCAGCATATTCCTGCTGAAAGCATATACTGTGTTTCCTCTTCTAGCAAACTTCCCACATTGGGTAACACTGAAATACATGCACAGAGTAGCACTTGTTAGTCCAAGTCTAACAGAAAGCTAATTTGGTGTGTTAACCCATGGAGTAATAAAATATCTATTGTATATTTGGCAAATGAATTTTTAGCACTATTAAGTCAATGGGATTTTGAAGCTGACTTCTAATGAAGTAAAATTTTTTATCCAGGACCTTATCCATCACCACTTACTAAGAAAGCCATCTGCAGTTCCGTCTCATCTCCTTGCTAGAAAAGTCTATGCTCAGTTCTGGTCGGGACAAAGATTACAAACTATTAAGACAATTTTAATTGAAACTAACTTTTTTTCTTGTAATTGCTGAAGTAAATGTCTGTTGAAGATCAAATACATTGAAAGAATTGTCTTCTGATAAAAGCACCATGTTTATATCCAGAATATGCATGTTATAATGCAAGAGCAGTTTAATCTCTGTAAAAACATGCCTTGGTCAATCTGTTGTCTTTGAGGACTTTCATGCATAGTATCCAAGGAAAGCTTCCACTGAGAAAACAGAATGCATTAGCTTCTCACCAGAAAAACTTTCCTACTACTTCAGCTTTCTACATGTCCATGTAAAGGGAAATACTTGTACTTTCTTCTGGTAAACTTCCCATACTGCTCAGCATTTTACAAAACATGGACAGGGCACCACTCCAGTTCAAATTAGACAGAAAACTAACACAGTGGATTCTTCCTTTAACCTTCTTTTTTAAATTGCACCATATTAGAATTTTTAATGGAGTCCATAATGTTGAGAAAAGTGTGCTTCCAAATGACAGCTTATTTAGATAAAGATGCAGACATAGATTAAACAGGGGGAAAAAATATGATAGTATAAAATTGGGTTCTAACTACCTTATCATTATCTGAATCAGTGTTTAGCACAGGATGCTATGAAGTACGCAAAAGTAAACTGCCAATGAAAAACATTTGCTGTATCTTATGTACAAGTGAAAGCCCTCAGTATCCATTAATAAGTTCAAAGTATATGGCACAACAGCGTTCATGCAAAAGTTAACAAAATTGCATCACTGATCCCTCCACCGCTACCAGTAAGCTTCATTTCTTTTTCAGACCAGGAAGCAAATCTTAATATTCAAAACCTGTGCCTACTTTATTTGGGCCACATTGTAACATTTAGTATAATATTTTCAAAAGTGGTACTGACATTTTTTGAAAGCTTGTATTAAGCAATAACCATTAACTGAACTTACTTATTTTTGTTAATCACTTCTCCTCTACAATCCCATTTTCCTTTTTCTACTCAGGAAAAATCATAATAGAGGAAGAGGAATGTTGACCATGTAACTTATGAATACAAGAGCACTCACACACACAGGGACACAAATGAAGAATAGCAACCTCTTCCAACATAGGATCACCTTGCTTAAGATAAGTTGCAAAGCTTAGCAATAAAAAGTCATCCTAAATTCCTGGTGAAAAATACAGTTCTGAAAGAAGTTACACTTTTAAGACAGAAATTAAAAAAAAAAAAAAAAAAAAAAAATCAAAGTCAAAACCAGATTTCACCTAGAGAATTTGTGTTTAATTTGACTTAAAAGTTTGGCTTAGAAAGTTGCATCCATTTATGTATCTGCAGGCATAATCTTTTCTTATAAGCTTCAAATAGCATATAAAGGAAAAACTTTCACTGAGAAAGAACACAAATAATAGTGTAAAAGTGTGGAAATCCATTCAGTATAGTAAAACAGAATCTGAAGGAAAGCAAAATTCTTGCAGATGATGTGAAAAGGGTCCCCCCCCCCCAAAAAAAAAATGGTTTTGAAAAAAAGAATTATGCTGAGTAAAGCTTCTCACTCAAACACATTAAAAACCTTCATACCACATCAATCATATTAAATAGTATTTGCAGGTTTCTGGTTCCCCAAATAATAACTTAGACACCATTTAAATCAAGGAATATATGTAACTCCAGAATAAATGCAAGAAATCGTACATTTCACTTCATATCATAAAATCAAACTCAACTCTCATGGATCAAATTCATTTTTCCAACACAATTACTGTTGAGGGCAGAAACTCAAGAAAATTTAGGGGTTTAACTCATTTCTACTTAAAAAAAAAAAAAAAAGAAAATATTTATTTCCTGCAAACTGTTTTAAACTAAATGGTAAAAAACATATCATTGGATAACCACCATTATTGGGAAGGAAACGTAAAGAAGTTTTTCCATAAAATAATTATTCACCTGAATAATAAATCTTAGTTAAATCAATTCAATAAACATAAGCAGATCTATAAGCAAAATACTGAAGCCCTTATGGAACTTTAAAATACTGTGGTACAGATTTCCCCGCAAGCTGGTTATCTGCGGAGTCTGGCAATTGCCTGAGAGGGAAGGAGAGGACTGAACAATGACCACTTGAAACAAGCACAAAAAGCGTCGAAGGGTTTTGAAATGAAGATGGGGAAGACTTCTGCTTCTCCTGGTCCCTTCCACCCTCTACACACACACACACTCTGCTGGGCAAAAAATCCTTCAGAAATACTTCAGTTTTCTATTGTATGATGTTTAACCTAAATAGATTTTGAACAATGTTCTTAAATTCAACTACTGCAAACTTTTTGGACTGTTGTTTGGATAAAAAACTTGGTTTAAAACATCACTGACATTGGAATTAGGATGCAATTCCTATCAGTATAAATGGCAAAAAAATCAAACTCTACAGCTCGTAAAACTGCAATGGCTATATACTCCTAATATTAAGGCATCATGTAATTTATATTCCAAATTATCTTTTCCTAAAAATTTTTCTATGTTTGGAAAAATGTTGAGTATTATATGTAGTAATATCCTCAAAATACTTCACTGTTTTAAAGTGACCTCTTATTTAAAGTTTCAGTCCTCATTTTTTTCTTTCAATTTTCACTATGTAAGTTACCAGCTGTATCTATGGTTCATGGCTTTGGTAAAGAGGAAAGCAGAGTACAAGGTGTGCACTGGGAAGATGGCTGTTGGGGGTTGTGTCATATGTTTCTTTAGCTTCATATTTGTAAACCAGCAATGATACAGGAGCAATGCAAAATTAATTTCAAGCATCTCTACAGGGAAGAGACTTCTAAAACCTCACATCTATTTAGCCTAGCATAAAAATAAAATTAAAAAAATTACTATAACAATCTGGGCCAGTATGGTACTGTCTAGAAGTCAGACCAATAGAGAATACTCAGCAGCTCAGCTCCAAGTCTTCTAAAGCTGAGAGGAGCCAGACAAGAGGTTATTCATCTTCCAAGTTATTATCATGGGGTCTCAGGTGCATACTCCCAAGTTTTTGTCTGAACCCTTCTGTCATTTTGCAGTTCAGACATCACTGACTACGAAAAACAGTGTGAGTGAGGATGCATGTGGCTTCTAACATCTCAGGAGGTTTCCATATGGTGATGCACCAACTCAGAAAGTCATCTGCTTTTCATGCAGAGTGTTGGAAGTAGATGGTTCCACCTTTTTCTGCAATGTTTTCAGGTTTTTATTTGGTTTCCTGGAATTAGATTATATTAATTGATTATTTTTTGTGATAATGCTCCGCAGCAAGTAACATTTTCCTGGCATGTTCAGGCATTTGGATGGAACTGAGGAATCTTTCCTAAACGAGGAGATGCACTTAATTCAGGGCAGAGTGAGAAAGGCATTCATTAAGAATGAGATTTCATGTTTGGAAGTGAAAGTTAAATGAACATTAGAAAAAGAATTGGTTTTATGTGAGCTAATACAGAAAAACCTTGAAAGAGATGCAGAAAACCCTCATTAAAGATCATTAAGAAAGTACTTTATGATTGAGACAGAAATAACTTGATAAAGCACTGGAGTCTGTAGTTTGCAAAGAATCACTCTAGAGGATTTTAGCAATCTGTATGTTTATTTAAAAAATAAAAATCATACAGTCAACAAATACGGGCAAAGCCTAATGAAGTCCATCTGAGAGATAGCAACTGTTGCAACTGTTTATTCTGAAACAGAAACTGCAATATATTTCTCTTAAGTACAATGCCCAGTCCCACTACCACAGATGTAAAGGGGATTTAGGTCATAGCTTTCAATGAGAACAACTTTTGTTCGCTTTTTATTCAGATTGTTCAGTCAATCTGAGTAATATTAACAAGTGCTAGATCCTTCCTACAGTAACTGGTAAGAAAGCTACAAAGTCAGATACATTTTGACCTTCACGTTTGTTCCCAGCCTCACTCACTCAAAAAAACGCCAAACAAACAAACAAACAAAAAAACCCAACAAAAAATCACAAGAGCTGGGTTGGGGTTTTTTGTTTGTTTGGGGTTCGGTTGGGTTGGGTTTGGTTTGAGGTTTTTTGTTGTTGTTCTATTTTGTTTGTTTGTTTTTACATTCCTGGGAACAAAGTGTCATTATTTATAACCTGCAAACTTCATTCCTGCTAAAATTCATCCAGTCATCATTTTTTAGTTACAGCATGAAAAGTCTCCATTGCAGATGACTTTCAGGAATACAGTAATTTCCTTCTCTGAAGCTAACAAGGTTACATGCTACTGTTACTTCAAGATGATATAAATCATAATGGTCCTCATTTTTTTCAAATTATTTCATATTTAAGAGTTTCCTAATAAGTCCTCCCAGCCATGGAAAAATTACTGCTAGGAAGCAGATTTTTCTATGCCAGGTTTTGGGGTTTTTTTAACCTATTTCCATATGCCTGATTCCATTTTGAAGATATGTAATTATATTTCTAAATTAACTTTGTGTTCTACCTAACTGATTTTATTTTGCATGCAATGCTGTTTATGAACTTTTTACATTCCAAATCTGTTGCCCACCTATGTTTTAAAAGAAGGTATAAAATTTCTTTTCTATTATAGTCTTGAGGAGGTCTTGACAGTTGCTTTGTAATCTATCTGTGCACTAAGTAAACATATGCATCATCTTGAAGCCTTTTGTATCATTTCAGCATTGCACAAAGATGGTGTATTTTAAGTAGTAGCCACATATTCCACTGCCTTCAGTTTTGATTTATACTGATATTTTCTACTGTAAAAGATTTTGAGCTTGTAAACATGGTGCCAAACTGTGAGGTATTACGGTGGTGCAAACAAATGATTAACTAAAAGACCCAAGTTTAGAATGCTCTGTGATCCGATGGAGAATTGACAGATAGAGATAAACTGGGAAGAAAAGAAGTTTGCACTAGGCTGCAAAAAAGAGATTATAACTCCATGGTGTGTGTGTGTGTGTAGGGGGTTGTAGAACAGAACAGGCGAATAAGAGAAGCTTAAGAAAAACCAGAACAGAAATTCAAGAACTTGGCCTGCTAAAGGTCAAGTCAATGAGAAACAGCCTGCCTCCAGGCCCAGACTTAATACGTAACTTTTCCAGAAAACACAGAAACCAATTTTTTTCAGAATAAACATATGTCACCCTAAATTTAATTTATTCATTTCTGATCATAAAACTAAAAAATATAAAAATACCTGAAAGATATGCCAGGAAACAGAGGACTAAGCACAAGCTCAATAAAACTTTCAGGATGGTGCATCAGTGCAAACACCAGTAAGCTTTCCAGGTATTACTGGTCAGTTCACTACTGTCCCGCTGGTTTGGGGGTTTTTTCCTCCCTCTTTTTTTTTTTTTTTTTTTTTACACAAAACATGTTGCTTATCAGTAGAAGGCATTAGGATTGGTTATTATGTTTTTCTGTAACCCAGAAATACCTGGCTAACACAAAGCACTGGACTGCACATACAGAGGAATAGTTACAAATACACAGACCTACTGTAGAGAAAGAAAAGAGAGCCATGCTGCGTTCATTGATCCCCGCTTGGAAGCATGGGGTCAGAGACTCAAATATTTTGTTTTATGAACTGATTACAGCACTTGTGCTTTTAATTTTTTGGCATTAAAATTTCATAAGAACTTTAATGTTGACTTACTGCACATTTACAATAGCCACACTGATCCAATTGACCATGATGACTCTAAAAGCCTTTTAACAAACTATATGGACTATAAACTAGCCCTGACAAAGGAGCCTTCAGAGACTTTCCAATGTAGTAATGTATGCTTTAATACGGTTTGTTGTTAAACCTCTACAATGGTCTGAAATTCCATCAGGTGTTTCCTTTTGCTAAACCTTGCTCAACTTCAGCTGGTAAAAAGCTGTGTGAACAGGGTAAGGTGTAGCCTCCTGCAGTCAGCTTTGAAACTTCTCATAGCTGCTTTAGCTCACACCACCTTAGTTTCAGTTGGATTTTCAGCTGTGTATCTTTCAGGATAAAAAAATGACAAACCGGAAAACTACAAAATGCTCTATTCATATAACTATGCATTTTTTCCCCCTGATTTTTGCCTCTATCCATAAGCAACCAATTCATCAGCTGCTTCTGATTTTTTTGACTGTATCACTTATGTTTCTTCATGGCTAATAACTTAATTGTAAGAAAATTGTAGTTTAACTACACAAAATTCATAGTAAAAGAGTTCATTCTATACTGGACATTCATCCCATATGGTATTATTTCTCCTCCCAAGTTTGTTTAATGTAATTCTTGAATTCAATGTGCAAATACTTACATTTAACACAGGCGATTTTTAAAAATTTTAACTTTTTAAAATATTTGCCTAAAATTTGCTACAGTTCATTTTTCTTCAACTTTTATACTTGCTTTCCACAAACATGTTCTTACATAGAGGAAAAAGTCTTTCTTTTTTCTTTATTTTACCACGTAAACAATATCCACAGATTAAAACTAGTGGTAACAATAGCAATCTTAACTCATTTCTGTAATATGCACTTTAACAAAAAAAAAAATTCTTAAAAAGATGTCACAAACCAAGTATGATATGTTTCATACTGTATTATTAATATGTACAGAGTAGTCTAAGCAATCCTCAAGGAAACTATAAGGGAGGACTGACAAAAGGCAAATGTATTTTAAAACAACTTTAATACCCAATCACTTAACAAGGAGACATGTTAAAACTGCTCTATGTAAAGGCATGCTCTAATAAAAAATGGACAGTCCCACCACTTCATTCAGGACATATAGGCTTCATCATAATTCATGACATGATCCTTGAATTCCCCAGCCCACATCACCTTCATCTGCGTAAAGGTTAAGGCTGTGCACGTGAACCCAGCCCATGGTAAACTACTGCCACAGAACCACTTTCACCCAGATAATTTGTACATTAATGAATGCAAAATGCTATCTCAGCAAAACCTTTAAGACAAATAATGGAACAGAAACAAAGAGCACCCTCTTTATGTTTTCTACCACCCTACATACCATCACAAATCACACAGAATTCCTGCATGTACGTATTATAAATATACTGTAGTAATATTATAAGAATATAGTATAAGAAATAAGCCAGTGTAGTTTAGCTTTCAGGAAAAAAATACAGTACCCTAGTTAACAAAGAGGATACGATACCTCTCCCCCCCAGTAATAATCATTCTTTTCATCCATTACTTTCTTCTTTTAAAAAGGTAGTTTTCGTTAAATATCCCACTGTGTAATAAACATGTTAGCAACATTACAAGTCGAAAATCTGTTTGTAAATAGGATTGAGAAAGGCAACTCAAAGACAAGTGGAAAGGTGAAGAGTTGAAATATCTGCTGGAGTCTTGTTTGTTTGGATTAGCAACTGATTACCACTCACCCATATCAATTGCAATCAACAGTATTTATATTTATCCCTGGCATTTCCTTCTGAGCTATCAATCAAAACATTTCTTTCTGTTTTTCGTGTTAATGTCTGCTTCTAATCTCCAATATATGTGCACTTAGTCCCTAATTCAGCAACACTTAAACATGTATTATTAAAAGCAAGAAATGGTGAAATAATTTAGCAAGCATGGGTGAATTCAGGTTCTTGACAAAAAGCTGATCCTTTCCTTTAGGATTTAACTGAACTGAAACTTTAAGGTCAAAATTGCTTCAAATATTTGAAAATTTACTTTTCCAGTAAGGACCAGTACTGAAGGACTATTATTCTGTATATAGCAGTATATAATCAAACAAACTCCAAATTCTTTTGTTTCCTCGAAATAATTTAACTCATAAATCTTGAGCTGGAGATCCATCAGCTCTTCATGCCAAATTAAAAATGGTCCATCTTTGTGACCATCCTTTAAAAGTGGAAAAAAGCTAATAGAGATTATTAGTTTCTACTTACTATACAGATTGAAAATACACACTCAACACTTGATTCATTTTTACTTTCTGGAAGATGTCGGGGTTTTGGTTGTGTGTTTTGGTTTTTGAATTCCACTAGACTATTTTTATAAGTACTTACCACTGCTGTCTAAATGCAAGCATACCAGAACCTACCATTCCAAAGACAAAAAAGAATTGCTAGTGTATTTCCCAAATACTAGACATTCCACTTTTTGTAAGAGCTGCAATAGTAGCTCTAATAAAAAAAAAAAAAAAAAAAAAAAAAACACCAAAAAAAAAAAAACTAAGGCAGTATGGGGTAGACAGAAAATCTTTTTGAATGTTTACAGCTTTGGGGTCTGTTCATGCAGTTCTTGCACCATGAGGTACGGTAATGTTGAGGATGCTCTAGATGATGAAGATAGCTAAGTGAACATTCTCTCTCTATTTATGAAAGCTAAATTTCATCTCCTTGTATTTGGCTATTAAGAACGCCAGAGCATAAACTGTCTTAGTCTTTGGCTTACTCACAGATGTTCATTGAGAATATTATATTCAAAACTCAAGCTGTTCATTGTACATATGGCACATGGCACGCTTTTGTATCATACAGGCTACAGAAAACACTGTGGCAAGGTTTCCACGTAAAGAACTCCTCACAGTAAATTCACTCTTTCTACCTTTAAATCTGTATGTTTACAGAAAATATGGAGCTTTAGTGAATATTGAGTCTACGTGATATAAAGACATCCACACAATGTGGATTCTTTTGCATATTTACTTTATGTCTCTGGGTACATAGGTATACCACCTACTCTAACCAGTTCTTCCAAGTGAGATGGAACATACAAAAAAAAATCCTTCTAGTATTGTCAGAATTCTCCTAGAGTTCCTAATTTGTATGATATTCAGCTCCTGATAATACACTGAATTGTTATTTTAAATACAAGTATCCATACATATACAGAACTTTCAGACTTATAGAGCCTTATGAATGACTTCTGAAAATTAAAAGGCAAAGACTTTGCATTTAAATTAATATTTTTGAAGGGTTTCCTGGAAAGGCCTATTTTCATGACCATACTTAAGCATTATCTAGCATGGTACCATAAACCACAGTTACCCTAGAATAGAATGACAGTCATTTACATACAAATGAGCTCATTACTATTGAATTTTTTACCAGCTGTTGATTCAAAATTTGAAAGATGTTTTATGAATCTACATAAAATATTAAGCGATGGCCATTCTATTATCAGTGTCCCTTATTAATTCATTGTACTAGTTTTCATCTGCATTTTAGTAACTGTCATTCCATATGTTGATTTTAATCAAAACCATCACCCACCTAAATTTTAATCTGTTAGGAAGTATGTCCAACTGTAAAGCACATTGCATTGCCTAGTTATGAGAAGTTTAAGCTATGACATGACATGCCAACAAAATATACACTCATATTTTAATGGAACCAATATGCTACACTCCCTTTCAAGGAAATATGTATTCTAGCCATCGCTTAAAGCAGCATCAAATTTATGGGCACTCTCTGCAGAAACTTCCTTGAATAAACATTCACTTCAAAAAGATTAACATACGTCTTTTCAGAAGCCAGCCCTTAATCAATATGCTGGTTGTCTTGCTTTAAAGCAGCAGGATCACTGATTCTTCACCTACTGTATAGCAGGCAATACGCTAGACCCTCTTCCAAAACCCTCACCTGAGATATAATTTACACACAGAGAAATCTTTATCTAGTCTTTAAGATTGGCTTATTTACAGAATAACTTTGACTAGAGTCATGTTCTGTTTCATGCATTCACTTACATGGTAATAGCATGAGCAGACCCCAGGGACATGCCCTGGCTTCGGAGAACTATTAAGCAACATGTGCCAGAAGGATATTGCATGCCTTCGGTGGTGCTGTCAACACTTTCCTCTGCAGATGGGCAATAGTAATTAAAGCAGTTTATTGATAATTTAATAAGAAAAAAAAAATCCAGAAAGAAAAAGAGATTCTGTGATAACATAGAAGCACAAATTCTGTATCATATGCAACAAGCAAACATAGTGCTGAAAAAAACCCTATTATAGTAAGGTCCTCCTAAGCAGTGATGGTCTAACTGAACTAGGACTATGATGCCTCAAACAGCAAAAAGATATCATGACTCTAACAGGAGGCAGAGATAAATGCCTATCTCTGCTCCCAAACTAGTGCCTTTAATCAGAAGCACTCAGTGATGACCAGCAGCTCTTCATGTCACAGTTTCTTACGTCCCAGAAAAAAATCCTAAATTTTGTTGCACTATTGTCTCAGAAAGTCCAGCTCCTCCTCTTGCCATACTTATAGATCTCTCCCTGTCTCCCATCACTTCTTTCAGCCTTAACAAAAGACGGAGTGCAGCCTTTCACTACTATGAGGCACAATTTGTTTAAGCAGCAATTAGGCATGCTCAGAATCAAAAGGTGAACAACGCAGCACAAAAGAAAACAAAAAAAGGCTTGGAACTTGATAAATGGTGACTAAAACCATAGCCCAGTTAGAGAATCTAACTACAAAATTTCAGAGGAATTTCAAAAGGTGGTTTAGACACTGATACCGTTTTTGTATGCCAGATTTTGATTCTCATAAAGCTGCAGCAGTGTATCATCCTATTCGACTATCTTTTGGACTATAAACTTCCCCATCACTGAGCATGAATTAATAATTTCTGAAGTGGTGGATTTTTAAACGTTGCAGCACATTACTGTTAACATTATAGCCTCTGAAACTGCAGATTGTGTACTATTGTTCGTGAGTTTCCTTCCTGCAGAGTTTTTGGAGGAAACAAGCATGCATGAACAAAGCTTTGCTAATTAGCTCGGAGCCTGCCTGTCTGAAGGGGCCATCAGTAATGAAAAATGAGAAGCAATCACTGAGAGACTTCAAAACACAAGAAATTGGCAGAAGAGCACAGCAAACCAAAATATAATTGTATTCTAAATATTGTATGAGCTCCAAAATTAAAAATATATAAATACAGGAAGATTCTTTAAAAGATATAAGCATAATTGAAAGGCTTATAGAGCTGATTAACACACTCAAAAAAACCCCTTTATATTTTGAATACATTATTCTTCTTATGTACTGGTGGCTACGTACTTAGCTTTAATTCCAAGGCTTTTCATGAATAGCCAAGCTAGAAAATCATTGGAGGGCATGAGCAAAAACTCGCACTTAAAACATAGTTTATGCAAACAGTCTTTGTCACTGAGAAGATGTTCTCATATGCATCAAAATGTAACATTACACCAACAAAAGAGGTTGGTGTAGTGTTAAGTAGAACACTTCAGAGGTGATGCAAAAAGATTTACCCCTGAAAAGCCACCATACACAAACACAATAAAAGATGTCACCCCGATATCACCCTGAAATACCGATGCATCTTCACACCACCATAAATCCAAACTGATAAATTAAGAAAGGTATTTGCAAAGTCCTTCTGTACAATCTGATTAATAGTGACATATAATAAAAGAACTATTTCAGGAATTAATCAATGAAGTGATTACAAACAGAGTACTGCGGAAGTAGAGCATGTAACGGTGATCCACCATACCATGTGGCCCTAACACACCAGAAATCATTCAGCTACATCCTGAACTGCTTCCGAGAAACTGTTTCAATTTACATAAAATGCTAGGGTTATCCAGATACTTTCTAGACCTACAGACTTCTATGTTGTCTTTTTTATTTTCCCCTGTGCTAAGTTTCTCAGTAAAATTCGTTAACCAAACAGAAGCATCTCCATCAGAACATATTTGCTTATTTTATGCTCAAACTATTCCCTTAAGAGATAAGTGTTGTCAGAGGTTCAGCAGTGGAAATTAAAATATTTCCACTACATTTAACTTTCCAAAAACATTCTATTTGAGCCAGAATTGTTGCCCCTGATGAATAAGACAGCTAAGAATTGGACTAGGCTGAAAGAAGACACTATTTCACTGTGTCTTATACTATATTAATGTCTATACTCATTCCATGTAAATAGTTTGTGTCAAACCAGACAACCAAAATACTAAAAGAAATCATTGTTTTACATTTTGAAATTCCAAAGAGAAAGAAAATAGGTGTTAATTAAAATCTCGTATTTGGATTCTTCAGAGAAGAGTCATGCAGTTCTAGTATTTATTCAAAGCTCAACTGAGTCTTTAAACCTGTCAGTTTGACAGGGACTAATTGTCTGTGTGATTGCTGGTAATTTTATAGAAGTTAAAGATCTATTGCATAAACTTTTTCACAGAGTTGGAAAATCTGTATTATTAGCATGATAAAACATAAAATCTTTGAAATATAAACGATCTGGGGACAGAAAAGGGAAGTATTTAATACAATCCATACACCTACTTAACACAGAAAATAGCCAATAATGTAGAAACTACTATGAGAATGGAGGGTCCCCCACCCTGCAATTATATGGAAGTAAGGAAATTCAGAGCAAATTGTGTACTACAAAGTTTATGTATCACATGCATTTTTATATTTACAACTGTCTGGTTTCTGTCATCCTTTATTCCGGTGTCATTGTGCTAGTTCTCCTGAGCAGCACAAGTACTGGCTTGCCCTTCCTATATTGCCAGCACAAAGAGTACCCAGGCTCCAGGAACTATTTTCAGAAATATCACAAAATAATATTTATGTACACATATATACACAAATATAGGTGTGCATCATATCAAAGCACCTCAGATAACGGGTCATTAACTTCTGTCATGGAAGTGACAGGAACCAAAGAGAGAAATAAAGTAGATTGTACAATCCTGTATTATTTGCTTCATGTAATTGTAAAACACTACAGATCATTTCTGTAACAGTGAAACGTCACAAAAACCAGAGTGTTGAAATCTTTACTGAGTTCAGTGGATTACTTATGTGAATACCCAGTTACAGTATCAGTAATTTTTAAGATAAGAAGGCAAGTAAAAATCAGCACATATTCATCTGTAAAAACTATTTTTTTCTTTTTTAAACAGTCATTCCCAATAATCAGACACTCATGTAACCTAAAATGTAGCATTCTATTCCAGATTTTAAAATTTGAATTCCAACAGAAATACAGCTTTCCTGTTCAAAGAGAAATACATACAGCAATAAACACTGCATATTTACAATTATATGTTCAATTGAAAGGCATGAAATTCCTTTATATTTCTCTAGATTATAAGAAATTGTAGTTTTACAGAAACATGTCCATGTAGGGATCTAGGAACAGCTATTATCAAATAACTATGCACAGTCTAATCTATGCACTGCTTGCCTTTATAAAATACTTTACAAGGCAAAATGCATATTTTCCACAGATAAAACAACTGCTCTGTAATTGCAGGTGAATAAAAGCGCAACATAATTCCAAACTTTCTAATAGGATGATTTAATTTTTACTTATAGATGTAAGTAAGAATGCAAACAACTTGGAGGTAAAACTGCATATGATATTGGTCTCAGTTGGCCAGATTCTGAGGAATCTCCTGTACCACAAGCATTACTCAATCTAGTTAAGACATCATCCTAACAGGCACACACATAACATCCCAAAACACATATTCACATCTTTTAGCATACAATGCTTAGATGCGCAAGAAAAACACACACAGTTCTCTAAAAGAAAGTTGAGCTGCTCTTACAACTGCCAAAGTTCTTACACATTGCCAAAAGAAAAGCAAAGCAGTGGAAGGAATTTGTTTATAGAGTAAGAAGGTACGTCGCAATGCTGTCTTAAAGAAACTATTTGCAAGATTTAAGGCAAAATCTAAGGACAATTTGACTGATCTGAACCAGAATGCACCATGGGATAAATCAGTTGGTTTTTTTAAGACTAAACCTTAAATTGCAGGGAATGCACGTTACTGTGTATACAGTTTGCAGAGCAACAGAAGATGTCTTTAACTGAGCTGAATTTCTGGACACTAAGCATTCACATAAATTAACAGATAGCTTGATTTAAAATACAGCAACCATTTTATCATGAGATGATCTCAGTAATAAAAAATAACTAATTGAAATGCTAGGAACATAGACCTACATTTTTCAGGGTACAAACAGGCATTTTGCTGATGAATTTATGCTGTTCTTTATATAGCCAGATTATTTGATGGACTATTTTAAAGTGATCCATGTCAGAGACAACATACTGGATTCAACAGACTACTGCTCTGTTTCATTACAGACACGTAAGGATTTCTAAAGGTCTTTATTTCAATTACTAAAGTAGAAGCCTTTATTGTTGCCCCACAGGGCCCAAAATAGTGTTGAAAATTTTATCAAGATATTATGATATAAACAATTTCTAGCTTTTATGAAAAATGATATTGCTTATACTGGTATCAGTAGGACACTTTCAACTTTTTTCTTTCAAATTAAAAAGATGATTTACTTTTATTTATCATTGAAAGAACTTCTGCAGTTGCAAAGGATATATGTGGAAAATAATGATGGAAATCGTTTGCTGAAAGTAACATTTTTACTAATTGCTTCAATCCACAGGAAGTGGAAAAATATCCAAAAGCTATTGGCTTTAATCCCCTTCTTACATCAACTTTTTGATAATTAGCTGTGAATGATCCCCTTATACATTATGCTTGCATGACCCACTCATATTCTGGCTCTAGTACATCGTTCCTTTTCGTTCCTATTGGTCCCCTTTAGAGAGAGGGGCTTCCCTCAGTGGGGAGATGGAACAAGTTGACACACTTCTGTGCCCATGTGCACTGAATGGCAGCAGAGGGAGGGGACGCTTGCCCAACATGAAAGGGGGGGTAGCACTAACTTGTGCATGAAGTTCTAACACATTCTCACCTTTGGCTGCTTTCAGAATAAAGATCAGACAGTTTCTTTCCAAATGTCTGACCACACCATTATTTTTTTTTTCCACAGAACTAAGGCACCCTCATTTATTCCGTTCACATGTAGGGTGTGTGCTTTATCACAGAATCACAAAATGATTGAGGTTGGAAGGGACCTTAGGAGGTCATCTGGTCCAAACCCCATGCTCAATTAGTGCTGGTTACCCAGGACCACATCCATACAGCTTCTGAACATCCCCAAGGTGAGACACTCCACAATCCCCCTGGGCAACTTGTTTCAGCAGGCTGTCCAAGTCACAGACAGAGCAAAACACTTCCCACTGCAGTCAAAGGGATGATTTATAAAACGGCTGATCACTATGAGAGTGTAAAGACAGACATGAAAGCAAAATGACCTTTTATTTGGCCTTCTGGCACCATATTGGAAAAAGACACAGATGGCAAGTCTTAGCTTTGACATGGAACCTTGCTCCACCCTTGGATCTTGAGGAACGTGCCTCCCAGAATACTTTCTCCAGACAATTATTAAATTGGAAAGGCCTTACGACTAAGTTTGAAGATTGTTCTTCTACAGACAGAATGGAAAAACAGCACATGTACAAATCTACACCATCCCAGCTAGAATAATGCTTGTAAACTCCATTAAGAAGTTCCTTGACATGATTGTCCTGAAGTAGTTTGAGGGCTTTTAATATGAAAGCTCACTGTCATTCAATATTACCACAGTAAGAACAATAAGCGTTTTATAGCCATCTGCTTAATGCATAAGAAAAACTTCACAATTAATTTTGAAGTTATTTTCTCTTTTTGCTTGATTAACAGTATTGCATGAAGGATGGAAAAAACCTGATTCCCTTGACTTTGTGAATACAATTGAAACGTTTGCTTCTGCTTTTTGAGACTCCAAAAGGATTTAACATACAAGACTCAAAAAAGCCTTTTTCTTATACATTCAGATAACCTATCTAAATTTTGTTCCTAGTCTCTATGTTAACATAAAAATTCTCTAAATAGCATCAGAATATCAGCAATCTTTTCAAAAGTTACAAATTATTTAACCTCCCCTGTAAGCTTCAGGTGAGAGTTTAAAAATATATAGGATACTTTGTCGTGTACTTTGTATAACCTTATTGTAGCAATTAATTCCATGTAAAAAATGTCATGATGCTATATAATTAATGTTTATGAACACGATGCATTACAGAATTTCCAATTAGTATGATTGTTTAATCAAATTTTCCATCACAAATCTGAAATATTGTGAGCTCTCCATCAACTCCAAAGATGCCCTCTAACTCTAAGACCTAAGATACAGTTCACAAAACATTTCTAAAAGTTTCTATATTTTCTGTTGAAAAGTTAGGTGGTTGGCTTTTTGGTTTTGTTTGTTTTTTTAATGTAAACATGCTATTTATTTTTGAAACTATTATGGCTTTCAGAGTTATGCCTCACTTGGGTCCAGGATTAGTAAAATTGCTGTTCTCAAAACTAATATTATTTCACACATGAAAGACCATATGGGAGTCTACCTGCATCATAGAGTCTCCCACTCAAATCTAGTGGCCACATACAACCTCATTTAATAGAAGTAAAGGTTACAGGCTCAGCACATGCAAATTAGCAATGGGAACTTCTGTAGCTCATTCATATAAACCAATGTCTTCAAAGGCCTGTGTGTTGACTGCTTTGAAGATATAAGCAGCTGGGAAAACACCTATAAGTAATTACATTGTACTATTAACCCAAAAATCAATATTCTACTTAGAGTGAAAGAAAGATAATAAATATATAATTGAGTAATTCAGTAAGCATTGCTTCTTTTGACACTCTACAACAGCCACAAGCATTGTAATGATCTTATCTCTTCCTTGTGGACCAAATTTTTCTACCTATACTCAACAAAATCAAGTTTCCTATGACTGATTGTTCAATATGAAATTAAGGACAGCCAAAAATAGTTTTGTGTAACATTGTGCTTAGATTCTTCAGGAGGGTTGATCACATACTACTGCTCTGCCTTTTCATTGGAAAAATCCATTTTGAGTCTTGAGGGAAGCAGGCAACTATTCAAGTGTGTGCATAGAATTACTGTTTCCAATCACACTGCTCAAACTTAAACTAAAATTTGTGCTTACATTCCACAAAGGGCTAAGATTTTTTATAAGGATACCTACAGAAAAATAACAGGATTCTTATTCATTTTCTGAACATTTGGATATACAGTTCTAAAGTTCACTTGTAGGTTAAGAAAGGTTGGTTAACTTAATTGGCGATAAACTTAAAAGACCATTTCATAGAACATATTTTGAAGCTAGTGAAAGGTCATCAAGAGAGCAGTCTTAAAAATGAAAGTGGTAGCAGGGAATATGCTTTTTCTTCCCCTCTTAACTGAGATTCATCATCTTCAACTAGTACAGGTCCTTGGAACTGAAGATAAGGAATAATCCTGTTCATGTTTTTGTACTCCTACGGCCTTTTCTTTGTGGAAAGAACCTTGATACCCTTTTTGGCTGGCAGTACATTTCTGTTCCCATCTTCATGCACTACCTCCAAAATCTGACTGGAAGTAAAAGGAGTTCTCAAATATAGGACATAATGACACCACACTGATTTCCCAACCCCTCTTCATGTATTATGACACCAGTTTACCCTAAACATCTTTCTAGTATATCCATCTGCATTATTACAAGTGCCCAATTATTTGATACAGTAGCATAGTACTTCCACAGGCAACAGTCTTACTTTGTATTAAATGCACGGTAAAACAAGTATTAAGCAAGTATACAGGATAGATTGTACTTCATACAAATGTTAGATATCACCGCAAAGAAAAAATAGCCTAACAATCATTAAGATGAACTAAATAAAACATTGCTTTAAAGAACTAAATAGCGAAAAACATTTTAAGCTGAATAAATATCTTATTTCAATAAATTATATTTTAAAAGTGCAGCTTTCAAGATTGATTAAAAATGACATTTTAAACAAATGTCAGCTATAGCTTCATATATTTAAAAAATAAACTATAGAAGTTTGCTATTTTTAGGGCTTGAAATCATTAATTTGGATTTTTGAAAATGGTGTTCATTTCTTCTTTGGGCTTGCCAAATTTACCAAAATATTAACAGCTCTGTCCAGTCCAGAGAGAAAAGATTTAGAGTTTGTATTCGCAGCACTTTATTTCCCAGCCATAATCAGCCTCAGTCTTTCTTTTTTTCAACATTCCAACTACGTGTTTTGCATTTGATTTATGAAAGTACAAATAACTAATGAGGAAAAGGTCACATCCAACAAGGACTGGAAACATACTGGAGTTTTGGTCTGAGAAGTGACAAAGCAGAAAACACTCACCTCCTCGCTCCTCAATGCAAATCTTGATTTTTTTCCCTAAGTAGACTCTGGAGAATCATGACATAGAAGACAGCTGTAGAATCAAGAAAGTTTTCTTACTTTCTCTCTGATGATTTTCCCCCCACTTGTATACCTTACATATGTACAACACACAACTCTCTGTAATTTAACCAACATGCATTAGGAGCAAAAACATTGTTCACAGAACACAAACTGATTGCATCTGTATAAAATAAGATGATTACTTCCAGGTTTCTCTCAATTTTCAATATTAACTTTGTGTTCATGTTTCTTCCCTTTTTCATAATTTCATTCATTTAATGAAAAGGATTTATTTCCCTGTTTGAACAAATTACATCCCAGAGAAAATCAGAGTTGCTAATACATTCACACATAAAAGCCCCAAAATTTCCTCTAAGGAATTTCAATTTTGATTTTAAGAAATCACATTAGGCATTTGATATTGTATGATAAAGTCCCATGGAGAATCCTTCACCCTTGTTTGTACTTCTGAGGCTAAAGCTGTAATCATAAGTCACCTGTGATTTGACAGCTTTCCTTTGGGATGGGAAGAATATGCATATGCAGCATTTTACTCTAGTTTCCTCTATATTTATAATGTACAGCAAAAATATTTGGCCAGAATGATTGACATGGATAGGCTCCATTAGGCAGGTTTTATATTTAGGAATTGCAAGAAAAATAAACTGTCCACACTATGAAAAACAAATTGCACTCAGAATACCTCCCAGGAGATGATGATTTAGAAGAGCCAAAGGAAGAGCGAGGGAGCACCTAACAGCAAGACTGGGGTGTTGAATATTTTTATACCCTGACAGAATCTAGGGGATTTGGAGGATACACACACAGCTGAATGGAACAGTTGATTTCATTTAAAACTTGTTTCACCTGGTGTGGGTTTTTTCCTTCAGATAAGACCCTACCATTGACATGAAGAAACTGTTCCTCTTAAGAAGTATTCCAAAGAATCTGAAATTCACGACATGACTCAGATTTCCTTGATATTTGAGCTATTGTATAAGAGTTGGGTTTTAATTTCAGAGTTATGCAAGCCATTAATTCTTGAGATGGTATATCTAACTTCTTAAAAACAAAATATGTATTAGGACAGGGTTCTACTGGAGGCATGAGATGGTAAGTTTAATGAACATCAGCATAGTTCTTGCTAGGCTCAAAAAGGGTTTCAGTCAGAAAACCTTGTCCTCATCAAGTTCAAGCAATAGCAATTTCATTTACAGATTAAGACTCAACAAGTTATTAGTAAGGAACTCAATGCTGTAAATACGAGCAAACACCACTGCACAGAACTCGGTAACGTCTCTGCAGCAGTACCGGTGAGTGTCTCCACTATCACCACAAAGCACCCAGATTCACACATGCAAATCCATGAGAAGACAGGTTTTTAGGAAAGGTTTCCTGAAAGAAACATGCCTTTCATTCTGCTATACACAATACTATTTGCAGCCAAAAGTGTAAGACTTTTTAGGCACTAATGGTTTCTAAAATGTTAATATCTCAATTAAATGAAAAAAAGAGAACTGGATATGGGGAAAGGCACCCATTTCTTCCAGCTGCATGATTAAGACATCCAGCATAGTGCACACCAGTCTTTTCTCATGTGCTTAAAGGTTACTGTAACCATCATGTAATAAAACTGCTAAGTTACTGGGACACTAAGTCCCAATGTGGTGATTTCTCTCACCAGCCTTGTTAACAGCTCTGAAAACCTCAAACTATAACAATGCATGAGATTATATGAGAAGAAAAAAACCTCTCCTAACGTCTTCCACCTTCAAAGAACTTTTTCATAGTAAACCTGAAACTTTCTGTGGAAAAATATCTTTTCCTTTAAAAAAGGTCCCGGAGAATTCAATAACATGATCATCAGTGTGGAGTTCTAATTTTCAGGGAAGATCTTCATCCTTTCCAAAACATCAAATTCACTCAAATTCAAGTCCCGATTAGTGAGTGTATTTCTTAAATCTGTCTTAGGTTCCAAGTGACCCTAACACACAGACAGTCACACGTCTGCTTTTCAAAGGTACTGATTAAAATATCATAAAAAACCCATAGCATTTCCCAAATTTTACAATCCCATTACTTTTTTTCTAAAACTCTTCAATTTCAAGTATGTGATTCTATCTCACCACTCCCTTGTAGTCACCCAAAATCAATCCCCAGAGCTACGCCCACAGCAATGTAACTGCTGACAGCCACCAGGAAACCATCCCTGCTGCGGACATCACCTGCCAAGCGCAGACCTGAAATAAAGCCTGATAGGGCCAGGTATGCCACGTCCTGCTGAGCAGGTGGAAGCAAGAAAATACGGCTTGATCCACCAGTTTACAGATATGGAATAACCACAGCTCTGCCAACTTTTTATCCAGGTAGTGCATCGGTATCGACACTCTACAGTTACCTCCAAACACTCATTACTCATTACTTGCATTAGCTGGTTCTGACACAGGAGACTAAACATTTTGTTTCCTGCTATTTAAAATATGACTTGTATCAGCTTTATTATTAGACAAGCGATATATACCCATACACACTTCATTCTGTTAATATGTTTGCCATTGAATTTTAAATAACTCAAAACTGCTGATGGTTTGTCATACTAGAGCAGTATTATCATCTAAATTAAACTGACTTTTTATATACACAACAGTACTGCCAAATTCTTTATTTAAAGCATCATCTCTCTTGAATAATATAGATCTTATGCTTAGGCTAACATGATTAAAGTCTGAGCCAAAACCACAAGATTTTCATACAAAGTAAGAATATAAAATTGATATAAATAAGAATGAGCAATACTTCCTCTCCTTATGCTTCTCTGAAAGTTAAAACAACGAAGTTTACTTCCCAAGCCAAGTTTAATACAGCTGGGATTTCCAAATTACCATTTCTTAGGTTTGACACATCTCCCAGAGGGAAGGAAAGTTGTCTAATGCATTTCAGCAATGAGTTTGCTTCCCTGTCCAAAAAAGAGAGCTAATTTTAAAGCCCTGCAGCTTTCTAAGTTTCTTTTCCCCAGTAAAAGTATTCATGCATACTGAGGACATCTAATACAGGTGTTTATATCTGCTTTCTCAAACAAAAGTCAACTGAAGTACATTTAAGTATGTGGCTATACTTTAGGATTTTGTACTCTTTAATAAACGTTACAGGCTGCCTGACAATCTGGTTGAGAAAGCTGACAAAACGCACACATGTATCTATTCGTTTTAATAAAGTGTATATACACATGAAAATATAGAGTTCATAGGTAAAGCAGAAGCCCTACCAAACAGGTAACACCTGAATTCACATTCAACATACATTGTTTCACATTCAACATACATTGTTAGAGATAAAATAGTTAAATGTTTACTTACTCCAGAAAGGAAGGTGAGATTATAGAAAACAAAGTAAAAAAAAAAAAAAAAAAAAAAAACCAAAACAAAACCCAAACACACTAACCTCAACAGTTTATTTCAATTACACATACATTCTAAAGTCCTCACATAGCTGTTACAGCCAGGAAAGTCACCCACAACTCAGATTTGGCTTAGTGAAGCACCCAAACCATTGCAAAAAGATATCAATAGGAAGGCCGGGGGTGGGGGGACACAAAATAAACCCCACTGAACAAATAAAACCCAGCAGCTGGAGGAAGATTTAATTAAGCCTGCAAAAAGCTTAAAGAAATGAACAATAATAAAAAAAAAATCACCAAACATAAATTGCGAAGTACTTGAGCACAGTATAAAAACACCCCAGAAGCAGAATTATTTTTTTTAAAATCTCAGCCCTGAAGAGATTACCTGCAGAACTAAGGTGAAAAAATACCATCATGTAGCAGCTAATGTATCAGTCTGCGCAATCTAGCCACGTTGTCCCATCACATGCTTAAAAGAAATACAGACAAGAAAGTGAATTATAGGTAATTCAGCACACATAATGCACTTTTACCTTTAAACCTCCAATTTCTCTAAATGGTGTAATGATATGATATTTTTTTTTAAGAAGGGTAATTCGCAACACTTCTGTTTTAGCGATTTGTAGAAAGGCTTATGTAGTTTTATAGTATGTCCCAAAGCAGTCATTTTGGGTTATTTATTCCTACTCTTTTCTAGTGAAATCTTGCTCAAAAAAAACAAAAAAGAAAGAAAAACTCTTAGTTCTTTGGGTTTAGCTTTTTGCCCTCTTTATTGTTCTCAAGACTGCCTTTCCTAAAGCTGTAGCTGAGCTGCTGCCACTTCTCATCATTTCTCTACTTAAACTTAGTCCAGACACGATCAATCAGCAGATTGACCTAATAAAAGTCTGCTAGACCTCACCAGCTCTGCTTCCCAGTCACCCTCATTCTGGAAACGTGGTGCCAAGTCCCAGGCTGACCCTGCGTATACCCAAACCAGATCTGGTAATGGATTTTTGACTTTAGTTTTATGTTGCACGTGACCTGCATTCATCTTATGCCTTCTTAGCAGGTATACTCACCTAAATAAAACACTGTTATACATGTCAAAACTACATATGTGCCTACAACATCTTTAATGTCGCTAATGATAGCTTTATCATAATTAGCTTGGCGACCTATTTTACAGAGACCCATGTGAACCCCAGCCCACAACACCCTTTGCAAAAGAGATGAAGTTAAAACAACCAGTAATCACACCTCCACCGAAGACACACTCTAGTTCTACAAATATTTGCATGACTACCACAGGCAAAAAACCTCTGTGTTTTCTAGATTTGTATCTAATCGTGGACTAATCTGTATAATGAATTACAATAGGCTTGCAACATGAGTATGTCTTTCATGAGAAGTCAGAGAAATAACACCTGAAAAAAGAGAACTCTCTAAATTTTGTGCCTTGCTGAACAGGACAGTATCCCCCCTCCTTAGTCAGGTTTCAGGGATTAGCTGTGGGCTGTTATGCTAAAAACTCTGATCAAAGCCTGAGGGGAGCTAGGACATGGAAAATGTTCGATGTGACTTCTTTAAATGCCATGTGATTTTTAAAAAATACCTTTAATAAGAGAAATTTCACACTGCATATATCCCTGACTGCCCAGAGTAAGATTTATAACAACAACAACAAAAAAATCATCCCAAGTTGCCAAAGAAATCAAAGGCAACACTGAAGAAGACAGGTTATTTTTTTCCCATTTTTTTTCAATAGGGAGCAATCAAATAAGATTATATTTTGAAACATTTTATTTTCCCTTTTCTCTGGAATTATATGTATATCTACAGTCAAAAACATTACTTTATACTCCCCAAAACCTTTCTCAAGTTATTCAGATGCTTAATTCCAAAGGAAAATGAACTTTAGAATGTTAATTGTGTATGCTGGTCGTAATATTCCATTATTTGTTTATTAATCATTTTTATTGCTGCATTTTACACTTTACCTGATTATTTACTGGATACTGTAATGAAATTTCACTGCCTTATTGTATTATTCAGTAAAGAAACTAGCAAACTACAAAACTACAGCAATAAAATTAGGGTTATTTAGCAATAAGGTTGAATTTTAATTCACTTATTGGAAGGTGATATTGAAGACACGAAAGACAGTTTACTCGGCATACAGAAAAGGCAGTTCCCGCCCGCATGACAGAAATTAGGAAAGTGTTCTAACAATTTCTTCATCTGAAGTAAAAAGAGGAAGGGAAAAGGGAAAGGAAAACCACAGTATTTTTCCTCAGCAGAATGAATATGGATTACTGCATATTATAAGGCCATTCTCTGAAGAAAATTAAAATTAACATTCCAGCGGATTCCCTTGCCATCAGCACTTCTTCAAGCTTTTATTCCCCAAGGGAGACATTCACAAAACCCACAAGTGATGATGATGAAGAAAAAACCCTGAAACCCAAAATACATAACCCCCATATGGTTTAAAAATATTAATGCATGCATAACATTTATACAGCTTTCCGTTTATGTACAGGTGAGCAGATTTTTCAGCTTCATATTCCCTTCTATAATATGCTTCATATTTGTAATATTAATACTGAGTTTACAAGACAGCTTTCTGGATTTCCCATTACTTGGAAAAACTACATTACCCTAGTGCTTTGAGTCATGAATTTTTTTCCTGAGCTCTACATGAGCTTCACCCTGGCCCTGCCTCATTTCAGTGGCTGGTTGTTTCTTCACTAAACGTGATTCTTGCGCATTTGGATTAAAATCTTAATGCTTCCAGCTAGAGGATGGGGTCATTCTCTAGACACAAATTTGCTTTCTGAACTCTTGCAGCAGTCAGCAGGTGTTCCCTGGAAAGCTCTTTCTATATTCTACCTCATTAATAAACTACTTTATTCTCTTTTAATTAAGACCTCAGCAATTTCATTTCCCTGCAACATATGTTGATGGGTTTGGTTCTCTTTGGAACATCTGAGCAAGCTGGAGAACCAACCAAGCAGACAGTCCAGGCTCATTCACTGTAAGTACCGTCAAACCCCAGAGGAGCAGCCCGTGACAACATGAGGCACGTGTGTGCTCTGTGCAGAGCCAGGTGGCACCGCGTAAGCAGCACAACAGTGTCTGTAACATGCTGTTGTTACTCCTGGCTAAATATATATCTAGCATTCAGCTGGCATATACTCAAAAAAATGAAGTTTTGACAGGTATGAACTAAGTTCTGATTAAAAAAATTCAGCTATTTCATCCAATGTCAGGGTGTCCCCACTTTAAATATGGCAAATTATTATGGAAACCCAACAATGTTAGATAACTTTTTTTATTTTTAAATACGTCTTTTCTCAGTGATGTTTTATTCTCTCTCCAGTCCTTTCCATTATTAAAACAGATATTCCAGTATATTTTAGCTGTGGAATACATCCCTGTTTTTTGTGAACCTAAATTACCTCTATTCTAGATAATGGGAGCATGAGATTATTTTAGTTATTAGTATTGCCCTTTAGCTTTCTGAAGATAGGAGTAAAAATTTCAATATAATGTTTCAGAATGACCATATTCTCCTGACTACACCAAAATAACCCAATTAAATAGGAAGACCAAAGGCTTTTTCTTGCTAATGCAGTGACATTGTGTAGCTTTTATGGAAGGACCATAAAGGGAAATAGAAATACAGCATATTCCATGGTCTAAGATAAAATAGATACCTCTTCTTCCCTAAAAAGCATAAACCACTTGCAATAGGGCATACATACAGTGAATGTATTTTTTAGACATGGATCTTTTTTCCCTGGGACTAGTCTTCAGGTACTTTAACTTATATAATTCGTGAATCTACATGCGAGATGAAGGACAGAAAGGTAGCAACACTGTGAACCAATATAACACAAACTGAAATGACAAAGTGACAGTGATGACTGGGATGAAAAATGACAACATTCATATTAATAAGTGCTAGATGACATTCAATCACTGTCCAGTCCTGGCTAGAGTGAAAGGCAATACAACATTTAGGCACAGCAGCAGCAGAGAGATGACAGTTTTTTAATGCCTTTCACAACTGAAAAAGTCAGCAGGGAAGGGACAAAGTTAGACACATCTGTAAAGAGCTCTTTTTGGAGTTCAGCAATACAGAAATGGCTCAGAAAAAATATATGTACTATTTTTAATTGACCTAGTTAGCTGTATTTTTTTTTAATCCATAAATTAAAAGTTTTCCCTTCACATACAAAAGGGATGAAAAAGAAATTGGTTATTACCCCAAAATGGGGGCATAAGAAATCTCTAGGCTTTCTACATCACTTCTCCAACAGACTTTTTGCAGATTTGATCCATATACTTTCTGGAACAAACTGCTCAGCTAACCCCACTGTGACTGCAGAGTGCAGATTTCACAACAAACATTCAAATCCACTTCTGTTCCTTGCTACCTCCCCCTGCCCCTGCTCCATCTTCCAGGGAGCTACAGCATTATTTCAGGCTTTGTGCCAACAACAGCATGGCAAAATCCTGCCCACAAAGTGGGTGGCCTTTCCTACCCTGCCAGCTGGGAACAGACCTTGTATATAATGCTCCTTGGCATCGGCCAAAACTGTGCCCATGGAATGCACCAACCCAGATGAGCATGTACCAGTGAGTGGTGCCATTTGTTCTCAGGGTACAGACAGAGCCTGGTTATCCCAAGCCCAGGAGGTCTTTATGTGCTTTGTATGAACATATTACAACTGTGGCAGCCATACAACTCTGTATGTCCATATGAAATGCATTTATGTCACACTGACATATTGATCTGCTAGACAGAAGCTGGATTTTTATTGTCAGGGAGAGAACCACAACATTTCCAATGAAAGGCAACACATAAATGTAAAATTATATGAAAATTTTAACAATATATAGATAGGTAAATAGCATAAAGGATCTGAAGTTTGCCACAAACATCAATAAAAATATAACATCATACAGCTGCTCTGGTCAAAGTTTCCACTGACATTATACAGACACACACTTTTCTCTAGTTATCTTTAGTTTTTCAGTAATTATAAACCTTTGCTATATTCTGGCATTGTACAGAGTATCATCAAGTAATTTTTGCTTATGGCCACAGAAGCCAAATATTTCCTGTTACTTGCCTCAGCAAAAGATGTGTTACATATAACACCTTTCATGCCTGGATAAATATATATAAATTTGCTGGGAAATATCAAATGTTAAGTGCCATGTTTTTACAAAGTAGAATGGAAATATATGAAAGCAGCTTGTATTAACAAAGCAATAAGAGCTGTACATTCTTTTCCAGTAAAAGCCAGAAAATACTTGCTGGCAGCAACAGATTTTCTATTGTAGAAGATAGAAAATAAAAAGAAAGTGTTGACTAAAAGAATAAAGTGCAATGATCTGTTTGTTACTGCTGACGTTGTTTACTGAGGGTTTTTTTACCCAAGCAAATTAAAATTTAGGAATTCTGAGGCACATACACCCAAAAATGCTAAAGCAGTGTGTATTTCTGATACACATAGCACTGTTTCATCCCATTCCCCTGCAGAATTGCTCATAGGACATCAATAGAATAGCCACTTTCAGAAAGATGCTGGGGGGGCGGGGGAGCAGCAGCACTGAATCTGTAGGGAGCGACAGTTCTTCTAAAAGCCCATTAATAATCATGCATCTGAATTAAAGATCTAAGATTTTAGCCTGAGATTTTTATATATATGTTTTGCCTCTTTCCTCCCCACAACTTTTTTTTTTTTTTTTTAAGGGCCAAACTGGCATCATGATTGAAATGACAGCGCTCTGGCTAAACAAGGCATTTACCTCATAGCTTCAATAAGTACAGAAAACATTTTCTATGTGGTCTGTGTAGCTAATACAGAAGGTGGCAGTTCTGAGTCTTGGGAAACGCTTTGGTCCTGCCTTTGAATTTGCTGTGGTCTCTCCACAATCAGAGCTTTGGGAATAGAGATAAATCCTACTAACAGCTGAGTGAAACACAGGACATTTGGCAGTACAGGTAGAAGATTCTCATAAAATGCAGCCAAATGGCTCATAAAGACTGCAGAAAAGAGCATCCAATTGCCTACCTCTGGCCAAGTGGCCAATATGCTTAGCTGCCGTACACAAGGGCTTTGCAGACACCCCTTGCGGCAGCCACTGCAGTGCTGGGTGAATGCAACCCTCACCGAACTGCACGAGTTCTCTGCTGAACTGTGTTTTGACACTCTATTATAACGCACAGGCTTTATAGAACAAGGTAATTTAGCGAGACACGCTGTCTTTAAATGAAGCTTCTTCCAACAAAATCTACATGAAAGGATCCAATCTAATGCCATTTAATTCCTTGTTTGTAGAAGAGTCCTCTAGGTACTTCCAGAGCTCTTTTAAAACAACAAAAATGTATATGTATCTATGAAACATTGATGAATCAAGTCCTGCCGTGTCTGAGTAAACATGTAATTTAGATTTACTGTAATGCTTTCTGAATATTCAACAATAAGTTGATTGTGGAAAGCATTTAGAGTTTAATAGCCATATTAAACTAAAATATACTTGCCAGAAAATTACTTTTTAAAAAAGGAGACTCATGGTGTATTAGCAAGTATAAGGATGTGGTTTCTTTCAGACTGTATTTGAGTTCTCTTCCTTAAGAAATTAATCATCTATCCTGCAGCAGAGATCTTCCCTCCCTCTTCTTTTGTACTATACCAAAGCATGTTATATTGGATTAAAGACAAGAATAGCAGACTCATAAAATTATTAAAACAGCATTTGAGTTTAACGTAAGTGTTGGGGCCTAAACTTGACATTAATTGACCATTTTGCTATCATATAGTGTCAAACTTTCTCATCCCAACAAAAAAAAAGCTTTGCTACAGGGATGTATCAGCACTGTGCTCTTTGCCAGACTTCAAGCTCTTCCAGCAGTTGTGAGCCTTGCTGGCTGCACAGATGAGGCGTTTCCCCCAAGATCACTGCTTTTCCTATGACAGAAATCAGTCCTTTCTATTTCCACTTTCCAATGCAACTGTTTCTCTATTGCTTATTCCAACCTGTATCCCCCATCCCTCTCCACCTACTGCTCCCATTTGGCTCAGGCTTGCATCTCTCAGAGTAGCTGTTTCAGTTGGCTGCTTGCTAAGAGTTGAAGAAGGTAAAGAGGTCACTTCGATGTCACCTTCCAGACTGTTATTTGGAGTGGTTATATCCCATAGTATATTTCTTCCCATCACACAATATTTCTCATGGATTTTCCACTCTGGTTCTGCTAAGAACACTTTTCCCAAGCCAGAGTGAAAGACTCTGAATCTACCAGATTCAGTGAGGTTGCATGCCGGGGGTCTAATAAAATAAATGAAGCACTTCCAACAGAATAAAAATATCCTTACAGCTGAGAGACTTTTTATGCCTTAAGAAAAACACATTAAAACAGAGACATAGAAAGACACAGGTTTCTGCTTTACAGGCTATAGGACAGCGCAGCAAAAACTCAGTCAGCTTCAGAGGAGCGCATAATCAACATCAGCCCCCGGACCTACAAAAGCCTTCCTCCAGGCTACCAGCTCAGCTGGCCTTCAGCCAAGCTCTGACTACCTCCCCAAGCTCATCTGCAGGTACTCTCCAGCTCTTCAGGAAGAGAAATCAAAAGAAATTGCTTATCCTTACAAAAAGATAACAAAATAAAGATATTTATCCTATATTTCCCAAGCTGCTAGAGCACAGTTTAGCTTTCAGACATTATACTCAGTATATTCACACAATATATTCATTAATTCCTGAAACTATTATTCCAGCAAGCTATTTTCTTGGGAAAATGCTCTTGCCAAACAGTGTTAACTGTACATGTTGTCCATATAATCGAGGATGAGGGGAGTTATCCATCGTCTCCCAAACTTCTCAATCTCTTTGTGGCATGACAGCTATAAGAATTTGCTTCTAGGCAGCTGGTATTACTGAAGGGGTGAGGGTGGTGTGTGTATGTATATATACAGATAAAACAGGTCTCCAACCCTGTGTCATGAATGTGCTAGCAATGATTTTATGAAATCTATATAGAAAATCCACTGGAAGTTAGGTGCAGAGATACTCTACAGAGTACTAACACAGCTTCCATAAAGAAAAAAGCCTGCTGTAGGAAGAAACAAGGTGAATACTAATATATTTTTTTATTTATGTATTATTTATGTAATACTATGCGCAAACAAAATGCAATGGAGTAGAGGATTCAGTGTTAATCAGAAACATCAATGATTTGTATGGAATGTTTTCATGTTTTGTGATTACACAATATGCGACTGATACTCATTGCAACATACAGGGCAGAAATAACTGCTGCCCCATGCACTCTGGACCTCCTTATTTCAAAATGCTGTTTGTAATTTGTGTGTGTTTATATTTCCCACCAAGGGAAACAAAGCTTAGTTACAAATGGGATGTTTTAGCCATTAGTAACCATCATTAAAAATATTGTTAGAAATTACTGAAGCCTTTTACATTCCCTATGACTCCAGGATTTTTATACTGTGGAAAATACTCCAGTTCCTGGATTTAATCAGATTTTATCAACATGCTGAAACAGAGAGTATACTGCATATTCTAATAGGGTCAAAACAGGGATTCTAACAAGATCAAAATAGGGAGAAAATGTTGAGCCACAAAGCAGAGAAAAGATAATGCAGTGTCTATATAGAGAAATTATGAATCAAGGGGACTCTAGCCAACTATTTTAACTAAAAGCAATGAAATGGGAACAAAAGCAACAGCTTACTCTATGTAACAGTTTAATATTATATGGGGAGTTTCTAATCAAAAGTCAAAAACATAGAACTGATAAAGGAAATACCAAACATACATCAACTACATCTACATGGACAGCTTAACCATCCAACCTGAAAAAACTCCTTCATCTATTTTTGATCAAAAAGTATAAAACTGTATTTCATTTGAGGACTTGATACTGAAACATGACCACCAGTTGCTGGGAATCTTAAAAGTCCTAACTCACCACATGATGACTCATAAATGTACAAAGCAGCCAAGATTTGAAGCCTAAGCAAATCCAGCTCCCTAATGCTCAGCCACCTGAACACTACATGCGAATAAACATTTTCCTCCACTTTGCCTTAAGAGCTGATCAACTCACTGATCTTCCCTGCCGGCTTCGCCTTTCTCAGGACTGCAATGCAGAGGTATTCATGATTAGTGATTGAGCTCAGCTTTGTTCCTGAAGATTTTAGAGATATGCCAATTTAACAGCCTCTTACCACGTTTACACAACTCGACATTCCTTTGATTTTCTTCTGCCTACCAGAGAAGAATGCTAATGACTAGCGCCTGTCTTAATTTGTGTTACAGTGGCATATAAACCCACAAAGATAGAAGCCTGTTGTCTTCATAAATGTCAGGAGTGCTACTCAAGCTGGTTAGGCACTGTGATATTAGAACATTACCAGGAAGCCCCCAGAATACAGTAGAAAAATAACTTACAACATGTAATGAAGAATGTACACACAAATTTCACGGATAATCAAAACAATGTAATGTCTAAGTGCATGGAATGGTTAGGGAAGCTGATAAGGCAGAACAGCCATGGAAACATTTTTTTCCTGAGGGTTTTTTTTGGCAAAAAACAATGCAGATAGGAATTTTATACCTAACTGATGAGTCCAGTGTGATAATAAATCCAGCCTGTTAGCACTAGAAAATAGCTTTTCATGTTGATGGGATGAATGTATGATAAGCTGCATGGCAGGGCTGCAAATTCAGCATGGCTTGAAAACTGAAAACTAGTTTGAGATGTACAGCACATCTGTCTAGGCCCAGCCACGATACTCCTGTGAGATACTCAGTGATGGTTAAGGATGAATACAAACCACATAAGAAAGACCAACTTCCTACAGGAAAGGATGCAATATGTCTTTTCATACTCCACTGAACTGTGCAGGGAAAATATGCAAAGATCATGCTGACATTTTATATTAAAAGTTTTCCTTTTAAATACCACTAGTTTTCACTAAAACCACAGTGTATAGTATCCATTACCACGGAAAAGCGACGTAAACTTGTTTTATTGTTTATTCTCTTCATAGTTATCAGGCCACTTATTTAACTCTTACTGATGTCTTTGAAGTCTGAAGTTCTATTATTAGGCTGATACCACACTGAAACTTTTATAGTTTCCTCTCAATGCTGACTGTGATCAATCAAGAAGGCAATTAATTGTAAGCACAATTACTTCATTTAGGTCCCGGTCATCCGATTGCGACAGCGCATCATGTATTTCTATGGCTCAGTGTTGTCACTTTTATGTGTAACTGGTTTCACAGATAAAACCACAGGTGCCAGACCACAACCTAGGAGTTAAACCTTAAAAGCAAAAAAAAAGAAAAAAACAACAACCCCCAAACCAACCACAAAAAAACAGTGAGGGATTGTCCCTGTGACTGTACTGCTAGTCTTTGCTGGAGTTATTCAGACATGCTAACTTTTCTGACTCTCAAAAAAGGACTCGCAGAAGGTGGAACTGACTTTGCTTCCAGCCACCGGAGATTTGGCACAGTTGGTTCTGGTCTGTTCGGAGCCCTGGGCAAACGGATTTAGGCAGATGAATGGATAGTGCGGACAATGTAAGTGCTGCTTGACGCCATAGACACCACTCAGCTTCTCTGGGTTTCCATTTCCTTACCCATAAATTGCATAGTAAATGCAAAAGGATGTTGCTATAAAAATATCAAGAAAATTGATAAAAATATCAGTTGAAAATAAGCATTTTTAACTTCTAAAGCCAAATGTGTCCCAGGATTCTCCTTTCACCATTTACATAAATAAGCAAAAGAAGCTGCTTTTGTTTTATATGGAAAATCTCGGGATATTGCTTTCAGCAGAACAGTCTAGGCAGTGCAATCACATAACAGCTGCATCTGCTGACAACAATGGCTGTATCAAGGGCTGAATAAAAAAAACTTCTCTCATTTCAATACACTATAGTTTTCAAAAAGTTTTTTCCTCAACTGATTGGAAAATCATTCCCATTCCCTTGCACAAATCATTACAAGTTAAATGTATTTAGTAATAGCTTGTTGGACACAGCTGAAAGAAAAATCACATATGAGGCTGAACAAACTATCATTTTATGACAAGCTATGGCTTTCACTTGATGAGCTATATGCAAAGTAGTCATACGGGAATCCTCACTATACTGTTTTGGGATTAATGCTACATCTCTAGAATTTTAAAAATGACTTTACATCTGTTTGATATCTTTTACAGTCAGTCCTCCTCAGCTGAGTATGATTCACAGCTGAATATGCCAGCAGTTATTAGCCAATTACATGGAGTTCATGCTTTCTTGCATACTCTTGCTTGTGTTACTCATTCTGGCTGCACTATTAATGTGACCTGCAGACCACACTAACACTCAGCTCCTAAATCACAGCCTAATTTTTCAGAAATGCTGAGCTTTACAACTCCAGGGAAAATCTTCCGCTACTTAATATTAGATTTCCAGCCTCTTACATTACCATGAAGTTACTGCAGATGTACTTTCAACAGCTTCAACAGAGCAATACATAAAGGCCCTGATTTAAAATATTCTTTAAATGCATACCGCTAAGCTGGTATAGGATTCTTCAGTCTTCAGCTGAGATGTAAGCTCTGGATTATTAAATACACCACTAAAGAATGCAACCAGGCTTATATTATCATTATTACTGTTATTGTTACAGACTCGTGTAAATAAGAACTACATAGTTACTCCTGAGAGCTTTGTATTAGGACAACAGAAACACCAACTTTTTTTTTTTTTAATATACTGTGTTCTTTCACTTATCACACACAATTTGTTTATCAATATAAGGCATGATAAATATTTTATCATTATGGTTTATTTTACAGAAATTTCAAAGTATTTCTATAAAGTAGTAAAATATGTTTTCTAGGCAATAAAAAAGGGTGTTATTGCAGTATGCAGGTTGGGTGGTGGATGAAATCTTAATTTAATAGTATGTATGGAAACATAAGATGAATAAACCTAGAGTACAAAAGCTAATTGAAGGCATTTATAAAAAAAATGTGTTTACACAATCCCTTAAATATGAATTAAAATTACTAATACTGATTTTGGCAACATATATTCTGAAATTACCTACTTTATAGTAAACTAGAATGCTTTTTCACAGGGGTTCTTCTGTGAAATGTTTTGGCTAACTCTAAAATTTCCCTTTAGCATGATGACTGAGTGGAAGCATTTCCTGCAGCAATCCCTGCCAGAAAACTGTGAAATTGGGTATTAATATGCAAAGTTTAGAAAACCAGAAACAGCCCCTAAACTAACATTGATAGGAAGATTTTTAAGTTCCAAAGCTGAAGGGTGTCAAATTATCACACAGGTAGTTATGTTAGGATAATAACTTTAAAACTAAAAATACTGTTTGCCTCTTCTACTACCATTGCTACTAAAAAAAAAAACCAAAAACCAAAAGGCAGTAAAAACTTCTTAGTTTGACTGACTAGTTAGCAGTATTGAATAAAGACTATCAGGTCACTAAAAAATTATTTCTGTTTTCATGTTTGGAATTACACAATAAAACTTGCCCCCCTTTTGGCATGAATAGTTCAGCCAGCAATATTATTACAACTGGTCAAGTAGTAAACATCTTATTTGTGAGAGATGTGTAACGGATACATCAAGAATATTGTTAAAAAAGGACAAAAACCAAGAGGAAAAATCAGTTAGTTTATCATAACTTTCCATTTCATGCCATAAGAACCTCAGTGTGCCAGTTTACCAGATAAACTGAAAACTTTCTTCCTTCTATTATCCATTCCTAGTTTTCTATTAAAGCTACTAGTTTTCTAGTTAATGTTACCACAGTAGAATCATCTGTTACAGTGATAATCTATAACTCACTGATAATTTCACATATATATGTAAATCCAGGTTTTGGTATCTTTTCTGTCAGCTAAGGTGAAAGCCATTTTATCCATACAACATCATCCGCCTCTCAGCCCCGGTCCTCACCCTAGCCTGCTGGATCTTGCAGGCATACGACCCTATACTTATTTTCCTGTCCCTGGAGTCCCAAATTCTAATGCAAGAGCTTATCACATCCTAAATGAAACCAGGAACCTATAACTCACCCAAAACCAAGCCACTTATCCTTTTTCTTAACCATATAAGACTTGTATGACTTAGCAATAGGCTTTCATCTTTGGCCCTAACAATACAAAATCCTTCACCCCTTGGCAAGCCCAGAAAACCATACTTACCCAGAATTTACCACACTCTTCACTATTAACAATATTCTTGTTAATTGAAAACCAGTAAGCCTTTCTGGGCCATGAGATTACCTGAAATTTACTCTAAATCTAACCCTAGCCTGCTCTGAAACTACTGATAAACTCTTCTTCCCTGCTGGCATTTCACCCCAGCAGGATCCCCCCAAAAGTTTTGCATTCTTATAATAAAAATATATTCAGCATCTACAATACTTTATAGCCCTGACAGGAGCCCAACATCTGAATCAACTCAAGGTCCCCTACAAAGGAATAATTTAACATAAACTAACAGCATCAGCTTCTCTCTCCACCTCCAAAACTGTCTGGTCAGGGCCCTGCAGTCCTTGACGATAGCATCAGATGCACACCCAAGGCTGACACTGGGCTTGAACAAAACCCCAGGACATCTGGTTCTTTGTTCCAAATCCTAACCCTAGGTTGACACCAAAGCAGTGGATTCCAGCCTCAAGGCATTATTCCAGGCCTGTGGTCCTTGCAGGATGGAGTAATAAAACTTTTGCACTGGAATTCAAAGCCCTAACCCCTGATAACCCTTCTGTCGCTAGAACTAGTCAAGAAACACCAGTGATGTCAGCACCAGTGCTGATCTTAGCCCCAAGGTCTGTCACCATTAACACAGTCCTTCACTTTTCCCATCCCAAACCCTAATGTCACTGCAAATATAAAACCAGCCTTTCCCCCACATCACCAGGTGACAAGGGTCTATTCATCTCTAATGTAACCGTAAGCCCAGCTGGCACACACTTCAAGCATTAATCCTAAAATGAATCTGAAGAATCCTGTTTATTTAACCTTGATGGTCTTTAGCCAACCCTGAACCATAAGTTTTCCATTAGTGTCATCACTGGATTTCATCTTATTTCTGTCCTAAAACGTAGGCCAGAACAGGGATTACCTAATCTTCCCTTTCAAAGGATTCCACAAGGTATCTTTAGGACTAGGCTTTGATCTAGCGCTCAGGAAAGAAAGCGGATCTTGATTTATTACTTAATCTTGCGAGGCTGCAGGACAAACATGGACTGTGTGGCAGCAGTAAAAATCATGGTATTTTTCAGAAGGCTGAGCAATGCTCATGGCTAGAGTGTGAAACGGGTTTGGATTCACTATAGAAGACAAACATTTATTGCTGGATCTCAAAAGGCAGAAGTAGAACGAATGCTGGTGGGCCATCCAGTTTACGCTTAGCTTCAAGCAGACATGTATCCAGCAGACTGTGGTTACATCTGGAATTAAAGGTGATTTGGGAAACAGAGGTTGAGGATCTCAATTTACTGCATGCTTCTATACCTGTAAATCTTCTGAAATCCAGGAATAAATTTAGCTGCTCAGGCACTGCTTTCTCAAATACCAGTCCCTATTTTATCATTAACTCTAAATGTACACGAAATATAAATTTTCTGTTTCTTACTCACTCTCACCTAAGCCATCTCTTTCACATTAAATCCTACAAGATCCAGAAACAAATGTATCTATTGCCATTCTATAGCCTTCAACCCTAATCTTTAACACATCCTCAACCTTAATCTTAACATCATAGCAAAGAGATTTTGCACATCCTGGAGCTAAGCACAATCCAATTATCCAGCCATATATCTATTCTCATAACCTTGAACACTTTGTGTGATTCAGAAAAAAAATGAGCTTTTCAGCCAGTTCCCCATATAGCTATTTTTATAGGTTTGAGAATTAGATTTCTTTTGTGGTGTTTGCGCACGTGTGCATATATTCTGTTAGGTCTTGCCAAAAAATCCTATCGTTTCTCTAACAGACATAAAAGCATATAAAGTTGGAATGGTTCAACTTTTAACAAAATGATAGCATGTGTTTTCTAATGGCATAATTAAAGTAATTAATAGTGTAGAGCATTAATTTGCTAGCTTGAAGTATTTGTATCTGAGATAATGACGATATTTGAACTTCAAATGTTCTGATAAGACATTTGTGGATTCACTCAGTGTTAAAGTTAGGTTTTTAAAGATGCATCCAAGATGAAGTTCTTATAATGATGCATATGGCTTTATGCTGCTATTAATATCCACGTAATGTGAATGTAGTGGTAACTAAAATAATAAGGTTCCTTAAGTATACATTATCAGATATGTGAGCATGTAATTGGAAGACATTAGGAGATGAAAATACACATTCAAAAGAGCTGGTTTAACAAATCTTTTCTGAAAATGAAATCCCTTTTAATCTTCTTTGTCAAAAGCCATAAGACTGGTGAGCACATGAAATTGTTTGATTCAACTTACAGGGCAGGAAGTTATATCTAGGTTGTTTTTACTGTGAAAATATTCAACAGTATCATCAATTTAATTTTTTCTTGTGCCTCTTCAAGTTTTCAATGAAATCATGAAATATTTAACTCATTTTTTGGCATTGCAGGCAATACATAGCAGATATTTAGTCAACGGGTATTTATTTTCCTTTGCTTTATTTTTAACACAATGATACAAAAAGATACTTCAAATGTCCACATGTTCTCTGTAACCCAATTCAAGACTTAAAATCATCTCCTTACATTCATTACACAGAACAAGGATCTACTTTAGTTCTGCAAAACAGTATACCGAAACAACTGCTAGCTGACTTGCACATTGTCGTGTGCTCTTACCACTTGGCTACTCAAGAATATTGCTACTAGCTGGTCTTCAAACAGCTGCTCCTGTTTAGGCAGGAATGAATATAATTCAGGAAGGAATAGGGATATTCTTTTTTTTTTTTTTTTTTTTTTTTTTTACTGCCTTAAAATCCAGTTTTCGCATGCAGAAAATACACAGGACAGCCATTCATAAACTCATGAGAGGCATGAAGAAGGTAACTTGACAATGAACAAGGCAGAAAGGGCTGCTGCAGCTTTGAGCAAATGAACCAAATTCTCCACCAGCAGGGCACAGCATAGCAGAAGGAATCCAGGTTGGCTGGAGTCAGCCTTATGTATTTTTTGTGTGTAGTTTGGTTTGCTTATTCCCTTACCTTTGTGTAGGGGCAGTGGGAAGACAGACACGGGGAAGGGAATATAAGCTTGCTGGTTTTCTTTTTTCCTTCCAGGCTTCAACTCAATAAGCTAGAATACACTTCATTATAACCTACCTCGTCAATACCACATGTTCATACTTCCTTCACCCGTTTAAAGATACTATCATTTTTATTACAAAACAGTAACGTTTGATAGTCAAGGAAAGCCCAAATAGTCTAAAATAGTAGACACTGAAGAAAGTGTGTATTACTTAAACTTATACACAGGCATGTCTTCTTAGAATTTTTTTTTTTTTGGGGGGGGGGCAGTGTAAGAACTCACAATTACTCTTTATCACTACTGTCAGTCTGCTGAAGTAATGAATCCACACAATAGAACTAGTAGAACAAACCATATATTGTAGGACATTGGTCAACTGTGTTAATCCCAATCAGTCAGGAAGGCTTTTTAACTTAAACTACTAGCTTTTCTCTAAAGCTGATTAAGACAATCCATATAATGATCCAAAATCCTAGTAGTAATTAGGTGGGGAAAGTCTCGGACTGTGGCAGCCAGTTCCTCAGTGAACTTCTGACAATAAACCTCAGTGCTCCTTGCCCTTGACTCAGAGTAGTTATCCACTGTGTCCTGACTCACATTCATACAAGCTCATCCTACTCCTCGCTGCAGATGCTATGCAACGTATATAACAGATTCCAGCATGACAGCACAAATGTGCAATTCCTATTACCTCTACCCATAGACACAGTTATCAGATTCATGCAATAGTACAGAACGTGCATTCAGATTCATAGAAGCATCTTCACAAACTAATTAAATAGAAAGTATTGAAAGTATTTCTCAAACCAATTATGGGGGGGTGGGGAAGGAATTAAAATATTACAAAATCATCAGCTGAAGATCTAGCATATACCAGACTATGATCATGGAATAGTCATGTCAACCAAAGTTCTGGACCAATAGTTTCTACTTGCATTTTGACTTTTTAAAAATATCTTGGTCAGAGTCGTTTGAAATGACACAAAAAATCCCTTATTCCTTTAATGCCAAAATTCCTTTAACTAAGTTAAATTGAAAAAAATCTTAGAAGTTTGAAGCCTCAAGAAAAGAAGTACTTTTACTTGATACCAGTGATTCTATCAGTACCCAAAAAAAGGATATCAGTAAGTCTGTCACTATACTCATTCATTCAGAAATAAAAACTCAACCCAAACCAAACCACAAAACCCACACATTCTTAAGGATCAAAGCCACAGAGAACATAAAAAAAATATTTTTCCTCTTTATCTTTGTTTCCTCTCATTCCAACTTCTACTCTTCATCTGAACATACTGGCCTTTTGCCAAGGACAGATACCATCTGAACAGGCACGACTGGAAAAAAAACCGACAGGTTTTATGTCTTCTGCGAGTTCCATCCATCCAACTGCTCAGCATGACTACCGTGAATAAGGACAGTTCTTTCTTTTTCTTAACAAGACATAAGGAAGTAATCTCTGCAGCTTTATTTCTTTCCTGCTGGCCTGAAATGCTGAAAATGAATAAGCATGCTTCCTTTATTGTAAATTATGCAAACACCATTCCCAACTCTCTTGCTTTATATAACAAATAGGTTATTCACAGGCAAATGCCAAAGTGCCACAGTCACCATTTTTCAATTCATTGCAATTGACATCTTTAAAATGAGAAATCATTTTAACTTAAGAAAGCAAATGACTATATTAAATATAATTTTCTGCATTTTTAAAACAAAGTCTAACAAGATATGTCTTTGGGATGGCCAAATCTTCACAATTTTGCCCAGCTGTTTTAAAGGTGAGCTACTCAAAAATACCTTTTGATTTCAGATCAAGTTCCACTTCAATTTACTTTAGAATACGTCTTAACAACACAGTGCAAGGCTGGGTAGGTAGCCAAGCTAGCACTAAATATAGGGCTATAGTCAATGTACACCCCAACTGTGACAGCACAGCATTTCTCAACAGAGTAAATCGGGTTATGCAGAGCAGTGTTCCTGTACTCCTAATCTGCCTGGGATACCTCTGAGCCACACTACGCTGTGGTATGCAGAAAATTCTCCAGGTATTTAAGTGACTTTCAGACAGATTTAGATACTGATGATTAGGGGCCTAGAAAACTTTTGAAAATATAACTCAAAATTTGCTAAAGCACTGAAGTATGTCAAGTGTTTTAAAACCAAGAGCAAACTCCAAACAAGTCATTAGATGAACATAAAGAAAAAGCTTGTCCCTTACCCTGTAAACTCTTTTCAGACTTCCTTTGTGATTCTTGGAGGATCTCTTTATAATTTTCACACAGTATATTACTTCTCATTAACCAATGGTAGTATTTTGAAATCTCACAACCCTAATTAAAAAGCGATCCACAGGTCTTTTGCTTCCCACCTTTCGTAAACTTTACATTCATTACTCCCTCAAACTTGGAATAATCAGCATATTTGCTGCTTTATGTCTGGATTCCAGCGCCTGAGCCATTTATATAGGTTAGAAATAGAGCTAACAAGTAACTGCTATGAGAACACAATTCTCTCTGCACTTACACATACTGAATGAGTCCATTCTCAAATCCAAATTTTTATCTGTCTTCATAGTCTGCACTTGGGCTTTAAAAAGCTTATACCATTTGTGGAAACCTGCCATGTGGAACACAGCTTTATGTAAACCCTAATGGTTTATGTGTCACACTGGCTATTCTGATCTAAGGTCAAACTCTGCTTCCCCTACTTGCACATACTTCTGTGCAAAACAACAAGGAGTAGCATGAAGTAAACCTGTTTTTCTCTGCAGTTTTGAAAATTAAATGAATTCTGTTACACAATAGACATCAAAAGAGGACTGCAGCAAGTGCATGTATAACAGAACATTTTGTGAAGAAAAGCATCTACAAATGAGATGCATGACAAAGCAACTCAAAAGCATATCGGAATTAAAAGGAACATTCTAGGATGATATAATTAGTGATATAAAATATCACTGTACATTAGAGAAGGAAGCATTTAAGAATGAGGCACCAATACCTGCTCAAACAAGAAGTTTTCATTGTATCATAAAATTTTTCATTTTTTTGGAACAAAATTCTATGACTTCTTAAAGAGATATTTTAGAATGAGTTGTAGGAAGGGCAGTAAGAAAGTGACATCTGTGTAGATATATGCTTTGAATATCACAAGGGATAGACCCAATAGTGTAAAGCATTCACAGAGGGCCATAGCAAGAGATCAAATAAACCACTTCTGCTGCAATATACATCCATATTTACTCTGGAATGTTTCTCAGATTCACCTTTATGCAAGCTCTTAACTTGGTAATTCAGGGACTTGCCCCTACATTGCTTCTAAAAATAAGATCCAATAATTCAGGCCTTAATGCAGCAGGGTTTGGACAGTACCCAGCACCGAGGATTACAAATTGCTAAGACTTGCCTGAACAAGCTACTGTGAGATACCAAGCCTAAAGTAACTCCCCAAACATGCTTAGGGGTAGCATGTATACATGTGTGCAGCACCACCCTCATACCTGAGTATTAACTAAGTTTAAATGAGTAGGAAAGAGCAAAAGGTGACGAAGGCCCTGCAGTGCAACCACAGATACAGTTACTTCAACTAGCACCAACAGCTCTTGTTCCATCTGTGAAGGACTGGAGTGTTTTAAACTCCCACCACATTCAAGGTAGTGAAGACCAGGTAGCCTTTACTGAAAGGTCTGGTGACATTAATAATACACTTCCACCACAGAACTCAGGTGTGATGATCCAGCAGTGCTTCTCTGAAGCTACTCGCAAAGAAAAGACTGCTTTCTACTCTAACAACTTGCTTAGCATGTCCTGCAAAGCTGCCCTCAGGCAACTCTTGAGGACCACTGGGAAGTCTGTAGCAGAATAAAAAAAATGAAATAAAATCATATTTTACAGTCATTTTGAAAGTTTATACTTAATATAGGACTTAAACATTATAACCACAGAATGCATGATTTCAAATGCTGACCATTATTAGTGTATATTAAATGAGATGTTTAAAATGGATGTAACAACAATATTTAGAGAGACTTTTCTGAACCAATAAAGTTTCAGTTCCAGCACATATAACTGTGATGTTTGCAGGCACATCGGTAGACTGTGAAATTTAGCTGAAGGAACAGCTGATACCCCTTTTCAATGCCATCATATCTTCAACTTGTTTGGTTTCTTTTAATATTTTCACTAATTGTTCACTACTAATGCTTCCCATTGTTTTTCCAAGTTAGCAGTTCACAAGAGAATAACTGTATTTACCTTCTTTTGTTCTTTTAAATCTGTTTCGATTACAGAGTAAGAGCCTAACATTTCACTCCTCTTTCTTTCTTCACAATTACTAACAACCTCCAAGCTTTAAAGACATAACTGCATAATTATTCCAGCATCCTAATCATGTCAGAATGCAGCTACCATTTTAAATCATGTTCTCATACCTCCCTCTGCCCTAAAAAACTCATGTGTACAATTCTTCATGTAATGTAAAAATTGCTTTATAGGGTAAGATACTATGAAGTCACTTCCAACGCTACAATGCACAAAACCACCCTCGGGGCACAAGTGACTGACAAAAAGGATCAGGTGGCATGAAAGGACAACATGTCTTTTGTAGTGGCAGCATTTTCTGTGAGGGCATCGAGGCTTAGATCTCCTGAGGAATGCAGTGCCATGCTGTAGTGATTCTCAGACAGCAGATGTACATAGATATACAAATTTCTCATAACAAAATATATGTCAGAGACAAAGTATTCAAATAATCAGGCAGTTTCAGTTCACTGCAGATTTTACTGAGCAAAGGACCAGAAGTCAGCTACCCTATCATTAGTATAACTTCTGCTAGGATCCGAAGAAATTCGAAAGAATTTCTTTGAAAGAAAAAAGGATGCCAGCATCTGAGTTCTACCATGCAGCAGCCATGCTCTCGCTCTGTGTAGTCATGGTTATTGACCTTCCTGTTGATGTACACGGGGAAAACAACATAGAAAGAGTAATTGATTCCTTTTCTGAAATATAATCATATTCTTAATCAGGTACTTGCATGAAAATTATTGCAAATATCAATTGGGATTGAAAGGAAATAGAAATAGGTAAAGTTTAGGCTCAAATTTTATAATCTGAAGTAAAACTGATGTGGTACCAATAAGAAATTTGACAGAGATAACATAAGAACCTGAGAGTACTCTTTTAGATTTTACAAACTAAATGAATGATTTTGTTGTTGCTGACAAGGTGCACATGCACACAAATTTCCAGGCAGATATGGGGCAATGACATGGTGTCTAAGAGCTTGGGAACAGCCATATCCAAACAGCCTCTCGATTCAACCTTTGTTCTTATCAAACAATACAGACAAATCATCAGTGATAAAATCTGATTGTGTCCAGAGTGCAAAACCAATATCTTCTCTTTAAATACATCCTACATATGGGAAAATTGGAATTGAGTCCTACTTTTAAATGTAAACCAGGCAAGCATAATTGTACACATGCTTTTGACAGGTGTTATGCAATAAACACATATCCATGTGACAACTTTTATAGCATCTCAGGTAAGTGTGGAATTCCTCAGCCCTATTTATAATTTTAAAGAGTTCTCAAAGTACAAGCCAGCTCAGAAAAATTCTAATTTCAAAAGTAAAATGTGTCTTAAAAGCAAAAAGACCAGACGAAGTTATAACTACTGCATATGCTGACTGTAGCAGCACTGAAGTCTGCATTTTATTGCTTTGACTCTGATCAACTGCATGCAATCAATGCGAATTATTACAAAAGAGTTAGGAGATAATTTTGAAAATATGTCAGAAATGCAAAAATTTGAAAGTTAGATGAAGTTCAGATGGCTGTATTGATTTTGAAAAGGTTTGTAAATTACACAGAAATATCACCCTGTTTCAAAGTAGACCTCAAATCTTTTGAAGCAAGTTCTAATATTATACACAGTTCCCAGTCCTGCATTTCCAGTTGTGAGCAGACTTACTCTTAACCCTTAACCTGCCTGTATGGTAACTTGTACTTGAAAGTGGGAATGAGGTCCTGTGTTACTAATGCCAGCATACTGGCTCTATAGCCACACTCATTTGGAAGCCTTCTAGACTAGTTCATTAAGAAATATAAGCACAGCCTCAGTAGCTAGTTATCACTCAAATATTGTTATTTTATTTCTAACGCATACTGACACTGGAAAGAAGGTACTGTCCTAAACCTACAGTATGACTGCCACAGCAATAGCTACCAAGTCTACAACCTAACCAGTATGCTACTGTATTTTGTTTTTCAATGGTTCTTGTCAACATTTTATTTTAGTTTCTGTCTACATGAACAAATTCTCTGTATCAGGCTCAAATCTTATGCAAATGAATTTTTAAAAATCAGTTTCATTCAGGTTCACACACAACTAAGCTTTAGTAAGTATTGCAACAGATCAAATCTACATTTTGAATTTTCAGTGAGATCCAAAGAGAACCAAATATTTTAAGTGTCTAGCTTTCAACGGAAGAATTTAATAAACTCTAGTTCCTATGCTTATGCCTATGTTGAAGTTATATGATAAACCTGCTTCAGTAGGGATGTCAAACAAAACAACGTGAGTCTACTACATTCACATAAAAAAGTGCTATTTTGCCTTGTGACTAGGTGTTAATAAAATATATGGGAAAACCCAAAAGGCACACAGTGGCAATTACAGGTGAAATCACCAGACTCCAGACTCTCTGGGGGTAGGCCATTTTCTTTCATTTGACAATAGATATTATATATATTTATGGTGATCTAAACACACTAACACATGATAATTAATCGAGTAAAATAGGATGAATGACCCTGAGGTCTGGTTAGTATTTGCAAGAAGGAAAATATTTTAGTTACCATTTGACTGTGGTTGACAATGTGGATGATAACGAGCCTCCTGGCTCCTGCAAGCAAATGTTCCCAGCCCTAGTTGTCTTCCCCCTCATACCTTTACGTAATACTATAAGAGAAGCAACATCGTAAACAATAGCTGTCATTTTCCATTTCACCTTCAACAATTGTCTGTGTCTTCCTAGAATTTTCCTAACCTCTAGGAGTTATTGGATCATCAATTTCAGCCTATCTTCAGTACCTTTAAATTGCATGACTGGAAATCAAGAATCGAGGTCCAGAAGATCAGTAGTATAATACTTAACTATTTAATGATTACTTTGACTCAGAGAATAAATTCTGTTAGAAACATTTAAAATACACTGAAGCTATATAGGTAGAATTAACATTTTTTTTCAAAAGGTAAATAGATTGCTAACTTATTATTTGAAATGTGAATGTTCAAATATTAAATTCCTTCCTTTTTTCAGTAAACAACCAGATTAGAGTGTAATTATTATTAAAGAGAATGAAATCATGATTCTTAAGAATTATTACAGGTAATTACAAAAGACATTAAATATAAAGATGAACTCCTTTTCAAAAGAATAATATTTTTCCTATGCATTTAAACTATGCCTTTATTTCTATTAACGAGGTGCAAAGTAACAAGACTGGCCATTTGAAAAGCTAAAAGTCTGTAATTGAACAATTATTAGTGTCACACTGCCTAAGGGCACTATTTGTCAAGAGATTTATATGATGGGCAATTATATCCACTCAGCCTTGAAGGATAGATAATATCTTCTAATGGAAACAAATTACCCTTTATGTTTAATATTTTAAAAAAATTTAGAAGTTTAGCATCTCTTTTTTTATTATTTAGATCTTCCATACTAGAGTTTTTGAGAATATCTTTTTTCCCCACTATAATTTCACTAAGGTACGGTATGGAAAAATTGCCTGTGTCAACTCATTATCTTAATTACCTCACCAAAGGAAAAAAGTAGGGGATTTCTTTAATTCACGTCTTCGGTCTGTTATGTTTTCTATAACTTTCATACTGTATAGAATTGCATACATAATCCCTATTGAAAGACAGAAGCTTAACAAACACACAAACGTTCTTCAAACCTTTGCACATATTTAATTACAAACTTATTTATTATTAAATAAGCCTTCAACAGAATGCCATGCAAAAAAAAAAAAAAAAAAAAAAAGAGAGGAGATATCCAAACCCTTGACCTTTCTTTCCAAACTGCTTTTCAAGTCCTCAAGAAGTGCAGAGAAAACCCCCACCCCCTGCTCCATATGCAGCTTTATCACTCATAAACATAAAAAATTAAAAAAGAAAAAAAAAAAGAAAAGCATTGTAATCACCTCAAATAGGAAAAACTGTGGGTGGGCTCTTACAGCATAACACATTTTGTAAAGTTAAAATTCTAAAATAGGTTAAAAAGAGCTTTAAAAATATAAATGCAATTATTTCATAATGCAGAGGATTTTTCTTTTGTTTTCTGTTAATTTTAAAACTTAGACTAAGTAAACTCAAGGAACCTGATTAGACTCAGTAGGCCATGATTTGTAGGTGAAACACTTAAGTAAAGGAGCTTCAAACCCTGGCAGGACACTGATCCAGAGCCTGAAGGATAGTACAAAGTACCAAAGGCCTATAGGTGTGGTTTTTCCTCTATCTACGTAATGTGTAGAGTGATTAGTTCTGGAACCATTCATTAGACCTTCACATTGTGTGCTTCAAGTACTGCCTATCCCTGGAGAGGTGAACTGCAAACTGGCAATCTTGCCATAGATTTTTAGATCAGAAAGGTCCATATGTCTCCTTAAAACATTTCCAACACAGATAATCAACATAGAACTTACATGGAAGGCCAAAACCCACAAATTCAGCCTGTCACAATGAGAGCAGAGAGATCTGCAGCATTACAAACATTGTGTGTTTTGCTGTAGAAAAAACAAAAATCACAAAGTAACCAGCCCTGTCATCCTTTTGTGGTAGATAGGGCAGTATAATATCAGTGCATTGGCAAGTACTAACATTGTTTATCATAATCATGAGCTAGACATAATTAGGAAATGAAATTAATTGTTACATCAAAACTACTATGAGTGTGCACACTGCTTCACAAGAAGATAGGAAAATCAATAGCCACATATTAAGAAGCAGGACTGAAGGCCCACTTCATGCATGAAAAGAAATCTTTCCCAGGAAGGATCTGGGATCTGCCACTCATTATCTTTGGCCACCAAAATGAATTAAGCAGCAAGGCGGTAAATTCTGTGTTTGCAAGACTCACTCCACATGCTCCACTGACACACTGCTATTATCGAAGTCTGAAATGCTCTTCACTGTTATTATTTGTGTTAAATAAAACACAGTAGTAAACACTTCATTCTTTTCGCAAATTCTGTTTCTGTCAGCTCAACCATTATTGTTTTCTTCTTGTCAGTTTCAGCAAATAGCCTACTAAGAAGCTATCTGCAACTTAATTAAAATACACATTATTAACGTCATGTTTATATGGAAAAATCTTTGGCAAAATAAGTAGCCTGTAGCTTTTGAAGCAATTGCAATTAAGTCTGTCAATATGTTCTAGCCACTGAAATACATGAAGAAAACAAGACTAAGTGAAGCAATTTGACCTGCTTCAACCACCTCCGCAAAAAGTGGCATTTCACAGAACATTTGATCTAGAAAAGTACCCATGGATCAATTATAAGAAACTCTCAGTTGTACAACATAACATATAACTGAAGGCACTAGATAATTGAAAGCCAAATTTCTTCAAACAAAATGGGTAAAATCCCGTCTCAGTTTGGATACATGGGAACTTTACCACTAATTTCAATAAAGCCTTCATTTCTTGGTAGTACAGAAGAAGTAATCCTAATTTAACTACAGCATAAGAAGTGGCTGCTCCAAAAATATCTAGCCAGATGAAAGCACCCCAAATTCCAAGGCTAATCTTTCAAAGGGTCTGTTGGTGTTGGAGGTTCCCCCACTGCCACCCCTCAATTCCATGACTGTTCTCTTCTGGTTTGATTAGTAGAAAGCTCAGCCTTTTTCCCTGGATGCCAAACATCACCACAGTTCTTACCTGACCTTCTACCTCTGAATCACTGTAGGGGCTGTGAAAACTTTTCTTTCCATTTCAGTAAGATCACCCTTTCAGAATTACTTTCCATATTATACATGTCTTTTTTTTTTTTTTTTTCCAGAAGAGTGAATTTTCCACTTACCATTTAATCACTTTTCATTTTTGACCAAGAAAACCATTCTTCTTTTATTTTCAATATTTTAAAATACCATGTAGTTTTAAAGAAACAGGTATGAAATTGCCCAATCCCCGACATTAATATGCAACTCTTTTAACTTCTTGTAGTCACCACTAACAAATGTGAAATTGATTGAAAATCCTTTCTTATTGTTTCCTGGCTGGTACACTTGACAGCATGATGTGCCTAAGATACATTTGTTCTTCCCTTCACGTGGAACAGGAACCTTGGGGAGGTGAGCTGAAGCAAAGGCTCGGAAAAGTTCTTTCCATTTGGGAAGTGGCAGGAGGGGAGGGGGGGCGGATTCGGAGGCTGAGAGGCTCTGCCACAGCACTGGGGAAGGTACAGACAAGTGCATGTGCTCAGACAGCTGCTGCGGAAAAAATTCAAGCAGCAGATTCAAGTGGTGGACTTCTAAACATGTTTGATTTAGACAGGAGTTAGAGCCCTGAAAATCAGGGATCTTTTTGTTTTAGCTTGAAAATACCTCTGAAATATTATCCATGGGAAATTTCTCTAATATAAGTATACATTATATACACACAAAAATATATAAGCATTAGCCTATCGGTATAAACATTATGAACAGGCCAATCAGTGCCACTCTTTTAGGAACTGTGTATCTCACACCAGTTCTGCCATTTGCAAGTTTGGCTTTTTCTCCTATCCTGTAGCAAGACTAGAAGAGAAGATATATCAAGGTTTGATTCCCTCAGTGTTATAATGAATGAGGTTAGGAATAAAAAAATAATCAGAATACATTTCCCAATCCCCTCCAAAGTGAGGTCACGTAAGAGGGACAGGTGCACATAGGCATACATGATGGGAAATGACCAGAGAGACAGGAAGAGAAGATGAGATGAGGTGGTAGTCAATAGGTTATTCTTTTAAAGGTCCCAGTAGATAGCACTGCCTGTAGCATAGATGAGGTTTGCCAGCCACATCTGAAGCAGAAGCTGCTGTGAAAGGGGAAGGTTGCTGAGCTGCCCTGTAAGCTATGAAACGTCAGTACAATGGCAAGGTAACATGAGCACAACAAAATGTGCAGCAGTCCTGCTGAATGCATACATCTGACATACCTATGAAAAACAACAGATTTTCTTCATCACCTGTCTTTGTGAATGCCAATGTCTAGCTTTATGGTTTTGAACTTCATAAAATAGTAAATGTTATTAAAAGTGTCATTATTATGCAATTTAGACTGAATAAAGTGTTAAACCACTGGCAGAAAGGCATGTAAATAGAATATTTTAGAAGCAGATCCAGTGTTTCAGGTTTTTTATAAAAGGTGTTCAAAATCTGGCATATACTATTAAGCTTTTGTTACTTTGAATTCCCATACTGATCCAGGAAAAAACAAACACCAAAGCATCCACTGCTCTCTGGGATGAAAATCCCAAAAGTTAATTAGCTCCTTTGTTAACATATGTATATATATCATAATAACTGTACTGAGAAGATATGTAGATTGTCTACTAAAATGTTACATTATTTAATATTTGTATCTCACTGTTACTCCACTTATCTACAAATACAGGATGGAAAAGAGACCTATCACTCACTTATAGTGACCAATTACACTTTTACTCACCATTTTATTGGAACATTAAAAAAAACAATTTATATTTAAGGTAATTCTCAATTCTTGAGCAAAATAATAATTGCAGAAAATTTTTTGTATCCTCAAATAAAAAACTTATTGCTATGCAACATCTTTGAAGTTAATGTCGGATCAGAGGCAGACAACTGCATCCAACATCGCTGAATAGCCACATTAGCAGGATGTTTCCAATAAAGATAATAAAAATTGTGAGCATTTAAACATTGTTAAAAATAAAATGCAAAATATTCTATCCAGTGAAATGACTTGTGTGATTCCATTAGCACTCTTGTTTCAAATATTTTCAGACTCAAGCCCTGTCTACACTATTCGTTTCCATCAATGCACACCTGTAGCAACTGCAAGTCCCAGTTTTCATGTTAGAGAGACAGCCAGATTCAAAATCATAATGACACTCCAGGTGCTTTCTATAACCACAGACACGCAGAAGTTTTGAGAAATTGTGAAAGCAATGAAATACGAGAGATCTTAGGAAAGTCATAGTCTCTTCAGAGCAGCAAACAACATGAGTTTGGATTTCCTGACTTACGAATGTTCGGGAATGAGCAAAACATCCACAATACCCTGCCTCATGAAACAAACCCAAAGAAGCTCAAAATGTATGTTTTGACTCAATGTTTTCTTCAAGAACAAACTGTTGGAGCACATTAGATAAAATTCTAGACCCAGTGCATACAATGACATAACTTCTAGTGATTTCAACAGAGCCACAATTTCATCTCAGGGCCACCCGCCTCATCATGGTCCCTGTCATGCATTCCATGAGCTACTATCAGTGCATATAACTGTTTGGAGGCATGAAGGATGTAATATAAACCTTTCAGAGAGCAAAAACATGGACTAAGGCATTATTTACATCATAAAATGTAATGTAATTCAGTTATGTTTTAAATACACTCATTTAATAGATGTTCAAGCACCATTTCATGATATAATACCCTATATTTGCAAATAAGGGATAGGATTATGGGATTAGAAAAAGCAAATACCCCAGATTACTCTAAAAGGATAGAATCAGTACTATATTAGTTCACAGTTTTAACACTGTGTACTGTACTGCGTACAATGGTACTCTTTGATAATATGAACCAGACAGCAGACGATTTTATAATGAACAATGCTGTGATCTCTGTGAAAGAAGGGATGATTACAAAACCAACTTTTAAAATTTGTTGGGTTATGTCCTTTAAATTATGCTTCATCTTTATATTCAGACACAGGAACAAGAATCACATGGTAATGTGGAAACAACTGTTTGCAAGGTGAGAGGAAAAATACCCCATTCATGTGAATAATACAAACAAAAAGAGATTAAGGTATATAAAAACAGAATATTAATCCTATATTAACTGCAGTTTTATATATATATATAAAATTTATCAATGTAAGTTGTAAGATGTTACCAGAGAACAATTTCAGACAGCAAGTAGACAAAAAACTAATTCAAATTTTCCAACTTCTACTGCCCAAGCACAGGCCAATACTATTAAAATAACAGTAAATTAATTTTGATTATTTCTATAAATTTGAGCAGTGTAAAATTTAAGAGTTTAATGCACAAAGTGCACCTTGCTAGAGACTATTTTTCATTAGCAAAATGTTGGATCAACATTTCATTGCAAGTAACTAATGGGTATTTATATATGACACAGCACAAACAAAGGCTTCCCCCTCTGCTAGGAATTCCATTTAAGAGTCATTGAAAACACAACCCCCAAATTACTGAAATTACCTAGGTAAATAAAGTCATTATAAATCAAAACAAAATGAAATATTCAAGCAGCACACACTAAAATTATTATCCAAGACCAATTCCAACAAGCTGCCTCTGATTACTGTAGTACCCACTTAGGAAAAGTCTAGGTAAAAACAGAACTGCTGAGAATTAAAAGCTCCTTTGCCTGCAACCTGCAAAAGCTGGTATTGACCAAAAGTGCCCCAAACACAAGTTCAGTTTGAACTTACGAAGAATCCTTTAAAACTGACTTCAGATAGTGTTTTTTTTCCCTCCTTTTTTTTTTTTTTTGTCAGATACCTGGTTACAGATGTCCAATAGTAAAATTTAAGTTACAACATTCAAGTTTCATTTTCACCGCTAAGAAAAAGCATTAAAGCTTTCAGGAGAAATAAAGTATTTCACTGGTTTATTAAATGCTCTCTGCAAAGACACCTTCACAGGAAAGCAAATTCCAAACTGTTTTCATGCCTTGAAAAACCTATTTTAAACATTTTTCACTCTGCCAGAGTAGCAATGCAGATAATATATATCTTACAGAATACCCCAATGACCAGACATTCACATTTGCTGAAGTATGTACTATTGTCTCTCAGAGAAAAATATACTTTTTTTCACATTCTGAAAATTTTTACATCTTCTCCCAAAAATGAATTAGTGCAACAAATGCTTCTTAAAGAATAAAATATAATCTTAATATTACCTAGAAGGAAGATAGGGAAATTATAGGTGGCACAATATTTCAGACCAAGGAATGATTTGATTAAAGTGGCATTTGAGACGTGAAAACTGCCTCAGCTCTCTGAGCTATAGGTCTACTTCTATTTTTGCACTAAACTTCTACGCTATCAATAGTCATAAACCCCATCCTAACATAAAGCTATGAAATTACACTAAGAAACTTTTCAAAAGTGCTAGTCTCACAATCCAATGGAAAAATGAAGTAGAAACATTTTATACTTGTAAGTGCATAGAGTCCAAATGTAGGCAGATAAATTAGTCTACTCACAGACATACATAAAGTACTATCTACCTCAGTGTCACTGTAACAAAAGCAAGAAACATCAAGTATAAAAAAAGTCTCCATGCAGTAATAAGCATGCTGAAAACTGAAAAGAAAGGAAATGCAGGACTGAAGTTGTAAAAACAAAGCACACACACACACACAAAAACTTCCCAACAACCAAACCAAAGAACTACCCCCAGCCCTCCACACACGCAGAGAATGGTCAGGCTTAATATGTGTGATTTCTCAGGGTAGCTCAGTGATGTACTAAGCGCAATAAGACAGTACCCCTGTTCACTGAATTATCCTTACCACTCAGAAGGTACAATCTACATTTTATTTGCTATGACTATGTTTCTTAAGTGAGAAGCCATAGAATGGCTGGTAAGCAGTTTCAATGGGAATTGCAGCAAGTCTTCTGAATTAATACTTAGATCATGCTTCAACCTCAATCCATCAGTAATTTTTTACATCTTAAGGTTCAAAAAGTATTCAATAATAAGTTTTCAAGTATCCTTGGATAAACTCCATTACTCCTTCATCTCAAATTTAACAGTCTGCTTTGAGTTCTTCACCAGATACAAAGTATCTTGTGTGATAATTTTACCTGGCCTATGCAAATTTCATGTATTCTCAAGCTTCTGGAAGCATTTCACATCCCTTTCACCCAGTAAACAGCAGGGCTAGGGTAGACTGGGATCAAACACATTGTGTCCTGACAAGAACTTAATTACAATCCTTTGAAAAATGTGTTTTTTATTGAATAAAGAACCTGAAATGTAATCCTTCCTTCCTTACAAGTGGAAAAGACTGAGTAGGGTTTGCTTTGCATTATCTGAAATCTATTTATAAGCCTCCAAATGCATCTAAAATAGGGACAACCTGAAAACCTCACAGCTCACAAAAAGATACTCACATTATGGTGACTGACAGGAGAAACTGGGGCTATGAAGGGAGGCTTCAGGCTAGAGGAGATATGCTGCAAGAGAAGAAAACTAAACTCAGATTAAGCTGGTACACTGGACATCATTAACTATTTTTCAGACTTCTTCATAAATAGGTGGTTATTCAAAAAAAGATAGAGTTGTTAGTGTATTTCCAAACATTCTAGATCATGTACTATATAAACGACACCTTTTATAATTCAGGATAGGCAGGGCTAAACCTAGATTGGTTTTCTATTTAACTCTCTGATGTGACTGACCTTTAGATTAAATTTGGTGGAATAGATTTCCCATTAATATTAAATGACACACAAAAAATTTACCTCTGAACTCCAGACTTAGATTTCCTTGGGCTTTTGATTATTTCTGTGCTCCACTAATTTTCTTAGCCTACTAATATAAAGGTACCCAAACCAATATCTTGACTAGCCTACCAATTTCAAAACTGACTGAATTTGAATTACTTTAAACATAACAGTACTCTGATACAGAGACAAAAAAAAACCTAATTCATTTCTCATCATTAGTTCAAATAATTTCCTGCCTGTTTTATCTGCAAATTATTGTGTGTGTTCTCCAATCCTGAAGAAGGTTCCTTTCCTTGTCACCAGAGGCAAACAAGTAGATGTGTGAGCAGCAGAAGTAATGAAGCCTGATTTCCAAATCTCCATGGGAAGTTTCTGACGTTTAATAAAAGGAAAACTAATTAGCTTTGGGGTTAATAAGTTTGGATATTAATAGGGTCTTTCTCATCCACCCAGAAACCTGTATTCAGAACGTAACACTTTGATACTTCCAAGCCCCTCTCATACATAAAAAAATCAGCCAGCCAGTCAAACAACCAAATACATACGATGTAATTGAAAAGTGCTATGTTTTGGGAAGCAGTGATAAAAATAAAACATCTTATTTGCTTCCATAGCAGGAAAAATAAAAAGTGGCTCATCAACTGCGTAAATAACATTGAAGACAAAACATGTTGGTAAATGTTGTCCAGCAAAACATTCACAGACCTTGTCACATCTTTCCTCTTAACAAATAAGCATACAAGTGATCAGTGTTACGGAGGACAGTGTGATACTGCTGCACAAGGAAGGCCCAACACAGTATTCCCTTAGACTTTTTATCCCACACAAGTCAGCAGAGGGTATGGAAAGAAAGGATGCAACAAAACGCTCATGAGTACATGTAGGGAAACCACTCCAGCTGAAGTAACTGCTTACAGGCGTGCTGGGGAGGCGTTCACATGTCCTGTGAGGCAGGAGGACAGTGCTGGTGGAAGGACCAGCTGGGTACATTCGGAAGCTGTTATCACTGTCCAAATCCCAGCACCCTGCCTGCAATGCTCATAAGCCAGTTGCTTTAGTACCAGTTTCTTTAGTACCTGAGAACCTTCCAGCCTCTGTGCCATTACAGTGTATTTAGGGGACACATGCAAATCGAAATCCAAAACTTTACGGAAGTCAGAAGTCTGTCTTTCGCAAACAACATGGTACACAAAGTATATGCAAAAATGCACACAAAGAAAAGATTTTATACTAAATTTCCCTAAGATTATCCATTGGTTCATTCATTTTACAGAAATTAAAAGTTAAGCCTATCAAACACCCAGTCATTTTATTGAAAAGCAACATGAATTGAAGAACAGCTTCAGCTCAGCTGCTCATCTTGACAGAAACTTGGGGTCAGGAAAAAACAGAATATTGTTAATCCAGCGTCTAGTCAGTAGCCCCAAACTGACACCCTAATTCCTTAAAAAGTAGTACAGAATGCTGCATCCTTGTTTCAACAATACCCGTGTCTCAGTACCAATATATTAGCTTTAAAATGGTATTTTAGAAATTAGTTATACTGTCTTTTAAAAGAATAGGCTACCCCTTATTACTTGCATACAAAAAGCACTGTACTTTATATTTTCTGCACCTGACAATAATCCTAGGACACAGAATTGTTCAAAAAATCTCCGGAAGCTAAATAGCTAGGTTTGCATTATCATGGTGTTTAGGTTTTGGTTAAGCAAATGAATTTCATAAAAACCTTAAACCAATTGATTTTCCCCCTTTAGAAATCGGTCAGAGAACACATTTTTATGGTGGACCTTAGGCACTGAATCACGATTAGAGAACTGAGCAAGCTTCAAACCTTCAGAGCACCACAAGCTATTTTCTTCTCTGCTTCTGATTCCTAGACAGTTATTACTTTTGACAAAGAATTACAGAGAAATATTCCTCTAGGTCTTTGAAAGTAAGGAGACATTCATTATTAATAGAATTTTTTACCTTGGTAAGAATGTTGTGTCAGAAAGTACCATTCAGGGAGCTTGGGAGGAGATGAGAGACAGGCAGACTGCTGGACTTTATGTATGTTGCATCAGAGATTTTAAAGATCAGCCAATTTTATTTTTTAAATTCATTATTTATTTCAACTTTTTAAACTTTTGTAGTGACTGCCAATGAACTTCACATATTTTCATTGTACAAATAATCTACAGAAACTTTTGGCTGAAAAACTGGTTCTGTTGTAGGCACGTCATCTTGTACCTTCATGGTGGAATATAGGTATATACACACATTTACACTTTCATAGCATGCTCCAGATCAAAAATAATTAAATTGAAATTTTGTAGATTGTGCCACATTATTTATTTTTTAATCTTATTTTAATTTCTAATTTGTCTGAGAACAGTAAGAACTCAAGGACATACATACATGTTTCAAGTATTTGGTAATATACTTTTGGTAATACACTTTTTTTCCCTTACTATTCTTACCAAAGATTAGTTGCAAAAAAAACAACCCAAAACAACCAACAACGACAGACTTATCACTTCAGCTGATTGCTAGATGGACTAGTCCAAATACCTGTTTCCCAAAATGGCATTAAATTTAGTTGATTCACTTAGACTATGCAACAATGAATTTGATAGAGGAGGCATGAGCCAGAACTAAGTAATCCAAGAAAACACCAGGTTCTTTTACAACAATAAATTGTAGGCTGACACATAATACCTCAAGATTTGATGGTAAATTTTATTCACAATAAGTGAATAGCTATTGGATCATTTATGTGACTGATACTGAAAAAATGGAACCGACTGCGCTTGGAATGAATGTATTAGTCTCATACTAAATAGGTTAATGGACCTGTTCTTTGAAAGTTACTTAAAAACACAGTCAAAAATTCACACTCCAAATTCACATTTTTGTTTTCTAGCTGTTGCTGGTAAACAGTTTAGGAAAAGTGGTTTATTTTCTCTAAGTGGGTATTTTCAAGTATAAAACCCCCATTAAAATAAAATGCCTTACATTCCTTACAGCCCTTGCAACCGCTTGGCTTCTTGTTTTCTTAATCTGGAGAAATTTTATGTTCACAACATAATGGGCACCTTAACATCACATTCCTATTTAGAAATAAGACTTTGATTTGATTCGTGTGGTTTCAGGTCAGTGTACTCTTTATGTAAGACAACGTTGGCATGGGTTTTCCTCTGCTATACCCATTTCTGCAGTATGGGCTTTTACTGCGCTCAGTTACACAAATCAAGAGCTCTGTACCCCATATCAAAACAGTTTATGTGAAGAAATGAGAAATATTTTCCAAGGATTTTGAAAGCTACTTGTAGATGCACAAGGCTGTCAGATGTCTCATCATAATGAATGTGATTATGATTCTGCCTCTTCTTCCATTACTTCATCACAGAAAGAAACTGAATATCACAAATAAGGAGAAGGCCTCAATATATTGAGTCTGTCTTTTACAGGTATATAGATTTATGCAGTAATATCATAAATCTGAAACCCTTGTTTTACCCTTGAAATATGCTTTGATTCATCATACTGCATTTCAGAAAGAAGTGAAACAACTGTTTAATCCAGTACTTGTTCATATTACACTAAAGTGCAGGAACATTTAATGTGCAAAGTAATGCTTACGATTGAGCACCACTTTACTAATAAAGAAGGAGCAAAAACTAATATAAAGAATACTAAAAAAACTAACCTTATATTTCCTTAACCTGTTTTTGCAGGGAGGGGGGAGTAAGGGTGGAAGGTCATTATAGATATATGCTCCAAAACTACAGTCAAAAACAATTTTTAGATTGAGATGATACTTTTTACTAGACCAGCAGGTTCTGAAAAAGCAAATCAGTTGCTAGTACACAAGTCTTTTCTCAGATCTGAAACAAACGGATAGATTTGTAAAGTGAACTGTAATTAAGACATTAAGAACAATTGCTTGGGATTTCATTAGATATGTATTAGACTATCCAGGAGAACAGGAAGGTGTACCTGGGAGTCCGAGACTCAGTAAGGAGAGGTGAAAGGTGGTTGTCTTCCAGGGGGAAGAGCTACATGTAATTTATAACTTGTGGACCACTATAATACTAACCAGGGGTTAGGAGTGGAACAGGAATTGCAGGTCACAATGGACCAAAAAAACAGTATCTCCAGTGAGTCCACACTTTTTTGTATTTACCAAGTTATGAATTTGAGTTTCCAGACTTATCTTTCAAATTATTTTAATAGGGCATTCTTTAATTAAGTCAGAGCAGTTGCTTCCAACTTGAATCTTGCTTTGAAGTTTCCTGCTTCTGTTTCAGACCTGAAGAACTACTTATGTGCCTGAGAGCTTATCTGAGTTTTTTTTTTCAACTATACTCAGTCTAATTAAAGATGTTACCCCTACCTGTAAATCTTCTCTTAATTAGTAACTTCATGGATTTGCTGATGGCAAGTACAAGAGTGGATCACTCCACTCCTATCAAACCAAGAGGGAATTAAACTAAGCATGCTGAAATGTCATTTCCTCATTATAAAAATGCAGTAACACCTTTTCCTCTCTAACACAACTATTGCTGCAAAATGCAGCCCTCCAAAGGTCTAAAAAACCAGCTATCTCATGCTGTAGTGGTTGCCGAACAACAAAACTATGGTTAAAAATCTCTAAGTTTCTCTGGTGTGGAAGTGTCACAAAGGAAAAGATGAGGTAGAAGAACTGACACCTGGAAAGAGTTAAAACAAAGCTGAACTAATTGAAGAACAGTATTGTTGTTAGTGAAACGGTATAGGACATAAAATAGTAATGTTGTTGGAAGAGACAGAAGGAGAGTAAATGTTGAGTTGATTGGCATACTGTTGAAGAGGGTAGGTCTCCATGGTCAGTGCATATTCCCTACAGAAGTTATATAGGAATGTCAATCAAACACAAAGCTTTCAATCTCCTGGGATTTAAAGATTTCCATTGAAGTATCTGTCTGCTCTCCCATTTAAAGTCAAAGCCAGAAGGCTGAAAGGGCAAACTAAGCAGATGGGACATCGTGAGTGCCGCAAGAAATAACTGAATTGTTTGTTTAAGCATTTTACATACAACAATGTTTCAAGATTTACACAGAGTATAAGGCTATGGAGAGGCCATCGAGCTCACACCAGAAATTCTGCCATGAAAGAGAACCTTTTCCACGCACCTCCCAAGGGAAAAGGAAAAGCAAATAAACCCAATATATTAGACAACAGCAATTTCATAATTTCATTTTAAATTTCCTACAGAAGCCCTCAAACTTTCAGTGCTAACACACCACTGCTGCTTTTACTACAAAGCAGGAGGAGAAATATAGAGATGCTTCAAATCAGTTATGAAACTGCAAAATAACATTGATATGATACGTCCTGAGTATTTTGAAGTAGTTGTACAGAAGACACAATGTATCAAAACCTCAGCTACTACTTGTGGGAAAAAAACCTCCACCTGTTAAACAGTCAAATAATAAAAAGATAAATAAGATATGTTCAAGGGCACAGAGTGCATTCAGGCAAATAAAACACACCTAACTAAAACCCTTCTGCAAAATGAGCAAAATAGGTTTACACATTACAGAGAAGACCAATAAAGCAGCTCACATTTCAATGACAAGCATCTCTTTCAGTGTGGTCTATTAAATCCACGTGAATCCCTGCACACTGACACACACAGAGCCCCCTTTTCTTCCTGTTTCTTAACCATGACTGCCATACTGCCATATACTCTGGAGTTCAACAAGTCAAGTATTCATTGTAGTAATTTGGAAAATTTATTACAAACCCAATCGCAGGAGTTATGGGCTCTAAGGACTTACAAAAAACAGCCAATATTCCTTTTTGGCACAGTGAAGAACAGCTTCCCTTGGACACAGAGTGTGCTGCAGGATGGCTTCTGAACTCATCTATCAGTATTGCTTCTACCCAATATGCTGGTTTTTTATTTATCTAGAACATGATGATTAAACAATCTGTGCACTAGTTCTTCATATTTTCAGATATTTTTTAAACCCTTACTGCCATATTCTCGGGATCTAATCTTAAAACAAACATTGCCCTTGCTGCCATTTCTTCTGCTAGTCTTTCTTCAACTAAACTTTTTAAAAACACCTCATTAACATGCAATTTGTGTGTAGTAGGGTCCACAACAGTATGTTTCCAAACAAAAACTCTGGATCCCAACCTGCTATATATTTTCTAACACTCAGATTCAGAAATTACAGTCCGGATGCATAATTTCTTTCAATACTTATGGGGGTCCTGTAAGTTGATTTTCACTAACAATAAACACATTTTAGTAAGCTTCTGGAATGGTTGAAGAGATTTGTTTTGTAGACAACAGTGATTCCAGAACAAGATATTGACTATGATAGTGTATGACATTATTCTGTGAAAAAAGTCAGAAAAATAATATAATACAATTGTAGCTCTTGTCATATATTTATCATATAAAACAATTTAAACATCGTTGCCAGGTTAAACAACAAAAAAAAAAACAAAAAACCCAAAAAACAAAAAACATAGCTACCTTCTCCATTCTGGCTTTCTATTAGAAATAATAATACAAAAGGTGACTGGATAAAGGCAGTGCAAACATTAAAAATGTGACAATTTATTCTCTGGAGCTTCTCTGCCATTTTTCTTTCCTCTTTTGAGAATAATTGTTTAATATTTTATATTAGAGGTCAAGTACATCTTCAAAAGGAGGCAAGTACAATTCAGCAAAAGGATTCCTTAGATAAAATTCCCCAAACTGAAAGATAAATATAGTTATGGAAACCACCTTAGGATGGTACACAGTGGAAACTTGGTTTCCCAGTCTGCTGCAGACATTGGTAGGAGCAAGAAAAAGAATTCTGACTCTATCTGTGGATGAGCACTGACAAAAAAGTGGGCTAAGTTCCAGCCGCTGCTTGGCCACACACTGAGATAAGAGGAGCCAGATGCAAAGTTCCCAACCAGCATACACTGAAAGAAGCCAAAGCCAGATTGGCTAGCGATCTGTGTGCTTCTGGAGAAAGAGCTGGAGGCCAGCTGGGCTGGACTTTAAGAACAACAAGTGGATTTCACTCTCTATTATAGCTGGTACCAATACTCCTTTGTGGTCCCTTTCTCCCCCCATGGCCTAGGGTTGAAATTATTTTCCCACCTTTCTTACTTGTGTACCCACATTCCAACAAGTCACTTTGATCTGTCCTGCATCTTTGACAACTTTTTCCTAGTCTGCATGTCAATTTCTTTCTAGAGGATTCAGAGTTAAACTCAAGCTGCCTATGAAGTGACCTTACTTGCCTGTTTTACATAGTTAATTTTTACCAGAATTTCTAGAACATATCAAATAACAACTGACAGATAAAAAAATAATTTCTGACAGGGTTCTCTCAAGCACATCTGTCCTGCAATTTATTTTAGTCACTGTTGCTCCTTACCTTCCTAGCACAGAAACTTCTGTTTCTTGCTTACAAGGGTCTCTGGTGCATGCTTTTAACAGATGTCTTCCTGTAATTGTCATCTTCATGAAGCCCCGGTGAGAACATAATCATCCTCACAGCTTTCAGTTTGTTCTAAGAATCTTCCCTTACTTAAGACTTCTGCTTTACCTCAGAAAAATAAAACCCCTTCTAACAACAGAGCCCTTCTGTCAAGCATGTCCTCCTGATTTCAAATTTCATCCCTCTAATGAGTTTATAAATACATCAGCCAATATTTCTTCTGAAAAGACCAGTATCTTTGATCCACACCTCTCTACTACAAGGCCTTTTCGCTAACTATTGAAAAAGGTTATGACCCCCCAAAAAAAAGAGAAGTAAAAAAGCCATAGCCTCCAGTACAATAGATGCTGTAATCTCTGGAAGTTAGTTTACTGATCCCAGGATTAGAATACAAAGACCAAAATTATATCCCGGGTGTGAGACATGGAAAACCCTGTATGCTGAGAACAGGGTACCACAGAGCCACACTAAAGCACACAGGCTCACCCATCTCCAGAACTTAGGCTCCTACCTAGACACTGCAAGAAATTATAGTGATGGCACCTTTTCTACCATAGCCTGATAACTGGAGTATTCACAAAAGAAGTCGGAGACCTTAACTAAAATTTTTTCCTCATAGCCCAAGGTGACTCAAATCCTTATCTCTTACCTTCTTGAGAATGTCTTTGACTGTAAGATTTTCTTGGGCTGTAGGTAACCACGCAGTGTCTACTTACAACTCCTATCAAGATTGTAAGACTGAATACAAAAGAATACCAGTTTTATAGTGCCCAAAGGAAATAAACAGAAAGACTTCCCCTGGACTACGTAGGAAGAGACCATCCCAATGTTGTGATCCCTCCTCTTCCAATTCATTGATGTACAACCCATTAACCATTCTGGGAACAGGAACTGGAACATCAGACTCCATCCTGTATTTCTAGATGACAGGACATTCCCACAGGGATTCAAAGACTAAATTGCTCAGACTGGGTCTGGTGTGGCTGCATGCACAACACACAACCTCAGGAGCTTCCAGGCTAAACCAAAAGTGTCTAGTAAATTTAGGCTACACATTGTGCATCTGGCATAGCTGAATGTGGACCATTAAACTGCTATGTTGAATGCAAGTGCTGAGTACTTCATGTATAGACAGAACTTTCTACTTCAGTGTTTCCACTGCTTCCAATTTCCAAGCTGTTTCTCAAGCATCAGGTCCTAATGCTCTTCTGTCTTCATGTGCCCAAGCTATGTGACTGCTTACCTCTGGAGAACTAGGTAGGACAGACACAGTCTACCACTAGTTGCTTCTTTTCTTTTAATTATCTCACTATGAAAAAGGATTCCTTTTGCTGCTGGTCTTTGCTAAGTGTTTACCCATCTGATCATCGCCCTGAAACCACCTGAAAATCCTCATACATGGGAAGATCTTCAAGGAGCAGGGAACCATTGAAGCATTCTGTCTGTCTTTATCACTAGCAATATAAATGCTTAAGCACATCTTTCTCCCTTCCTGTTCTCTTTATTTTCCAATATAGATGGCAGAGATGCTCATTTTCACATCTCGCCCAAGATATCAACTGTTCTTGACTAATGACGCTAAAGATAAACAATAACACTCAGGAAAAAACAACATATACAACATTAGCATACCTATATGCCTATATTTTAATATCATGGAGCTTTAGTGATGTGTTTCTCACAAAAGATTCATTATGTAAAACTGAAGGTGTCTGGAAACAGTTTAAACATGCACACACATACACAGAGTATGAAATCACTGAGGGCTCTGCACAACAGAAGTAGCTTGCACAAATTCAGCCAGCAAATATATGCTTACAGAGCTATAAAATAAAAGCAGCCCCATTAAAGCCAGCTGGAAAACTCACAAATGCATTTAAACACATATTTAGGTGTTTACTAGACTGGGGACTACTTCTCTCTTGTAAATGAAAATGACCCCAATGTGAAGACTGGTATTAAATCAATTTTAATATACTAAATACATAAAGCATTTTAGATTATTAATCCTTTTCGTAGTAAAGAGAATATTCAGCATAAGATATGATGCTGTACAAGACTAAAATATACCCAGTCACTTATGTTATTGGAGATGTTTCAGACATACCCAGGATAATGTTTTTGTATGTAAGGTCACTTACAGTGAAGGCGGAAAGCAGCACATCCATTTAGCTGTTGGCTGATACCTTAAACCAGCACAGAGCTTCAAACAGGACTTAGCCAATTACTAACATCAGTTTTATCACCTTGATAAATGACGTGACACATTATGTACCAAAGCTCCCTTCAAGCTGGACGCTTCAAAGAAAGTCATTACCTTCTGACTGTTCTTATCAAATACAGTCTAATATTAGATGATTGTCCCATCCAGATTTCTTACAGATGTGCAACCATCAGAAAATCCACAAACGGAATAATTGCCTGGACTCTGGTATAAATTCTCATCCCTTGGGTTAATTAATTTAGGCTACAAGGTAGATTATTACAAAGATAATTTCTATAAACCCCTTGTAGGTTCTATAAAACCCTTGTAGGGGGAAAACAGCATAAAAAACATTTCTGCAACCTTGCTTTTACTATTTCTCCTGCTAAAATCCCAGAATCACAGAACAGTCAGGGTTGGAAGGAACTCTGGAGATCAACTAGTCCAACCCCCTGCTAAAGCAGGGTCACCTACAGCAGATTGCACAGAGTTGCATCAAGGCAGGTTGTGAATGTCTCCAGAGCAGGAGCCCTCACAGCCTCTCTGGGCAGCCTGTCCCAGGGCTCTGCCACCCTCAGGGTAAAGTTTTTCCTCCTGTTCAGGTGGAACCACCTGTGTTGCTGTTTGTGCTTGTTGCCCTTTGTCATGTCACTGGGCACCACTGAAAAGAGACTGGCCCCGTCCTGACACTCACCTTTAAGAGATTTGTAGGCACTGATAAGATCCCCTCTCAGCCTTCCCTTCTCCAGGCTAAACAGGCCCAGCTCTCTCAACCTCCCCTCACAAGGGAGATGCTCCAGCCCCCTCATCATCATCATAGCGCTCCCCTGGACCCTCTCCAGCAGTTCCCTGGCCCTCTTGAACTGGGGAGCCCGGCACTGGGCCCAGCACTCCAGATGTGGCCTCACCAGGGCAGAGCAGAGGGGGAGGACACCTCCCTCAACCTGCTGGCCCTGCGCCTCCCAACGCTCCCCAGGATCCCACTGGCCTTCCTGGCCACACAGGCACACTGCTGGCCCATGGGCAACTTGCTGTCCACCGGGACTCCCGGGTCCTTCTCCACAGAGCTGTCCCCAGCAGGTCAGCCCCAGCCTGTACTGGTAGAGGGAGTTGTTCCTCCCTAGCGCAGGACCCTACACTTGCCTTATTGAGCTTCATTAGTTCTTCTCCACCCAACTCTCCAGCCTGTCCAAGTCTCGTTGAATGGCAGAGCAGCCTTCTGGTACACCAGTATTGCAAATTTTAAAGTATTTAGTCCTAGTGTCTGTAAGTGACTTAGGAACGCAAGTCTAATCAGCAAAGGTGACATTTATACATGGGGAAAATTTGCCTTATTTAAAGTTAAGGGACTTAGAAGACTAAATCTATTTTTAAAACAGTACTTTGACTGTACCTGCATGAATAGATACATAGAGCTGCGTTAGCCCTGCTTCTGTTTGGGCTGTGGAAGTGATGAATGCCAAAAAAAGCATCTATTTTCTAGTCAGGCTCCACTGGGCCAGCCATGTCTAGCGCTACAGTAGTGCAGGAAACCAGATGAAGGGCCAGGAAGGACCTTTATATTGCCTCACCACAAATACTACTCAAAAGACTGATCTGTGTACAGTCCAAAAAATAATCTCTTCTATTTTTTTTGCTCTGTTCTTTGGGTCTATTCATCTCTTTGAGAATGGTCACCAAATTTTTTCAAAGAATCTGATGTTCTTATGTATCTTTATCATACCAATGGAATATTTTAGTGACTTTAACCCCTGTGTTACCATAGCCTTTTTTACTAGTCCTGTCTGACAATCTCTCTCCCTCTAAACAGAGCACACTATAGCCACCTTTATCAAGAAGGAAGGGCCTCCATATCTGAAAAGACATGCAATGCCTATAGCTGAAGAATCAAGACTTAGTTACTAGGCACTACGCCTCCTACACTGACAGATGATTGCCACACACTGCCATTAATGGGTTGAATTAGCAAACATACTATTTAACATACACCTGTCTAATAGAGTTAGCTCTTCACTTCTTAGAGGGCAAAGCACCATTGATGGAGCACTTTCTTTTACTTATCCTGCAGGGACTATTTTATTTTTAAAAGTGATGAAGTGTTCAGGATGCTATTTCAGACAAGCTGACATTTGGAGGTGTGCTGTTTTGGGCTAGGATAAAGTTAATTTCCTTCATATTAGCTGGTATGGGGCTGTTTTGAATTTGTGCTGGCAACAGTGCTGATGACACAGGGGTGTTTTTGTTATTGCTGAGTAGGGCTTACACAGAGCCAAGGCCTTTTCTGCTCCTCACCCCACCCCATCAGCAAGTGGGCTGGGGGGCACAAGGAGTTGGGAGGGGGCACAGCCAGGACAGCTGACCTCAGCTGACCCAAGGTATATCCCACACAGTATGATGTCATGCTCAGCAACAAAAACTGGGGGAAGGAGGAGGGAGGGAGGGACATTCGGAGTGATGGTGTTTGTATTCCCAAGTACCCATCACCTGTGCTGGAGCCCTGCTGTTCTGGGGATGGGCGAACGCCTGCCTGCCCACGGGAAGCAGGGAATGAATTCTTTTGCTTTGCTTGTGTGCACAGCTTTTACCTATTAAATTGTCTTTATCTCAATCGATGAGTTTTCTCACTTTTACTTTTATGATTCTCTCCCCCATCCCACCAGGGGGGAGTGAGCACGCAGCCGTGTGGATCTTAGCTGCTGGCTAGGGTTAAATCATGACAGGAGATTTCACTCTTATTTATCAAAGGACTTCTTAAAAAAAGAAAAATATATATACACATATGTGTTAGATTTTTGTTTAAATTTTTGCTTAACATACTTAGCTTGTCCTATCAAAGGAACCTCATATTTCAGGATGCCTGTGTTACTGCCTTTGCCTCTTCCTGTTCCTGACTTTACTGCATGTTCTCTAACAAGGGGCATCAGTATCTGAAGTGATGACTGGCAAGAAAGCTGGCACACAGACAAAATCAAAATCATTTGGAAAAATTAAATTGAGAGATGGCTATCAAAGGAGATCTGTATGTGGAGGCAGAAGGAAATATCTCCTCTCCCTCCCCAAAAAATAAGGTGTTTGTGAAAAAAAAAATAAATAAAAAAAGTAGTGTGGGTGTTTTTGTTAGACACAGGCCAAGCTAAAGAGCTAATTTTTCAAATGAGTCAAAAAGGAAGCAAACTGACTAAAGAAATGCCAGCCATCTAGAGTTCAATAAATCCAGCTCAGCCTGCGCCCTGGATTAGCTGTATCATAACATTAGCTCGTCTAATCAGGATAGCACGTACTAGCTAAAATTCTTCAAATTATTCTTTACTCAGAGTCCTTTATGTTTAATTTATTGCTGATAAACAATACTTCATAAAAGGTTTTCTATAAAACTCTAACTTAATTTTTAATATTCATCCAGTCTGAAATAAATTACATCAGACACTTCTAATTTTTTCTGGTGAGGATAAGTACTATTTTTGTTCGCTTTGATAAAGCAGTAGAAACTCCAAGCCCGTATCAAGAGATTAGTTCAAAAGTCTGTGCAAAAGTCTGTTGGAGCTCAGGTTGGAGCCATGAGCTTCAACAAAGTTCTCCACTCATGATCTGCACATGCCCTTGCACAATTCTGATGGAAACACAAGCTCTTAACTAGACTTGCATCATGCCTTTGAAAGCACATCACTTCAAGGCAGACAGATGATATCTTTGCTGACCACGGGTCATTGAGTTCTCTGCATGTTTTTAGATACCTAAAGTGACACATTTATTTACTAGGTTTCACAGGCACAATATATAAGCTGTGTCTTCCTGAACTGAAAGGTTCCAAACTCACTCTCCACGGTAATTTGTTGTCCAAAATCATGACTTCACAAACTAATTAACCTTCTGTCTTCTAACCAACACCTAATTATTTTTTCTTCACAATGTTATGAACAAGGTTTAGCAGTTTACTTTGTTGCTTCAGCTCTTCCACTTATGGCAACTGTCTGTAAACAATAAACCCCCATATTTTTAAAGGCTGCTAGAAAGGCTATATATCAACATAAACCAACAATTTTCAAATAAAAGGTTCATTTAAAAAAACAAACCATAGAAACAGAAAATATACAGAGATCATTAAATTCCTCTAATCAATCCAAAACGGCACTGCAAGGGAATGTCACATTCATATCTATTTATGCTTTAACATCCCTTTCATCATGATGAATAAATTAGCACCCTTACCAGTTACACCCTTGACCTTTTTTTTGAGATGCAAAAGATTTATAGAATCTAAGATGCCACTTGTACTCTAACTCAACAGATTTCACTTATGCTGCAGTAGTCATGTCCTTATAGATAACTCACATTGTTTTCTGAATCATAAAAATTCATCATCAGAAGTTACACATTTCTGTTCAATATTTGCCTTGAGGCTGAATACAATACACACCTATGGAATGTAACAATTCTGAATGTAACCACTGCTAACTGAATCATATGATTTGACAACAGTTACTTGTGTATTTTACAACAAGGTAGAAAATCTGTCATTTGATACACCACAAAAACCCCACTTATAATGGTGGGTTTTGTAATAAAAAAAATAACCTAAAATATTTATAATAATTGGAAGATGCATTTAAAAAGTAGTTAGCTTTTATGAAAGATACTCATGAATGCTATTAGAAGCTGCATTTCATTATGAAATGCACTCTGTATCACACCTTACGGAACAGCTTTGCAACTTTCCACTGCAATCTTAATCTTACACACAGAATAATAACACCTACTTTACAATCCCCTAATTATAACTGAACAAAGTGAACTTGTGATATGACAGTGTCACTTCCAGTTCTAATTCAGGGAAGCCATATAACTCGTTCTGAGTGTGGGAAAAATGCTACTCTGGTTGAAATAGTGCAATCACATCGTGTAAAGAAAATGTGTTGAAACGAGACTCCAATATGGATCAGGAGCAAGATTTACACATACCATAGTGACTTCATCTACCAGTGGTGTCATCTCAGCAATCTCAAAATCAGAACTGAAAATCGGCGCTGTTTTAATGCAATGGAAATGTCTATAGGAATGCACTTATTTTTATTAATCCCAACAGTAGCTTGCCTCCTGTCCAGGAAGTTCACTTAGCGGTTCAAGCACTCAGATATATTCAGTTCTGCAACAGTCTACCAGCATCAATGCTTAGAAGTCTCAGGATTCCAAAGCAGCATGGCCTAGCAAGCTCAGAGAGATTTAGGGTTTTTTGAAGTAGCTTAAAATTAAAGACAGTTTCATTTTTCTCAAAATAGTCTCAAAATCCCTAATTTCACAGTCTTAGAATAAGCAATTGTTTAACTACAGTCTTTTCTATTATTATTATTATTTCATTACCTCTTGCAATACATATATTTCTGTTTCAGCCACTTTCACGAGTCTTTTAGCATTTCAGAATTCATATTTTGCACTGAAATGACAGGCAAGTCTAACCTTGCCTAATAGATATCTTTAGAAGAACCATAACAGATCTCTACGTAATCATTAATCACAACTGCATACTCTCATAGAAAAGTCCCATTTAAAGACACATCTTACAACCACTTGAACACAGGCAATTTCACTCGTGGGAACTGTCATGGTTTAACCCCAGCCAGCAACTCAAGTACTACGCAGCCGCTTGCTCACACACCCCCACACTCCTCAGTGGGATGGGAAGCAGAATGAGGGGAAAAAAAAAAAAAAAGGTAAACCTGTGGGTTAAGATAATAACAGTCTAATAAATGAAATAAAATACTATAATAATAATATAACTGTAATGAAAAGGGAGACAAATAAAGAGAGAGAAATAAAACTCAAGACAGACAAACGGTGCACAGTACCATTGCTCGCCACTCGCTAACCAAGGCCCAGACAGGTCCCAGTGGCAATCGGCCCCTCCCAGCCAGCTTCCCCCCGTTTATGTACTGAGCATGACGTTCTATGGTATGGGATATCCCTTTGCCTAGTTCGGGTCAGCTGTCCTGCCCGTGTCCCCTCCCGGGTTCTTGTGCCCCTCCTCACTGGCAGAGCAGGGAAACTGAGAACTCCTTGACTTAGGGTGAGCACTGCTTGGCAACAGCTGAACCATCACTGTGTTACCAACATCATCCTCATACTAATTCCAAACCACAGCACTGCACCAGCTACTAGGAAGAAAATTAACCCTATCCCAGCTGAGACTAGGCCAGGAATAAATCCACAGGACAAAGGGTGGTACATATGAAAGCAATGTTATTACGTGTTAAAGGTTCACTGAATCTTCATCTGTTCAGTACTTGAATATATGCCTGGCTGTTCCCTAGCATCCTAGTTTGAATGTACGAAGCCCACAGACTGCACCTACTGAGCTGTTTCATGGACATTCAGCAGATCTGAAGAACTGGACTTACATTTCTGAATAAACAAGCTATAACAGGTTTGAGTACCTCTATATAATAATCTCATGTCCCTATGCAGAATGTCAGTCACTGGATCCATAGTGAATATGAATGCAATGTACAGGTTGCTCTGCACTTCTGGGCAATGTGCCCAGGAACATGCAGGTATTGTACAAATTCAGCTTTGGAAGGAGAATAGGACATTAAATGCATATTCAAAAGCTTGTGTTTGGGGACAGTTAAAGATCACTACTTGTTCCACTGAGTTATTTGTTGGGAAGGAACAGTGAAAATTCAACTGATAGACTGGAAGCTCTATCTATGTTCATTTCCAAGTAGCATGAAAAGTGGACCAATGTACCACATCTCTGACACCTTCCTCTTAACAATGCAAATATTTTCCCAATGAGAGAAGAAAGCCTGTGGATGAAAAGCGGATGAAAATTTATCACAGTTTTAGTAAGGTCAGGGTCCATATGGCTCAACAAGACGACGTGACTCAACATGTAACCTCACAAGTGCTCATGTAGGCAGCAAGAACTCATAGCTAGAAAAAAAAATATCCAGCAACACCTTAGATTGGCATAAACTCATAACAAAACGGCATGAAAACTTCTTATGCCTATTCTGATAGCACACAGATTGCGCCAGCTCTCTTTTAATCTATTATTCTCATTGAAGTCTTTGGGTTAATACAAGAAGTCTATTCCTTACGTTACCAAATTCCCATGCAAATTAGTAGGAGGAAGGGCTAAATAGGACCTAGCCCAGTACCCGGAACATGCCTCATGGAGAAGGTTATATAACCTAACTATGCAAAATGCAGGGTTCGGGAAGATGCTCTGTGTCCCCTTGCTCAAAGGCAACAGGAATTGCCAAGGACTGAACACATTTTAAAGTCTTCATCCACCTTTTTTTCCCTCTTAGTATTCATTATCAGACTGTTAAGAAATGGAGACCTAAGCACATAAATAAAACTCCTCTGGTAATGGTTTAGGAATTTAATCCCTCCACCTTTCATCTTCTGAGCTATCCTTATTCATGCAGGCATCTCTTGGCATGTGAGTTACAGCAGCTCAGGTCCAGGAGGAGTTTGCCCCTTTAAAATGCAACACTTCACACTGAGAAATGACTTACTGGTTTTGGCTCTATGTTTTAATAACAGATACCGCCAAGTTGCTGTACTTTCCAATCGCACTGATGCTAATGGGCAAAATTCTAAGGTTACAATTTAGTCGTGCTTCAGCTTCCACTGAGATGAATGACAAAAACTTTGCACTGCTTTCAGTAAAACACGATTGGGAGCTCAGTTTTATCTCAGGCCTGGCTCATGCAGGCCAGTTTTGCGTGGAAGTCACTGGGGCTTGGCTTGAACAAAGATTAAGGACCTCAAGATCTAGTATAGTATGTTCTGAATCTCTCAGTAACTAACAGGATTAGGTCCATACACATTACTTACACGGAAAATGATGAGAGAAAATGCAACATATTTCTATTTGACTGATTTGTTTGAGATTTGAAGAAACCTGCTATTTCAGAATAATACAAGAATGCACATTACAATCCAGTAAAATATGAAGACATACGGAAGAACTCTGTTCATCTGTATACTCATCAAAATAAAACTTATTTGCAACTCATATGTCTATCAGCTGTAGCAGGCAAATAACTTTCAAGATACAGCTCTGGCATTATGAGCTGAAAGGCAGTAATATATTTCATCTATTTAATGCAGTGGAGAAGGGCTTAAGTACCTCTTCATTTATAAATTGAAATGCATTGTGAGGCTACATGAATAATGAATTTTAAGAAAAGAAGACACCTGCTGCCAACAGGTCTAACAAATCCAAACTTTAACACAAACAGGTTTAAAATGCATTTCTGAGCTTTTCCATTTTTTTCCCAACATGACAGCTTTGAGAAGGCTCTGAGCAAAAGGGGTGCTGCTTCCTTTAAAGTTCACTATTTCATTTCCTCTGACATTTGGAAAAATTTCACTCCATTCTGCTTTTTCTCCTCTTTGTGTTATTTGTTAGACTCTCCTTTTCCTTTCTTGTCTTTTATGTCAGAAAATAGATGAAATTATTTGTCTTGTCACAATAAAAGAATATCTCATAGTGTTTTTCTTTCAGTTCTGGTTCTCTATTACTTAACTGCAGCCCTGGCTGGTTCTTTGTATTATGGTTTCCATCATGGGAATTAATAAATTAAACAGAACAAAAATGAAATTAGACTTGGCAGCCTTGCAACAGCTAGTGATTTAGGTGCTTCCTCACATCAAATTGAGGGGGAATGTTTCAGCATCCTAGGGGAGACCAAATGAGATGGATAACTTGAAAGAGATTAAAATTTGTTAGGAAGACAGAAAGAATAGGGACCAACTTTGGAAAAAGATCTGAAAGGCAGCAATTTTATTTTTTCAAAATCTCTTTGAGAAAGAAGTAATCATTTGATCTGTCCAAAGACCTCTTCTGAAACTTGGCATGCTGAGAAGTATCAAAATATCACATATTGTCTGACAAGATGATATAATTTCTATTTGAAATTTTCATTTCTAACTCCCAGTAGGACAAAGAAAGCATCAATTTCACTGGTGATATACTAAAAGTGAAATTATCACAGGATTAAAAGCATGAACTCTAATTGATTTTGTGTGCTTTCAGTTTGTATGTCATGTTTCTTTAAACACAACCAGGTCAGGGCAGTTCCCTGGGAAGACATGGAGATTGTCCATAGTCTTCCAAATAGGGTTTGCAGAGATATGAAAGGAGACAGTCACAGCAGGGCCAGGAAGCCCGCAAGTAGCATTCGCGCTTTAGAAGTGATGGAAATACCTTACTAAAGACCAGAGGACATGAAGCAGTTTGCCACAACTCAGGATGTCCCCAAGTTCAGAGAACTCCTGGAATGAAGGACTCACTTGGAAAGACACAGCAGTTATGGGAGAGCAGTTCACATTCCCTTTGCATTCTGAGCCAGTATCATCTCTACTAAAACATTCTAAGTTTAAAAGACTCAGTCTTCTGGAGGAGCGCGTTATAAGGAAAACATCCAGGTACAACAACCTCAAACTCCTGACTGATTCAGCATTACTTCACGACATGTCAAGACACAGAACAGAATCATGGATCACCAAGTCTGATTTTTCTTCCAAGAAAGCCACAGAGCATGCAATGACTTATTTTACCGTAAGTATAGCAAAAGCAAGCTTTGGGTCCACAAATTATAATGAGGAAACCGCACTGAATAATTTATAACAAATAATTTCTTTTATTTTGCACCACATTAACAAAAAGCCACTTTCTCAAAAAAAAATATGTAATTTGAACCTGATAATTTTCTACTTCATTCTCATTTATTTCCTACTTTTTTATATCCATACTAAAAATTTCAAGAGTGTTTCTTACTATCAACTGGTCATATCAAACAGTGTTATTTACTCTGCTGCTAGTTCACATAACTGGTAGTTCTGGGGGTTTAAACTGCAGTTCCCCATGAAATCTATGCAGGACTGCTGAACAGGGTGTCTGTCCACAACTTGGCTGCCCCAAGTCACAGCCTGGCATGTTAAAGTTCTGATACAGGTGATTTTGCACTTGAATATCAGGCCTATGAGCGACATATGAGGCACATGATTTTTTTTGCAATCTTTATTAGGAAGGTAGTTACCAAGAAATGGCAGGTACTCAGAGTTAGTAACATCCTAGGTGAACTGGGGCAGTTACCCCAGCAAGACTTGGCAGAGGGGTCCTGTAATGGCTCTGGTAGATGAGCAGAAAGCGTATCTTTTATCATAGCCTACATGTTCATGCAACGCTACTGACATTCTCAAGGAAAAAGCATATCAAAGGCACAAGACTAAGGGAAAGGAAGAGCAAAAAGTGCACTTAACAGGAACTGTTTAGTTTGCCAAATCTGTTTTCACATTGTCATGAATTGTAAATTGTCATGTTAATCAAGTAAATTGGAGTTACTTCTACATAAAACAAAAAATATTAAAAATATAGTTATTATCAATCCAACAGAAAAGCATTTCTTTACATTTTGACTTAAAAAGAAGACTAGTTAAATTGCTAGTGCCAGACAACACTTGTAGTCAAACTGAGTCATATGTTACTGCTCTGCTCCCTGGAATACAGCACAAATGCCTCAAGAAAAAAATCCTAATTGGTTTAAGAAATGTTAAGGTCTTTCTGTGCAATGTATTGAGGGATTTTGCACCTGATGGCGATACCAGAGAGATAAGAACATATAAAATTATACACAGTGTTCAATGGAAAGATCCAGCTAAAGGAAAGAAAAAAAAAAAAAACAATCACAAAACATAGCCAACTCAAATATACAAAATTACATCTTGTCACTATATAGCTTTTACCTACTAACTAAAATGAAGGAACTACTTTATCACCTTCTTGTCATGAATTATTCCAGTTTTGCAGACCTTTACTGATTATTCCCACAAGCAGGCCTGTTCATTCCATACAAAACATTTCCTCCTGAATTGACCTGTATTCTCTTATGTTTATAACTAACTGGAGGAAATACAACTGTTGTGATGGTCACACAAAACTAGGCCCCTATTAGACATGATGCACAGCAATCAAGCAGGATTTATTACTACAATTCACTGTAAGTGGGGATATAATCATTGCCCTTCTTTCTTCACCAGAGCTAAGAAAATCATTAGGTGACTGGCTATTATTTTTTCTCTGTTCGCTTTGGGTTCTAAACAAATACAGAGAACCATGCTGCTTTTCAGATCAGACATTTGTGTTCAAGTATATTCAATCCTAAGTGAATGCACCTACAAGCCAAATTGAACAATGCTATTTATTTGGCTTTGGGACTGGCCTACTAGATAACGATCAAGATTTTTCATGGTAAATGTGACTAGTCAATGAGAAAAGTTAAATAAAGATATCTCTGTTAACAAGCAAAATTGGAATAATACATCACAAAGCACACTCAGCTTTTCAGACCCTTTATTATGGGACCTATCTAAGAGGTCATTTGATTAAAGCTGAACAGAAATATCCATACATCTTTGTTTAAAAAGCTCACCAATTTTAACACATTTAATAATGTTAGCTATGGTTGGCTTCTAGAGCCAGATCTAATAAAAGAGTTTTAGCACCAAGACACCAAAGCTTCAGATGGCTTGCCCTCTAAGATGAGCCCATATCCCTGTTAGGTGCACAGGCATCCTATGCAACACACAGGAGAGCTGAGGCCCTTCAAAACGGAGAAAAATCTTCAGAGATGAGAGCTTCCTCTTACCAGAAGGCACTTTGCTGAAGAAAGGAATAAATCTTAAATTTGACCTTTTAGATGTTTTACTAAGAGCTGCATTAGGACACTACTGTCTGCTTGGCGGTAGCTGCAACGGTTGAAAAGTGGTATCCAGACCCTCTATTTTGAAGAGATGAATAGACTGGCACTTTTCTTTTAAAAGATTGCCATTAGTATTAAGGGTAGCCAGATAGCAGTATTTATAGAATCCATATAATTGGATCACTTGCCCAGAGATAACTCTACATGGGGAGATTTTACATGTTGAGTAGTGCTGTTAAGGTTTATAATTCTGTCCCCTAATTTCACTTAAATTCTAATTTATATCTAGCCCTTAAGAATATCAACTGGGTGAGAAAAAACATCAGAAAATCTTTTTAAAACCCTTTTTTTTTCCAGCCCAGTCACAGACATTAGTACCTGAAATCCCTTTGCAATAACTGTCTAAACATCCAACTTAATTTTATTTCTTTGTTAATCAAAATGGTCATTTGAGAAATAACGAGCATTCTGAACACTCTCTAAAGACTACAGAGGAATTATCCTAAATTTAATGAGCGCTGGATAAGTCTACAGAGCATCTTCATTTTAATTTATGAAACTGGTATTTCATTTGTTGACCATTTGTACATGTTTTAAAAAAAGAAATCATCATAGATATCCAGAGTTAATTGATGTGTTCATTAAAACTGTATGCCCACAGGTAAAACTGTAGGCCCATAAACCTCAATGGAAAGCCATACTTAAAACTCTCCTGCTCGTTAAAAATATTACATATAAAGTTATTTATTGCAGTTCTGCAAGACTGAAAATCCGTTCCTAAATGAAATTTTCAGTTTTCATAACATTATTTAGTTCAAATACTTAGACAGTAATGCCCTTGATTTTCCCAATTAATAACTACTAAAGAATTTCCTATTTAAAAAAAAAAAAAGTAATCTTTTCCACTTGACTTAACATGCTGTTCTTTGCACTCTCAAGGAGGAAAGTATAAAAAAGATTCACATTTAAGAATAAAGTTATATGCTTTTTATTCATAACTAATTGATCTATACATCTCTATAATATCAATTTTGCTGCAAAATTTGCTGGGGTAATCAGTCTACAATTAAAGCACCTGTAAATCAACATGTGATGCAAAGCTCCATCTTTCTTATTTGGAAAATAGAGGATTATTTCATATAAAGATATAATGCCTTAGCTGTCATCATACTCTAAGTTTCTTCCAAAACTATTTTCTTTTTAATGTGTGAGCAAAATCACAGCCACACTGAAAAACAAACAAACAAACAACCCCAACAATTGTCCCTTTGGCAATTCAGGTGCCTGAATTTCACCTAATTTTCTTATATACATTAGCATATTTTGTAATCAGAGATTTTTACTATCACTAGCAGGGAATAGCTTCCTCAAAAAACCCTCTGAAAGAGGAAATTTGCATGTTAAAAAGCAGAACCTTATGTGCAAACATTGATGCAAAACATTTCTAACATTCCTTTCCTCCTTTGACAGTCAAATGCCCCAAGGCCATTGGTACAACCTAGTTATCCCCTGGGGTTTCCCCCAGATTTACAGTTCTCCCCATAACAACTGAGATTCTCTCAAGTACTTTCTTCTCTTCGCATACAGAAATTATGTTCCATCCACACTCACAACAAGGACTGTGAAATGATCTTTGGAAATCAATCCCTGAAGTTATGTACGCAGTGTCTTCTTTTACCTATAGCATCAATAAGATGAAAATCATTCTGCTGTCTGGTCCTCAGCACCTAATATACAATATAGCATCACTTCTGATCAGTACTTGCTGTCTGCAATGAATACGTTCATCCACTTGGAAAGCAATGTGTCATATCATGTGTTTTGAGATGCTGACATAAAATACAGACTCTCCAAATTCAGCAACATTTTGAGATTGAACGAAAAGATGGCAATTTAGTTTTCACACCAGCAACTGTGGATGGCTTAGGGACAATGTATGGCCAACACACATTCAAGGATGATTAGCTAGCTAGACAAAATACCTGGAGGCATTCTATCGTAAATCAAAGGTATTAGTAAATACTCTTGTGGTGATGATTTAGAGATATAAATACTGGCCATATCTTTGCACAAAAAGGCAAGTTATTCTAAAACTCCCAGTGTTCACTCCTGCATTACATATTACAGCCCTACCTACACTTCTTTTTTATAAGTGTGCTCCCCCTCTCAAGGGTAAAGTCTAACTTAAAAGTGGGAATTTCCCATTGACAAGTGGGAATACTTTGCTTTTGACAAGGAAAAATGTGGAATATGATTTATGAAGAACTAATACCATTTGAAACAACTCACATCTATCTCACTTAAAGGAGACCCCAAAGGAAATTTAGTAAAGAACAACCATTAAGTCAATTTGACATTTGCTTTCCTGTCTATGAAAAAGCATTCCTTGTAAATATTAGACTTTATAGCTATATGAGAACCCATAATCAAAATTAATTTGAAGGAAAAGCTTTTTTTTTTCTTTGCAAAACAACCAACCAGCCACACCACACTGAACAGGTTGATAACAGTTTTTCATCAAAACAGAAAACCTCTATCATTAACTCTTGAAAAGACACAGGATATAAAGTAGTTATTATTTAGCTCTAAATCCCAAAGCATTAAACAGGATCCAACTCCTATCCACAGTGTCAGGAGTTGCCTCTGTATTAATTACACTGCTACTACTGAAAGATCTCACAGAACCTTGCTTTAAGTCCATGAGGTCTAAGACTGTTGTGCTCATGTCAGCTTTCAGTAAAGACAGATGTAAGCCACAGAAATAGATGCTGAATATAAAACTATTCCCAGGTCTTCACTTTTTGGTACTTTAACAGATTTTAGAGAAAGGGGCCAAATGTAACACAGGGGTTCAGAGACTTAGATTTTGAGTTCCTAACAAGTCCTTACCATTATGTTTCAGAGGCGATCAAGGACAACAATACCATATATTTTGCAAAGGATAAGATCTTCTCTTTGAATCGGTGCCACTTAATTCGACCCATTGTTAACATTTGTTCAAATTCTAATTTAGAGGAGCATTACTCTCAGATGATGTTCTCAGAAATGCAAGGTTAGACATATCTGATAAATTAATTCCTTTTGGATGTTACCAACTCCCTTTTCTTGCCGGCATCAGCTCTACTAATTACCAGTGTTTTGCTTTACAATCTGACATTTAAAGCTAGAACTCTGTTAGCTTTATTCACCTGAATTGTGAGACCTATGAACTGGAGTAGAGCTCACTGAATGTGCAGGGTACATACAGCAATGGATAAAAGGAGGAAGACCATAGAAGAATTTCCAAATACAAACCTCTGAGACAAAAAGGAGACTGGGACAGAAAAGGAACAATGGAGACCAAGTACCAGAAAAGCTAAATTATTCATAAACAAAATTAAGAAAGATGCTGATGAAAGACAAACATGGGCCTGTAATTCACAGCTAGCATGTTGCTTGAATACAACAGTGTGTTGTGTGTACATCGTGTCAACTTTTGCATCACAAAGCAGTCTGTTATCTATAGAAAAATGAAGGAGAGAAGATAAGCATGGAGAAGACACTTTACAAGTAAACCAAGAAAAGTCATTAGTGACTTAGGAGAGGGCAATTCCTGTTTGGCTGAGTCATCGGAATGCAGCATTAGAAGGTCCAGAGAGACCTGCTAGCTGGTCTGAATAGTAATGCTTGGCTACAGATCCCACAAGGAAAAGTTCAGTTTTGTTCCCTGGATATTTATTTTCTGTGATTTCCTGTTTGCTAACATGTGGACTTCTCTAGGGATTGAGGGAATATGAGCATTTCTTTTAAATAGATTAAATACATGATGCAGGGGACGTAAAAAAACTTACTGTGCTGTAACTCTCCTAACTTCTGATGAACATTAATACATTTCAAATTTGCAATTAATTTGGTTATATGCAAGAGTCTGAAAACATGAAGTTTTTATTTACAGGGATTATATTCTTACCAGGGTGAAACCATGTTATTAAAACAGATGTTTTTGGACACCTGCTAAATCCCAGTAATTTTAGTAATCTAAAGCAGAAAAAACCTATGTACTTTTTTAATATGACAAGATTTGCTGAAAAATCAAGTGTGTTTGCCCTCTTATTACACTAAAACTTTATCAGCTCCTTTGGGAATGGCATTTAACATTAACATCTGTTTTGTTATGCCAGATAACCTGCCCCCGCCTCCCATTGGGTACCTACTCTGAAGGCCAGCAAATTATCACATGAATACTTCTGCAATTATTTCAAGGCTGCCTTGTACAAAATAGAAGATTTACACAGGTCAGATTAACCAAAGGTTCTTACTTCACTCTGAAAAGTGTCAGGCTGTGTGACTCTCTATGTCAAACCATAAAGGAAGCAAATACCAGGCAAATATTATTCCTCCTACAGACAAAATAATGAACTTGATTCTGTTCTTAATACCAATTTCATGGAAGTTATCTTTAGTACAATCTCTTGAGATCTTTGCTACTCTGATAGAAAGGGGAATCAAGTATTAAGGTTTCAGGAGTCATAGTCCTGTAAACTAAACTGATTTCTTTCTATTTTTTCCCATCAAAATTGAAATTATAATGCTAATGTATTATTAAAATCCAGGCAAAACCTGTCCACGTAGCATTTCTTACACAAACGGGACTGTATGCAAAGACTTGTTCTCCTGTTACAACACAGAAAACAGTTTGTGACTATACTATCAATTTTCAAATAATCATAAATCACTACTGTGAATAACAGAGAGGTTCAGTAAGCAGTCCTTTCCTCCCTCCATCACCTCAGACACATTGCCTATGGAAAGACAGAACAGAAAATATCCATCTAAGCAAATGGAAATAAAGCCAATTCACAGGACACAAGATTCCCCCCATTTGTTCTCCACTACTTTCTACATGTATCAGTTCAGACTGTAAACACACTATGAGGAAGAAACCTGCAATGCATCCGTCACGCATCGATGAATTATCAAGCTTTCGAACTATTTAGGCTCTTAAAAATAGCCATAGCAGCACAGAGCTCCCCTTAGGCCAATTCACTTTGCTTCAAGAGTGGTGTCCTCGGTCATCCACCTCAGGGAGATTTAACCTGCTGCTGCAGGGCAGTCTTCACACTGTTTGAAGACCGGGCCTCATAGCAGCAACATGCAACTATATCAGAGCAAGTGCCAGCTGCTGGAAGGCCAAAAGCTGCGTACACGCTGTAGGAGGGCAGGGGGTGGCTGTGCTCTGGCTGGAGGCTGGGTGCCCAGGTGGCCCACCCTCACCAGAGTGTCTTTTCCACCACAAGCGGCAACCCCTGAGGAAAATCTGCCGTGTAGCTAGCCTTCCTGTGTAACTGGATGAACTTTTCCATTTCATAGCGAAAATCATCTTTTCCTGCCATGAAATTTTCTTAAAACTCGTCCCTGTTGGCTGAGCTTTCGCGAGAGCTGGGGCTGCTCACCACGTCAGGGCACAGGGCTGTGCCGGCTGCTGGGGCCGGGACCAGGCAGAGAGAGGGGCTTTTTTTTAAACTATGCTTTAGCAGACAATTCATGGTAGCATTTTTAATAGGTTATGAAAAAAATTTTTTCTACTTCAAGAAAAAAAAAAAAGGAAGGTTTAAAAAATTACTTTCAGGTTTACTTTCCAAACACAGATGGTCTTACGCCCAATTCTCACTTCTTTAATATTAGGCATTGCTGGCCTTTAGCGCGAGATAAATTCTGCCTTCAATCCTATGGTGCATTTAGGCACTCTGCCTTACCAGCATTCTTCCCTTGATATGGAGAAATAGTGTGAAATGGGGACAATGGACACCGACTGTGATTGTGTATGTCTGCCCAGGAATGTGGGTATGGTGACTAGTCATGGGTGCGGTTTCTGGTCACACAGGCACACAGCTCTGAGGAGACAACTACAGTTTTGAGGAGACGCCTGCCCCTCTTCCCCTAACAAAGGGGAGACGGGGAGACGCCTGCCCTTCTTCCTCTAACAAAGGGGCTATTTAAAAGAGAATGAGAAAAGGATGAGAGACATTCAAATGCTATCTAGAGGGAGGGAGTGCTAAGTCTCCTTGCTGGAGAAGATCGGATGGTCACAAGGACATGAATCACCTACAAACCTGCAAGACCACCACATTCCAGGCAAAGGACTGATAAGCTAATTAACATACGAAGCGGGGTTTAGGTAACGAATATGTATAGGCATTAATTGAATATTCATTTGTTTTATTGTATAAATGTGAGATGGTTCGTCACTTCGGGTATGCACGCTTGTGGAGGAGCGATCCCCCGTGCATCTGCGCGCAATAAACATACCTACTTTTTAACTTTCGAGTTATAGAGTCCAATTCCGCACGCCACCCTAGTTATTTAGCGTGTAACCACAGTTTTCCCGCCCGCCTTTACTTTGCCCGCTGGCACTCGCTTGCCGGCCCGCACACAGGCCCCGCCCCTCGGCTGCCGCTTCCCGCCAGTGCCCTCGGTCCCGCCCCTCGGCTGCCGCTTCCCGCCAGTGCCCTCAGCCCCGCCCCGCCCGCCGCTCCCCCGCGCCATTTGTGCCCCGTTTCTCAAAGGCAGCGGCCGTAGCTGTCGCCCCGTCGGTCCCGGGCGGGAGTTTGTCCCCGCCATTGCAGGCTCGGGGAGCTGTCAGAGCAAACCCCCCCCCCCCGGCCCAGGAAACTGTAGAGAAGCTGCTCTCACGTAGTGTTGTTTCTGAGGAAGGGGGGATTTCAGTCAGTGAGGCGTGGCGGTAATTATAAAATCCTTAATGGCAGGCAGTTTAGAAAAGGAAAGGAATTGAGGAAGAAGAAGAAGAAGAGAAAAAAAAATCCGGAAAATGGCAGGGAGAGGCCTGCTGCCAGCTACAGCTCTGGGGTGGTGGGCTGCCTGTGCAGAGGACCACCATCCACAGGCAGCAGCACAGGGTTCATTTCTCAGCTGTTCTGTGTGAGACTCCATGATTTACATCCTAATTAGAGCTGTTCAGGAGTTTTGGAAAGTGAAATGGAAAAAAACAAAAAAAAGAACAAAGCAACGCAGACACTGAAAAAAATATTTTGGGAAATGAATTATTCCTCATAGTTTTGAGGCGGTGATAGAAAGAGTGAGCTGGATTCTCCAGGCCTGATGGCCCTTGTAAGGCCTCTTGCCTCAACAGATGCTCGTAACTCCTCTAAGGAAATAACCCTGCCTGCTCCAGTGGAAAAGTATTGCGGGAGTCAGTACTAACTGTACATTAAATTAAAATGTAATCTTCTTATAAAGCAAACAGAACGCAGAATTTTCAGTAAATTGGGAAGATGGGATAATTCCTGCTCTGAGTTAAGACACAGCTTATCCATTTTTCTTCCTAGTGGTGGAACTGTAGATGTACATACCTCATTTTTACTGTGGAACAAGCTGCCTTTAACTCATGTAGATAGAACTTTTCTATCTCATCGGGACAAATGCTAGTGCAGAGACATATATTGACAACTACTCTTTTTAATGAAATGTATCCCATAAAAGAATTCTGCTTTTGATACCAGAATGTGTACAATCTGGTTCACGAGCAAGGCCTCATGAGCCTGCAAGACACACCGCTTTCTCCTTCCATTCAGATCAAGGAAGGCTGAGAGTGATTGCTCAGTGTCTCCAAGGAGCCACTTACTACTTCACAGAACTATGTCTTATCCCACTCATTGCTAGTACTGAGGAAATATTGTCTACAATCCAACGTGAAAGAGCGAGGCTTATTGATGAGCTGTGGTGACAGGGGTTACTATCCCTCTCAAAGTGAGTCAGTCTGTAAGCCTCTAAGGACAAGAGGAAGTCAGAACAAAGAACATAAAAATAATTTTGACCATTAATATTTAATATTTTACCTTTTTCTCCCCCTTTACACTGCTTTCCTGCTAAAACAACTGGGATGAAAATGATTTTCATTGTTCTTTAGGGAGATGGTGTTTTGTTATATTACATCTGTTCTTTAAACCCACGAACCCTGGAAGCCGCAGAAGCGGATAAATCTCTTTGTCAAGAAGACACACTCAAGGTTCCAGGGACAAAACTGATCTTTGCCTCATGGGTTAATGGCATTAATAATTGCCATTTTGATAAGTCTAAATGTAAAAAGCCTGCTTAAACAAGAGTCAACCCTTCAAAAAATGACTATCCATGATAAATTTTCAAGAGCAATGAAAATTGTCACTCTGCCAGCTTGATAAATTGTAGCCCCAACTGGCAGAGCCATTTGCCTTGCAGTAAGCACAAAATGACAAATCTTTGCTGAATACAAACTATATGCTTGCACCTTTCACAGCTGGTTTAGCTTGTAAACGCAGCAAAAAGAGAGGCTTTAATAAAAACTGAAGGTTATGCACAAAAAATGATTTTGCATCTAACTGCTTCTCTGAGTTTAAAGACATTTCTTTCATATTGGAACTTAATTTTGAAAGAAACCCTTCAGCTGTCTATGGGATCATGCTCTAAAAATACTTGTACAACTACACTGTGGTGGTTTCTTCAGTGGAATGATTCAACAGTGCAAGTGCAATCATTTCAGGGAGAGAAAAATCATGTTTAGTATCACCTCAATATTTACGAGAACACCCCCCCCCCTCGTGAAAAGTATAAATCCATATACTGAACTGTATACCTTGATATGAATAAATGCAGCACCTACTCTAATTCCATTGTCTAACTGCTGATCTATATTCCTGATGACTCATTCTAATCTTCCAAGTTGCAGAGCATCTTTAACATACTTTTTAAAAAGAAATTGCTTTGTCAGAGAGATGTTTAATTCTTGTCAATAGATGGAATTCCTTCTAAAAGAAATCACACTTGCCTGAAGCCACTTTTGCATAATATATACATTATGCAAACACCGTGAAGTTGATATCTAATGGCTCTGTGTTGCTACAAACGGATGTTTTATGCCTTCAAAAGGAGATTTCCACCTACTTGACACAAACAGTCACTCCTAGTCCTAGCAAAACTTGATATTAAATATGTACGAATGTAAAGATGTGATACACACAAGCTATTTTAGTGCATGTTTAAAGATTCTTAGCTCTCCTGAGCCAGAGGACTCACCGATGCCTGACTAGCATACAGTTTGATAAGCAAGAATTGTACAAAGCCCTTCCAACTTCCTTGAAATAATCTGTCTGTAATAGATATTGCAGTGGGCAAGAGCGGTTTATTTTAGTCTTCTTACTTGGTCTGACCCATCCAGAAGATCAGAGGATTTTTTTCTCTTTAAAAAGCTACCTCTAACCAGCTTATTTTATGTTTTAGTAAAATACAGCTTCAAAGACCAGGAGCCTTCTGGTGTATTTTGACTTGTTCACTTCAAAGTAAGCTCTTGAAGCTCCACCTCGGGGCTCTGGATGTCGGGGTAGCTCCATCGTTCTGCTATGCACAAATATGCAGGCTATCTTGAAAGCAAAGGGTACATCTCAGTGCACACATTAAACTGCAAATTTCAGTTGTACCAACGACTGGTATTTCATTTTCTAATTTGTCTCCTTAAACCTGCATCTTTGATACATTTTTTTAACAGAGTTCAGACCATTTGTATCTCTATGCTTGTTTACCCCGCTCTCTACTCTTCCCAGCCCCATTAAAAAAAAAACAACAAACAAATCAACATGACAAAAAATAAACAAAAAAACCCCGAAACCTGTCAAAACCAGAAAATCCCCTTATTAAAAGCAGAGATGAAGTGTAGAAAAGAACTCGGAACATAACGGATAATATCTTCAAAAATGATAAGCAACTAAAAATCAGTCATACAACTTGGCAAGTTTTATGGCTCAGGAAATCTCAACAATAGGTTCCACTGTTTGCTGTGCCTGTTAATGTATAGCTACAGATACTCAGCTTCTCTCACCACAGCAATCCATATGGGATAAACTTTGTCAATAATACCTTATTGCCTTAGTTTTCTCACATCATAAAGTGTCTTTTTGCCTCATCTTACAAGGTAGATGCAGGAGAACTTAACTGGCTTGTATAAGTCAGCACAGAAAGTCTGCATCAAGCTATTATCAGAACTGCTGGGCTCTTGGATCTCCTTGCAATCCTGTGTTTGGGTAACTAGAAGGCAACACAGTATAACTCGGGATTTTAGTAGTTTATCATATACAGCAAACATACACACACAGTACAAAAGGAAAGACAGAAAAGGAAACAAGTAATACCAGAAGGTGAGATTTCAAAACGCTCAAAAATTTTTGCCCTACAAATACATGAACTCTGCTTAAAAAGAAGAGTACATTTGAAGAAAAAAAACACATGCATTGGTTGCTGAAGCACTTCAGCCTTTGATAATATTTAAAAATAGAAAAATAGCATTTCAGTTTTTAAGGCTTGTAAGAAACCAGGTGGCATTAGGAGGATGTAGTGACAAAGAGCCAAAGAACAACAAAAAAAGAAACTTTCAGCAATTTAGTAGCAAGGACTGGGTGAAGATATCAAGCATAATCAAATAAATTTCCTTCTGCCAAAAGCACACCTTCCTGCACACCTATTTTAGCTGTCTCTATTTCAACTATGCAAACAGTGGTTAGATTCAAAGGGAAAGGAGTTTGCTGAGGCAGGCCATCCAATTAAATTAGGCTCACAGATTAGTATATTTATTGGTATTCCAGTCTATTACCTTATTGACAAAATTCAGTACATTGTGGGGGAAGGTACGGTAGTTCACGAGGACATTACTAATTATCACCTAACAGAATGTATAAAAATCAATGCTTTTGATCCACTCAGACTGAAGATCAATTAAAGATTAAACTCAAGAATGAGATATTGGGGGGTAGGGGTGGGTAGGGGTGGGTAGGGGGGTGGCGTGGGGGTAAGGGGGTGGAGATGTGGGGGGGGACAGCTGTGTTTCAAGTGAATGTCTTATCTGAAAAAGAACATGTATTTTTAACATGCATACAAAACATGCCATATAGAAAGGAAGAAAAGATGGCACTGTAGTTATTGGCCAAGGTGAAAATATGTTACAAGCTGGGCATTTGCAGTGTGGAGGAAACATACTTAGAAGGAACATCAGGGGATGTGTAACAGTATCCTTTAAATAACAGCTTAACCTCAGATCTTTAGAAGTACAATAGAACTTGTTGTGCTATCCAAAGGGACAGTTAATGGTTATAGCAGAAATGCTGTGGACAGTTTTTGGTTATTTGTCTAGGGAAAAATGGGCATAAGTTACCATAGTTAGAAGTAAGTCTAGAAAGATGGATTGGGAATGGAAGTGCCTGCCTGAGAATACTAAGGTAACCTTTATTAGCTTGTAAAATTGAGTGAGATAGGATGGACTGCTTTCCTAGAGCACTCTTACCTGAAATAAAAACCTGAACAGAAGAAGAGATATTTAAGCTAAAGGACAATTTTGGCACAGAAACAAATGGGTACAGAGGAAAAACTGTCTATGAAGAGAGAAGGTGGTTTCTAAGTCCCACATTCAAGAGTTTGAAGTAGCCCTCCAAAGGAGAGGTGAGCAAGGGAAAGACACCTAACTAATTTTAGAAGGAAAGATACATGATGCTGCTGCCTGTAATAATAAAAAACTGTGACTTGACCCAGAAAGTTCTTTCACTTCATACGTTTATAGTGCTGCCAATAAAAGCAAAAAGAACATGCAGTCAACAGAGAAAGAGAAGAAAAGGGGGAAGCGTCTAGATTCTTGACTGAATTGAAAGCATATATTGTATATGCTGTTAGGAAAAAAAAGAAAAAAAGAAAAAAGATTCCTCATTGCTGTTCCACTGGGGTAAAGATGAGGAGCTTTCTTCTTCCATTCTATGAAATAGATTTTATTGTATCTGGCCTAAGGCTTTTCTTTCCCCACCCCCTCAATATTATAACAGAATTTTTAATCTGAAAAAGTCTGATAACTGCAAGGTTACCAGGAAGAAAATGTGTTCATAAGTGGAGGTCATTTTCCTGAACAGAGAAAAAGCAAGAGCAAACACAAGCAATGATCTACCTTGGTGATACCTATTTATTTATTTATTTATACCTAATTGGAGTATTTGCTGGCGCAGTACCAGCCACAACTGGAGTGCTGAATGCTGTTTAGCTGAAGTAACAGACTGATTGATGAAGATATCCAAATGACACACTCCAGATTCTGTGCATGCAAGTAACTCCATGGGCAATGTGACTTCCTAAGCAGGATACATTAGTTGGGAAAGTGTTTCTAAAGGTCTAAAATAACAAAATGGTTAGTTGGTTTGTCCCAAAGATGACAGGAACCCAACCAACATTATTTTTTAAATCCCCAGCCTAAAGAAATCAAATAGTAATCCCGTTTCATACGCAAAGAATACAAAGCTAATAAAAATAAGTTTTTTTCCAGTCATGCACTAGTTAAATACTCTGCATGAAGTACACAAGTACTTCGCTGTAGTAGGCTAACCCAAGCCAAATTGTTATTATTTACAAAAAAGAGGTTTTCTTCCCACATTTCCAGAGCTTATCTTTCTTGTATTACTTGATCCAGCAGATTAGTTCCTTTAAATTGTAGCTTTCTCAAATGAAGAATAAAACTTTGAAAAGAGAATATAATTCTACAGGTTATGTAAGCAATATTTCTGCATAATGTTGCAGCGTAAGTCAGGGATTATTTTTTATTTTTATTTTTTATGATATCAGATAAAAAGTATATGAAGGAGTCTAGGAAAGTTAAATGCCAGAAAAACAAGCACACAACAAAAACACTATTTGAACTTTTACAACATCCTCCTATAGTGGTTGGTATTTTCCTTAATGTATCTTGCACAAGCAAGCTTTGCCAAGGGGTTTCTTTGTATAATTTAAAGCAGAATCTTCTAGACAGCAGCATGTATGTACTGAAAGAAAATAATTGCAAGAAATTATGAAACCAAGAGTCCATTACCATCATTTGACCAGTATTCATGTCCTCCTTTCTTTTCTCATTTACCATTTTCTGATTTCTCTGTAATATGTAAACGGAAACAGAGATGATTTCATGTTTTATTCCAGGCTACAAACACTAAAATGTCAAATCATAAAGGACTGAAAAAATACATATTTGTGAGACCTCATTAATCATACCCCTCTACCGATACCCATGATTTCTGATCAGTTCAACATCTACTACCATTAGTTTGTATAATTCTGATGTCTCAGACAAAATGCTTTACAGTATCAAGTCAAACATCTTGTATGCTTGTATGTATACTACACCTATGCTATTAATTTAGACAGTAAAATTAGCGTCATAAAAACAGCAGGCTTCTGTGAGCTCAAAATTATAAGCTTGCTTGTGTTGCCACTGTTATTTATTTAATCAAGTCTGAGTTCTTCTATTATTTTAATGCCAGCACCAGTCTGGCATTCCCACTGTTATCAGGTCTGTCTGCCTTTATTCTTCATAAAATATTGTTGCAACATTTCTTCCATATTTCTGGCCTTCATAATCTGCTACCTTACTAAAAGCTGATACTTTCTAAGCCAAATATTTCATACCAAGGAGAAAACTAATTTAGGCTTTTGGTAGAGCACTCACTCTGTTCCTGACATTCTCTCCTATATGGATTGTCTCCAAAGAAGAATAAACTACAGAACATGATGTTCTTATGGTGAATAACTCTGTGCAACAGGAAAAGAAAAAGTACTTCCAAGAGCCGTATTAAAGATTATTTTTCAGAGCTCTACAGCAGATTGAATCATTAAAGTTTATTTTGTGTTAGTTTTGACTCCTTTGTGAAATATTTTTATGGACATTTAAGCCTTCTGTAAATTACAATGTCCTGTATCTATTAGAAGTGCCTCTTGTCAATAGCTTAGACCTTACAAAGAACTGAAAATTCTGAAGCACTGAAGAAGCCAGGAGGCTTTGTATGTGAAATTTTTTAATACTGTTGGCTTTGTTACCTGATATTTAATCAGTGGTAGGGGGAAGTAAAACTATGAAGATCATTGTCTTCAGTGGACAACAGAGAAGCATAAAAATAATACATTACTGCAGATAATAATCTTTCATTAACAGCCGCAGCTCACTGCAGATGATCAGGATATATCAGAGATCATAGCTCAGATGGGGATTAAAAATAATCTAGATTTTAAGTAAGGTTAAGAAAGACAACACACGGTGACACAACTGCTATCAAATTACTCTTCCTCACGCTATATGCAGTCAATCCATTAAGACTATGTCAGATCAGAAAGTTTAATCAAAGATGACACCTGGTATTATAAAACTGCAACAGTTGTTACCTATTTATAAAAACACTAATTTCAAAACTGAAACTGAGAACTGCAAAACTGGACTATGATAGTTCAGATAAGAAACATATTAGATGATTCAGAAATACTGTTTTGTGTAGTACTTTATGCATACTAAGTAATTTAGAAAAAAAAGGTAGGTTTATCTAGACATTCATTAAACAGAGAGCTAACAAGAAGGTACAGTGCTGATGTGTAATATTTTATAAGTCCCTAATCAAATTCTTGAATTCTTGGTTCAGCAAAATCTGATACAACTTCTGATTTTAGGATTTTCAGGTCTTTCTCAATACACTGGAAGCAGAATACATTCATCAAACACAATGGTCTATATTTGCTAACACTTCAAATAGTTTCAATTATAAAGTAATCTAGCAGTTGTCATAATTTCTTAATGAAGATATCAAATTTCATTAGGGAAAACAATAACTTCTTAATCTCATACCAGTAACTAACTGAACAACTCATCCTATGAAATTGATAGACCTCCAACAAAGTCTTTAAATAGGAAGGTGACTAAGGAAAAAAATTACCTTCATTGTTTAAAGTTGGTAACAGATTTAGAGACAACAATTGTTGTCTCACAAAATTAAAGCTAAGCTACTTGGCTGACATTCTAAAAATTGGATTGGATTACAATGTTTCACATGATGAAAAAGTAAATATTAATGTTCTCATATGTTTCACTTGCTATCCCCTCCATCACATGTGCGTTCCTAAACCTGTTTATGATGTGAACTTGCAATTTAAGGAACTTAGATTCTTACTGGTATTTGGATCTTACAAAGCTTATAGGCAAAGTAGGAGTTATGAGAAGGCTTGAATCATGGTCTGATGTTTGTGAGCAACTGTTTTTCACTCTGTTCATATGTTAAGTGGTAGTCTTCAGAGGAGCATCTTTGAATAATGCCTGCAGTTTTTTCTTTGGTTTTGTGGTTTTTTTCCTTTGCATTTGTCTATGAAATCTTTCATGAAGATACTTTATATTCTAACAGCAGTGTTCCCAGTTTTCTTATCTCAGTTTATTGTATTGAGATTATGTAACCAGATGTTTTTTCTGTTAAGTGATTACAATTGGTTCTGGTTATTTCTTTAGAGACTCTCATGGGAGTGAACACAGCCTGTTGGGTTACTCAACAGGTAACCCAAGTTTGTTTGCTGGGTTTTGTTTTGCTTTTAACTGTGCTTTTTCCGGAGTTCTGAAAACTGAAAATATTAACAGAGTTTGGGGTTTGGGTAAGAGTTTTCTGCCATGGTCTATAGTCACTATTTAAATTCCTACAGTACAGTTTCATTTTTAGTTTTAGCTGAATCACAGAATGTCAGCCTGTGAAAGAAGAACATAGTGAAAGACAGCGTAAGCCAGCCAAATAGAAAATCTACAACACTGATTAGCAGAAAACAGTTTAGGAGTCAAGCCCAAAGATGAGACACAGCACAATATAAATATAAGTTTTTGCAGATATGTATCATAATGGAAAAAAGAAGCCTACTTTACTATCACTTTTTTGGTGCCTTTCTTGTATCTACCATAAGTTATTCTGATTTAAATGCTCTCATTTTATCTGATGGTGTGACACCTAGCCATTCATTTATGTTCCTGCTTGATCTAAAAGTCTCTGGACATGTTCAGAATTGAGCTGAGAAACTGGAGAAGGAAATGCCAAGCTTGAGCTTGAAGTGGTTAAATGAGGGTAATGTTCTAGACAGAATCACAGGGAAGAATGTATAGGAAGTGATCCTGGCTGGACAGGATTGCCAATGGCACATATGACAGAGGAATTTCACTGATAGCCTCTTCCATGGAAATTTGTGGAATTTTTATTTAATTTTTAAAACCAAATATTGAATAATTATGATTAGGAACTTAACTGAGTATTTTCAAAATCAAAACTTGCTAATACTCTGAGATTTTTAGTCCATGTGCATCTGGCATGTTGGTACTGCTCTCATGACATTTCTACAGAATAAACAAGTCCCAGCAATTTTGTCCTTAGGCAAACAAACCTTCCACTGAGAGCAGTAGGATTTTTTCTGTTTAAAAACAAGCCCATCACAACTGGGTTTAAAGTTCTTTTTAATCCACACCTACCAACTTTGGAGTAGAGGTTCAGACCTAAATTTGCTTGAGGAAAGGACCTCTTGATTTTATTTTTATTTATATATATATAAATTCCCTACCTTCCTTCTGGTAAATAACATTTTCATACAAAGCACATTGCAGATAACAGCAGATTGTCTGTTTAATAAAGAAGGCAGAAGGCCTTGCGTGGTTTTGATTGCTTACAAAACTTAAAACAACTATATCAATTAATTAACACAATGAATGCTGTGCACATAGTAGATTGCAACCACTACACTTTTAACGAGAAAGTTCTGCACTGCAGGAGTAGACTAAATTTACTTTAACACTGGAAGAGTAGATATAATGTGCTGCAGAAAGAGAAGCCCAAAATATTTTCAGTTCAGTCAAAAGTTACCTAAATCTCAGTTTTAATATAATACATAATTGCAAAGCAAATTACTAAATAAATGTATAAAGTATTAATTTCAGTAAATGTATAATAATGTAATTATAACCAGCACGTTCTGCCTCATAATGAATCATAGCAAATATTTCAAATGTATAAAACATACTATGCTGAACACTTAGACATGGACAAATTTTACTACGTGTACACAGCAGTATCAGTGCAGAGACAATGAAGGGATAGTTGCTCTAGATACAGAACCTGAGGAGAATTAGTTAAATCACAGAACTGAGCCAGCTTGCATTTTAGAGGTGCCTGTACTCTGTTGTAATGCACAGAACTGAGGATTGAAAGCAATCCCCCAAAAGTTTTCTCATCCCCAGTTTAATAGAAAGTTTGAGGGTGGAAATCCTGTGCCTCACTGTATAGCTTCAGTGTTGGCGGGTCTTCTAGTAACTCATATGAAAAAAAATTGTCTGCATTAGAAGCATGGTACTAAATTTGTGCATGGGATTGGCTATGATGCCTGTTATCTTTGTTAAACTTCTTGTAATATGAAAAAACAGTAGGCATGAAACCAACCAACACTTGCCACCACTCCAAAAAAACCTTCAAAACCAAACACCATCTCCTGCTTCCTAAAAGCTTTGCGGGTCTTATGCAGGATTTAATTTATGTAAAGATATTTCACATTTCAATTTAATAATCTTGCTGTGTTTCAAGAGTTCACATTTTTCTTTAAGTTCTAAGTACTACCTCAAGTAATGAGAGCCATGGTTTTAGTAAGGCACAAATGGCCATAATTGGGGCAGGGCGGGGGGGTGGGGGGTGAGGAGGACTACAAATGAACCAAAGTCTTGGAAAAAAGATTGTGAATAAGAAAAACATACACCCTCCCAGTCAGTTGGAGAGGGTCTTTTGTATGTGTGCCTCATCTGACTTGGCTTTAAAATGCTGTCATTTAAAAACATGAACCAGAATAATTATGGAAATTTAAAATAATTTCTTTCCTGACATGATTTTCCCCCGTTAAGAGTAGCATGCATACCTTCTTATTGAAATAATGCTTGCAAATGTTGAATTGCTGGCAAAGAGTTACTATTCACCTATTTAAAAGTGGCCCTAAAGATTTAGTCTGGGGTATAAAAAACACTTAAAGCAGCAAATGAACTCTACAAAAACAGATCACAGAAAAAGAACTTTGGCAGCTGCTAGGCTAGGCACTTGTGCTGTAGTCTTCTGGACTGAATCCCTGGAGTTCTGCAAACAAAAGTAACAGGATAATCAACTTTCACAATCACCTAATACTTTGCTTTACCCTGCTGCTCTGCTCCTACGCCTCCTGCCATGTCCTAGGGTCATATAAACAGGAGGACATGGCCTCATAATTCAGCAGTTTTAAACACAGGGGGGAAAAACAGGGATGGTTTTGACCTCAGAAATAGCCCTAAATATCTGCTTATTTCTTCATTTCATTCTGAAGCTGAGTGTATTGTGGAAGTGATGTGTGACAGCCACCTTTTCATTTAGCATCTTCTCTGCACCAATCCATGCAAGGTGACCAAGCTGGACAATACGCTTCCTTCCCCAGCAGTGAGATTCAATGGGTCTGAACGAACTTGACAGTAACAGCAGAGGGGAGAGATGAGCCCCTGGGCAGGTATGCCTTGTGCTAGCTTGCAACATCACAACTCAAGAGGCATATCCTTTGCTAAGAGGGTTTCCTCGATCTAATTAAGACTAATTTGGCCTAGCTAGATTGTATAGATAACTACGGCAAATTGTACATCTTGGTCATAAGGAGTAAAAGTATTTTCAGTGGAAAAATGCAGCAATGCATATTTTCTGTAACCTTATTTACATTCTGAAAAAAGAATTACTACAACTTGATGAAGTCTGAATGGTGCCTTTTAAACAGCCTTTCTGACCTTTTTCTGCTTTCTCACACTGCAACACAGGGGCTAGGAACAGCTGATGTGTTCCATTCAATCCCATGTTTACAGTGCGGGGTTTGATCTTGTGCTGCTCTTAACACATTCTCATTCTTCAGCTATGGGGATTACAGGTATCAACTGCTAAATGTAAAACTTTTCAACTCGGTAGTCTATATATTTTTAAAGCCCATAAATAAAGGAAATGAGGCAGTCTCCCAACTGCCACTGTCACGATCAAAAGGTTTGCATTTACACCACAACACTGACACATGAACCTAAAGGAGCAGTAATTGCTGTGAAATTTACCACCCCTCATTCTTAGCACTTGGTGCTTAAGGGAGAAAGCTAGCACAAGAACTGCAGTTTCGTAGTGAAGGGTGAAAAGGCTGTCAGATCAGGTGAAACAATAACATTTATTAGCACAAAAAATATGCAAATATATAAAAGCAGATAATATTTCAGGTAAAAAAGATTTTGGCTTATTTGCCACTGGCTTCTTGGTTTGAAAAATGAGTTTGTCTCAGATTTGCACTCCTCCTAGAAAACAATACTTTTTAGGAAAAATAGGCATTTTTGAAACTCAGATTAGTCCTTTTCAGTAATAAGACAATTAAGCCTAACATGCTGCTGTGTCTCTCAGAGAACTAAGTGTAAGCACTAGCACTTGTGTAGGATCTCATTTATTTACAAATAGGTAAAATACAAGAGGAACAGGAAGCAGTAAAGGGGAAAAGTAAAAAAAAAAAAAACAAAAAACAAACCAACCAAAAAACCAAAACTGCAGGCAGGAAATAATATTTCAGTGGATCCTGTGGTTTTGGGTAGCTCAGTAAGCTGTGGCTTACTGGGGCTGCATTCAGTTCTCCTCTCTGAAGGCCACTTCCACACTGTCACCAATTAGTATTGTGGTCTGGAGCTCAACAAGCTGCTAAGTGTCTTTTGAGCTACCATTCCGTAACCTTTCAAAAACTGACCTTTTCATTATCATTTCACATCACTCTGTGTGTATGAGAGAAAAACAGTCTTTTTAATGTCATGCTTATTTCCACTGGCTTTTAAGCTTCTTGTCAAAGCATACTGACTTACTGTACATTAAGTGAGAAAGAACGAACTCATCTTTCAAATACATTCAAAACAAAACGTTTCATTCTCTTTTGCAGGATGGGTATAACACCACATCATGTTCATCACCGCACAGGGCATATAAGTGATTGCTAATAGTGTCATACAAGGACCTCATATTCAGGTCTAGAAGCAAATGTTGGTTCCTTTCTGAGAGAATTGCAACAAGCCCCCTTCTGAAGCAGAGCTGGCTGGAAATCCTGGGTGCCTTCATGGGGAATTGTTTCTCATAGCAGTTGTTGGCATTCTAAGGCTTAGCTGCTGGTGGGCTCTATAATTCCCTTAAAGAGAGCATTTGGTTTCGTAAAATGTATCAGAAATAATCTTGTAAAAAGTCCTGTGGAATCATGGGTCAGGTGTTGGTGAAACAGCATACTAAAAAAAAAGTTTAATATCAATTTCTGTTTCTCAATTCTCAAGATCAAATGCCTTTGACAACGTTCTTAAGATTGAAGCAGAACACAGTGGCTCCCTCTGCATAGTTCTGTAAAACGTTGTGTCCAGTGGATCCAGATAAATTGACACTAGTTGTTGGTTTCTGGTGGTTTCAGACTGCCAGGTGATTTGAATTTGTCCTTTACTATTGCCGCAGTGAAAGACAGTTATTTGTGGAAATGTGAAAGTTGCAGTGTTAATCCTAAACTATCAAAAGAGCTGCATTAGTACCTCTAGAATCTTGATAAGTACATCTAAAAAGTGGCATAGTAGCCCCCAAGACACACACACAAATATAACCTCCACTTTTACAAAACATGGAAAAAGCTTCTACGATACACTAAACTTCGAGACCCAAGCTTTGAAAGAGGGTATATATTAGCGTACAAAGCAGCACACACAACCCTCACAGCAAGTGCTAGTTTTCACACATACAACAGTTGTAGACAAGTGACCTTTTTAACCCATATTTTAGATATGATTTGGATGACCTTTGTTTTGTGTGTTGAATATTTATGTATACCGTGTCATATCTATCCTGCACATGAAACGTCTTAGGTATAACCACAAATACTGAAATAAATGCCCAAATAAATAAATAAACCAGAAGCCTTAAATTAGTAATTGCCCAATAGTACTGTAAATTGAAGAAAAGATACAAATGACAGTCCACCTAAACATCTTGATATCAACACACACGTCACTACCCAGAACAAGATCTGGATACATAGATGCATTTCAGTGACAAACATAACCCTAACAAGTAAACTTTGTACAAGTGAAGGACATGGGAGAATGAGCAGATAAGGGATATTACATAAAAGTTACTTAGATAGTCCTCATAAAATTAATTTCTTTGTAGGTATAAAACTTTTAAATACAAAATATTTCTCATAATAGCACAAGATCCTTTTACTACTGATCATTTTACATACCTCTTGCCTTAAAAGAGGTTCAGAAAACTTTATTCAAAATTATTTGTGCTTCACCTTTCCCATCTTGTTAAAGTCACTGTCCTTTCATAGCAATGAATTTCTAGAGGTCACTTCAGAAGAGAAAGTGAGCAATCAGTGGGTATCTCCTATCTCTAAGGTTTTGGGGGTTTAGGTTCACATTCCACATATTTGCTCTTGGGATAGTCTTATGATCCTAAAAATGCTTTTGATGGCCAACCTGTCAAGTCTTAAGAAAGGGCTCCCCATCATAAAGTTGACGTTTGCTGATCTGAATTTCCTCTCCCTCCCTCTGCCTGCCTGCCCCCCTGCCGCTTCCCCCCCAAAGATCTTATTTCTCACAGACTTCTACAGACCATCTTCATTACCTCCTGGGCATTGGGTTCTGGTGCATGCGCTCTCTCTCATTTCTTTGATTTGTAGAACTACCTGGCTTCCACATCAGCTTTTAATTTTTCCACATCCTCTTCTGAAATTGCCTTATCTTTTAACTTCACTTTAATCCTTCACTTGCCTGTGCCGCATGCTGAAGATCATGTGCCTAGAAGGGTTACACTACTTGTCAAAAGATCTGCCTTTAGGTCCTCTTCCTAGGCATATGTCAGGAAATCGGTAGTTACCATGAAATGTATGAGTTTTTCCCCACTCTCCCACCTCATATTCTCAAACCTGTCTAATGTGTGCTTCCAGCTATATCTCTGGTGCTTGAATCTTGTTTTTACAGATGCCACAAGTTTTCAAGGCAACACCCAACATATAAATAAATACTGTCAAGCACCTACTTGAGGGTAATATTAATTCTTCACCTTCTCCACAAAGGGTGGGTTTTTTTTTTCCCCATTATCTCTGCCACTATTAAGAGCGCCTCAAATCCTGCATCAATAGCCATGTTTTTAGAGAAAAAGATAACTTGGCTTCCATCAGCCCTCTCTTGCCTCCTCACTGCAATCAAAGAACAGTCACACATCCACTTAACTCCCAAGTTAACTCTGCAACTAGATCTAAACAATAGGTTAAAAAACCATCTTTCTCCACAATGAAGTTAAGTCTCAGTGGATGAGCCTAAATAAAATAAAAGTAGCACAAAAAGTTGTGATTCATTGCTCTGTCTTTTTCTATTTGTTTTGGATCAGAAAAAGATTCAGCAATTCTTTATAGTCTTGAAATAGTGGCTATTCTCTGTGTATATCCACCAAGTAATGATTTTACAGCCACATGCAAAACAAAAAAACTTTATCTTAGACAGCAGGACAAACCAAGCCTGATATTACCCCTCCTATTAGCTCTGCCCCTAGACCAGTCACAGTCAGACATGGGTTTGTTTCTAAGCCGTCTTCTTTCTGACTTGATGGTCCCCTTCAATTAGAAAGGCTCTTCAAAGCTTAAAGACAAGAACACCTTAATGCAGCGACACTCGACACTCTTAGCATCCCTGTTTGCCATAGTCATTTCCTTTATGACAGTTTTGAAGCTGGGGAAGAGGGTAATTGCAGAGAATTCTGATAGACACTTAGGGATCAGAAGTGACAGTCAAAAGCTTTGATGGCATTTATAAGCCTGTTTATTTACTGGGGAATCATAGTGGAGCAACAATTGCTGGGGGAAAAAAAAACACAACCAAAAACAAACACAAACAAAAAAACCACCACCACCACCCACCACCACCCCAAAACCAAACACCAAACCAAAACCATTATGGTTGCAAAACCAAGAATCAACTCTTTGATCTCATGTTCCATTATAAACAATTATCTTAGTAGATTCCCTTTGTCCAGAATAATCATTCTTTCTGTTCAGACCTCTTTCAAGTTCCTCACACTTTTCTTTTTCCTTGCCCCTCCACCTCCAGTCAGCAGCACGTACCTCCACTTTTTATGCTCAGCAGCCCATGCCATTGCTCTGTTGAGTGCCAGGTGCCATCTACATACTCAAATATTTGACAGATACACTTTAATTCAGAGTTTGTTTGCTTCGGTGGCTTTTTGGGGCAGGAGCATAAGTAAAACAGCAGGGCAAAACGTTAGGATTTTAGCAGAGTCACTGTTCTATTGTAGCAAGTTTTACTTGACTCATCTCTGCATCTTGCCTAAGGCTGTGCAGTTTTAATCTAGATGTGCATTAGTGCCCTTGAAGCATAAAGATATCTGGAAATGTGTAAGCAGCAGGCTAAGGAAGTGCGACATTGAGTTGTTTGACATGCTTCTCAAGTAAGGAGCAGTGAGCCATCTGGGGGACAAGCTACCAATAGACAGTCTTCTGCTCTTTATCGTTACCTGTGAGTCCAGATGCTAAAGTTATTTAGTCTAATTCTACTTTGGCACCAGCAATTTCATTTTATATGGTGCTTCAGGTTATTAAAGCTTCAGAGGAACATACTGATACTATGCACCTGGAATAGCTAAATGGGAGTAGCAGGTTGTTTTTCTTGAATAGAGGATTTACGTTGTATATAAGGCACTATATGACTCCTGAGCTACTTCTGGGCAAGGCCACTACCACTTCACCTTTTGCTCAACAACAGAAGCAAACCCACAGTTAAATCCTTAGACATAATGGAATTACTGAAGTAGTTTCTGTGGAATTCATCGCTGAGCACAGAATTTCATTCTCCCAGAAGTCAGTATAAATAGATACCATAGAAAACTTTACAACACCTAGTTGTAAGAATTACTTTGAGGGATTCTCGAAAAGCAAACAGTACTGGATGTTTGGTAAAAATATGTTAGCATAGGTTAGATGTATTTCTCCATGGCTGAAATTTGCTACCGATATTTTGGTGGAAGGTTTCCTTCTAACTAATTAGGATAAACTTCCTCTTATGGATTATGAAAACTTCACGTTTAACCCAGAACTTTCAAATACAAAAGTGTTTATTGCGGGTGGGGTGGGAAGGGAAAACAATTTGTAGAGGTCTCCTTGTAGAAACATTTTTTTCTACTGCAAAACTGAGTATCTACAACAATATACACACATACAGAGGATTTCTACTCTAGTAGAATTCTAGTTGTATATTTAGACGGCTTCAGGTGATAAGTTGCAAACAGATCAGAATGTACACAGAGCCAATACTTTTTCCTCTATGGCTCACCAGATTTCTGCAGAATGGAGCCCAGAACAGAGAACTGGAGTGAAGACACAGCATAGGCTTCACCCACAGAGTAGGTTACAATGGGTTGCTTTTTGAAGGACATAAACTGCTAGGTGCTACAGTCCTCAAGCAGGTGGCTTGTGCTCAAAATGAAGCAGTCAACAATTGTGGTGATCATGGAGATTACACAGAAGGACAGAAGAATAGATCCCTTATGTTCACAACTATTTGCTTTCAAGGGACTGTAAAGCTGGCTCTTACCGAGATACTACATGTCACTGAATTTAGAGGTTAAAAAGGAGAAAAATAACAACAAAGGATTTGGATTTCTTGACCTTAAACAAATTCATAGCTATCTTTATGGTGTATTTTATTCAGACATTCTGTCATGACCACACGTACTGTTATTCATAGTTCAATTCATTCAAAATTTAAAACTGTCTTAAAGTCCCTGATATTCCCATATTTGTTTTGTACATACCGTTCCTTTTATTGATACACACAAGGAAAGCATTGACATGAAAAAATCCATATGCTACAAATGAAATGTACTCCTGTACATGTGCAAGACTTGTAAAAACTAGAAATACATTGCATTAGTAGCAATCCAGTATTCTGCATTTTTTCTTGGGGGGGGGGGGGGGGGGAGGAAAAGCAGATGATTTATTTGCAAGCTTGTATTGAAAGATTGTCCCACCTCAGTTACTGTCTTGCTCATCTATGGAGCCCTTTTTCTGGTGAGTGACAAAGATCCCGGAAAAGGGGTAGAAATACTTTTTGCTAAGGCTTCTGCACATTACGCCCTGCACAACCAAGTGTATTGTTCTGCTCTACAGTCTCCTGAAAATTCCCAGTATTCTTATTAGCAGCAGTATATGTTTTATGCTGACTTTTACAGTATCTTAATGAAAAGAATTAATATGAAAGCAAAACTTGTTAAACATGAAGAAGAGCTGTTCTCCAGGATTAAACAATACTTGTTTGTTTGCTTAGCCCATTTGCACTTAAACCCTGTTACCTCACTTATGCCTCAGGAAAACTAAGTATTTGAGTAATTTATTTCTAAAAAAGGATATTAGAGCTCTTCTAGTTGGGATGCTGGGTTAAAAAAATAATTGGGGAGGCCTACTGTGAAAATTACAAATGGCTCTGGGACATACTGCATATTTCAATAGATTTCATTTTATGGATGTACTGTAGAACAGATTTCTGAATTCTTGGGAAGTAAACTGTGGATACTATAGTCAGGATCAACCCAAATACAGGGTCTGGGTTAAGAATGTGAGCTATTCACTGAGATCCAAGTGATAAATGTAGGTTCTCTGAAGGAGAAAATTACTATTCTTGCAGGTTTTCTCTTTTTCGGGGCAGTATGAATTTCCATTTTCTATACTTGCAAGTCAGACAGACTCAGCTGTTTTCAATAAGCATCTAAGGAAACCTGATTTCAGTGATCTGGCCATCAGTAAATGAAATATAATGTGCTCCAAAAGAAATTCAGAAGAAATGCAACTATGAAAATACAGGCACAATTTGCAATATTAGTAAATTGGATGTGAACAACCAGATTTGCATGACAGAGGGACTCAATACAAGAGATGGACCTCAGTTTGGTATGCTGGTATCATTAAAATCACTTATTGTCAGTATCAAGTATATAACTCTGTATAACCCCAAATACAATGAGCTTTTTAACGATTTAGAGGTTTTTCTAAAGAAGGTGCTCAGTTTTGTTCTGACTACAGCTAAGAGCTTACAGCCCCCTCCCGGGAGAGAGAAACAAAAAGAATCTGAGCTAGTTTTTCTTGCCAGATAGTCATAAAATAGAACTAAGATGGAAGAATTATTAGTTCCCACCCTACTAGCCTACTAGCTGTCTATGTGGACTTGTTCCCTATGGCACATTATGTAGGGTTTCATCCAGACTTATTTTAAGTGTTCAGCTCAATTTCAGTCATGAAACTGCAGCTAACAAATAATCTCCTTTGGTTTATTTTTATCACATTCTCAAGTATGCATTAAAATTAGCATAATTGATGGTGTAATTAAAAACGTCAGCACAGCTCTGAATGCAGGGTTTGCTAGTTTAGATGTGCTCCATGCTGGTTGGATCTTAGAATAGGAATTTTTTCCTTAAAGCTTTCTGCCAACAGGACATTGGTTTATTTTAAAGACATTTTTAATACCTGAATTATTGTGCAGCAGGTTACAAGATGTTTTAATGGCTTTTAGAGTTACATTCATAGTCTCCTGCATACTACAATTAAAAATGAAAACCAGGTAAGGACACAATTCAGTCTGCTCCCATTCCATATGTCCATTTGTGTTATATAAAATTGACTCCAGTTATGAAAGTAGAGTCTCCCTATGCTGCTTTTGTAAAAATCCATCTGCAAGAGCAGGAGCACCTCAACAAGTACAGCCATTTCCAATTGCCTGCACAGATGTCAAAGCTTAAGCACCTGCCATTAAGAAAACATTTCTCTGTAAGCCATGGCATTAGGCGGGAGGGAGGAGAGGCATAGGTTCAATACAGCTCTAAACAGTCTGACAGCCTTCCACTTCCTGTTCACATAGCCTTGTGTCATTAAGATTCTGGGGACCAGCACTGAAATTCAGTTTGAGCTGTTAAAATGACCAGGGGTAATGAAGTTAATGAAGAACACTCCTACATGCCCTACCAGTGAGTTTGTATTCTTTCATTTTTGTCCTGATGGACCTGAAGTGACAATTACCCTGCTTCAAAGATGATACTAGTTACAATAATCTTCCTCACAGCTTAATGTTTATTATATTAACAACATAATTAAGGTTAGTGCTCATTTTACACTTAGCTTTTGGACCATTAAAGTCCATGGTTGAACCTAATTTCATGAATGGGATGCTCTTACATTCTCATCCATTCAAGTAAGAGATATACTTTGTACTGTCCCCTTGTGCTATCCAACAACTGTTGCTGCCCTCAAACGAAGGTGCCACATTCATGAAGCCAAGCACTAACTCACACATGAATGTTAAAGTGGTAGCATACTTTTAAACCTATTGTAATTAGCACCTTTTTTGCCACTACAGCAATAGCTCCCATTATTCTCTTCCGTTTGCACTAGAAACCACACACAGCTGGTAGTCCCAGCTCTACAAATCGGCTTGATTTCACAAGGCTCAAGGAGTAAGTGGATTCTGAAAAAACAACACTTTAGTGGAATACTGCCTCAGATGTATTTTCTTTCACATACCCTGCTGAATATTATATAGTTACACAATGAATGCTCTGTTCCAAATTTATGAAAAAGCCAGCCTAACTTCTCACAGTGAATTCAGTTACAGAACTTTTTCTCTATCCTCAGATTAAGTAGAAAGTGATAGTAAAAATGTCAGAACAAACTGTAAAACAATCTTTCTTTTTCCTAAAGAGCAAGCTAAAGCAAAGGTGGAGCTGGGAATAACTGAAAAGGCAAAGTGTATGTGTCCCCATTTTGAAGGGTCATCAGTTAATGAAATCAGCTCAGAACCACCCCTCATTTGCTACACAGCAGAGCTGTAGGATCTCAGTGTGCTTGAAGATAGCTGCGCTAACAGAAGATGTTAATCAAGGGTGATATACAAGAATAGTGCAATGGCAAAGAGATCTTGATTTCCGTACTTACATGCAGACATTTTAGACAAAATAGCTCTTAGTGAGAATTAATGGAAGACTTCCATCTCTTTAAACTGTTTATTTAATGAAAGATGCTCCGTAAGTCCAAAATTCTTGACTTGTATGAACCAGAAAGGGAAGTTTTGTGTCTGTACAGGTCTTTGTCGGGCCTGAGTTTATGGCTTTACATTCAAAAGTTTTGAAGGAATTACTTCTGTTTCAACATAATTTATACAAATGCTAAAAATACATTTTAAAATACGGTACCTGATGTTGATTTCTGATATATAAACCAAGCAAAAGAATTTATTTGTGTATGCAATTTGGCACAATTCCATTATCATTTTCCATTTAATTTGTTCAAATGTTCCTCTGCTGCATTTCATCTACTTTATAGATCTCCTCTCTCTCAGCTTCCTTTTCATGAATCTGTTACAAAAGATACTTTACCTGTTTTATACTTCAAAATACCTTTGTTTCAAAGAGAAAGGATAAAAGAGGAAAAAAAAATCAGAAGCAAGCCTTGATAACATGGCAGACTTTGAAGCTTTGATATAAATACAGCACAATGCTTTCTAACAGATTTTTAATTTAAGCTCTTACATTAAAACAGAATAATTACTAGACCACTGGCAATACAGGAGAATACATGGCTTAGGTGCATATCTATAGAATGCCTCCATGGTACTGCTTACTTCCCTGCTTCTTTTACTTTAATAGTATTTCAGCTACATCATGGTTCTTGGCCACTGCTGCCAGTAAAAAGCTTTTTGAAAATGTCATCAGTCCATACAGAACTGAATTGGTCAAGAAGTATAAATTATATCAAGAAGTACACTTTGGATATATGTTGGAGCTGCATTTGAGTATAGTTTAACAAGTATCTCTCAAGTGTGTAAGTGACAGATTTATGCTGAAGTTCTTAAAGATCAGGAAGTTTAGTGCAAAAATACTCCCCCACTACCATACATTTATATAAGAGCAAAGCCCCTGTTGGCATCCGTGCCCTCACCTGACAGTTAAGTGATCCAGAGTCTAAGTGTGGTTTGCTGTCAGTAGTTATTGGAAAAACATCATATTTCTCTTGGTAACAAGAATTACGAGCGTGGGTCATAGAGGTTATGAGTTTGTAACAGGACTCAAAGGTAATTATAAACTTAAGTTACCTTTGATTACTTTAGAATTAAATTATTAATTAATTCACACATAAGGTACTATTTGCAGATGAATCACAATCATTTGGGTGGTAAAGTCATCTGACCAACAAAAAGAAAGCATGACATGAAAAGAATGGGAATGTGGTCCACAAAGAGCTTATGACATGCTGAATTAGGACCTCCACTATGGTCCATTAACCTCAGTAAGCCAAGTGACTGCATGTTTAAATTGCCTCTGAATCAGGGAGACTTGAAATGCAACGTAATTGATTAGGAATTAATAAATTATAACACCCAGTTAACCTGTGAGGAGGGCCTTAGCTGTTTGGGAGACTGAGTCCTAAGAAGCTAGATCTAATTTCAACAAGCGTGGGTACCTATCAGGTTAGTTCATCTTAATTCACTGTATTTCTGACTCAAGAAGATAAGTAGGTAAAAGTCCTAGTTCATTTTAAAATATCAATCCTACTTATTTCATGTTAATTTTTAAAACCATGAATGTATTTTGAAATAGACACATTCTCAAAAATCTGTATCACTAGCATAATCAAATGAGATTTAGGCTTACCAGTGTAGCAATGCCAGTAAGTTTGAGGAGACAAGTGCGTAGGCGAATAAATAAATTAAGTTTACTCCGTGTTAAATGAAAATAGGAAGTGTGAAATGAGCTGTATTAAGAGTCAAAGTGAAGTATACCCACTTCATCTACAATTTCTTTACAGTTATATGTAGTCAAAACTTATAACTCATGTGTGTAATTATAGTTGGCAAATACTAGTATAAGCCAATATTCTGTATAAGTATCTTCCCATATGCAATTCTGAATGTAAACTAGGAAAAATGCCTGAGAATAATATGTACAAGTTGGAGGTTACAGCATCAAATAACGAGCATGACAAAGTGAAAGCACTGAAGATTTGATTGAGTGACAACCACTGACAAAACTTTGGAAGAAGAAAGGGATGCGGAAACAAGGAGACAAGAAAAAGCAAAAGTATTCTTAATCACTTCCACTATGTATAAACCGATATAAAGGCTTAAAAATAACCAACACGCTGTCACCTCTCACTTACAAATACAACTTCTTAAAACAGTTTCTAATGTATGTTTCTGACAGCCACAAATCGGAGAGATCTGCTATTTGGCATGAAAATGTAGAAACCAAATTGTATACTGCCAGCATAAATGTACCAAAAGTAGTGAGAGTTTGAAGGCAATATGTCAAGTTGTCCACACAGTACTCTAGACTGAATATTTTTTCAAGATGTGTGTCTCACAGACAACAGGAAAATAGTTTAAAGGAATATAGCCCTTCTAGTGAAATACTTCAATGTAATTACAAATCTGTTATCCATTGCAGTGGATTACCTAGCGGTCTAGCACACCTTCAATGGACAGATTTTTCAACTTATTTTTTAATCTCCATAATAGGTCAATGCCCTACCCATCAATTTTACTCTCCCTTCCAGATAAATGATGTAATGACCCTATTAACTGTTTCCTTGAGCAGCTTGTGATGGCACAGTGCTCACTTTGCAGAGCATGTTACAAATACAGTAATGATACAGCCTGACAAGCGGCTTGACTGCACATTATTTAATGCTCAGAGGGCCACTAAGTGTGCAGTGAAATTTGTGCTCGTAAGATAAACTGGGCAGCGTTGACAATTGTTTCATTGAGTGGGTAGAATTCTCAGAGGAGGTTGCCTAAATCATCTCTAAGCCGATGGGCTGGCAGTATGGGCAAAGGAGAAAAGGACAGAAGCAGGGAGGGCACGTGGGATAACGCAGGGGCTCAGAGCAGTCTTGAGTCAGGCATGTTAGGTATATTCTGAAATCTAAATGTGTTTGAGGGAGGTATTCTGGGGTGCTCATAACATTCTTGAGACACAGACAGGAAAAGTCTCAAAACAGTTTTCACCACAGCTCTATCAAACTATTTTAAGTTTAGCTTAATGCGGGTCACAGACCCAGCTCATCACAGACAGCACTGTAGGAATCAAAACCAGCAATATTTCTTATTCCAAATGCTATTACTATGCTTCAGTCAGCTTTCAGGTCAGTTTATCAGCATACCTCCCTTGCAAAAAAATTTTGAGATTATTACTTTACAATGGTCATTTTTCCACATCACTACAGGCACAATTATACATACGTACCCTGGGCACATATCAGTTAAACAGCTTAAGGCTGCTGGTACAGAAGGCTGACAGGAATGGGGCTGGCCTTCAACAGCATCTGCAAGAGCTTCACAGTGTTGTCAGGAATAAAAGACATGAAAAACATGGCTGAAAAATTCAGAGCCATTACTTGCATCATTTGGTTGTTTCAAATTTTCTTTTGCTGCTCTGAGAAAAGATTATTATTATTATTTTTTTAAAGAACAGTGATGAATCCTGAAATAGCAACAACAACAAAAAGAATATGGCTAGCACGTCTGGGACATTTGCCATAAATGAAGTAACAGGTGTGGAATACCCCAGGATTGTTTCCACTTGTTCTTTGATAACCGCTGTTTGCGTTTAGAGAAGTCAGAAAGAGCAGAGAATATGGATAACAAGAGTGAAGAACTGTTGCTCCCTAGTGCCTAAAAAAGCAAGCCCTTGATAAAGACCAGAGCATTACTGGAAGGGAGAAACAATTAGGTGATCCATGTATCTATAGTATTTAGTTTTAAGCAACATGATATGTTTCATGGTATTCTTAACATGTTACTGCAGCAAGATAAAATATTTTCAGGAACATTGACCTATACAAAATAAAAACAGCTGCCCACATTCAGTCATGTTTCAACTATCTTGCAAATAGTTTGTAGATAATAAAAAGTAATAAAGATGACTGTCAGAAGCTACATTGCAGTATCCATGTTGTGTGTTGCATTACAATGTTTGCCAAGAAGAATGGATTAATTTTAGGTCACATTACATTTTAATTTAATATTTATACTAGGAATAAATTATTGTGGAATTTTAATGCATGGACTGCTTTAAGTATATTTTCATTCAGGTATCAGAGAGTACAAGTGCAGAAAATAGTACATTTATCCATTCTTATGGCCTTAAGAACATAATCTCCTTGCAGTTGTAAGCTGTTTTGTTCTATTTTGTTTATTATTTGACATAGTTTAACCCAATGTACAAACACAAAGTACTATTTGCTGGCAGAAGTTGAGGCTGACAATTTCAGCATTTCTAGGCATTTACTGCTGTTGTAGTCGATGCTATGTTTATTGTCCAAACTATGAAAATTACAAGGCATCTTCAAGTAAAATTATGCTTTCTTTCTCAAATCTGCTTAAGTTACTCTAAAATCATCCTATTTGAAATGCAGTGCCTCTGTAGCGTACTTCCAAAGTCCTTTTAAAACATTAAGTAACGAATCATTTCACATTTCATCAAGCTTTGTATTTTGTGTATTTTTATACATTTGGAACCCGGCCTTCCTTACTTGGCCACAGTAAACAGGACGGGGTCGGTCCTATTGCTGTGCAGACCCACGTACCAAGACAGACTGAGATGGACTCCCGCATTTGTTGAATACTCTAAGGGTTTCACACAATATTCTGCCTTTCTAGCACAGAGACCTCACTCTTCAGCTCTTCACCCGGCTGGGCCTTGCTGTGGCCTGCCCACAGGAGTCAGGTCACCCCTAATGTCTCTGGCCCCCTCCTGAGAAGGGAGGCAGGCAAGGGTCCAGGGAGGACCCTCAAGTCGCACAGATCTGAGATTACCTACTTAGAGGAGAGCACTGAACCATGCAAAGGTCAACGTGCTCATCCTCCGAAAGAGGGGGAAGAAAAGGATGAAGCGTCTCAGCCCTGCTAGCACAGCCTCCCCCTCCAGAGAGATTATCTGGACCCCCAGTCAGGACAGCACTGGGAATGGACTGGCTCTTAAAATGCTCCCCCCAGTAGCTTTATGCGCCTGCAAGTGTTCACTCATGTGAGAATTTGAAATGATCTGCCATACATGAGTATGATAGCACTGCATTGCATTTCTTCACCCATACAAGGAAGCTAAAATACTAGGTAGTGTATTGTTTTTGACCTTGGCAGCATTTGAAATAGTCTCCTGATACTAACAGCCAGTTCTGGTCTATTGTGTCCAGCAATAATGAGCACTGCCTTAAAAGAGCACATATCGATTTCGCTGCCAGTTGTCAGCCCTTACTTATTCATTTCACAGCACTACAATAAGATCAACAGTGCTATAACCGTGCCACCCTGATCATTGAAATATGCACTGTGATATAATGCAGTGACACACTTTGCATTTAAGCAATGGCCTAGTGAAAAAGAAACACAAACTCATACAAAAAAAAAAAAAAAATACACCACCAAAACACACACTGCAGAAACAATTTTTTTTCCCATGAGATTGATGGCAATATCAAGTGGGAAAAGAATAATTGGTTTTGCTCTGGTTTTATGTGAAAAGCATTATAAGCTTAAAATATCACCAATGATGTTAATCCAAATGAATTCAGAAATTAAAAAGTATAATAATTTACCTATATAAAAAATGAAAATACCAGCAAGATCATTAGAAACTTTATTTTTTACTTTATTTTCTCCATAGGGCACGCATTGATCATATCTATGCACTGTGGATGGGTTTGGCTCGCTCTAATAATAGACCAATTATTATGAAAGTCAAGGAGTATAAACAATCATGAATGCATTAAAAAGTATTTTAAAAAAACCAACAGTGATAGAGTGGTTTTCCAACTTCAGTACTGATATTTTCCCTAATGCCATTAACTGTTGCTCAAATTATATATAGGAATATAAAAAAGCTATTGGTTTTTCTAAAGACAGAAAAATCAGGGTTGTTTTAATGCATTTAATTTCAAGATAGAAAATTGTCCTTTTTTATATCAAACCACTAACAGCATTTCCTAAGCAATGCAATATTGCTGTCCACAGAAGTCTTGCCAAAAAGTGAAAAAAGCTTGAAAGTACTGAAGGCACTTGGTGGTAACTCCCTTGTGTCTTTCTCAGCTTTAGCTTCATGATTAAATTAACTCAGAGGTTACACCTTTGGGTCTGATACACTTCAGCAGATTTGGGTTTTCATGAAGTTCTTTGATCACCTTCTGAATCCATATAAATTTTTGCGTCTCACACATTAAACAGTACAGAGACCAGAATTTTAAAATGTTGGTGTAAAAAACCAACTTCCTTCTGCTCATTTAAATTTCTTTGCTTGTTGTTTTAATTTGTAAATGCCACCATCTTGCAAGGATGTTCTTACAGTCTATGAAAGAGTGGAAAGTTACCCTCAACTCACTTGCTCTGTTACTCAGATTTCCAGCCAAGTCCTGCATCTCCCATTGTCTCACTCTCAGGCTGCTCCATATCTTTGATTTTTGCCCTTTTTACACTCATTCCAGCATTACTGTTTTTTTGTCTTTTGATATACGTGGGGATAAGATGTTGAGATGTACAACTAAAATATACAAAGATGTTAGAAAATAGTTTACTACTGCTATCGTTTTCCAGCCTCCCCCCACCCCAACGGAAAGAGACTCCGCGATCTAAGGATCACTTTATACCGTAGGCAAATACAAACCCTGCGTCTATTGTCGCACCGTGGGCAACAGTGTGTTAACAGAAAGACATTTCCCTGTGGATGTAATGCCACAAACAGGCAAGACAGAAGGTCTTGCACCAAATTACACCTTTTTTTTTTTTTTAATCCTAAGAGTGTTTTCTATCAAATCAGTGCCATCTTAAAATGAATATCTGACACTGGAAACAAAACAAAGGCAAGACTAGAGAATCAGAAGCAGGGGTGTTTATGTTGCCCAAGCTCAGGGGTGTAAGCTCAGTGACTCACCTTCCCACACCTCACACAGACCATAGTGAAAGCCCAACCATCCAAGAGACCAAGTGACTCTGAACTGTGACTGGCACTGAGAGGATGCTCAAAGAGCAGCTCAGCCAGAGGCAGGGGTGATAGAGCGGTTATCGCACCTAAAGTGACATCTGAGTGGTAGATTCAGAAAGGCAAGGGTGACAGCTCCCTGGGACAGGCAAGTGGACTTGCTGGAATTAATCAGACGCAGATCAGATCAACGGTGGTGCCTTCTGACACGCTGGTCTTTTGTAGGTAGAGCATGTAAAGACCTCTCTCAAACACAGACCTCTCCTGTGCAAATGTTGGGAGATTAACATCTCTAGAACTGCCAAAAGCACAGAGTAGGAGAAAATGAAGAGTCATGAAGTTATCACACGGATTCATTAACCAACTGATTGGCGCTTTCCTATTGCTGCTGTCATGAAAAAGGACAGGAAGACAGATTCACATTTATCTTAAACACTTCATAGCAGCAATTCTCAGGAAAAGTACATCTTCTCATCTCTGAAAGGTGTCTAGCACTAACGTATTTTGAAGATAGCAGGTGCTAACTGTGGAACGAGCATCTTTTATTAAGTACAAACTAAGAAGAGTTGACATTTGCCATGGGGTTTTGTTATTTCCATTCTTGGTATAATTACAAATGCTACAAGTGCAACTACTGAAGATCTAGGTATTAAGAATCAGGACCTAAAAATCACAGATAAACCCTTAAAAAATAAAAAGGCACTTTTGATTTAAAGTTAAAAAAAAGTGGTGGAAAAGTAATACAAGACTAGGAGACGAAGGTGTACTTTATATCATCTACTTACTGACAAAAAATCATAATCGTTAACAAAAACTAACCCTACTGATATGGAGAAATAGTGTGAAACGGGGACAATGGACATCGATTGTGATTGTATATGTCTGCCCAGGAATGTGGGTATGGTGACTAGTCATGGGTGCGGTGTCTGGTCACACAGGCACACAGCTCTGAGGAGACAACTACAGTTTTGAGGAGACGCCTGCCCCTCTTCCCCTAACAAAGGGGAGACCGGGAGACGCCTGCCCTTCTTTCTCTAACAAAGGGGCTATTTAAAAGAGAATGAGAAAAGGATGAGAGACATTCAAATGCTATCTAGAGGGAGGGAGTGCTAAGTCTCCTTGCTGGAGAAGATCGGATGGTCACAAGGACATGAATCACCTACAAACCTGCAAGACCACCACATTCCAGGCAAAGGACTGATAAGCTAATTAACATGCGAAGCGGGGTTTAGGTAACGAATATGTATAGGCATTAATTGAATATTCATTTGTTTTATTGTATAAATGTGAGATGGTTCGTCACTTCGGGTATGCACGCTTGTGGAGGAGCGATCCCCCGTGCATCTGCGCGCAGTAAACGTACCTACTTTATAACTTTCGAGTTATAGAGTCTAATTCCGCACATCACTACCAGTGTTTTACACCAAAACTAAGATTACAAATCACTAAGATAAAGATCAATCAGTAACAAACACTTCCTGAGGCTAATCTCAATATTCTAAAATATTAAAGTATTGCGACCAGTACATCATCCATACGGTTCTCTGGAAAACAAGCCGCCACACACGACATGCCTTTTCAGAGTATGCTTCAGAAAGGAAGCATTCCTATTTTTGTCTTTCTAGCTTCGTAAAGCTTGAATTCTTTATACAGAATAGCCTAAAAATCTTCCCGCTAGCACAAACAATGAGATTTTACAACTAGCACAAAAACTGGGGCATTGTTAAAATGTCAGCTACAGAGATACTACAGTCACACCGGTATCTACTGGTAGATTTCTTCTCCGTGGGTTGTAGGAATCTGCACAGGCACGTTAAGAAATGTGGTTATTGATAAGAACTAGGTTCCGCGTTGTGATTTTCCCTGAATAGGAAGTGACATTTTAGGAAAAAAAGCAATGACTGTCAGTAATTATACTTTTTATACAGCAAGATTATTCAGAGCCTCCAATTAACTGCAGGGTTGCATCTTACTAGATGCTGCGTGAAAGTACACACAAAAATGGCTCTTTTTGAGTAGGTTAAAATCTAAACAGTTGACTCAAGAAGCAGGGAGAAAAGATAGAAAGAGTCTACTGTAGACAATTAAACATACACAGAAACATATGTGAAAATACTAAATGCATATGGAAAATGCTTACTAGAATTAACAAATGACAAAAAGGGCTCAATAAGAAACAAAGAGAAAAAGCTGAGAATCACATCTCCTCCCTGCCACTACCACCATGCAATTCTGGTTCATTTTATCTCCAAGGTAAATGAGTCGGTGTGACAGGAACAGATGCCACATGTGCTAGCATAGCAGGAACACTCGATGCAACAAAGGAGAGGAGTAAACAAAGGGATCCAGCAGCAAACAGTACAATAAGCCGTTTCTGCAGCTGGCTTTACCGCTCTTTCCCCCTCCAGGGCAGCCCCAGAGCCCAGGGTTTTCTTGACAGCGCGAGAGAAACTGCCACAGAGAGCATTAAATTTTGGGGCTACAGCTCACTCTTCTCACAACCCCGACAGCACCCAAGCCTGATACAGCAGTAAGAGGAGCACTCCAAGCTACAAATAAGTTGCCTGATGTACAGTGCTGCTGAACAGAGAGTACACTTTTCGTGCTAGATACTTTCAGTAGTAAATGACATGCTTCAAAAGGGTCAAGGAAATTTCTCTTTGAAAAGCCCGAGAAACATCTTCCTTGTTGTCATAACATTTGTTCTCTCTTTTTCTGAATTCCTCTCCATTCTGCATTGTGTCCCCATTAACAAGTTCACATACCTCAACAAAAAATGCAAGAAACTGGCTCTACTGGATGTATTTTTAATGTCATTGAGAGATTAAAAGTAATTACTAGAATTGTAGCCAACCGCTGATATACCTTATAATCTCTTGCTTTATCCCCTTGCATGCAGTTCTATAGCGTGACTAGCACCAGCAGCTCATGGAGACTGGTGTGAACCCAGCACAGGTGTTTTCCAGTAGTTAGTCTGTGACTGTGACCAACATCTCCCAACAGGAATCTATTCTAGCACCAGTAAGACTATCCCTGAAGCTATGTAAAGTTGGTCTGGCCCAGCTTTACACCTTGGGATGCCCTCAGCAACACTGCTGAACCTTGTCTTTGGACTTAATTTTTTCTCATGTTCACCATCGTTGCGGCTTATAAAACAGTTACATTTTAACACAACTATGTATTCTTCACACCTCCAGCAAAAATAATTACTTCAAAAAGCACAGGTTGAGACCCATGTCTCTCTGAAGTAAAACACTTTATCCTAAATCAATTTAAGCAAACTCTGTGAGATAAATTTATATGAAAGTTTGTCAGCTGTGTGATTCAAGCTATAGATTCTTAATAAAGAAGAACTGAAACTCTTTATAAAGCACAGGCACAGGTTTTGAATGGCGAGAGGCGACAGATAGGAAGAGTGATTTCCTTTCAAGTCTTCTACAATCATGCATTTTTCTGATAGTGAATGAGCTAGAAGTATATATCTCCTAATCAATCCATTGCAGTGCTCAGTTTTTTCTACATGATACAGTCATTCTCTACATTATGCTATAAAAAAGTAGAATTTTCAGGCTTCAAGGAAGAATATTGGAATTTGAAGTTTTAAATTATGAGCTTAGAATATTTCTCCTAAAACCCAAGCCTCCCTTTACTTGCTACCTCTTCTTGAGTATTCAAGCTGCCAACAAAATCAAGTCTATCTTGGCAATAATTGTATTTTGAAAACTCACTTTGGGGAGTTTAGGAGTTCTTTTTGCTTTTCTATCAGCCTTTGATTCTGCTGCAGAGATACATTCTATTTATTTTCTGAGGATAATGAACAACGTTACTTTCCACTAAAGCAGAAATTTTCTTCTTGCCACTGGAATTGATTGGCTTAGAAAGTATGCAGAGAAAATTATTCCTGCTCTGGCTTCCATTTTCAGAAGGATGTGTGCAGGCAATAAGAACAATTTTTTCAAAAGCAAAATAGAACATCATTCTGGAATAAGACTATTTCTTTTAAAAAGTTACTAATAGTCACCTTCAGTCAGATATTTTATCCTAAAGTATTTTTGCTCCTCACCGTTGCATGCCTAAATGCTGTCCATTAACTAGGTACAACCAGTAATTCAGCAGCAAAACCAAAGATAAACAAATCTTGATACTGAAGGTAAAGAAAATATAGTCCAGTGAAAAGCCAAGTGGAGGGAAAAAAAAATTAAAAAAAAAAAGTTTTGTACATGGGCATGGTGGTTCTAAGAATTCCCTCCCATTTGTACCTCTCTGACAATAAAACCACAATTTAAGCCCACAATTACCATTTGACAGTATTTGAGGAACTTCAGTTATTATCTGTTCTCAGAGCTACTCCAGTACCCTCAGGCATTGTAGAGTAAAAGGATAAATTTCTACTGCTATCTCCTGGATGTATGCAGGCAGGGCGATCAGAGAGATGCTCTCTGCCACGAGTATTCTACAAGCAAAAGAATAAAAGAGGTTCTCCCAAGGTTACATTGATGTGGATCTCAAAGTGAAACCTTGGGAAGGAATGAGATAACACTACAGTGTAACACAAGAACTAAGTGAAGCCAGAAGATTTGTTTTTTGGGGGCTCAGTAATCTCTTAGCACTCCCCTACACCTTCTCTCACTCCAGCAGCCCAGCACTCCTGAAAAAAACAGTGTATCAGCTGCGGAAAGATTCTGCTAACCTGGGAGAGTCTCCTGGTGAGATGGCTACTTGCAAGCCAGAACACCCTTGGATGTGGAGCAATCATGGAAAAACTGGAAATGGCTACAAGAATGTTGAATATTACAGTCGTAAAACAGCCTGTGGAGACCAGGTTCAGGCTGAAAGGTCTTCAGACTGGGTTTAAAGGTAGCCTTAAACATAGGAGTGTGTGATTTCAAGCTGCCTGTTAAGGTAGTGACAGCAGTGGATGCTTCTCAGAAACAGGCCAGCATGCAGTTCTAGCTGTATAATATCTCGCTCTACTACAAACTTTGCAGTAAAAATGAAAATTTATGTGGCTTTACTCTGCAGCAATTCTTGTCTGCCTAAATGAATATTTCAAGGGGGGATTTGCCACATTTGTGTTGCTCTTGCTTTTACTAATATTTCCCCCTCCCTTTCCCTGTTTTTCCTTGTCAACCTTTTTGACTTCATGCTTTTTATCTCTTCATCCCAGTTTCTTCTTTGCATTTGTCACTCGCAGTTTTCGCTCTTTCGCTTTTCTTCCCAGCCAGCTCTCCCCTGCTATACTGAATGGACTGTTCAGACAGCAATTCATCCTGTTTTGTGCCTGCTGATTTCACACACCAGAGAAGAGCTGCTGTTTTCCAAAGTACCAATTCAGCTTAGCAGGGGTGAAGTGGCTAACACCAAGAGCAGCAAGAAATTAGTGTCGGTTCATTACGAGGGGAAAAAAAACCCACAAAAAACCCCTCCAAACAACCAGACCACCCAACACCTAGAAAGCTGAAAATTCAGATCAGCAGGATGGGAGAGGTGGCAGTTTAACAGGAGTCTATTATTACATTAAGGCAAAGTCTCAAATAAAGAATTGTTTACATGACAGGGGTTCAAGCCTGTCTTTGCCCTATTTGTGAGTGGGGCCCACTTGGATCTAAGCCACAGGATGCCGGGAAATCAGATTAAAAGTAGACTGGCACCTAGTATTTTATCTGAACAAATTTCCAGGAAGATATTTGCAGGGTATGTCCTTACAGACAGAACGAAAAGAGAGTATATGTCTGAGCATAGGCTGTGTTATCAATGCCATCACAACAGTGCAACTCTTTCTGGTCTGACAACACTGTTCTAGAATTTTTGGATTTACGCTGATTTCTCCCATCTTCATTACAATTTAAGTAAATAGAGATTGAACCACACATGAACTTAGCAGTATCTGAATTATAGAACTGATTTCCATATTGGCCTTTCCTTTTAAGTGCTTAGAAGAATTGGAAATGATTGCTCTTGAAGCTAGCTCCCTTCAGTCATTGGCAGGTAGGTTAGATTTCCCCCTTTAAGAAAAAGGGATTTCTCCAGTTCAAAAGCTAAGCAGATTTTTTTGACCACCATTAAAACCGTTTCCAGAGTATCACTCTTCTCAGAGCCAGACCCATTTATTTCCATCTTAAATATATCATCCTTTAACTTACTGTTCATCTTTGATAAATTTATCTGGGTGGACTAAATTCAAAGTCTTTCCATCTCTCTACTGATGAAAGACCTCCCATTCTCCTGAACATCCTAGTTACCTTTCTTTCCACCTGTTCCAGTTTAAATTCACCTTAATGAAAAGCAGTCAAAGAGAGCTATTAAAAATATCCTAGATTATTGTTTCTGTGGGACCTAGTTCAGGTATTTGTTATTTCCTTTGTTAATGCAAATACCTCATCTGGCACAGCCTAAGATGCTATTTGCCCTTCTCATTGATGTGTTGCATTGGTGGCTTGCAGTCATCCTGTGACTTTCTCCTCCTCTGTCATTTCCAATTACCGAGCTCCTAGCTTATAGCAGAAACGTATTGTTTTTGTGCATGATCTTGCACTTTGTCCTATTGAATTTCATTCAGCTACTATTACTGTAGTCCTCAAGGTCATTTTACTCTTCCTGTACGGTATTCTAAACTCCCTATGTGACAGGGTCCACAAACTTTGTGGGTGTGGGAAGTATTGCTTTTGCTTATTTCTTTTTTCAAGGGAATTTACTGAGACTTTTAAACAAGATATACCAGGAGCAATTCTTGAGGGATCAACATGTAGCGCCACTACAGTCCTCTTGGTGTAATCTCAGTTTGTCTCCAGCAGATTATGGTAATGGATATCATTACCGCGTTGATTTTGAAGTACTTGAAGCAATATTCAAGAACATGTTGGTCTTTCTCTCTGAAAATATACCAGTTTTCCCAGTTATCTGGGCATTTCACTTACCCAAGATATCAGATGCTTTATAGATCTTTCACATTTCTGACTATCTCCGTACACAGTATTGTCTAAACCAAAATAATCAGAGTTAAACCTTTATAGCAGTGCAGTTGTACGTGACACACAACACATAGCGTCAACTCTTGGCTTGGAGATGTAGCTGGGTACGATTTCACTGCAACACACTGACTGGATACAGAGCAGCTTCTTCATTTATCATGAAGAAGTTACCCCAATGAAAACTGTATACCTCTAAAGACAAGCCTAACCTTTATTAATTGATGGCAGTTGGAACCTCCTCTTAACTAAGTTTAGATGCATGGTTATCCTAGCTCCAGGACACTGGAAAACTGAAATATAAATTTGAGTGATGAACAAACCAGTGCTAACCCTATGAAAACAAAGTGAAGTCTTGGCCTATCTCTGATGATGAATCTATCTGTGTTATGAAGAAATCTATTTTTTACATTTTTTTTTATCCCCTCTTGCTTTTGAGTTTTCCAGCTCAAAGGCTTGAATGATGACCTATCTGGAGAACAACTGTTTTTGTAGTATTTTACAGGAGAGCTTAGAAATATTTAGAAAAGGATGCAATTGGTACACATCAGGACTTCAGGAACATGTGCCACACAACCAGCAATAATAAAAGCAAGTATGAAGAGTGGACAGGGGTCCTTTTACTCCTTAACTGGGAGATCAAAACCACAGAAACTACCTGTCACTTTTGCCCTCAGGTGTATTTAAGCAGTTGTAAAACAATGTTTTAAAATTCAGAAGTCCATTTCAATCCTGCAGGAAAATGTTAGTGAAACAGTCATTCTGCTGTTAGGCAGTACAAAAATAATGAATGTGGATGCAGGTGTTGCTAATGTGCTGCATAGCAAAAAAACAGTACCCCATGAGAATGATTTCTTCATGTCCTTTCTGCCTCTCAGCATCCTTCTTCCACTAGAAACACACATTGAGGGCACACAAATTTTTACCATGGACTTAGGTGTCCCCATCAATACTCATTTTGACCACATGTCGTTGTGGGAGAATAGAGGACACATCTACACTGATTTTCCTCTATGAACTGCAGTATAGATTCACCCAGTGAACACACTTGCCAAGATACAGGGTATACACCATGCAGAACTATACGCTAATTGTTAACACCTTTTTTCCTGAAAGGTTAAAGAAGATTTAAGAATCTCAGTTTGTCAACACATGGCATTTGTGGGACTCTATTCTCATGTACTGTGTTGCTGCTTAAAATGTAAACGTAGCTTAAAAACATTTCAAAATAATTATGCAAGCTTCATGAACTTCAAGCAATAATGTAATTAATTGATAGCAAAGTAGGAGAACTGGAGCTCTTCCAAGAGCCTCCCGGAAGCTTCACCTGAGTCTAATAGCAAAACTTTTCCAGTGTTACAAAAAACTCCAAACACGGTAGTTCCAAAGATCATAATATGAACACAGATTCCGAAAATGTACATAAACTTAACAGTAAGCAGAGATATTTTTCTAATTTTTCCTCTGGTTTTGTTACATTCTTCACACTCATAATTGGAAGAAGTGCCTTCAAACAATTTTATGAGATCTCAAAAACCTCATTTTTATTTCTCTGCATAGTACTATATATTTAATTTTCTAATGATATTACAGCTCCCTGTCAAATTGTCTAATGCAATTTCACAGAGAAAAGACACACATGGAGAAAAACTATTCTGACTTACTGCGGCAAGAGAAACTCTCAGAATGTGTGTCCTATGGAAAATCTCTTCAAAATAACCAAGAGTCATGGCAGTAAAAAATATTTTATGCCTTGGGCTACTCAAGATAGTTCCTGTCAGGTCATTCTGTAAAACACTTATTTTTAGGCATGTGCTTAATGAAGAAAAAAAAATAAAAATCAAACAGGCATAAATGACAAGGACTTGTTATCCTCCACTCAGTAACTAGCAAAAGAGTAATTTGCAACTAAAATGTCTATCATTGCCCGTGCCCTAAAAGATGCTGTTCTTTCTTTTTCTCCTGAGGGCATCCTGGCACCTGCACCTACTTTTTTCTTAACTTTTTTTTTAGTTTTGTTTTGAGTGTATAGTTTATCAAATGTCAATACAAATTGAAACATCTTTACAAAATACACATTTGCAAGAAAAGCATTGACTAGTAATCACTTGTGTTAGCCATGGAATAAAAAAAAAACCCAACTTTGTGGGATGCACCACTGCACATCAAGGCTAGAAGTACAGAAACTATAGGTAAAAGATAAAATATTCCATGCAGTTATTTTTTCAGACATATATTGGCTTTGCTTTGACCCTTTTAATGATGAATTTAAATTGAAATTCTAAAGGTAACTACTGATGATTTCTGTGATATATATTTTTAGTTAAGGGCTCCAAGGAATGAAGTGTACAAAAAAACCCACAAAAAACCAAACACCTAAGTATGCTTAGAATTTCAGAGATACTTCTACCGATGTCTCTCAGATTCATTCTTTGGCCAGGTTTACAACATTCAAACATGTCTTCTCTCCCTCTCTCATAAGCTTACCAAGTCCCTTTCACTTTCTTTACCTCTTCATACCCAAAACAAGAGCCCCTGAGGAAGCCAGGCTTCATCACTAGCCCCGTGACTGGCTGAAGTGCCAGACTTCCATCCATACTAACACTGCTTGGAAGCAAATTGCTGCATGGAGCAGCGTTGCTGTTAAACATCTGAAGATGGGAGGACACCGGCTTATTTGGAAAACCACATGGGAGGGTCTCCTGTGCTATTATCATTGGTGCAGGTACCCAAATCCCTTTTGTGTGAACTGGGAAATTTCATCATCATACAAAATTAGCAGCCACTGATAAGAAGTAAAAACTGAGCTAAGAGTATCAGAGACTGTCGTGGTGTTGGCTTAAATGCAGTAAGGAATTCCATTCTTTCCATAATATGTGTATTCATTTCATAAGCAACAAATTACTGCATAAGCTGCTGATACTGCAAACCCTGCTGGACTCCAAGTCATCACACTCTCCCAAACCAGCAGTCTGCCACCAAGAGCAGCTTCTGCAAGTACCCTGACAATAACTGCATTTGATCTACATCACCCACTGTACATTCCTGTGTATTTAGAGAGACAACATTACTCCAGTGCACAACATACAAAGAAGATGTCATTCTCACATTGCTATTATTGCTTACCTCCTGCCTTGCACTGGTCTCTGTACATTACCTGGGGAAAAAAGGCAGCCCTTTCTAGAAGTCTGTAAATCCTAAACACTAAGTATATTTCAAGGGCCATTAGCAGGAAAAAGTACAAATAAGTATTTTTAAAATAGTGTCCTAAAAGCATCTATATAGACTTCAGCGCCTTATGAATCAAGTCAAATACTACAGCTGCCAAGATGCCCTGGGAAGCTGGCCTGACACCCCGTGCCAGGAAAGAAACACAACACCGACATGCTGCACATGGGGACGGGACGATGGAGCAAGCAGAGTTAGGAAACTCTGTTAGAACAGAGTTAGGAAGCCTCCTGTTGAGGCTACATTATAAGTAGCTTTTTTAGGAAACTCAACTAAATATTGGACAATTATCCTGGTTAACAGGGAGAAAACTTCAAGTGCAGCTGTTCCTCTGTGTGGCTACAGAGGCACCCAACGGTGAATGCTGGGATTCTAACCGATAACTCGGCTCTGGGCAGTTGACCTTTGGTTTCTGTTGCAATGAAATCACACTGAAGTGCTTGGGTTACACATCAGTGCAACATGTAATTCCTCTGTCATTCTGCCTGAATTATGCTCACATATGAAAAATGTTGATCCTAGATGATCATTTTGTAGTGATATATCAAATAACAATTAATTTCAAATACTTGAGCACTTCAAGGTCACAACTCATTTGAAAGCCAGGTTCTGATATAGGATGAGTAGCATCTATTCTCTCTAATTTCTAGAAGTTCTACAGATAAAGTGTTAATAAAGCCAAATGAGTTTTGTCCTATGCAAACTGGTTTTCTGGTTTAGCATCTTACACCAATATTCTATTTCCCTGGCAAGAGAAAACAGAAGCCAGCAATTCTTTTCTGCAGCATTAAAGATCTCATTATGTTTTGCCATGGTCTGATGTTAAATCTGGCAGGTGTTTTGTAGGCAAATGTAAATACAGGTACTAGCCACTGAGGATCACTGGGGTATGCCCCACGTTCAACAAAACACTAACGTCAATAGCTTGATGGACATGTTTTATACTAAAAACCTATTTCATTTAAACATCTGTCGTTTTAAGAGAGAACATCAGAAAATAGTTTACTATAAGAACAACATTTTTACCTTTACTGCTTCTCTTTAATGATGTTTCTCTTCTCCAAGAGATTTGCACCAGTCTGACATGGAAGTAAGGAACAAGCACAGAAGAAAGATACACCCAACACCATGGCCACTTCACAAAATAATTTCTCTCCCAGCATTTCAGTTGCTTACTTTTGCTTCTTCAATGGTGACTTCAAATCTTGCTAGGTAGAGTGCTGAACAGAATGATCTTTCTTCTCTCCTACCCCCAGACTTTACAGAATAAGTTGGTTTCTCCAAAGAGGTACTTCAGAGTGACATTTATTGTACCAAACTAATGCACTATGATATAAAAAAAGTCATTCTCCAATCTCCCCGCCTCCCGTGCAGCGCTCCAATAAGGAAGCTTAAGCCTGAAAAATTTTACCAGCCTTGGAAAAAGACATCAACCTTGACACTGCCCGATTGCTTAAAATAAATATAAAAATAAGAGCTTGTTAACTGTACAAAGGGTGATTAATGTTTTCATAAAACACATACTAAAAGCTAACAGGTTTTGTGTTTTGAGGCTTTTTTAAGCCCCATATGGTACGAGTATTTGTGTGACATTCCCTTTTTATTTGGAAAAATAGTATTATTTTTGGTGCGATTCAGGCTGAATACTCACGTAAAACAGTGTTTGGTTTTTGGTTTTTTTTAATTCTGAATTACTCAAATTACATATTTAACTTTTGAGGGCGTTTTTTTTTTTCCCCCTGCCAACATTGCATGTGGCACTCATTAGATACTGACCTAAATCCATCTCCTTTCATTTCATTGTAACATGGCAGATATTGTGATGGTTCTAATCAGCCTTAGTAGAGCTGCCCACCTCAATTCCATTAACGAAAAATCAACACATGCCCACTTACACCCTAAGCTATTGACAGTTTCTGGGTCAAGGAAGCAAAGCCCACAGATATAAAACAGCTGTCGTACCTTAAAAGAAATAATATTATCTAGTTTGTTTCTTTCTCTTTTTTTCCTGACAACTGATAAGTAAAACAATGAAATAGAAATAGGACATTAAATAAACCTGGAACTTCAAATATACTTATTAAAATAGCAACTGTTCAGCTTCCAGCTTATTTTCTGAGTCTCTCATCATTCGGTTTTGCTTTCAGTTTTGAACTCTGAACAAGACTGAGGATAACGAGAAGGCCAAAACATCCCAAGATATTTTTTTCATAATTTTGTCTATCCTAAGAATGACTGATATCAGAACAACCTTTTTCTAAACACTGCTACCAGGACTGGTTAAATCAGATCAGGGATGAGCTTCTATCAAAAGGTATAAATTCATTTAGGGGGGGAAAAAAAATCATATAAGTTTTTTTTTTTTTAAATGTATTACTTAAATAATAGTGCTGCGTAAGACATCTTAAAAAAAGCAATAAAGTTTCAGGGAAATTAAAAATCCCCACATTTTTTCTAAAGCACAGCCTTATACGTATTACAAATCCAGCTCCAAAAATCACAGTCTTTCCAAATAGCATCAAAAAGCACTAATAGGGAAGAAATTATTTAATGAGTCCCTCACTGCTAAAAAAGCATAAGACAGATAAAGAAGTTATATCACATGAAACGCAGTCACAGCAAATACCCACCTCAGAATTTGCTGTTGCTGTTACTTTAGTTAACAGTCAGTTTGTTAAAACATTAATGGTCCAGCAACCAACAGACCAGCAGTTAATTACTAGTAATGATTGGTTTCTTGGGGATTATTGCTTAAATAAATCTCAAAAGTTGTGCGCTGTGAAGTAACTTAGTATTTTCTTAAAGCTGGCAGTGAAGTCCAATGGTAGTCATGTTACTTAATGTTAGTCAGCCTTACCATTAATCCTGATCCCCTGAGTTCAGCCATTAATTCTAATCCCTTTCATATGCAGAAAGCAAAGTACAAAAGTCCCTGACTCTCTTCAAGTGTTATCAAATAGCTTGACAGTGGAAAAAGGAAAATCTAGTCTCATACCTGCATTCACACTCACCATAGAAAGCATACATGCCTGAGTGTGGGCATGTCTGTTCAGTGTGTTTGGGCAAAAGCACACTGCGAGCTTGTTTGGGAAGCCTCATGTGTGAATTTGCAGAGTCATCATACATTACTGTGACTGTGTGTTTAGTGTTTTGCTTCCAAAAACCAAGGAAGTTATTAAAATTAACTAAAACTAGATCAAAAGATAATAGCCACTCTGGGGACCCATAATAATACAGAATTATATCAACACCTAGAATTTCATACATTGCATTTTGATAATTCTTATACTAACAATGTAGTCTCCAGTCAAGCTAATTTCTTGATGCAATAAAACATCAAAAAGCACCAAGAAACATCAATTACTTATATTTTTACAGAGGGACCTTTTCTTTCATATGTCAGCGTATAAGACCCTTGCAACAAACCTAAGGTTTCCTCATCTTATTTGCAGTGGCACTAGGAGTCCCGGTTTTCTGTCACATGGATGCTGGGAGGAGTATCACTGAGCAGGTCTGGGAACTACCAGAGAGGCTGGGAGCCTTGGTCAAAAGCCACTGACACAAGGGAGTACCCACACATTGCAACATGACAAACAGGGATGTCAGCTAGTAATTCCTGTGGTAGTCAGATTTCGTCTATTTTTCTATTAAAAAAACCCTCAGCATAAGCAATTGCACTATTTGTGCTGAGAAATGGTACGATTTGTGGGACAATAAGTCTGATCTACACTTTTAGATATGTGGACATAATAGACTTGCTAGCAGTGACTCTTCAGCTCCTGAGGGGTCTTGTTAAAGCTAACAGGATTTCCCAATGGGACAAGGTCATCTCACAAACCCTGCTGAGCTATCTACACTTAAGGTAGCCTATCCCAGGGCAGGGATGAAGCATAAATAGATTTCTGCTACCTGCTTCATAAATTAAAACTGATTTTTAGTCATGAAGAAAACAGTCTTTGTTCAGCAGGCTTTTACTAGGGTGAGCAACAGGTAACATAAAAAAAAAAATTACTAAAGTGAAATTCATAAGCTACGAGGTGAACTAGATCACAAAAAAGCCAATCTACAATAAAGCACCACTACTGTGCATGAGGATAATGTGGGAAAACTCAGATGTGCGATGTTTCCAGATAGGCAGCTGTCAATACTTGTATTTACATGTGAGTAAACTGAGGCATAGAAAGGTAGCAACCTGCCAGCAGTACCAAGCTAAGGAACCTATGTATCCCAACGCACAGTTCTCTGATGATTCCTTTCTCTCAGAGACCCCTACAAAGTGTGAAAATTCATTAATAAATAATAAATCCTGCAGTGAAAGCCAAAATTGAAGGCCTGAGTTAATTCATAATATATATATATATAATATTTTTTTAGAATGTTTGAGATTTTATATATTCCTGGGGTGAGCATTTGGACTGAAGTTAAAAAAAAAAAAAAACAAACACCAAAAAACCCACACAAAAAACAACCAACCAAAAAAAAAAAAACCCAACAAAAACCCCCACACCAAAACCCACACAACCCCTCCCCCAAAAACCTACCACCAACCAGCTGTACTCTGCCTTAAACTTCTCCAAACCCTGCATTTTATGAGTTTCTAATGAAATGCATGAAAGTGTTCAACTTACTGCACTTACTACCCCCTTGTTCTATTTCAGGTAATAATTCACTTCAGTCTTACATCAAATGTATACCTGGTAAAAAAACAGAAAGGCATGGGTATCCTTTTTCTTGATCATGAATTTCATATATAAAGAAAAATAATAGAAGTCAAGACATCACTTTCCCATTGCAGTTTTCTTCCTATCTTAGCTGCTAATTGAATTGGTACTTCCTAAGAGTGAATTCTCTGAAGCGTTTAATTTCTCAGAACAGATGAAACAGAGGGTAAAACTCCTGTCACTTGCTTCCAGGTCTTCTAACAAATCCTGGTCACTAAATAGATCTCACCTCTATTTCACAGATAAATTATCAAAGTTGTTTCTTTTTTACCTCCTTAGTTTGTATTACTAGCAGATAGAATTCTCATTTTCTAAGAATTGTTTTTCTCATTATGTTCATCAGAAAAAAAAAAAAAAAAAGACTATGGATTTAGACATCCTCAATAGTTTTTCCTACAGATGAGAGTCACAAGATACCTTTAAACAAAATATATGGAGCTATTTCTGCATAGAACAATTCCATACAAGGAGGAGTTGAGTGGGTACAGTCATCTGAGAGAGCTCTACTATTATCAGTTGTTTGGGTTTTTTTTATTACAGCAGCGGTGCCTAAACTCTGACTATTTTGAAGGCTATTTTCGGGTTTTCCTGCAACCAACTGAATCTTTAGACATGGTATACTTGCTCACACCACTGCTTCCACTTTAAAAATACATGTATATTTTTCCCATTAAAAATGCACTGTTGCTGGTCTGAATTTCAGAAGGGAATGCTAAAGCTTGCAAAAGTTTGCCTCAGACTCCCTTACTGCTCAGAAGACGGCAACTTAAATTGATCAAACACAGGAACTTCGAGAGTTACACAGACATCATGGTGACCCTTGCAGGACCCCCAAGCTCTAAACTTATTTCTTCATTGCGCGCAAATGCTACTCCTGCTTTTAATAAACATATTAAGTCACATCAGTGTCACAATATGAAAAGGTTGAACAGATGTCACCTAACAATTCAGTCCTGCGAATGAACACCGATACCAAGTACTAGGAAGAAAACGCTGCACAACAGGAGCACAAAGCCCAATTACAGATTTATCCTCCTCCTCCACTTTCCCCTCTGTCGCGCCAAGGCAGATAAAACGAGCATATGTGACCTAGGGCTCCATCCCACCCCCAGCCCTCCAACATTGCAAGAGATGCCTGCATTCCTGCAGGCTCGCAGTAGGCAACGCTGTAAAGCAAATATTGTAAGCAGCTCACTACAATTATGGCACTAATAATTTGTTAGTAGGAATATTAATGTGCCACGTAAAGACATGGCTGCCCTAGGAAAGTTTAGAAAAGTCTTGATAAAACATGCATAAGCAACTATGAAAATAGAGTAGGTAACTGTCAAAATAACTTTGAATATACTAAAGCATATCTGCTCACTTTCCAGCACAGAAAGAATTTATGGTAATAAGTTTTGGAAAGTAATACAGCCGTGTTGCTAAAAATGCAGAGCAGCTGCTTCAGTTATTACAAAATGGCTAATTTTTACTCATTTGTGACATGGTTTCGTAGACGGGTAACAGCTGCAGTTTCACCCAGCTGCATGCTGACGCTAAAGGCACACTTCTAAGCAGTCAGACAAAAGTATAGATTGCTTTCCTTTACAGCACTAAGTACCAGTGTCTTTCCAAGAAATACCCTGAAGGTCATTGGCAATTAAAGCTCCCCAAGGTCTCTTTCACTCGGGGAACGGTGACTGGCAGACACAAGGTCTCCAGAAGTCAGCCACCATATAGTAACATAGCAAGTAGTAACTGAGCTGCATGAATTAAAGAGGATGTTGAAAGGGCTTCCTACCTGGTACAAGTTGCTACTCCCCCTCACAGCCTGGAACCCTAGATGCTGGCTCTTCTCCTTAATTGCTGAGGTAACACGAATTTCTTTAGTAAGAAGTGGGGGAAAAAAAAAAAAAAAAGAATTTAAAAAAAAAAAAAAAAGAAAGGTGCTATTGGCTGGTGCCTCCTTCTTAAAAAGGTTACTTCAAATGCCTCTCTTGCTCCCTATTTATTTTCTCTCCCTCCCAGAAGAGCAGTTTAGAGGGAGAGTAACGGAGTGTTTATCCTGGCTCTGAGGATGCACGCTTGTGCGATAACTGCCTGCTCCCTGCAGTATAGCCGGCATGATGTGATGTGCATACTAAAGCAGTTTGCATTAGGCAAGGCTTAGCAGAGCCAGCTTCCCAGTCTCCACCTTCTACATCACAGAACAAGCTTGCTTCTTCGAAAAGAGTGGGGCTGTAATGACCAGACGATAGGGCTCTGGTTATAGTACGAATGCATTTCCTTTGAAGATAGTATTTAAGGAGAAGCTTTTATTTATCTATCACCTTACCTGTGAAAACCCAGAAGCAGCTAGAAGCGAAAACACAATACAGTCATACATAATGTGCAAAAATTCCCTATTGTTTGCTGTCATATGACAGATGATACTAAAAGCAAAAACTAATGAGACATCTCCAGTTAGGAAGCATTTATCTGCTGCCATCTATCAAACAAGCAAAGGCGTAAATAAATAAATAAAGCCCTGAGGAACACAGAGGTTTAAGTGTCTACAGGCTCAAAGATAAATGCGTGATATTTGTAACACTGTAGTCACGACTGAACAATGGCTACATAAGGAACAAGAATTAGCTCCAAAGTACTACATTTATGATAAATCTGAATAAATATTAGAGAAGGGCTCAAGCTGTAAAGCCCTGATTTGGATTTTGAACACTCCACAGCTCAGAAGTGCCTGAATCTGGGGATTTGGCTCTGGCCTATCTGTCTGTATTAGCTACTCATGCACACACACTTACAGAAGTATACAAGATAAATAAAACTATACATGATTATGTGAAAAATCCCATTGCTTTCCCAGGTGCCAGGGCAGAGCACAGTGGTGACTGCTAGTATGTGAGCTGCTTATACTTTTTGTTGTTTTTAAAATCAGTGATTCAGTTCTTTGTTACAAAGCATTTAAAAAAATTTGCTCATTTCTTGACTTTAGAGGAGAAGGTCAAAACAGATCAAAGCTTTTGGGTCCAGTCTCTCCCTTAGGAATAGTGTGGTAGCTGAATGCTTAGATGGGTTTGCACGGCTAATTATTTATGTAAATTAACTTCATTATTGAGCACATTCAGAGAATGCTTCTTTCCTGCATTTTGTTTTTTCTCACATTTGCTTCTCCCCTGAGGGGTAAGGGCAAGGTTCAGTCAATACCACTCTATTTCCACAGGCAGGTGATGTCGCTGCCCACTTCTCAATAGCTTTCCAGTAGGCATAAACCCAGTTAATAATGAGAACAGATGTAAAAACACTGAACACCTTGCATGAATCGCTATCAAAAACACAAAAAAAAAATAGAATTAGGTCTAAAGTTCCTTTAAATGATATATAGACAAAGACATTTCTAATATATCTATACATTTTGCTTTTTTTTAAATGCAAGCTGTGAGTACATGGTCAAATGTCTGTCTTTCTACTGTGGTAGACACTGGCTGATATGTCCATCTTCTCTTGTGGGAAAAGGTGTTCAAAATTTAACTCCTGTTTATAACACCGGTACTGGCCACCAGTTACTAGTTTCCCCCACCACAGTAATTGCTTCCCTGTTTAAACTAGAAAGAATGGCCAGCATGGTAGGACACCAGGTAAGGATTCCGAAATCTGATTCTAGTTCCTGATTTCTCTGAGGAAAACTACAGGCAAATTTACATTTATCCTCGACTTTGGTCCCTTAGTTGTGAAATATGAAGAAATACTTAGCCCAGGAGTTTTATGAGAACAGAAGAATATGTTAATTTGTGATAGCGAGGTGTTTAGGTACAGCAATGGCAAAAAGCAGATTGAAAAGCAGCAAGACAGAAAGGATTTCTAGGCTTTCATAGAATGCTAGAAAAAATAATATCAGAATCCTTCACAACAAGAACAAGCTTATACTAGGATAGAAAGAAAAAAATTTACATACCGCATGGCTCAGCACAAAGATACAACCTTCTCCGTGCTTTAAAACAGTGCATGCAACTGCAATTTCAGAATACTAACTTGAAACTTGAATGTCCGCACGTTTACTGGTTTACTAGCTGTCATGAGATGGGGTAAGCAAGTTTCCCTCTTAGACATACCGATTAGGTGTAAAGCCCGACTGTTGTGTGTCTGCTAAACTCTCTGGGCTTCTCCTTTGTGGATGATGTCAGCACTCTTAAGAGCACACAGGAGCGTCAAGAGTGGCTGGGGACACTTGCCTGCCTTCCTGCTCCCCCGGGCCCAGCTGCCCCCGTGCCTAGGAACTGAACTCCCAGTATACTCAGAGTCATTTTACAGCTACATATTCTTTGTCTCATATGCAACTTTTCTTGAACAATGTTTTCTCCCTCCATGCTGTTTACCTCCCTGGCATATTTATGAGGGGATCTCTGCTTTGGATGACTGATTTAAGAGAGACTACCTTACATTTTTTTCTTATGACAAAGGCTCTGAAATACTGATTTGCATAATGGCCCTTTTCTTCCCCAAGTTCCTATCAGGTGGGGTTTTGTTTGTTTGTTTGTTTGGCTTTATTTTTATGTGGAGCACAAGTAGCCAGGACTTTGCATGGTGTTCCAGCAGACAGCTGAAAAACACTTTGTGCAATTACAATATTAGCATACTTTCTTCTCTATCAGAAATAATTTGTAGTCTTTTGAAAGATTGCATTTGCCTTTTTATGGCTCTATCACTCAGGGAACCATTGTCATCTTAATATCAACTTGTACTCCTAAAGCCTTCCCACTGGATGAGTTCTCACCTTGCAGAAGTTAGTGTTAGGGTTTCTCATATGCATGGATATGCTTTTCACACTAGTAAATTTTATTTACTTTTATTCACACAGTTCTTATGGGTTTCTGTCTGGCACGTGGTATTCCAACACTTCTGTGTACTGACAGTGCCTCTTTATGTGCAGCAGACTTCATCAGCACAACACCCATACAAGGATCATTCTTGAAAATATATTTTTAATTGGCCCCAGTACTGGTTCTTGATGAATTCTGCTAGTAAATTTTGTCCAGTCTGTTACCTCTATATATTACACAAATGTTCTTCAAACCTGGAAAAAGTATTTGGATATAATTTAGATTCAGAAAAGCCTATTGCAAAATATTTCTGCTCAATGGTCTGCTCCACAGTGTCACTCAGATTAATAACTAACCTTATACCTGGGCATCCACATAAACTCCCCCTTCCATTTGAAAGTCTTCACTGAAAATTGTCATAAAAATTATTGAAACTTCTTTTTAATGCAAAACAAAATTAACTACACATGAATTAGTACCACTACTTGAGGGTGAACTACAGGCCTGGTTTAAAGTCTGTATTAAAAATCTGAAGGATTTTGTTAAAGTACTCATACCATCCATACATCAGAAATCATGCGCAAATGTGTGCACACATACATAGGTGCACAATAAAACATGAAATAATCGTCACAATAGCAAGTACTGAAGCCTTACAGCTTTACAAGATGAAAGATAGCAAAAGAAAAAAAAAAAGCATTATTAGATCATTTCTTCTCTTTTGCTATGTGTAGCTTTGATATCTATTGAATGAAGAAGTTTTTAGCACACTCAATTATGAAGCTTAAGATCTCTATTCCAAGTATAGTCCAAATTGATTCAAATATTATCACTGTAGGTATTAATAATATAAGAAGTCAGAAACTGGTGAAATTAATGGCAACGCTTGACCATTTATGTTATGCATTTTTATTAAAGACCTAGTATATCGCTTTGAAGATATCCAGCTCAAACATATATGTGTGTGTATAAATATGTTTTTTAATTGCTGTAAGATTTTCAGGAGACCACTCCACTCTCTATTCAGCTAAAGGAGGCTTGAAAATAACGTGTTCTATATATAATTGCTGCCAGGAGTTACTCAAAAGGCTAGCAACAGGAAAAAAATGAAACCGCCTGTAGCCAATTTTAATACAACCTGTTATTCTTCCTATCCCATGACAGACATGAGTTCTGAGTGAAATAGAAGTAACATTTGGCTGGCTAAAAAATCTTTACAGACAACTCTGCCAACAGACATTACACATTAACATTGACAATGTCTGATGTTCATTGTGCAAACACTCTCCTTGTGTTTCAAGTCAGAGCCAAAAGATATTTTATGGCTAACATAAAGTTTAGTGGCAACAGCAGAGGCATATTTTTATGGACAGTAGAGTAAAAGTCCTCCTGTTCCTGAAAAGGCTATTGGGAAACAGCTGGCAGTCACAACCTATGGAGATGTACAGATATTGAAATAGAGGATAAAATATACCTGTCACTCTTGCACTTTCCAGGGTGAACACAAAGCACCGTGCCCTATACAATTTTCTAAGCATTAGTTATGTCCTCCAACAAAATGTAGCTTGCACTTTCAAACTTGACTAATAGATTTACAATGTTATCAATTCCCACTGAAATAAAATGGAGGTAGGTGGGTGGTTTTAGGTTTGGTTGTTTTTTTTGGGGGGTGGGGGAAAGAGGAAAAGAAGGGGAAGGAGCCATTCTAAAAATCCCGATTCCTTTGAAACCCAAAGGTCACCTGCTCACCCAGACTGTCTGAAGCTGAAATCTTCACAACCATATAGGTCAACAGAAACAAAGATTTTTCAAAAGGCATTTTCTGCTATACTAGAAAAAAGGAAGAAAAAGTATATATTCAAAATGAAAATAAAGTTATCAACAAAAAAATGTATAAAATTTTAAACCAAAAGATTAGATCTAAAGTAAAAGGATGGCAATGTTAGCGTTATTATCTTACATAGCTAGACTTTAATCATTGTGTACCAAAGCGTGATATATGCACATTTCAAATATCCTGGTGCTTCTTTCCTTATTGCTGTTGGCAGGTGTTCCAGACAAAAAAGGTTCTGTGCCTCTTGGTGTATAACTTCCAGAAACCTTATTGCAGAATGGTAATGTCACCGTTCCATGGTGACAAACTTTATTGACAATAATTTAAATGTGTGATAACCAGAAAAGCTTGACAACGTCATTATAAACCGAAAACTGGAAGCGGGGCAAGGATGTGGAGCTGATCTCACTCCTCACTTGCTCAGAAGTATGAGATGTTTTCAACAAGGACACAACGTTCTGACCCACCAAGATAAGTCTGAGACTATTTCTATTTCAAGCCAATAACTTCTCTTAACATACAGTTCTCTCTCTCTCCCAAAAAACAGAGGCAGCAGCAAGCCTTCAAAGACACACTAGAGAAGTCTGCTTAGCAGTTGGCACATGACCAACCTAAAGATTAAAGTGATTGCTGTTCATGAATTGAAAAAGGAGATGGGGAAACATACTTTTTGTCTCATACTGAGTTTGCTTTTGCAGTAGGCAAATTATTATGCATCTTCATTAAAAATACTGTCTATATTGGAAAAGAATGTTCCTGTTCATTACCTGATGGAACTTAAGTGTAAAACAGCTGAAGGCCAAAAAAAGTTCTCCATATGATTAGCTCTGAATTTCTGTTCTACATAAAGAACATCATTAAAATGAAATTATTATTCACTGTAACCAATATAATCCAGTCCAATTGTTGGAATTAGTATTTTCTCAAACTCTGTTCTAGGAGAATGATCCAGTCTCCTCCTCTTGGATATGTATTTTCCCAGGGACACAGAAGAGCAAGGTGCCCAACTCCCATAACCTTTGGACTCAAGCCACTGGGAGATGAGCAGAAAACTTTGCAGAGAGTACTACCTTCTTTGATCAAAAAGTTACTTAAACAGTGTTGTTGAGCATTTAAATATTCAAAATAGAAATGATCGTGCTGTGGATTAGAATAGGAAAAGAAGTTTTACAAACTATGTGGGAGAAAAATAAGAAAGTTCTAAACCATCAGAACAAGAGAGCACTTTTTTTTCTTCCTGGGAAAGTTAATCTATATTTAATAACAGAGTACCAGGAGAGGGGCACTCATAACAGGATGAGAAATATTATGGTGTTTCTCTTGTTAAGCAGTGAAATATAGCTATTAAACCGTTAAAACCTCTGTAGTCCTTAAATATGACAGAAGAAAATTGGTCCCAATGAGATGATGTGATCTTATTACAGTCTTTTAGAATAGTGGATGTGGACAGCAAGACTGGGAACTACAGTATTTTTTCAGTGAAATTTCAGGGCATAACCACAATTGTAGTGAATCAATTTTGACTTCCCAGAGAGATTTATGCAGAGATGTATAATCCGGCACATTAATCCCCTCATATGTCCCCAGAGGGGAAACACACTCCTTATTAAATAACTTTTTTTTTTTAAAAAAAAAGTCTCTTCAGACATGTATTTGTCCTCCAAAACCAAAATGAAGACTATAATTAACAGCAGTGTTTTTACTGAAATAAAAATAACAACACCCCCATATACATAATGGTACAGCTACACGTATTATAACATGAAGGGATTACAGAGACCAACCAGTTCGCCATTCTGCACCCACACCTCTGCGGGGCTCTGTGCAGGAAGGCAGAGCTGTGGCCAGGACACCAGAAATATTGCTTTAGAGACTTGCTCTTGGAGCCGTGAACAGCTGGGCAAAATGTGAAGCAGATCTGAAACTGTTCACAGCTTCTCTGGGACCAATGAGGCACAATCAGTCCCTTGATTCCCAGGGCAAAAGGGGTGGAGAAGAATAACGTTTTCAAATATTTCAGAAGCAAAGTTTCCCGAGTTATTCATTTGATTTAAATTATTTATTTTTATACCTGTTTGCATCCTGCAGATTGAAGTATCTTCCCAATATAAAAACAATCCACACCCACACCCCACACCCCATGAAACTTCCAAGTATTTATTGCCCTCCATATATATCAGTGATGAGAAGAGATGATAGAATATCTGTAATCTACGAAGCACGCAGACAGCGTGCCAACTTTCCTCTTGTGCATCTGCTCAGCCAAAGTACAGCCAAGAGATATTAGCAGACATTTTGAAGAGCGTAACAGCAGCAGTGAAGTACCAGAATCATTGCAAAAGGGTCACAAAGCTAACTTTTGTCAGGTGATTCATAGGCAGCGTTTCTAAAATTTCCGTTGTAATTACCTGCAGACTGTTCACACACATACCAGAAACACACTTCAGACAAGCTTATCATCACTTCTGCATTTTTCTCAAAAATGTATCTTTACAGAAGTACTCACATTTCCTAACAAGTTACCAAAATCCTACAGCTTTACACTCTATTTGGATTTCCTGTCCTTAGCCATGGAAAATAAAACAAATGTCAACAAATACCACTTCCACTCTAATTTTATAGACCCTGACAGCCTTCAGCAGCTTACTTGTCTGCTAATTCCTTTAATAACCTTATTTCTCAGTATCATATGTTATAGTTTATGGCTTCCTTTTTAAATCAAGTTGTATCACCCCAGAGGAAACAAAGCGTGTACTCCTAGCAGTGTAGTGAAAACAGCACAGCTGGAGAAAACTAGTATCTAATCATGAGGCGTTATTACTTTTCCAGCAATTGTACCACCAGTGGCTCTATAGTGCTTTGCTAAAGCATCGGTCTCCTTTTTTATTTTATTTTAATTAACTCAACTTAACTCTCATTTTTAATAAGTGCATCAAAACAATATTTATGAAAATAATTACATTTTGGATCTAAGACTCTAGAACTAGCTCTGAATCTTGATTTATATTTTTTTTTACTCTATTTTTTAAAAAGGCAGAGGGCATATTTCTGCATATTTAACATACACCATTTCCTATGTGATAATTTTGTAAAAGGTATTTTTTTCTTCATAGGTAACAGGCTGAAAGCTCCATGTTAGAAGACAGTGACTTAGGAAAATTTAAACTTTCAGTTTAAATGAAAGTTCACTTTTGGTGCCCCATGCCAAAATTACATCCTGAAAACTCACAGTGGAACTGGTTCAGGACCAAAGTACAATGCATCACAGACTCCGTTTCCAGAGCAAACCCAGGCACCAAACAAGAACTAATAAAACCAGTTCAGTTGACTGGTATGAAAGTACAGTTCAAATTAATGTGGAATTGTGCTAAAAGGTCTGGGTAAAGCCAGAGGAGGAAATTGTGATACAGCCCAGAAAGCTCTTCAGGTCCCAGCTGACAGATATTAAATGAATGCTCTCACAAAATCTTCCATTTCAATGACTTGGGGGTGGGGGTGGAGTGTAAAAAAATTAAGACTTGTAAAAGGACAGACAGGAAGACCACCTGACGTTTTACTCATGTGGACTTGTGCTCTGTAAGTAATTGCAAGCAATTTCTAACCACTTTTCTGTATGTTACACTATAGAGGTAGAAGGACCCGTATTTTAATTTAGCATTTGAGACAACATAGCTTATTTTTATTCTGAGTGCTTATTTCAGGTTCCTTCCCACGTAATATTAGGGTGCCCTTGTGAGAAAGTCCTGAGTCAATGGCCTTTGCAAAGATAAGAATTTATAACCCAGATATTGTAGAACTCACTCAAAAATACCCATGTACGTTCTCTACATTCAGTAATGTCAAAGTAGGTCATAAAACATGAATAGAAAAAAAGATAAATTAAGTTATACTTAAGACTTAATTCAATATCCCTGGTATCCCAAGTATTTTATTCTTATACTACTGGTCAATTTAAATTTTCCCTCTTTATCTCTTGTCTTTTCACCTTGGTTGCTAATTTGAGCACAGAAACACAGACCCAAGGTCCAAGTAATTCAAAACTTTTCAGAGAAACTTTGGAAATTTTAGAATTTTTGGGGCTAAATTTTGTAAACTAAATATTTGCTCCTCATTCTAGATGAGGGGTGCTTATGGCTTCCCCACTTGTAAAAAGATCTAGAAAGATATATAGGAATCTAGCCAGTTCTTTCTTGGGTAGAAAAATATAGTAACTCAAATGCTCAGAAAACACTGTGACCATATATTTGGGAATGAGTGGAATAGAGAAGTTTGTTTAAGCATACTGGATTTAACATTGTATCTTTTCATACTGTGTTTTCTCTTGTGGCCCTCCTACCTGAAGGCCTCAGTATCATCATAGAATTAATTTTATGAGGAAACTCTATTTGACTTTATTGAAGAAAAATAAATTTTAATCAATATAATCCAAATCAGCCTCTCTACTCCTTGTTTTCATTTCAGAACAAAATGAAAACAAATTCTCATGGGTAAAGAATTATTATCTGTAGAGGAGAATCATATGAGATGATTCAACAGGAGGGAGACTGACAGTAGCAGACACCTCAAGTACTCTTTCAGGAACCTAGCACAACTAAAAGTATTTTGAATTGTTTAAAAAAATAAGCACAGCTTTTTGTTTGTTTGTTATTAAACAGAATTAAAGTTGTACACGGCCCAATAGATGGAGAATAAATCAATGAAGAGATCACACGAACTACTAATATTGGGGGAGCAATAGCAAAACAGCCAACCTGTTTGACTAGCAAGGTGATTCAACTCCTTTTATTCACCACAGATATCAGTATTGTTCGTAGGAGAGTCTGGAGAATAGGGCCTTGTTAGGGCCTGGCACCTGGCACCACAGCCCTGTGCCATCCATCAGAGGTACTCAAGCCAGCACCGCCAGTACAAACGCTGTGCAGGTTGAATAGATGACTTGCAATAATTCACAAATAAGAGACATCACGTACCTTAAATATACTCTCAGAAGCAGCTCAAATTTACAGGTGAACCCCACCTTCCCATTTCATTGCACAATGGCTAAACACTTAGGGTAAAGAGCAAAGACCCGAAACTGTAGTCCTTCGGGCACAAAAAGTTTGTCACACCCTTCTGTATCAGAACTGGAAAAGCACACATCACAACACGGGGAATAAAGAATCCTTTTTCATGGTCTGTCTTCCCCCTGTGCATGGGCAGCTATGTTTAGAGCACAAAAATGTGTGCTTAGACCTAAATCTAAGACCTATAAGCAAAGGTCTCCAGCAGTAATGGGCTCAGTCTGTGCCTCTTAGCAAGAGCAGGACCTCTAGGTACAGAACATTCCACCACCACCCCTGGCTTCATTTTTGAGTCTCAGCACCACCTGACCCATTGCACTCTACTCCACACAGTTCTTAGGCCTTCCTTAATGAAGGAGATTAGTAGTGACCCTGTTTGTTACTCTGAGGTCAAGGTTGCAGGGCAGCACTGGAGTAGTTACTTAGACTCTCACCTCTTTCCAGAGGACCTGTGCAACCTCATTTTTTGTTGCAGTCAGTACATTTGTGATCTATACCAGAATGTTTGATTAATTTGGAGTGCATATCTGTAGTTTTAACAGAGTTGCCATCCCCAGAGAATTAGAAGATGGAAAACACTCATTTTAAAAAGGCTGTAACTTTCATTCAAACAGAATGCTGAATTTACGTAGTCTGTTTTGGTGGGCTTTTATGTTTGGTTTCTGTAACCCTCTGGCAAATGGAGGTGTTTGCAGAAAGTACTGAAACAGTAAACACAGAGACTTTGATGCAAACAGCCCCTGCCCCCACCGCCATAGGAAGGGAGCTAAAGGAGGCCTGGATTCAGTCACAGCAGAAAACTATACGGCTTGGTTAACCCTTCCCCCAAATTAAGAGAGGTGATAGTTCCTCTTCATCAAAAGAAAACCCAAAAATAAATAAAAAAAAAAAAAAAGGAAAAAAAACCAACACAAACAACTGAGACAGATCAGCTGGCCCAGCAGAACACATGGGACCATAACACTCCAGCCCTTGCTCTGCGTCATGAATAGCATGAACAGCATCAGGTGCTCTTTCAGACACCTTTCATCCTCTCCCCACCTCTGGCTACCACAGAATATTTTGTGATTTTTCCATATAAGTAAGAGCTCATACCTCAGAATTCCAACCAAGTTTTATAAAATGCCCAGGAGGCACCTCTCAGGAGGTGGGAGGAAACATAACGAGCTACGCAGAAGTGTATTTCTCCCTGCTGCATAAAAGTGGGCTAGCGGTGCCTGCCAATGGAAAGAAATCCTAAATGGCTTGGAAGTAATGATTCTAAACATTTAATTTACACTTGCTGTTTCTCTTCCTAATTCTGCCTTTCAGTGAAATGGTGTTTATCCCTTCTTTACTGTTAGTATGCAAATGCTGCCTCCATTTCCTCAAATAGCCATGTCATTGTTGTACTGTAAGATACTGTACATTAATGCTAAATGAAGGTTTATGGACTACTGCAAAATAAACAGATCTGTGTCCTCAGCCTAGCATGCCATGCGACAGGCCTCGTGCACAACAAACAGATGACACTATCACCGTGACATTTTTCCATCATACTATAGTGGGGGCTTTTCTCACCTGACACTTTGGAATACGTGAAATTCATGCGTAGGGAATTTACAGAAGGCACACGCTGATTTTGAAATCTGTATGATTTCTGTGCAAGTTGCCTAGAAAAATGCTGCATAAGTCTAAGCTGAGAGGCAGTCCCAAAGTAAACCTTTTGTTTGCAGCCTGAAACTGCATGCATAAAAGACTCAGCAACAGCGTATCATGCAAGTGAGTATCTAGCATTAAAGGAAATTAGTGTGGAAGCCAGGCGTGCTTAGCGAATAGACCTAGAATGTTTTGTCCTTTCTTGCTAGATGTGTGGCAGTTACTGAGATACTAACAAATCTCCCTTTTTTCCATATCAACACACACACAAAAGACACTGAATCTCTACGTTATTATGCAGCAAATACAGCAAGGAATATATTCCATTTGGATTCACTTTGATGAACTATATGTACTTCAGACCTGACTAAAACATTCCCATCAGACTTTCAAAATTTTATCAATGCAACAAAACTGGAAGAAAAAAAATAAGCTATTTAAATACTAGAATTGAATTAGATTTGTTCAAGTGCTTATTTCCTTCCACGTCTGACAACAGCTGTGCAGAAAACGTCTCTGAGTTTGTCTAAGAGACTGGGAATGCTTTACGAGAGCAGCATCCTTCTTGAATGTACGAATTTATTTATTTGCACTTGAATAATGCGCAGAGGTACAGCCTTGGGATCAGAAGTTGTCTGTCCCTGCTGTCGAATAAACCAGTAACAGCAACAGAAAAAGATAGCTTCTTTCCTCAGGAGAGGTCATACAATAGACAACACGTGGAGACAGAAAAAAACAAAGGGAGCACCAAAACCTCTGAGAACACACTTCTCAGCAGGGGAGACAATATTGATACTAAATCACCCACTGCCTCCTTGTCAAGCCTTTGCAGGCTTTCTAGCACAGGAGATCTCCAAGGGGGCTCTGAAGCAGAATGCTTGCAGATGTTTACAAAGAGCTCCTCTTATGTGAGCAAAGCAACAGGAGGAAAAATGTGACAGGCTTGTTTGGAAGCACACCCAGGCAAAGGCAGGACTGCAGAATAAACCTCGTCTTGTATACCCAAGTCGGAGATCACTGTTAATCAAGAGCTATAACCCTTCTTGGAATTCTGGCATCTCAGAGTAAAACTTAACAGACCCTTCCTCATGCCAACAATTATCAGAATTGCCATGGTTTTTATCATAAACACACTGTTTCTCCGGAGGGGCAGAAACACGACCCAAGAAGGAAGAGGATTTGCCAAGTGTCTATGTGGTGAGCAGCTCTACTACTCCAGGGTAGTGCAAGTAGTACGCTCCTGCCAGTTCCCAAACCCAGATTTAGACAGCAAAAAGCATTAGCAAAACAGAAGATTATCCATCAGCTATTACAAACCAAGAATTGCAACAGCTGAATTTGCGTGCATGTGCCAAGAGAGGGGGAGAATGTGCCTGGTGAGAATAATCAATATTATTAAGGGTTGTGCTCGTTCTGAGATTCATCCCTTTTATACCACCTAAGTGGCTCAAAGGGGCCTTAATCCAGCCACAAATTGCCAGTAGAGAATGCCCTGTGAATGAAAACCACTGCAGCATTTGTGTTGGGCCTTGATCCTACAAACACCACAAGATACAACACACACTGATATGAGGGCTTTCTCCAGCCTTATCTCCTGTCCTTCTGAGTTGTTGGGAACCACCCTTGAACTTTTTCAGAGGGCATATCCAGAAGACCTTGATGCCCTCAAGTTCTTGCACATCTGGAAAGCCAGGTTATGCCTGCCTGACGGGGAAGGCTGGGTCCTAGCCATGCCTCCAACACTGGTGCCTGGCACTATTTTGCAGGTGTTTCAAACTCTGTGGAACCACATGCCTACGTGATTTCATGATCTTCCCACCCCCACCTTTCCCCTCGTCCCCCCCTGGAATTCCTAGCTGTTTAAGACTATGCAAAACAATGCTCTTGAGATGAAGAAAGAGGTACTGCTGCAACTCTTTCTTAATCTTTCCAGGAAGGAAGATGGGAAAATGGGAAATGCCTTGCCAAATCCGAACAGTGGTTGGTTCTCAGCACCTGAACTCAGGCTGTGGTCGTGGTGCCCAAAAGATCTCACTCTTCCTGACTGGATGCTGTACATACTACATACACCCACAGTCTTCACACTGTTGGCTCAGTGCTGGTTCGTGTGTTCGTACCACATTTCTGCAGCAACAATTTATGGCCAACTATGAAAAACATGGCTAGCAGATACAAGTGTAATTACTTGGGCTTCCAACTTCATTGTTACATGCCTGAGAGGTAGTTAAAGGGTAATAGCACGTTTTCCCCTCCAATTCCAGACTTGTACCTTAGCAGAAGATCAGTTGTCCTTTGATGGAAGGTGGGGGTAAAGTATTAGAAAAAAATAATCAAAAAAACCCCAGGTAACAGAGGTCTCCGTACAGAAACCAAGAACAGCACTACATTTACAGCTAGAGAACGCTATAATAAGCTCAAATTCTGGAGTAATAAACTTGTCAATGTTTAATTCTTTAATGTCTTTAAAAGTCTTTTAGAACTGCTTTATACAAAATCCCAATTTTAACCCCATGTGAAGATAATGCTGTTGACCTATAGCCAGGATTTATCCTGTCAGCTTTTGCTATACTATGTGTGTTCTGTGTATATTACTTCCCCAAACTGCAAATACCTCTTTGCACTTAAGAAACGGCTCCTGGCAGTTGTCCAGCTTATTTCTATGTCTATGCTCCATCAAAGCTCAATTACCCTGAAAACTTCAATAAATGTTACCAGGATCTCTGCCACAGTTCTTAGAGGACATGCAAGAAGATTGTTTTTTAAGTAATGTTATTGCAGTGAGAAGAAGTAACTACAAAGTTACATATTTCTCAGAGTTGGGGGAGGAAGCAAAAAAAAAAGGATCCAGGAAGGAAAATGTATTAAAAGTGGAATTTTAAGTGCATCTTATAATGACAGTCATTGTTTTTCTACACGTATTCTCTGTACTGATTTCTGAAAGTACTTACCTTTTTTTGGTTGTTCATCAGCCACATTTTAGGTACTTTATAGTTCTACAAATCATTTTCTGTCCTATGAATGTTTAAGCAGGAGAAGACTGAATGTGATATTAGTGCAGTTTATTAAAACAAACAAACAAAAAAAAGGAGAGTAAGTACAAAACAGTAAAATGGAATAACATGGAACCAGTGAAAAGTGCTATACAAAGGTAGTTTTGCAGGAACATTAAGTATTCAGTGAAGGTTAGTTTGCACTGCTAACACTGAAGGCATGGAAGTTGATTATTTTTTTTTTGCAAACACATCTGACCAAACCACAGCAGTTTTGTAGACATCACAGTAAGCGGCCTAACACTCACATTCGATGCAGAGAGGCCGTGAAGGTCTGGAGCAGACAACATGGCAGACCATCACGTATGAACAGCCAGTCTGTGAGAGATGTACAGTAAACATCAGAAAAATTGAACTGCAAGGAACACGGCTGCTGGAAATCCCTAATGCATTCTTCCCTAAGCACAGCCATGTAACCAATTATATACTTTGGTTGTAAAAATTAGAGATGGACATGTTTTTTTCCTCTAGCTCTCTTACAGACAAACTACAAGGGAGTGGTAGCTGTGAGGGAATGGAGCAGAGGCTCTGCAGGAAGAGCTGAGGCTCCACAGGAAGCATTTAGTGCTGCTGAGGCTTCACAAACGATAACAAAAGCATTGTTCTCCGATGTTAGATACTGATAGAACGAGCTTTTTCATGACCAGACTGATATGAACAGAATCCCATGTGAATATACATTAAAACATTTTGTATTTTCACTTTTTAGCTGTTCAGTTATCACGGAGCTAATTATGGAAAAGCTTGTCAAGCTTCATGCTAACTCTACGCTCTTTATTTTTGCATCATCCAAAGTGAAAAAAAAAAAATTATCTGTTTCCAAACAGTAAAGAGCATTAACATTGTAAAGGTTACGGACACACCATAAAACCCAACTTATTTTCTATATAAAGTATACACTGACTCAAACTACCTGCTCTGAAAACCTCATTTAACCGTGAGAAAATTGATATTCAAACTCAGACATTGATCCACAAACCAACAGGATGGCTCAGTGGTGTAAAAAGTCTTAGACAATTGCCATATCCAAAGCAAGGTAACGTGCCTAGGGCTAGCCATTCATTTGAACGATTAAGTACCACAATTGCGGCAGCTAGCCTCATCATGGATGAGGCATCTGCCCCTGAGAATGTATTGGATGCCAAAATCCATGCACACACTACCTGTCCCCTCATGCCACTCATATTTTGCCTTTGTACATTTTTATGATTCAAAGAGACGAAAAGTAATGCCTAGTGTGGATTTGGATAAGCCCTCTTTTGAAGTTTATAAATAACAGCCTAATATATGGGGTTTAAATTTTGCAGCCGGAAACATTTTTTTGTCTCAGAACAAACATGGCTGTAAATCCTACAGAGGATAATACTGCATATTGCACAGCTGAAGATTTCCACAAACCCCAAAGGTTGTGACATCTGCCAGATTATAGATACAGGACAGGACATTTTGTAATAATGTGTGGTTTTTAACAGTGCAGGACTGAAATTCACTGTGCACACATGCTGAACAGAGTGGATTTGGGTTTTGTTGGGTGGTTTAGGTTTTTTTTATTTATTTATTTTGGGTTTGTGGTTTGGTGGTTTTGTGGGTTTTTTGGTTGGTTTTGGTTTGTTTGTTGTTTTTTTTTTTTTTTTTCCCAATCAGAAAGAAGCTAAATCTCCTTTAAAATACAGATGTTAAGCTATTCTTCATATTTGGTCTCCTAAAATTCAAGCATTTAAAAATCCTAACATTCTGTCAGATGAAGCATCCCAGCCCTAAGGACACTAATAGCTCTTATTGTCCCTGACCACCCTCACCTGACACTCCCACCCAGTCCTGCCCAGGGTCTCCAGCCCTTGCCATGTCTGGGGGTGTTGCTGGACCTTGTTGGCAGCACCTGGTTCTGCCACGCACCCACAGGGCCTCATCCTGTCCCATCCCTGTGGGACAGCACCCACGCCTGCTGCTCCCTGGCAAGGCTGAAGTGTGACTTTGTGAGTCACCCACAGCAAAACAATCACCTTCATGCCCCTTAAACTTGCTTGAACATGGGACAGATGACCCAGAATCCAGTCAGTTCAGGACATCCTTGCAAGCTCAAGGCAAGAACAGAAGACAACAGGAAAATGAGTAAAAGTAGCGATGGAAATTGTGAAAGATCAATACCATTAGCTGGAAATGCACAAAATTAACCTATAAAGGTACAATAACTTTTATAACTTTTCACCACACTTGGGTTTCTACTCATCAGTTTGCTTTAGACCAAACTGCATTTAGGAAGAACATAATTTGAGAGCTCTCTTGAACGTTTGGCACTATACTAGAGAAGTCCACAGCCACTGATCATTAGAAGTGCTGCAAAAACCATTGCATTCTCAAGGTCTCCAGGTAACAATGTGATCAACAAACTGCAAAAGCCAGCTCTGGCCCGGCAGTGGACTAGCAGCAGAAATATGGCACTTTTCACCTCCCAAGTCCAGGGAAGGAGTAGAGGGCACAAGTCAGTCATGCACGTGCTGCTGTGCTGGAGAGGCAAGTCCCAGGTGACTGCGAGGGAGAATCTCCTTCTGATTCTCTTCTCACCCATGACAAACCTAGAAGCAGAAGAGAGGCTGCTAGAAAAATTCTGCTTCATGTGTAGCCAGGGAGGCATGTGGTGCATGCTATAGGTGGTAACACAGGTAGTGTTACAAGGGGTGACAACACTGGGGTGTCATCGCACATAAGTACCGTCCTACCCCACGTGTAGGACACCTCTCATCAGCCCCAAACCTCTAGAGGATCTTGTTGCCAGCCCAAACACACACGATCACGATGGTAAACATACACATCCTGGGTCCCTGAGCGATATATTACCTGGCTTTGTTCTGGCATTGTACAGACCAACTTCACTGAACACGTCTTTGCTGTACCCAGTGTCCCATAGCTTTAAAGAAAGGCTCCGATGGCTCACGTGCTTTAATTCCATTGTATTTATACCCAGTTTTCTTTTTAAGGATCCTGTTAAGGGACCTCGGGTACAGTTTCTCTTATCAGTAAGTGTCAAAGCAAGCAGAGGAGCACAATCATTTGCATTTTCCTAAATACTTAAACCTTGGTTTAACCCATATCTCCACTCAGAGACCCAGAGTCTCACCTGAATCCTCCCAGAGGAAGCACTCCGCCTAAGAGGACTTTCTCTAACTTTTTGCTACTGAAAGACAGATATTGTTACTTCCAATAGTTAGGCTAGCCAACACCAAAAATACTTGAAAACATGAATTTTGTGTTTGGCTTTGAAAGCATGAAAAAAGCCATGCAAATACCAAGTGTAATATTACCCTGTTTCTCTGAAGACATTAAAAGAACTCAAAGGCTGCTGTGATTTATGGCAGCTGCCCTCCAGGCAGCAGGACAACCCCAGCATGTAGGGACATCCCAGTTACGCTTCCCAACTTAGTGAAACACAACACGCTCGGCTCATCGCCTCCCTCTCATGCCATTCAGCAGCCGCCTGTGAGGAGCCTGCAGACCAGAAGTGATAAGAATGAAAGTGCTTCCATCACATTACATGCAGACGCCCATTTTAAATCAGATGTATTAGCAGATATGAAAAATATAGGAAGTCCAAGAGCTTCAGATTTCTGGATGCTTCACGCTAAAACCATCAATCGATGTAAAAACCTAATAAAATTTATAAAGGAGTCTAATTATCTATAAAGTCTATTCAATTATAAAACAAGATGAAGAAAAAACAGACGAAATAAGACTGCTGTCTTGTATTTACTGATCCATTTAATGTTGCTGGTCGTACACACTGAATTATTTTCCTCATGAGGATAGCTGGAACGTTTATTCAGGATACCAAGGAACACAATCATTTAAAAACAATAGTGAAAGCCTTGCCAGCATAGGAAGGTTTTATTTATTATCACAAATTCTAAGTATGTGTAAATATATACACACACACTTAGTGCATATATATGCTTACATATCCATTTATATATCTATATGCTTACACAAACAATGTGTGTGTGTATATAAAAATGCAGTTTTGGTAGGTTCTTGTGGTTTATCAAATATATGTGAAGTTAATTTGTAATTAGGAGAAGCCAAATAATGTCACACATCTTACGTTGAGGTCATTATTAATGTTTATTTCCTGTAGTCCCGGAGGAGTGAAATACTTTTCATCAGGGTTCTCAATAAATTGTTAATTAAAATTTACAGCTTTGGAAAATTATTTTCTGACTGAAAAAGCAGTATTGGCCAGCCCTATTCTCAGAGGGGTTTGTACTGTATCATTGCCAAGTCCTGTCTCTTCCTTAAACAACAATTTTCAAGAGCGCTGAGCTACCACAGCTCCCATTAACTGCAACTGGAGCTGTGACTTCTCAGCACCATTAAAAAAAATATTTAAAAAATCAGAATGTGTCTGGTTAGCTGTTGATGAAGTTTGAGGTTGTTCCTGTTCCTTACATTTATTTAAAGGAAAATTTTAAAGAAAAGTTGACGCAAAGACAAATATAACCCCAGCATGTTTCAGTTACCATCTTTGGTCTTTTTTAATATTTGGACCTTGTCTATTAACTGCACAGTGGAGTCACATTAACTAACTTAAAGTATCAAATGACCATGTCTGGGAGTACTAAAATTATATTAAAAATACCAAACTGAAGTATCTGTTACACCTTAGGTCATTCAGAAGTAAGTTTTCATACTTAGAATGCACTAACAAATATTCCCATTATAAAGTACAGGGTTATTTTTTTCCCCAAAAAAATTCTCGACCTAGAAACTCACATTTTAACTCAGTGAGGCATTTTGATGTCACTCATACAAATCAGCCAAATTTCTGAAGATACATTGCTGAAGAGCAAATTCTGTACAGAGGGGAAAATTAGCTGAGTGAAAATAAATATGCCGCAGTCATTAGCAAACTACCACACAGATAACACTATGGCAGTGTGAAGACAGAAGGAGATAGATTTATCACCTGCAAAGGCCACACGTGTCATTGAAACTTATGAGCTGCAATCAGCATCTCACAGAACTTTCAGAAGTTTAGTCAGAAGAAGATCAGCTGGCATATACAGTGTCTTTTAATAGTATCCAAGTTGCCAATGCTTGAAAAATTGGACAGGAAATCTCCTGGAAAAAGTTTTTCTTTGGAAAGAAAAAAAATCTAAAAATCTCAGTGAGGAAAACATGAAGACAGGGTTTCCAATAGTGTTTCAGCTACTGTTGGCTGAACTCTTGAAGTAAAGAGGTAAGAACATGTAATGAAGGGAACAGTTCAAGCTTCTGAAAATGTCATTAAAATAAAACTGGGTTTTCTTCAGACAGTAGCACTTTTTAAATTACCTTCTCAATTACCTGAGCCTTCTTGTCATGTTTTTCTGCTTCTTCATGTTAGGAGCTCAAGTTTAACTCTAACAATGCACACAAGAAAAAAAGGCACCAACACTTAGGTACCACATTCTCATAGATTTTAAATGGTAAATTACAGTCAGAACGTAATCCCCTTCCCTTCCTGTTTTTTTGCTGCCTTATCTTCTACTTTGCTTGAGTATTGAGATTTAAATCCAAAGACAGGTTTCTCATGAAATGGTAAGAGACATCATTTGATCTATATAGATAGATAGATATCTAATCTAATTCAATTGCCCTAGAAAATAAAGATACGGTTACTACACAGCTACCATGAAGAAACATCTAGTGTGATTTAGAAACACGGGTTCTTTTGGTTTTCCATTTGCCTAAACGTTAAAGTCTTAATTGCGTCAGACAAAGAGAAATTAAAATTAACTTAGAAATTCCTAGGTTTCGGGCTCTGAAGGACCCATCTAAAAGAAAACCAAAGGAAGACATTGCAAAACAGGAAATGGTCTGAAATAAACACAACGGTTCACTGTATGTACATGGTGAGTTACCCTTGGCTGGAAGCCAGGTGTCCACCAAGCCACTTGGGCGCTGCCCCCCTCAGCTGGATGGGGAACATCATGGTTTAATCACAGCCAGCAACTAAGTACCACACAGCCCTTGCCCCCTGGCTGGTACGGTGGGGAGGAGAACCAGAAAAAAAGGTAAAACCCATAGGCTGAGATAAGAACAGCTTAATAACTGAAATAAAATATAATACTAATACTACTAATTATAATTGTAATGAAAGGGAGATAACAAAAAGAGAAATAAATAAAACTCAAAAGACAAACCCCAAAAAAAACAAACCAGTGATGCACAATACAATTGCTCACCACCTGCTGACCAATGCCCATCCAGTCCCCTATAAATGATCTCCAATAGCCAGCTCCCCCCAGTTTATGCACTGAGCGTGATGTCTATGGTATGGGGTATCCCTTTGGCTAGTTCGGGTCAGCTGTCCTGGCTGCTCCCAACTTCTCATGTGCCCAGTCTTCTCACTGGCAGGGCATGAGAAACTGCAAAGTCCTTGACTTAGGGCAAGCACTACTTAGCAACAGCTAAACCATTGGGTGTGTTATCAACATTGTTCTACTAACATACATGATGTTCAACATCATACTAAATCCAAACCACAGCACTGCACCAGCTACTAGGAAGAAAATTAACTCTATCCCAGCCAAAACCAAGACAGGGAGAAATAAGTACAACAAAAGTCTTGTGGGTCAGGCTAAGGACAGGGAGATCACTTGCCAATTACCATCACAGGCAAAATGACTTGGGGAAATTAATTTAATTTGTTGCCAATTAACAAACCTAAAACCACCTTTGCCCTCACCCCTTCCTCCCTTCCCAAGCTCAACTTCATTCCCAACATCTCTGCCTTCTCCCCCCGAGCGGTGCAGGGGGATGGGGAATGGGGGCTGTGGTCAGTTCATCACACGTCCTCTGCTGCTCCTTCCTCCTCACTCTCTTCCCCTCCTCCAGTGTGGGGTCCCTTCCATGGGAGACAGTCTGCCACAAACTGCTCCAACGTGGGTCTGTCCCACGGGGTGCAGTCCTTCAGGAACAGCCTGCTCCAGCCTGGGTCCCCCACAGGGTCACAAGCCCGGCCAGCAAACCTGCTCCAGCCTGGTCCTCTCTCCACAGGGTCTCAGGTCCTGCCGGAAGCTGCTTCAGCGTGGGCTCTCCACAGCATCACAGTTTCCTTCAGGGCACATCCACCTACTCCACTGTGGTCCTCCACAGGCTGCTAGAGAATCTCTGCTCCACACCTGGAGCATCTTCTCCCTCTCCTTCACCACTGACCTTGGTGTCTGCAGAATTGTTTCTCCCACATATCCTCACCCCTCTCTCCCAGCCATGGTTGTGCAGCTCCTTTCCCCCTTATTAAATACATTATCCCAGAAGTGCTACCAGCGTCACTGCTGGCTTTGGCCAGCGGTGGGTCCCCCTTGGAGCCAGCTGGCACTGGCTCTGTCCAACATGGGGGAAACTTCTCGCAGAAGCCACCCCTGCAGCCCCCCCAACTTGCCACGCAAACACAATACGATGCAGTTGTTTCATTCCCAGATAACACCTGGTTAGGAGCAGGTGCACAGGCGGAACTCCATGTCTTGCTCTGCATCTCTATTACAGATAGAACCCAAACACCTTTGGTATTTCTGAGCATATTTTCATTCCCAGGTCTTTTTAGCTCCGAACATGGCTCCTGCCAGTGGTTTTCATGAACACCAAATGTATCTGGTTTCATTTTTCATTTTAATTAAGAGATATTATTTGACATGGTTTGACAACATAAAGCTTACTAACTACAATACATTGATCTATCTTGGACTATAACGCCTGTCATCGAAACCTATTAACATCACTATCTGGAAGACAGTTCCTCAGGTTGCTAAGGACAATAACCTGGAAATTAAATCATGATCAGATATTTAAGCAAATTATTCCAGAATAGAATACATTAATCAAAAATATATAATTAACTCTAAGTGCAATAGAACCAATTACTGGAAATCCTAAGGATACAATTATTTTTAAAAGGCAGTAAAAAGTGAAAGGATAAGTAAATTGAATTTTGCTGGAGGTTATTCTCTATGAAAATCAGTATTTTTCAAATGTGCTGTATCCTGTTTCTTATGTATGAATAAAGCATGTTGCTTTTGCTCAGGATTTGTGCCAAACTGCTTGCAGCTGAGCCAGCTGGGGGTATACACCTCTCCACCCCACTCAAAGACTGTTATAATCTGTCATTCCCATGAGTGCCATGGGCTTCGTGTTCTTTCCCCTTGTATTAAAATGCAAAAACAAAACAGGAGATCAGCTATCTACCATGCCAATAACATAGCATATTTCTGCTGCAGTGTCTATGCTGCTATTAAAAAAAAAAAAATCAGGTTGCCTTATTTAAATCCCCAATTAGGGGACAGTTCTGAAAGAGTTTCTCTGTCACACTGAGAGGCTGCTGCATTTCTGTTTGTACGGTTTGGGGGGTTGTTTTCTGTTTGTGTTCTTTATTTCTTACATACCATAGTCTGAGGGGAAATAAAAGATGCTATTCATAAAACTATCATTCATTATTATTCTTGTAAGTGATAATCACTTTATTAAAAAGAAAGTACCAGAATCGAATCTGTACTGAAAACAGCGATTTTGGAATGTATGGGTAGATACCGAACAGTTGGAGCCTTGCTCAAATGCCTCTCCACAATCAAATCTTCCCGTATGTACACAGCATCACATCGAAACCAGAAACCAAAGGAAGCAATATAAAGTTGAAGCCTTAGTTCATTCCTGGAGGTGGCATTATAAAATGAATCCTTTTTATTCTTTCCCCTTCCAACATGTTATAATAGTAATGAATACTAATGCAATATCACTCCTTGATGGGATTTTTTTTTTCCTAATGATACAGAGCGCTTTAAAGGATTTTTTTCCCCTCCACCAAGTGTAATGGTATTTTAATTATGTAGTTCTAAATGCTCAAGAACTTTAATGAGGAATTTGATAGACTAATTGAACAAGACGCAGCCAAATATAAAAATTTAAATAGATGCTCCACACATTTTACGATTCTTGGCAAAGGTGCCTGAAAAATGTGTTGACCCGTTTACACATCACCCTGGGTATTTCACTTCACTGCTTCACATTCTACATCGACAATCCATCTGATGGCAAAGAAAAAGAGGATATTAATTTGCAATTGCAATGTCACCATCTTCATCTAAGTGTTAATCGTACAGAAGCAACAATTCTGCATACTAGGGGGAGAGGTTCCATTAAAGAACAAGATAGGTATGAAGAGAACTAACTAACTGACTTGAACAGCTGAGATTGAATCTTAGGGAAATCTTGAAATTTAGAAGAGATAAAGAGCTTTTTTTTTTTCCCTTCCCTATCAGGACTCCTAGTGTTTACTTGACAGAATACAAGCCTTTAAGGATGTTGTTTAAAGTTACCCATCTCATTTACAGCAGCTCCATAATGTAACAATAACTTTGGAGAAACTACTATAATTACAAGAGAGTAAAGCTTCTGCGAAAGCAAAATCAGGGTCAGAATCCCTAAGTATCTTGGGTTGCAAATCTATACCATAAACCCCCCAGCTTTTAAAAGCCAGCACGGTGATCAGTATCTGATGGCTGGAAGTCCTCTTTTAACCATTTGACTAACTACAGACAGCAAAAGGACGTATTCTTCACATCAGTGGGTTAACACAGTCACTGCCGCAGGAATAACATGTCAGTCTCCCTGGCAGTCCAACACACTCCTCCAGTGTCAGTTTAAGGTGGAACTTCATCTGTTACTTCTGACTGAGAGCTGCTCTGATCACAAAAGAATGACTGTTATAAATGACTGTAAAGCCATCCTTACCATTTAATATTCCTTATTATGTGTTATTACATATTACATACAATGCATCTTATTAAATTGCATCATTTATTAAATATGAATATTTAACTATCCATACCTTTGCTAAGTTATTTTTTCATTCTAAATCTTTGGAAGCTACATGACACAGACTGAAGGTCTTCTGTTTATTTAGATATTTTCATTTATCTTTGTGCAAACATTGGTTCATCTTCCATTGGTTCACCTTCCAAGGAGAGGTATTTTATATTGCTTGTAAGTTAATTTTCATTTCAGATTTCTTTCAGTGCAACCCCATTAGCATGAAAAAAAAAAAAGCAATGTAAAATCTGGAACAATTTTGCCTTCCTGAAAGTACCCTGTGGCCTGTTCTGCTGAATTATCATGTAAGCCAGTCTCAGTTGATAATACATACTAAAATTTCTGGGTTTGATGGAGGTGAAGATTGAGGACACACACCTTCTGGAATAACAGATCTCTCCGTGGGCACTAGCACTCGGGAAGCCCAGCAGTGCTGTGTCCAGGGAAACCTCAGCTTCAGCCTTCCTCCAGTGTGCCTGTCCATCAGAGTTCTTCGCTACTCCCTGTCTTTTTGTTGCCAGAACACAGTGGTGTGTGGACTTCTGCACCTCCATCAGATTAGTCTCATATTGGCCACAACATCAACAGTTCTGGGGAGGAATGGCAGAATTGCACAGAGGGAGCAGGATGGGGAAAGACTCCTACACCTCATAATAAAACAACAGAAAAGCAACTCTTTATATGACACAAAAGCATTCCCTTAATGGTTGCCAACCACCTCTCAGCTGCTTCCAGATACAAGCCCACCCAGCAGGTCAGCTTGTCACAAACAAATGGTTTAGGTTATGTAAAGAATCACCAAAGGTATTAACAACAGAGTTTTACTAGGAATTTGTGGGAGTGTGACTTTACAAACTTCAGTGGCAAGGTTCACCCTATTACTTACTACATAGACAAGTCACGCAAAGGAGAATCAAATTTAAAATTAAGATGAAATGATTTACACAGGGATTACAGACATAAAAGGGTAAGGGACATCCTCCCGTTGGGTCACGAGGTTCAGCACGGAACCCTTGCTTTCTAAACTCTTAACAGAGTTTAGGCACACCTGGATCCAATTTTAGTTTCAGACTTGGACAACTGTTTATGTTAAAGATGTCTAAGGTTTTGTTCACAGTTTAAGGTTGATCATTAGGATTTTAGCAGCACTTAATCTCTGATTAATTTATCATTTACCAAGTGAATCAAGTAGGATTTTCTACAACCACAACAGTAACTCAATTACACCTCTGAGATAGTAATACTTACTGGGAGGTTCCTATATCAGTTCACACACACATGCACACAGACACAAAAGAGCAGATGTACAGAGGTATACATACAAAGGTATACCCATTAAAAGTTCCCCTTGAGTTCAGTAAAATGCTTGCATCAAATGCCCTTGCATTTCTCAGCAGGTGAAGGCTGAGCCTCAAGGAGCAGGAAAATCAGCTCAGGCTTTCGGCGATGGTCCCCCAGTACCACAAACTTGGAAGCTCATGAGCTCCGAGAGGTGTCCCACTCAGAGGGAGATGCTGTCCACAGCCCCCTGCAGTCCAGGAGAGCTCAAAGGGCCTAACTTAGGACTGCTGTTTATAGGGTCAGAGGTGTTTGGCTTCAGTCAACAGTAATTTTCCATCCTGGCCACAATCTGAGTTTTTCAAAGTTCCAGTGACTGTTGTACCATACAACTCTGATTTAGATAAAGAGCGGTCCCAGGCTTCTTAGGGGATGCTGTAGTTCAGACAAGGAATGCTCCAAGGCTGTCAGGTGGTGTGGTTCAGGAAAGAAATGTGTCTTGTACAGTCAGTACAGTTTCCCACCTCAGCTGTACAAGTTTCTGGTATGGTCAAGGGATGCTTCGCTGCCAAACTCATTACACAGAGACCAAGGATTGATGGGTGTTCCTGAGATGGTAAAGCAGCCCAGGGGAGGGGGCAAGATGCACCACCACACAGCCATCATACACACTTGATCAGTCTTCAGTGCTTTCTAGGACAAGCAACTGACTGAGCACTGATGAACAGTGAGGTTGTCATTAAATTGCTAACACTGATTTTAACTTCCCAACACCTATGTTGGGACAGGACAGACAGGACACTGCATCTCCCAGAGCAACCACCAGCAGCTGCTGGAGATTCAGGAGATCCTATAATGGTTGATTAAGGAATAACTCACTTTCTAGGGAAGGTTTCTTTCTAATTTGCAGGCACTGAGAGGATTGGCAATAGGCAGAGCTATGGCCATATACTGTCCATCATGCCTGCAGACATTCACAAGCCATATAAAGACTTGGTCAATGAACTCTGTTAAGAGCTTACTATTTTGTGGTGAGTTCTATAGATTAATTCTGTGTTTGGTAGAAAACAGATACAATTAATTTGTAACCTAGCAATGCTAATCAAGTCGCTTTTGCTGGCACTACATTTAACCTGCCTTGCTGATTTGTTTACATCTTCTGTGCTTACATTTGTTCATAAGCTGTCCAGAAAATCCACTAGCAGTACCTAAATAATTGTACTGCTAATCATAGTTCTACACTGGATCATACTGCTAAGTTAACTGAGCAATAAGTATGATATCAACAGCTGAAGGAAAAAGATACAGAGAAATTACACATTGGGGCCTCACATATTCTTACTAGATGGCCTGAAGTAGTATTTTGCATTTTTCAAGGCCACTGTAAGCATTCAGCAGCTGGCTGGTAGACCATATGGGTTTTGTAGTGTTTTAAAAAAATAAATATTTGATGATTCATGTAAAAACACGATGACGGAGTGAAATACTGTAGGATGACAGCTTGTTTTTATTTTAACTCCTGAGAATTGCTGGCTTGAATAATCTTAAGAAGAAATATGTGCGTGCATTTGTCTTCATACACTTAATGATGCATCTTTCAGCTAACACAAAACAAAATGTCAGAAATCTAACACCTTTGTCACTTCTAACCTTGGTACATGTGTAAACCTAGGAATCATCTACTGATATGATACACAAGTTGTCTTATAGAACCTCTTCTCCACAGGTGTGACTTTTCTTCTATGAGGAGTCATTTGTCTTAATGACAAGTTATGACACACCTACAGCTTGACTAACATGCTTCAAAAAACAGCGCGCGTGCTTTTGTGACTAAGTGCAATAATGCAGAAGCTTATGTAAAGCAGCTAACACTACATCCCAAATAACAGCGTCTACTCAGTTTGCACATGCCCACTAGCTTATAAGAACTGGAGGTAGTCAAACTTGTGGCATTCGGACAACCCACGATAATTCTGAGCACAAAATGATGCTCAGGTCCATATACACAGGTTACTTTTGTTATAGGATTTGTTCCTCATGCTGATGCCCGCTAGGCATGTCTCCACTGAATTCAGATACATGCCAGAGAAATTTAGTGTAAAGATCTGCAGGAATCTGTGCTTTGCATTCAATAGGTTACACTAAGACTTGCACCTGAATTGCAAACACAGTTCTAAGCTTTCCTGAAGACTGAAATGTTTGAATTCAGAATCAAGTTTTGTAGCCAAGCCAAATGTTTACAAAGGGGTGTGTATGTCACAAATGCTTACAAAAAGCGATATAAAGAAATTTTTTTTGGAATAATTAAATGGGAGAAAATAATCTGTAAGTACTGAAAATTTTATGTCTAGTAAGAAGTACATTATTAAAAAGGTTGTCTAGGACAACCATTGAAGAGCCCTATTCATACATTCTGTCCAGTCACCAAATTCTTCCAGAACAATTTCTCATTATTGGGCATGCTTGCCTTAGTGCTATGTTCTAAGCATCCACAGGGCTGAAAATACACCTGGTTCCTGCTCCATCTGATGAAAGCAGTCTTGCACGTTTGCACTGACCTCACACTTTTAAGGGAGCACTTGTGAAGAATGTGGAGATGAAGCATGTCCAACCATCCTACACTTCCTGAAGTTCACATTAAACCGAGAAAGCAGTGCGGAAGAAAATAAAAGAGATGTGCCTGACCCAGCCCAACAAAACCACATAAATTGGAAAGCAAAGCTGCTGGTTCAGTTTAGCATGTGTTGTGCACAGACAAGCCAACTTATTCAATATGCAGCATCATTTACTTTGCTGAGACTCTGCAATAAGTACAAAGAATGTATCAAGGAAAAACAAAAAAGGATTGTATCACGCCACCAACAGCTACATGTAAAGTCCAAATGATGTTCAAATGTTTAATTTTAATTGATAGATGTACATTGCTGAGAAATTCCCTAACTTGAGTTAGACTATTACTCTGATCCCTTACCTCTGACATGTTCAGAAAACCCTCAGAATCAGTGCCGATACATTTCACTTCAGCGCAAGATATCACTACACCAGCATCAGACATGGAATAGCAATTCTTTTTATTACAGATACTACAAGCAAGATGAAAATATTAGTTCTTCAGCATAGAAATGCTTTTCCATTTTTCCAGTTCTAATTTCTTGATGCTTTGCATTCAGTAAAAAATGTAATTTTTTTTTATGCCTGTGAGTTTCTGTGTGTATGGATATTTATAAATGTATGTAAGCAGATAGGTACTTACTAATTAGGCTGAAATAGGGATCTCTGAAACTGGATGGTGCTGGCTGTTACCAAATAACACCCTAGGAAGTCAAACACTGGCAGTTATGCTTTGTAGCTTTAAAATACTCCAGGGTTTGATTATTTTATGATAATCACAATCCCCACCATGCGTTATTATACAAATAGTCATCTCAGACTGTGAAACTGGAGGAACATGACCTATAAAGTTTATCTAGTGCAGCAGTTTTCTTCCTTGGTGATTTTGCTGTCAACATTGCATTAATCTATGTCTATTTTTGAGCAAGACACAAACAGCACATTATCATGGAGAAGAAAAAAATGTCAATGAAGCAACACAAATTTGCTTGTGTTTCTGAATATAGGATTTCAGTACAGAAGAGATCAATAGCAACAGTGCTGTTCTCTGAGCGTACCCAGGACCCAAGATTTGGCAAGACGAAAAGGCCATCTTGTGGACCTACTTCATATTAAAAAGTTATGTCAAATAAATCAGCATAAATATATCACAATATTATTATTCAAGTAAAGAGGAACTAGCTTATCAGCTAGTGAATAAGTCATGGTAAAATTATAATAAAGGCATTCTTATATGATTTAGTGAATAGCAGTATTTTGGCAGCCTTTCTGGAGAGCAATAGAACAGGGTTAACCTGATGAAGATGCAAACGAGACATGGGTACCAGGATGAGAAGGTGGTGTTACAGTCCCACTTCAGTATATTTTGAGATTGATTAGAATGTTTGCTTGACGTTCTCACCTTATCATTCACTCCAAAACGTCATCAGCCACTTACAAAATTAAGATTTAAGAAAAGGTGATAAAAAAAATGTTTACCTCAAACATGTCAGATTATAAATACTTCTATTGGCAGTAAATGAGGAAAAAGGGGCCTTCATGGCTTCATCACAATCCAGGATTGTCACCTGACTGATTGATGCATTGTTAAAGCTTTTCCCTTATACCAAGTTGCACCTTTATGCATAGCATTTATACCTCAAATCAAGTGCTGAGCAGATTTTACCGCATAGGTAATGGCAGAAATTGCCAGACAAACTCATTTAAAAAATACTTTTTCCCGTAAACACTTCAGAATTTGAGTGCCTGGATTATTTGGTGACCGCTTCTCAGATTATGTCCATTTCATGGACGCAGTGCCAGTTGTAGTACTCTGCCTACTGCCAGCGTGTCCTTTTGCTCTACACAACAGCAGGACTTCCACATATCTATACTCGCTGTGTTGTTAAATAGAAAGCCTAATTATGCATTTTACATACATACAGAGATGATCTATAATAACGTGCAATCATTTGTCATACCAGGATCACGGCGCAGTTATCCTACATCAGCATTTCTCCAAAATTGTGAAGTGCGGGGAAAAAAACAGCACATCCTACTGCAAAGGGTGGAAAGCCAGCCCCATATTGCTGCTGTGCCCTTCTATGTGCCGCCAGAGCTACCCCAGCCGCTCCGTAGGTGTCCAAGCAGCTGCTCAGTGCTCATTAACGGGCTCTCCTGCTATGCAAGGTGAACACCCTGAGAAACTGTGTACTAAATACTACTCCAACCTTAACTATCAAAATAAGAGTTGACGTATAATTCAATACATGAGCAGTCTGGTAGGTGATGATGTATAACGTATCTTTTGGTATGGCTGGCAGACATTTAACAAATACTCCGGAACTTTCAAGGGTATTTGTTCTAACTACACTTTCTTACTTTTTAGAAGATATCGCAAAGAGAGTTCCTTCAAGTAAAAACAGAATCACAAAGCTCACTGGTACTAGCACACATCACCGTCTTGCTGTATTGCACGCTTTGTATTTTCAGTAAGCATCCCTCCTGCAGGACATCAAAGTAAACATCCTAATTTTCTATGTTACATTTAATACCACTTCTGCTTAAGAAAACAAAGGATAAAGCTATGACATTATCACCCCAAGTTTCCATAAATTACCTCTGTAATATCTCACTAATTAGTTTTCCTCCTATGTAAAAGCAATATTCATGGAACCACCCCATTACTGTTTCTTTCTGATATCCCTCTATATGTTGGGCTTTAAAAAAACAACCTTGAGAGAGTCTGAAATGCAGCTTTTCAGTGCCATAGCCAAGATCCGATTTGTAATAATCTATTCTGTATTCCAGCTGCCCCATAGAAACCTGGTATTTTGTTTCAAGTTATCTTTGCCCATGGTTACAGAATGAATCACTCCTTTCTTGAAAGTATGAATAAATCTTTGCAGTAATGCACTGTGTCAGGGTGGTAAGGAGCTGATGTGACATTTTGTATCCTACTTATTTTAAAAAGACAATTAGGGCCCTCAAGGTGAGTATTACATTCTGCTCTTTAAATTTCTACAGTTTATCCAGGAGCTCCTTGCTTCAGAAATGAGAATTTTACTGTTTCCAGTCCCAGAACTGCTATATCCTGGGCATTAGTGAATATCTAATGAAGGAAAAACATTAGATCTCACAAATATAGACACACACATACCTGATAAATGGCCCAGCATAGTTTAAACAAAACACAGCTAGAAAAACTCCGGTGAAAAGTGAAAATATTTAGGCATGAGATGCATTTTGTAAGACCCATGAGACAATTAGGCGGCGTCTTCTATTTCTGTAGAAGTTCATAGCCACAGAGACAGTGGAGGGAGACAGATTTAACCTGAGCTTCTAGTATTTTATTTCTGAGATCGATACCTAGGAGTTTTCTGGACCTGGATTTTGGAAAAAACCAGGCACTTTAAAAATTACACCTTTATGGTTTTAACAGAAACCCAACAGGTCATTTTAATAAAATAAAATTAGAAATGGAGCTATCTTAAGTCTGGTTTCAAGGTGATGACTGTTGTGAAAGAAGAAGAGGAACAATCAAGTTGTACCAGGCCTATCCTGTAACTTCTCAGGTACTTTGCGGAATGTCACGTCTGAGGTTAAACATGCCTGTTTCAACTATTTCAACCCTCCAGCAACTTCTGTATCCACCAACAAAATTCAACCAAACCTGCTATATGAGTAAAGAGCTCAAAGTTTTTAATTTTTTAAAAAAACAACAAAACAAACAAAAAAAAACCAACAAAAAACATCCCACAACCAAAGACACACCAGAAAATAAATAAATAGTCAAACAAACAATCCACAGATACCTCATCATCAAGATGGGGTACAGGAGCCACTTGCAAGTGAGTAACCCCCCAGAGCAGGCTGCATTTCATTATCTTTTGTTCTTGGCCCCTGAGGTGGGACAGCTGCGGAGCAGCTGCAGGTTTGCACACACTTGGTTTGGAGCTGAAGTGCAAGCTACTTATTGCCTTCACCATGATACAGAGGAGAACAAACTCATCTGATGGAAATTAGAGGATGCAGAACATGACTGAAAATACAAAGGGAAGGATGAAGTTTTAAAAGCCACAAAGGAGCACAATTTTTTTCCAAAGAGAAAGGAAGAGGTATAAGACACAGATCTGTAGGAAGGAGGAAGTTAGTTATGCCGCTTATGCAACAGCATAAATGACATATATGCCTGCCCACTTCATGTTGTACAAATTTTAGTCTTCAGATTATTTTTGAATTTTAATACATTTGTTGAGAGCTTCAGTGTGTGCCATTCAGAATGTATAGGCTGTTCTGACTGTTTCAGTACTCTTAAAGGTGATTTTTCAATGGAAAGTTTGCCAAACAATCCGCATTCATGAGGCTCATGGTAGTTTTGAAATCAATACTCCTACAGTGAGCTATCTTTCCATCATGAAAGCTTTGTAGCAGGTATGGTTGGAACTCCTTTTTGTGGGATTAAAGCTGAAACTAGAAGTTGATGATCTTCCACCAACCCAAATCTTTACCTATACAACACATGAAAAGTTTTAACTGCCAAAAATAGCTGAGATCCTTTTTCAATTTTCACACAGCTCTGTTTTGGCAAGGTAAGGAATTTAGAGACAAAGGCAATGGACCTTTCACTCTGACCTTCCATCAGATGTGAAACTGCTGCTCCTGTTCCACTTCGGGAACCATCATAAGGTACCTTTATAGACAGAGGCGTATAAGGACTCTCTCATGCAATATGAGTGCCATTACTCATGAAAAGTCCCAAAATTCCATGTGAATCAATGTGCTTCTATTCATTCTGTAACAGTTCATTCTGCAGATCGAATGCTGTTACCGCCATAGGCAGAAACCTACAGAAATAACAGACTATCTGCAAAGAGGGGTACACATGGGGAACATTTGAAGGTTAAGGTTCCTAAAGATAAATCAAAAGGCTTCGGTGAAACTCTGCCAGCTATAACACAGTTGAATCTTTTAAAAAATATATATAAAAATTCAGTTTTTCCCTATTCCCTTCAAATTCTTAACAATTTCTCAGCAGTACTTGTTTAAGGTGCCCTATAGCACTAACTTCCTCATAATACTGAGTGCTAGGAATGTTATAAAACATTTATTTTATTGTTCAGTGCTAAAAAAAAACAGTACTGATGGCATTGTTAGGATTAGCTGGTGATATTTGGAAGAGGTATTTCTTGCTATCAGCTTCAATCTCCAATTATACAGACATATTTCTCTAGGTAGACTTTGGAGCTTACTATCAGCTAATGGAACAAGCTCATCCACAGTTTCACTTCGAAGTTACTAAAATGCAGGTATTAGTTAATATTTAATTCAGTTTGGATGTATAGAGCCTCAACTGTTTTTAATCACTGCTAGTGGAAATGTGTTCTAGTGCTTTACCCTCATGGACATATTGATTTCTGGGAGGCATTTAAGTTCTACCTTCTCCTTCCTTAAGTAGTAAAGAAGACTAGCATCTGTATGACTGGTCTCTTCAAACAACAGACATTTAAGATCCTAATATTGTCCTAAAAAATGAGAAACTGTGGAAGACTCCAGCTGATTTCCACTGCAGGTCACATATGACCCCCTCCTGACACCACTGAAAGCCTGGAGAAGTGCTGAGCACTCTATCAGTCTGTCTAAATCACATTCCCAGCCACTATCATGTAATAAATAACCCCTCCTTTCACAGCATGCAACAGAAAAATACAGTATTTATAGCTACACATTACCTCCATTGCAAAAACACTTAGAAGGTGCAGATTATTTTTTTCTGCGCATTTAAAGCATCAAGTCTTACTGCTCCTTCATTATTGGTGTCTAAGAACACTGTCAAAAACGTCTCAGATTCTAGTCCCTCCACTTGTAATAAAATCCAATAATATTTTGATTATTGTATCCTAACTTGAATTGCTGTAAAGATACTAGTGCTTTCACAGTAGACTACAAAGGACTACAACAGATATTGTCTTCTGCAGCATCCCAGCTCTGAATTTTATATTGCCTTTGTAAAGGTTAGTAGGTTTGGAAGCAACCTGCACATTTTCTTTGTGTATCCCTATTTCTTTTATTCACTTCACTGGCACTCATTTGCATGGTAAGACAGAGCCAAAACTTGCTGCTTTGCTTGTTTGATTCGAGCTTTCTGCTTAGAACACTGTTTAGCAGTTTCACAGGTTGCCTACAGCACTTCAGTGTCCTCCACTACCCTGCTGCTCTCCTATGCGCTGCTTTGGATCAATTTACTCCAGTCAATAACCATTTTTGGAGTGTTTCATTTTTCCATATGATACACTATCTAGTCTCTTAACACATCATTTAAACTCTTTCTGAACTGACAAACTCAAGAATTGTCTCATTTTCTCTTTTGATCCTCTTTATAAAAGCAGATACATTCAGCAGATATCAGAAAGGTAATTTTGTAGACTTTCCACAATCTCAGCAAATGTTTTGTTGGCTGATTTAATACCAGCTCTTAAGCTATACGGCACGTTATAGGCTATACAGCACGTTATAGGTTTTAGCCCTCATTACACTCCGTAAAAGCGTCACCTTTTACTCATCACTGATATCATTTGTTATAACACATTGTTCCAACTTCCTGACGTAGACCAGTCGTCTATTGATCTATCAAACAGCCATTCTTGCTCTACTCCCTGTGAACTTTCTGTCCTTGCACAGTGTGTGCTATTCTCGCAGTGCAAACCCCAAGCTCTCTGTGACCCCTCTCTACTGCCGTATTCTTGATTCAGGCACTCATACACATTTGCGGTGTTTTATCTCTCCATGTTAAAAGGAAATCACACAGACAAGTGGATTCTGAAACCTGGGTTTAGTAATTCCAGACAAATATAGAATGACTAGACACACAGAGATGCTCCATAATAATCTAGTGTCTTCTACCAAGGAAATAAAACCGTTAGAAATTAGTAAATTACTTAAAGTAGTACTAAAAAGAATAACTTAACTGGGCTTGAAAGAATCAATGATCACTTATAAGTCAAATTCAGTTTCATTCAGTGTCTGTAACTGCTATGGAAAACAGGCTAGTATTCAGGAGTACTTAATTTGTGTGTATTTAAGACATGAAGCACATATTATCAGAAAACTTACAAATTACATATGGCAAAAGCTGACTTGAAAAGTGGGTACTAAAGGTTCAGATTGGTGCAGCCTACCAGCAATGGGAAATGTCTGCTCTGAGGCACCAGGCTGTTCTGGACTGCACTGGGAATGCGGCAGATGATCTTGGAAGAAGGCCAGAAAAAGTCTTTACTATTATATAGATAAAGAAATCACCAAGAAGCAAAGTTATGTTTATGAAAATTTTCCCTCCATCCATGCAAGTCACCCACAATGATTTCTTCTAGACTATATAAAAAGTTTAATAGAAAATTTGCTGAAACATGTACTGCTGATTCAGCTGGCTTACAAGTGACACTTTTACCCCATTCCCTTAAATAAAGTTTGTTAAAAAGCTTTAACATCAAAACAGTTAGAAGCACTTTAAATTTAGATGTCAAAAATTAATAGTTATTTTAATTTTTAAAACCCCAGGACTGCTGCCTTCAGAAAATCTTAATGCTCAGCTTGTTTTGAAAACCAAGTTGTAGGAACACTTAGAAATCTAAAATACTGATGCAGCCCTTTCAAATCATCTCTTTTGAGGGAATTAGATAAATTTCAGTTTCAAGAAACTGTTTTTATGTGAGGTTTAAAGATTCACCAATTACAAAAAGGAGTCATTCCTAGTAAATAAATCAGGTTCTTTAGAGCAGTGGTAAATCTGGGTTTGAAACCTGGGATTGACCGTGGGAACAAATAAGTATGTAAATAATAGACTGTATATTTGAGTCTACTTAAGATAATAGGTCACTGAAAGCAAAAACAAGTTTGAGAGCCATACCGCTTCATACCAGGAGATTTTAGGCTGTAAAAATTTATCTGAGAAAAAATTAGGGTGAAAGGCTAAATAGCCCAAGTTGTCAGAAGGATTATTAATTCCTTTCTGAGACCAAGAGATAATGTCTAGAAAACACAGAAAGCATTAGCAAGGGAATTGGGAGTACAATGCGACAAACTAGCAGAAGAAAATGCAAGTTAGAGGGAGAGGGAAGTTTTGAGATTAGGCAACAGCTTGTCTCAGATAGCAGAAACGAAGTGTCTTGTTGAAGGTCTGGTAAAGGAGCATTAGAGGACAGCGTGCAGCAACCAGGAAGTACCACAGCAAGATCAGTTAGAAATATAGAGGAAATATTTACTTATATTACACAATAACAGCTCCCCCACCTCAGTTTGTATGCCAGAACAGCAGTTAAACCACAGGACACTATTCTCTTTCCACAGAGAGCACCTACCCCTGCCCCACGCCAGGTCTCGAGGGTGCATAGACCTGGGAGGGCAATGCCAGTATTCAGGGCCACAAAGTCACGAGTGGGGAATAAACTTATGTTTGCACTCACAGCTGCTGTACAGCACTGCCCTGCCTCTCTGACTTCAGAGGAGGTAAAAATTTAACATTTCCTTTGTTTCTACCCTAGTAAATCACTGCTTGCAGACTGTTAACAGAAAAACAGAGTTGAGAATACCCTTAGACCACGTGCAAAGTTGGCAACTGCAGAACTGTTTTTTTTCCAGCAAAGAATAGGCGGTACCCCAGAATGATAACAAGACAAAGGTTTTCTCAACAGCCATCCCAAGCTGTACAACACCCTGGAATAACCTACTGTCTTTGCCTAATGTACCCAGGGAAGATGAAAAATATTGGATTTCCAGAGAACTTTTTAAAAGGAGAGACACTCCATTGAACACCTCTCCAAAGGCAACTTCCTCCAAAGCTGAAATTCCAGAAGCTATCCACTGTGTTTCCACATTTGTGCATGCATCTCTGGTCCTAACAACCAGTGGGGAATAAGACTTTGTTTTTACAGACATAGATCTTCGTGGAACCAAACCAATTACTTTGAACAGACTACGAATTGTTAAGCAGAGAGAAGAAGAGAGGGAATGTATTCAAAGAAGGTTCAGAGAAAAGACAAACAATGCAGCGCAAGGCATCCTTCAGGAAGAACTGGACTGAGGCCAATACGAGCATTAACTGACATCCCTCTTATTCTTCAGGATTAAAAAAGTGTCCATGTCATGCTGACATTGCTTCTCAGTGTATCAACTAAGCCACTTAACAGCTAATTCAACATCATTATAGAGGTAAAAATGCTAAGGCTTGGACCAACAGCAGAGAAACTAATGAACATTTTATCCTGGTACTGTCTTGAATTAAGATGTTCAGACTTTCTGTTCCATCCATACACCTACAAATATTTGTGTCAATGGAAATTTTCTTCTCATAAATCATTCTGCAGCCTGACTTATGTTTACCCAAAATTAAGCAGAGCATCTACATTCACTAGGAAGCATAGTTCACTCAGTTATCCAGTTAGAATCCAGGAAGACCATCACACCAAGAGATACAGTCCCAGCCAGGTAGCTCCACACAAACAAAGCAGGAAGCATATGACAGAGTGTTTACAGGTTTTTTATTTCCGAGTATTTGCAGTTACCTGTTTGTGTGTAACTGGAAGACAAGAAGAACGATGTATTTCTGTTGACTAACATACAGGTAGGAGATTTCACCTACCCTTCAGCCTCATTTCATCACTGAGAAAACAACATTATTTGCAATGGGGAGGAATCCCTTACATCCTACAGATTGCAACAAAATTTGCACTTGTCTGCAAGGAGCAGTGATGATCTTTCTCTCCGTCGCCACCATTTCCTACCACTTTTTGATTCTCCAGTCTGCAGTGCTATCAGAAAACACTTTAGCTAAAGAAACACGTCTTAGTACTGTTATATTTTATGCCATTTGCTGATCTTGCTTCTGGGCTACCATGCTTAATCTGTAATGGCAAACAATAACTGTGAAATGTTAAGGTATTGAGGGAAACTTGAAGATGGAGATTATTTTAAAGATAACCCTCCAAATCCTAGAATTTTATATTCAGGACAGATAGTCTGCAATATTGAAATATACAAAGTAGAAACTTCCATATAGCAAAAACTGACTTACTGGCTTCTTAATATAAAAGTTAGCATTTTGATTCCCAGAGGTTAAAATAAGATGGAGTCTCTTTTCTTGACATTTGGGTCCATTTTTTTCTACTTTTTTTTTCTAATGTAAAAAAAAAAAATAGTTAAGCTAGCAGTCACTGAATGAGGCAAGAGCAAATATAGCCAAAAAGGGAACAATAGAGAGAAACTATGATGTTTATAAAGTGATTGGCTTGGGCAGGAGGAAAGTAAGGAAGGGTTATAGACAGTGAGATCCATTTCACTTAAGCCTCGCACAAAAGGCCCATAAAGGAAGGAAGGAATTGCAAAGACATGGTTTATTGACCACTCACCACTGAGCCAGAGTTTTCCTGTATAAATTCTTTCTTAGAAGGTTAATTAAAAAAGGGTTAGGGCCATGACGTGAAAACCGTTTATTCACTAGTGTAACGCTTATTCACACAAGGGATTCCATTGATTTAAGTGGACAAGGGATTGCTCATGTGGCTTAAGGGGGTTTTGAGGCACTGCAAAATGGGAATGCTCTCAAGTAACAATACATGCAGCCTAGGCACAGCAGCATAGCGTAGCTTGTGTATAGGAGCAACAGAGTCCCCCGTGCTATTGGCTAACTTTAATTATCGGGGACAGAATAAATAGGCAGCAGCTACATTAAAAACCTGCACATATAAATATGAGACAGAGAAAGGTCATTAGATAATTTAGGCTCTGGTTTAGTACTCAGAGCGTATATTAGCATGCCAAAGTAACAACCCGTTGTCAAGAATACCCTTCATGTTTCTGTGCCAGCACAGGCCCCAGTCCTGCCATGCTCAGGGCTGAAGGTGGAAGCGTGGGGCACTGGTGGGCACCACTGGGCATCCCACAGGTGCAGAGGATAGAGGTGGAAGGCATCAGCTCCCCATGGACTGCTGTAGTGCCTGGATCAGCAGCAAATATAGCTGGAGCCCTCTGCAAATAAACCAGGTCTTAAATTCATTTCTAATATCCTGTTCACTCTTTTACCCCAAAACTGCTGCTTTTTCTTGCCTTGCACTGCTTCTCCGTCCCTTTACAGATTCCAGCTGTAAAACGTACAGAACTTGTATGTGTTGTGCAAATCTTTGATATGTGCAGAGGTAGCATGCAAGGACGGAATTAGGTCTGTAACATAACATACCCAAACAAAAATCCTGTTTAGTCCTACATCTCCTAACTTCTTTTTGTGTGAATTCACAAGCTGATTTTAAGAGTTCTGTGGTGTAATTCTAACTCCTAGTGCATATGTACTTCAGAGTAGCTTTGCTTTTGAATGTATAGCAGGGTCCTACATTATAATTGATGATCCTAAAGAGGGACAGCAATCTCCAGGCAGCACCAGCAGGAGCTACAGGCCAGTCCCTGTGTGCTTCCCAAACAGTAAAAACAGAAGGAGTGGATGAAAAATGGAGCCTGCAGGGGTTAGATGACACCTTTGTTCACCATGTACATGCTCAGTAAAGCTATTCCATACATCATTGCTGGAAAGGACAACGTCATAAGAAAAGTTTGTATGTGTGCAAAGTGTGGCACTACACTTCTTAGCAAAATTAAAGAGATTACCAGAAGAGGAATGTTGTATCTTACACACTGATGCTTCTAGCGACACTAGAGAAGTAGAATTTTGGAGCAAACTGAGTGATTCATTAAATTAGAACTATTTTTCATAAGACTAAGACTTTGCATAAAACAAGTACCTTACAAACATCAGCTTTGTCTATGCTGCAACCAGAAATACACTACAATGATTGTTTTTAGAAATTCCTTAAAATTATAGGGACAGGAAATCATCTGAATGATTAACAACGTAGGAAGAATCAACAGATAACTGTATACACACACAAAAAAAATAAAAAGCTGTTAACATCCCAGGTGTAAACTACTCATTCAACACACACAAGAAACAGAGGCCCAGTTTCCTTCTAGGACAATACAGGGATGTCAGGAACACAGGCTATTTACACCAATACAGGCATCATAAAAAATAACCATATTGTACAGAGTTTTCCTACAAACCTTGTCAAACTTAAGTGTAACAACAACAAAAAGGGGAAGAAAAGAATCACTCTGTGGTTGAGGAAAGGTGCTGCAGGGCATAGCATAGGTAGGAAATCTTATCATACCTTTTGCAGCCTGCTCTGAGGAACAACACTTCAAATGCAGAAGGGTGATCAATAAATCTTCATGATAGTTGAGCCGAAAGCACTCAAAGCTTTCACATCCCTCTAGCTGGCATTACACCCATCCTTCAGCAGCAGAGCACTCCTCAAGGACAGCAGCCAGCCCCAACATACCACAAACAATGTACATCCTACCATGGTCTCTGCCCAGGACACCTCCCAACTCCTGATGAGGGGCACCTGTAGGCACTTAACAGCATGCATGTAAGGAGACAGGCAGGTGTCAGCCCTTCACTAATGAGTGACCTCAGCTTTCGATAATTTTTGGGTGAGTGACCTCCCTGAAAGAGAGGCTGCAGGTGTTTGACAGCCCTGGTTGAATTCACTCACCCAATAGTTTCGTCTATTTACTTCTTGAATTCATCAAGGTTTCAGCATCCACAATATCTGTTAGCAATGTCTTCCACAGTTTCATTAAGCTTTGTGAAAACAATGGCTTCCACCTGGGTTGCTTAAGTTTTGTTGGGTTATTATTATTTTTTTTTTTTTAAGTTCACAAGGTGTCCCATATCATGAAAACCAGGAGCAAAGCAGTGGAGCTACAGCAAGCCCAGAGAAGGGTAGGAAAGCTACCGTGCAGGGAGTCCCATGGTACCTTCGGGGGGAAGGAGCTATTGACAGGCACAGAATAAAAGATTATAAAACCATGGTGCAATGCAAAGATGAATAGGGAACGATCACTTGTTTTTTCTCTTGAGATTAAGGTCAGACTAGAGGGGCTATATTATTTTACATTCACAACTGTTGGCACACACAATAGTGAATATACTTTCTTCTTTCTGTAGCCATATTTTAGGGGGGAAAGTGTGATTAACTACTTAGGTTTTATAGCTTTAAGGAAAATCAAGGGTTAGGAATATGCTTTATGATATTATGATGTAAATCCATTTATCCAAAGAGAAGGTTTAGATGTCACAAGCTCAGGTTTTAAGAACCTATGCAAAAGCCAGCAAGCAGATGAGAAAGCTTTTCATTCTAAATAAAGCAAAATGTTTGTAGTCAAAGTTCCATATTTTCAGAGTGAGAAATAAGCTACAAATTTTTATTGGTGAGAGTAGCTAATACCCAGGATAACTATGTGGATTTGTTACCAGTTAAATGTTAAATAGAAATATTTTTTTTTTTTTGGACAGACTTTTGTTCAAGTATTGTTGTTAAACCAGTATCAGGAACTAGGAGCAGGGAAATTTTATGGTCAGTGTTACAGAAGAGACCATGGCAGACAACAATCCCTTCTAGCCTTAAAATATACGATCACTTGCTTTTTCTGTGAATGTATTAAAGTAACTTCAGTTCCCAACATGTACGTTCACCAATGACAAATCTCCAGTGGAAAAATGTTGATAGCTGCACAGGTGTTAGAATAAAAAATGGCAAAATCTGTTTTCTAGGTGGGAACAGAAGGTGGATTATGTTGGAGATATGTTTGATAGTTATGAACACCAGATACAAGACGGTGTCAGTTAAAGACAACTTGAGCAGATGGATAGCAGAGTGTGTGCACTGTGAAGTGATGTTAATTGAACGGCCTGGGATTATGTTTAAAAATCTTAAAATGAATAATTGGAAAACAATTAAAGAAGCAACTACAATCTGCAAATTCCAGGGTTGCCAGCTGGCCCAGAAGGTGGGATTGAAGCTACATGAAATACAACATTGGGTTTTCTCCTGATTTTCACACAAGAAAGCTCAAGATAGAATGTTTCGTGTATTTCCTCAGGACAATAAGCAACTGTTTCTGATGCAAAATAGCTTTTTGTTTTATAATGGTTTTCACATTGGCAGGATCTCAAACTATTTTTATTTAGAACATCACCATTTCTGTAAGCAAAACATCAGACTGCCAAAGCAGAATTTCCTTAATGTTTTATCAGTATAATTGGAGTGAATGGGCTGTAGGGATGGGGTTTGCCATCACCTATCTGGAAAGATCTCTGACACGGTGCTGTGAGGATGACAGATGTGGTACCATATCTCTTGTCCCTGCTGTAAAGACCACTGATTTACACACATGGTGGGAGCAGTCTGGAGTCACTGCACACATGGTGTAGAGTTGCATTTCACTGTACAAGAGGCTGGAAGCAGCACACACGTAATCATGCTGATGCAGGTTTTCAGCCAAAGGAGCCAAATGGGAGCATGGTTTCCCCTTTGTGTTCTTACTGAAATCAACATAAAGTCAAATAGTGTACCTTCTGCACATGCTTATCTTCTTCCTCAGCCTCTATTTTCCTCCCTCGGTCAATGCTGGAAAGAAATGGTGTTTTTTACTAATAAAATGAGACACAAAATATAGGAAAAGAGCCAGATGCTTAGCAGTCCTAGGATAGTAGGTTCAGCTTTGCAGAGTACTCCCTGCATGGTGCTGTCGTCAGGACTTGCCCTCTGTGCTAAGTTCTGCAGCATTCTCTTTCAACCCGTTTAGGCACTAGAATCTCAGCGTCCTGAAATTATTGGAAAGTTTAGTTGATTTGTCTGCCTTTCTGGGGCTGGGACCAGGTCCTAGTTCATGTCACGCAAAAATGTGAGGGATAAAGCACAGTGGTGTTGAGGTCCTTTTGATTGCAGAGCATCTTGCAGTTTGGAAAAGACCCTGGAGTAGCCTGGAGCCACTACAGAGGATAAAGATGCCCTGCTCTGTCCCAAAAGATTTACGTGACAGCCTTGACACTCATGGAAACCTTCCTTCTGTAAAACATTTAGAGGCACAAGGCACTCCAGCTCTGACACCATAATTAATACTGTTTTGTATTGAAATTCTAAACCCAGAGAGACAGAATGTAAAATGGGTAGTTCATAGTGTGGTTATTGTACTATTTCTGCATTTATTGTGAAAGAGCAGCATTCAGAAGCCACTGTGTGCCATGGCCCCACTTTGAAAGTTAATTCTGAAGATTGCTGTTATTAAGGACAGATTAAGCTTATTCACTTTCTCTTCCTTGAACTCCTTTCCTTGTAATGTCAGTGACTTGCCATATGGACTAAGAACAACATTTGGTTTCATGTGTCTGATCTCCAAGGTAGCCCTTACCAAACATTATCACCTTGCATTTACTCCCTGTTCTAATTCCAGGGATGAGGTTGCATGTGAGATATTGGGATTTCCTGCCTGTGCAATAGGAAACACTGCTGGTATCCCTGGTACCTGTGGTAGCTGTTCAGAACCAGCGATTTTTCCAGTGGCCACTGCTGTAACATCTTTAACTGATATGCACCTCTTGCAATTCATCAAGTGCACCTTCAGCATGAACTTGCTTTGAAATGGCTCACATTAACCACCTTCCACCAGCTCCTGCCCTCAGTGTATTCCCTGAGCAGCTGCGTGCTGCTTCACGGCATTCCCATCCAGAGCACCTCTGCTTCAGGAATGCACTTCAGGGACTGTTAAAGCCCTGATGCCTCTAATAGCTCCAGTAAAGAGCAGAAATAAATATAAGGAAGGGAGAGAGAAATATTCAGGTACACTCAGTATTCAGGCAGGTAGCCAGCTGTCTATGTAGAAATAGCGTGGGGAGGGAAGCTTATCTCCTTCACCTCAGTGTCTCCCACACAGCAAACAGCCCGAACGCAGGCATTCACCTTCCTCCGCCATGGCATGAGTTGCTGTGATGCCAGTGGGTGACACCAAAGAAGAGGGGTGTAGGGAGGCTGCCTCCTCCCACAGTACAAGGGCGCTACTGCCCAGCAGAAGCAGGTGCTGCAGCACCGCTGTACTGGGCGTTGTTTCACTCTGTAAGAATGTAAATAACAGGAAAGCTTTGCTCTTGGATGGCACCGGGAGAGAAGGCAGCTTTGTGGGTAATGTTAGCAGATCTGCCTTACAGGACATGGTTTTTAACCAGCTCCCCAGTCAGGCCATCGGGCAGGGCTGATAAGACATTGGGGGAAATTTATCTGGCATTTACTGGAGTGAAAACTGTGTTAGTGCCTGGAGCTCACCCCTTACCGTTATCCTCTTGTAATGGCACAGTAAATAGAACAGCATGAAAATGTTGAAATAATAAAAAAAATAATAATTATCCAAATATTTTGAATCTCCACACTACTGAAATTAATCCCAATTTGGGTTAACTTTCAGAAGCATTTCTATTTCTTAGGTAGACATCCAGTTGATTTATTTGCGCAGCAGTCCCGGGTGCTCTGCACCGAGGTTCCCCCACCAGCAGAAGCGGGATTACTCTTCCTCTACCTGCCTGGCCACCGGCCTGGGTGAATCCTGCACAGAAAATTTCCTCACAGGCATATCCCAATCCTTTTTTGTCTGTTTCCCAAATATATTCTTGAAAACATGCTTACTAAAGGGAGTGCTTACAGAGGATCTAATAAAAATGCCTGCTATGAGAAAGATCAACACGGCCGGTAACTGTGTGGGCTCTCAAACATGCCCCAAGCCAGCAAGACGTAAGCATGTATTTAGAGGACATTCAATGAGGAGATGATTGCAAATTTACAGCAGAACCTGGGGTTAAAACCTGCCTTTATCTCCTGCAAAATGGCTGCACTGGGGACGGAGGTGCTATTATCATGCTTTTAAGCTTCTCAGTTACTTAAATGATAGGAATTAGACACATGCTGTATTTCCTGGAATGTCTTGAAGGTTCGCCAGCTTCTTAGCTCTCCTTCCTAGTAACTAGTGAAAGCAAAGCAAGTTCGCGCGGCTGAAAACCTTTGCTTTCCCAGAAATGGGATAGCTTTTCAGGCAGCGCCACAGAGGCCGGGACTGCCAGCCACCCTGTGGTGCCGTGGCTCCGGGGCTGCTCCCCAGATCCCGTGCAGGTCCCTCCTTCCCCCAGCCCTCACCTGAGTCCACCAGGTGCCCTCTGGTCCTGACCTCACCTTGCAAACTTGACTTCTGGGCTCCAGTCGGGAGCTCCACGGGAGGTGGCCGAAGTCGCCCATTCCCCAGAGCAGCGGGGCAGGCCGGGATGGCGGAGGGGCAGGAAGGGTTAGGATGCTGAGAAGCCAGGCAGGCCACAGAGAGCCGCCCAGGAATGGTGTTGAGCACGCACTCCAGAAGTCAGATATTTTTGCAAAAATGAAGGTATGCTGAAGTACTTGTGTGAAGAGCTGGGTGCCCGTGGCTAGTGCTGGTCCCAGGTAGGGCACGGGTGAGGGGGGCTGAGGGGCGCCCCACTGTGGGCCCATCTGAGCCCCTCAGGGAGGCTGGTGGCACCCGTGGGCTCGAGGGAGGCCATTTCAGCCCACGGGCTTGGTAAATCCTGTCACGTGCCTTCACAGGCTATTTACAGCTCTTACATTCCTCAATTCTTATCTGAACAGAAATGACATTTAGTCCCAACAGGAACTACATGCATTTACATCTATAGACCATGTCCTTAAATGTTCTTAATGCCAAAAAGACCCATCTTCTTCTGATAACAATATTGTGTCTTTGAGGTGTTTTCCTTGTCATGTCATATTGTGATGAATCACACAGTGCCATGCCAGTCACCTCAGGGAAGCAGATATAAAACAAATGCTGCTTAAAAAAGGAACGAGATGTTTATAAGACTACGTATGAGATGTACTCTGTCTCAGGACTGCTAATGTCGAGGTGCTGTTTCCCATCCGATACGGCCGGGGTGGTCTGCAGGCATGTCTTGGCACCTTACACAAGTCACCTCCACCGATTAACTTAAAAGTTTCAGACAGATTTTTTAAGTTGAGCTTTTGAGACCTGCACTTCAAAGCCATAAGGGAAAATATATTGTATTACATTATCAATATGTGAATCAGGCTGGAAAGGCTTCTCCTCAGGGATCTGAAAGCCATTATAGTAAATTTGTGCTTCATAGTAAAAAATATGTATTTCTAGAATAAATCAAAACCAGAAGCACTTTTCTCTTTAGTGCTGGTGAGATGAGTGAGGGTTTCAGGTGGCTGGAACCAATGGTTGGAGAGTTCAACAATAAATCACGGAGATAAGACAAAAAACACCGTCCTATCCTCCCACTCCTAATGCGTAATCAGCTGCTTGGGAAAGTTAAATAGCACCTTAAAAGACAAAAAAATAAAACACCACTTATCTTCTTAATCTTAAAGGTAATACAAAAAGGCAGATACCCAATCTGCCTGTTGCTTTCAAAGGAATATTTATCTTTTCTTGGGCAAATGTGAGCAGGCAGGAATTGACTGCAGGTCATGTGTGACATAGCTTATACATCTGGGTCTGCATTATTTCTGCAAGGTGTAGCGTAGCTTCAGGATGCAAGTGCAGAACCAGCAAAGGAAAATGTACTCTATTTTCCCCAAAGGAGACATCTGCCATTGTACAGGGCAAAGTCTCACTGTCAACCTTGACACTTTGCATTTAAATAATGGATAAGGTGGTTGCTTTGCTGCTAAGTAGATACTAAAACTAAGTTTGGACATACTGTTCTACACACAGCTAAAGAAAAGTTGATTTCTGAACCTACCAACACTCTTACCACTTTTTTTAGTGTCTAAACCCTTTGGTGCTAATGCAGTATATTCCTTGCTCTCTCCCCCATGGTTATTCTCTAGCTTTTCATCTCCCCTCCCTTATAATCCTGTTTCTTCTTTTGCCTTCATCTTTTCTCTTTGTGCTCCTCCTCCTCTTTCCACCACTACCTCAAATTATTTTTCCCACTAGATCTTCGTTCTGTTGTCAGGGGCTTGCTTTCTTTCTCCACAAATGCTTGATTCTGCTAGTGCTGACAGGGCTCCCTGTTGTCTCAGGACAAGAGGAGCTGAAAGATGGTGTGTTAGATCACAGAAGAAGGCTGCCAAGAGTGAAACTGCTCCAGAAGAAGCAGAATGAAAACAAAAAGTCTGAGAAGGAGATAACATGTAGACAAGTACCCAACATGGCATGTCTACTCCTGGTGCAGCCTTAAAACTGTTCTTGCTGTTAGCAATACTTAGCCTGGGGCTTTTTGCTATCACAGCTGCAGTAACCAGGAAAAAAGGCAGGCAGGCAACACCAAGAAACACAGAACACAAGAGGAAATATGAGAGTGATAATGCTGCTGAGTTTTTCAAGTAATTCTTTTCTGCAGACAAATGGCATAGCCTGTAAAGTGGATGGGAGACAACAGCTACAAGTAATGACCCCTCTCATAGCAGGGGTTATGGTGTGACTGCCATTCCTTCTCTTTGGTGAGCTGTGCAAAATCCCAACTTCCCAATTCGTAATAAAAATGCCAGTATTTCAGTATATCCTTCCTTAGATTAGGAATAAGAACTGAAGCAGTCAACATTTTCTCCCGGGTTTCTGAACAATCTTAAATTTGGAAATTCTGAAATTGTTCATTTCCGTCCAAAGCACCATTCAGCCACTGACACTCTTCAGTACCAGAGGGCAGTGGCTTTGGGGGAAGCTCCTACCTTCATTCTGCTGCAGCCCCATAGCACCCTGTGCCATTCAGAAAAGAGCTTGTGCCGCTTAGTTCTAAAAGCCTGTGTTCAGATTTTGGTCCATTGAAGAAGAAAAAGGAACGAAGTAGTCCTTTCAATTTTAATTCCCATGTTATATCTTCCCAGCATGCAAGTGGATACAAATAAATGCATAATTAACAAAACCCAAAATGTTTTAGCTGCATGAAGCAGGTGAAATACATCAATTCTAGTCAAATTTCCTCACTGGGGGAAAAAAAAAGATATTTAGGAGTGTACATTTCCCTTTATATAATCATTGTGGAAGGAAATTCTTGATCACGTCTAATTCTGTATTACTTTTTAAATCTAAACACTACTAGGGCCACAGTCCACAACCTTGAAATAAGTTCTGAAATGTGAAAAGTTGACTCAAAACTCTTCCTTTCCTTCTGTTCTGATTAAAATATACACTTTTTTTTTTTTCTAGAAGCTTGAGAAACAAGAACATCTAAAAAGAAGGCAAAACATTTCACCCACTAGTCTGACCATAAGGAAAAGAAAACCACACAATTTCGATGCTGATGTTGCTTGATGAACTACCAAAGGGTATTCAACAACTATCATTACAAGTATGACATAAAAACCATACGGCATGGTGTAAAAAATAAACAGCGAATATGTTTCACTCGTTGTTGGTTATTTCTGTTTAACCAAAATCCTATGATAACATAATAGCTCAGCATTACAGCACCTTACTTCATCATAGCCATAAAGGTCTTGTCTGTCTCAAGTGTTTTACTCCCAGTTAATTGTTAGCTAAATGACTTAAGCTACGCAGCAGAGTTATACAAAGCGTTGGGAATAGATCTATGCCTTGGTCCACCTAACGACATTTTTCTGCAGGCTGTCTTATTTGGGACAAACGGGGAGGTTTCTGCAGCAGTGGTACTCACGTGAAGGAGTTATAACATTGTACAAGACAAGCAGAGATGAGGATTAGCACATTTGCCTTTGTGTAAGAGAACAGAGATTTGACCTCATCTGTATTTTCTAGTATTTTCTTTAAGCTCTCTATCCAAGTCACCATCTTGGGTTTTTTTTGTTGTTGTTTTTGTTTTGGGGTTTTTTTTTGCAATGAGTACAGAGCAGTAGCATATTTTTCTCAGCTAAGCAACATCATAAATTTTCACCTGCTTGGCCACAATAATAATTTACCTTATGTTAATTAGCCAGTAGTAGCAAACTTATTGGGAGTGAGGACAGGGAGAGGAGGATTAAGGCAAATACATCATTGCTCCCACCAGGCATAAAAAAGCTGAAACATTTTCCCTTTTGTTTTTTTCTTACTGTCACTTCCAGAAATCTCAGGTCCAGTGTCTGCAGAACTGAAAAATGTGCAGCAGATCAAGGAAGTGTCATATGATAACACTGGGATTGATCCTCATGTAGACAAAAATCCCTTTACATCAACTTTAAAGATATGTTTTCTGCACTGCAAAAACACTTTAAAGTAACCTTTGTAGGAATCAGTGTCAGGACTGTGGTGCTTAATTGATTAAGGTGCTGGAGGGTCTGAAAATAAAATGGTTGTACTTTAAAAAGTGCAGCCTCTTCAAGGTGTTAAAATCTAATGAGATTTTCCACTTGTTTGTGCACAGTTGGCTCAGGGCGTCTTTTGTAAAGTCCTCCTCAGCTCTGCTGAAGAGCTGGAGAAGAAAAACACTTAAAGCTGCTTAGTTATTGTTTCTTGCTTTGAATGACAAGCCCAATTATTAGCTTTTTCTGAAGCTCTATATAGCCATCAGATGTGTTTTTTCTCATTTAGAGGTTCTGAACCAGCCAGGAGGATTTTACTGTAAATTGCTGCCGTATCGGTGGCAATTCCTTACTCAGTACATGCCTATGTCTAGCTACATGTCTATCAGTCACATCAGGTTCCTGTGTTCCTCCAAATTTATGAAAGACTGAGTTAACCTTTTTGAAAGCAAAAACCCCTCAGTAAATCCTTCCTCTCATCCCCTTTCAAACAAGGCCTTGTTTACTAAGGAAAACAGTAGCTTTGTTCCTGGTTTTTCATGCCCCTGGTAAGAGGTGAAAACACATACAAATGAGAAAGGAAATGGACTTAAATGAGAAAAAAAGGAGGGGGGGACGAACTTGCAGACTGTAGAAAAATACGTGAGAAAAAATTAGAAAATAAGAAGGGGCGGAGGAGGGGGGTGGGCAGGGATTGAACTGGCAGACTGTAGAAGAATAAATTGTGGCAATAATGACCAGAAGGTAAAAATCTGTTCCCTCCAGTATTCTTCATTTTAAATTTCACTCTCCTGATTAACACTTTGTAAATAGTAATTATTATCACAAAGATATTCATAAACAGATGTTTTAAAAATGCAAATTAGTTTGCAATTCAGAAAATATGCAGTTTATCTACCACAGAGAATTTAATCCTTCAAAGTGGAAAAATGCATCAGACCCCATTTCCAGCATAAGACAGTGAGTCAGTACTGGAAGCAGTACTTCTCTTTTTTCTTAACATATTAAATGAGGTAATGGGGGGAAAAAACCCTATTACTTACTGAAGACTGTTGCATTTGTATTCATAAAAAACTACAGAGTACATCTAATTCCAAGTTACTTTATTAGTTGAGCGTAAAACTGAAGCATACTTATATGAGCAAAAGTAAAAATAGTTTCTGTTAACATATAAAGTATCTAAAAATAAATCAAAAGATGCATCTTATTTTGCAGCCCTCCCCCTTCCCCCCTGGAAAGGGAACATTTGTTCAAATCAGATGCACTTCTGGTAAGTAAGAAAAGCTTTCCTGATTATCATTTGTTTGTGAAATACAACATGAACTATTGTTTCTGTGAGGGTAATTGGGTGTGGAGTCTCTTCTATTTCATATCATGAGACACTCACTGCTAGAAATGATGAAATACTATAGATTCTAAAATGAGTATGGTCACTTAATTTTAAAGCAAAGCAATTACTGTTCTATTACCAGGTATTCTGAATCAATATCTTGTCTTGCAACTTGCACTCACATCCAGAATAAATCTATAATATTACAAGTAGTCAGAGGTAAATAGCAACAGAGCAGAACAGGTACTCAACAGGAGTCCTTGGACAGAGTTTCTATAGGTTATAGACTCAAACTGGCCAGCAGTGAAAAATACAGATGCTTATTGGTCTTCCAGATGTCTCAAAATATCAAACTTGCCCAAGGATATACAGAATTGATGGAGCTTCTGGAAACAAATTATAATTCTTACCTTATTTTCAAAAGTTAGAGTTAGTCCCTTTGACATCAAAGGAACTAATAAAGCACAAAGAGTGCATTGGATTTGACCCAAGAGCCACACATGCACTTTTATATACAAGGTAAAATTTTATTGGCAAAGGCAGCCTCATAGCTGCCTTTCTTACTGGTTATTACGATCTTGATTTTTCTTCCTGTCTCTTTATTCTCTATAATTCTTTGAATAAACACCACACAGCTCTCATTTCTTGCTGACTGGAAAAAAAAAATAAAAAATCTCCTTCTCAAAAGGAAAAGTAGAATCACAGTGGTTTAGTAGTAAGTAAAAATATTTAACATGAAAAATTAGTAGGTAAAAAAGTGATCACTGCTACAAGTATTAAAAACAGAAAAGTAGATTAAACCACTACTTTTTTCCCCAACTGAAGAAATTTTAAAATGTTTCTTTTAATTGGTGTTTTATACATTAAAGTTTATAACATCTGATTTTTAAAAAATGCTTTATATTAACAAAGGATTACACAGCTCAACACCCCAGATTATAATAGCTACTAACTTAAGCCTCCCCAGGCACTCCGAGCAGCAGGGAAATGCCATCTCCTCCATGGGAGCTGAAGCAGGGGTTACTAGGAGATGTAGGGGTGCTTCGCCCTGTTCCCAGCACAGGAGCAGTGCAGCAAGGGGTGTCTTACTGCTTATGTTCATCACTAGACAACGTGATTGTGTAACAGCCCCAAGCCAAACAGGCTCCTTTCCACCACTGAAGCCCATGCAGGAGCCAGCCCAGTAACAACCAGCACCACGCACAGTTCACCAGGGTTTTGTCCTATGTGTTATTTTAAGTTATATTCAATTATTGATGCAACATAGATACACTGAACCGGGGGCAAAGTGCTGGATTTCTCATCATACATAACAGTGCTCTGCTTCTCAGCTTACACGGGAATTTCTCTCCATTCTCTGTCATAACACTGAGGATTAAACAGATGATCTTGAGAGTGAATTTCTGACAGCTGGAGACATGGAGAGCAGTCCCAGTGAGTGCAGAACTAAATCACCCTGCCAAGGCACAAAATTACAGCATCGAAGATAGATTAGTTAACACTAAAATGAATTGGGTCTGAATTTGGTTCCCCCACTCCTCCTGCAAGTAGACAGCGGGTCCCAGCAAGGCAGAAGTCTGGGTCTTACAAGGAACAGTATCCCAGCCTAGTTTTACTGGGGAAAGTCTGTCCTGTGCACATGCAGCAGCACCTGCTGAGGAAGTGTGTCCATTCAATTCCTGCTTATTTTCTTACAGGGCACAGCCAAGACTGCAGAAGCAGAAAGCTGCAAGTTCCATTTATTCCTGCACAGCTACCTTTCCTATTCTAGTCAGTAATGCCTATGTAAGCACACAGAAAGAAAAAAAAAAAAAAAAAAAAAGGGGTACTTATCATCAAGGATCCAACCCAAGCTGATCTACATTTACAAGGTGTGTGCTGATATTTCCACATCTCTTTGCATAGCCTGCCTCTGTATTAACTCAATTGGAAGACATGTCATGGCTGGATGGTCTGGGCTGATGCACCCAAAATAGATGGGCAACAGGTTGAACAAGGGAAAAGCTTGCTCAGAGCTTGCTCAGACTGAGTAAGACTTGCTCACGTATGTGTAGCAATCAAGTAAGTATGTATACGGAGAGGTCTTAGTTTGCCACTGGCCTGTTTGGACACTAAAAATTGTGATCAGTATTGTTTGGTTCATTTGTTTGCTCCTCTTCTCCATCTCTAATTTAGCAGAGGCAAAGATGAAGACATATGGCCAGATGGCCAAAACGCAGGAAATCCTGCAGGGAATGAGGAGTTCATGACAGTAGATTTAAAATAAAAAATTGGCATTCTACTACGCTAGAACTTAAAACTACCATTAAAGCTATGTAAATAATGCTGGCACACAGAAAGACAGGATGGCTTAAAAACAAAGTGAACTGGTCTGTTGTATTTGAATATGAGCTGATTATGAGCACTTTGCAATCTAGAAATGGTCATTATCAGGGTTGCTGTAGAGAAAAAAAGATGGGGCAAACTTCCTCATGCTTGTCAAAGAGAGAAGCCATCTCATCAGGTACCAATCTGGCTGATTATAATGTACAAGTGTTTAAAGTAGCTCTCAATATAAAGGGGAATTAAAGGCATTTGTCTGACATAAATGCTCTTTCTTCTTTCCACCACTACCTAAATCCATGCTGTGATTTGGCCCAAGGATCGAGGATCTCGGCAATTTGCCTTCAGCTGAAGGAAGATCCCTGCTCACTTTGGGGAAGTAATTCATCCAGAAAGCAAAGCACAATCTGTATTCGTTAATAACCACCTTAACAGTAGTCACACACATGAACACACACATAGTCCAAGCGCTCCTCTACCATCTCTCTTCATCCCTAACCGGGAGTCACCTTCCTTCTAGGCTGATTTCAGTGTCCCCAGACAACCCAGTTCTGCATGTATGTAACATATGGAGAGTGTTTGCCTTCAGCAGGAGGAAAGTTGTCTTTCCTCCTTTAAACCGGTCTCTTGGGAACAGCCAACAGCCTTTTTTACATATGTTGGGGATGCTTCTGCCTTATATTCAACATTCATTATTGCAAGTTATTTAGCAATGCTATGTAAAACCGCTTAACCATTACCTACGAAATGAAAAAGGATATGGACACAGTTTATGGTGATACCTTCTTGCATTCAGCTCTTTAAAAAGAAACTTACCATACTATGTTAGTTTAATGCTGAAATTTGTCACTGTGACTACTGGAAGAGTAACTTTCTGAACACTATTTCAACAGCACCATTCTAGACAGCATCTTGAAACAAGATTACAGTGTGTACCCAAGTTGGCAGTAAGTACTAAGTCAACCTGTCAGCATTTTAAACATGTGACGTTGTACTTCGGTCCATCTCTCTTTCCAGAATACCTGATCAGAGGGAATAAAGCAATTCCCTCTCATCTGAATTCTAAGAGAACATTGGAAAACTGTGGGCCATTAAGAAAAAACGACATCCTCATGATGTAGCAGTCATGTTGATGCAGTCACAGATTAACTCACCTCTTGAACATAGTAGGAAACAAAAAATTGAGCTAAAAACTGCATTTCTAGGAAGATTCAAATGCTAGCATGTGAATATTAGCAGTGCTGGTGTCCATAGGGATTTTATAGAGTGGTTTTGAAACAATCTGTGCATCAGTAAATACCACATTTTTCAATGAGCACAGGAAGTCGGCTGCAAAGCTTTTTGTGCAAAAAGCAAGGCTAAAACTCATTAGAGCTCTCATCAGGCATTTGATGTGCTTTACAAGCTGCCTTACTTGTCTTAAAGTGAAAAATAACCGGTAGAAATTGGTTTATATTTTTAAATGTCCTGGATTCTCCTTGTAGCTAGGAAGTAAAATTGCCCCATACCAGACATATATTCCTCTGATAATTCTTCTCCTATTGTTTTAAAATTATGAGTTTTGACAAGGGTTATAAAGATTGCCATTAAACTCTGCTCTTGAGAGCTGCAATGGACTGCAGGGAAGAAAGTAAAACTAGGGAGGATCTGGGCCTTGCTTCCCTCCACCATAGAGGGCAGAAGAAGGAATAATGGTGGCAGGAATATTCAGGCCCTTTCCATCTCAGGATCACTTTTCACGTTGTGACTGTGCAGACCCGCATTGTAACAAGCCCTGGTCACCGGGAGCAAGTCTCACAAGGGAAAATATTTACGGCTTTTTTTGGCAGTGAGAAGAAATAAGGGGCTCCCCTGGACAGTACTTGCTTTGAATGGAGGAGGGGAAGGAATTTTCCCTACTGCAGTTCTCCCACCCAGTGCTGAAGACAGCCCAGAGTCGCTAACGTTCAAGGAACATGTATCTTCCCGACATTTTTGCAAGAGGCACATTGCTAGAGGGAGCAAATTTACTTTTAACAAGATAAAATGTTTGTTGACAAGTGCTTAGTCCTTTTTTAATGTTTATTTGAAAAATAAAACAGGAGAATAAATAAGAAAGTACAAATAAATAATAAGTAAACCTCAACTTTCAGATTATGGCTACTGAACTAATCTAGTGCAAAACTTCCCTTTAAAATACTAAAAAAAAAATCAAGTGCAATGGATTTTTAAGGTCTTGGATTACTCTTTCCTATTAAGTTGAATTAATCACGTAATTTGTGAACTGTATCATACAGGGGGGGAAAAAAAGCACTCTGGCTGATGGTGCAGAGGGGTGGTACAGAAGACATCGCTGACACCTGCCAACATGGAGCCATTTGGAGATCAAAGGAGCCAAATGGGGACATTTGGGACTTCTGCAGTACCTTAATAGAAAACCACATTGGAGGAAATTCTGCTTTTTGCATATATATCGGTCTGACTGGCATCCAAAATAAAGCAGAATGACTGGGATTATAAGGAAAGAGGATCCAACTGAAAAGAAGATAAATTCAGATAGGATTTTGTTGCTTGCTATTTTAAAATCTGACTCAACAATCTTGTGAGCTCTTTGGTGAAGAGACCTTTCTGTACTATGACTCCAGGCAAAATTACAACCAAAATGGTAAAATAAATAGGATACTAACTGAACTCCCTAATGTTCCTTCTGTGTTGAAAAAAGATGGAATATAAACATGCTTGTACATGTATCTCTGTAAACGAGTATGCTATAACTTGGGAAGACAGACCCCCAAAATCAAAGCTGGAGACCCGCAAGGGACATTTTATTGCAGCAAAACCCTGAAGTGGGGAGCACAAGGAGGGGTTTCTGGTTATTTGTGTTCTGGAAATCAAGGAACTTACCTATATAATGAATCATATAACACCACAGGGTCTCATTACTACATGATAACCCTATCCCTTATTGATTATTATCAAATAAATAAGGGCAGTCAATCAACCTAGTGTTTATTTATATAACTACTGCAAACCTCACAGGTTTAGCAACAGATTTTGGTAGATTTTATTACCTTGGGGAAGGATAGGGGTAACAACTTTTGAACTACCAGTGATTAGTGCAGTTTTTGGAGAAAACTGAGGCTTGCAGGACATGTTGGGAGTTAGCAGGAGGAATAGCTGCATTTTTCATACTCCTCATGCTGCCCAAATTCTTCTTACCTGCCTGCAAAGATGACCTTGACATCTGCCTGCTTTCTCCTTCCAGTGTTATTTTACTCCTCGTTCTGTTTTAGAGAAGTCATAGGTTTGCTCCCACATGAACAAATTATTTGCAAAAGGTAAAATGTTCTGAGATTAAAGACTGTGACCTAAAATTCCCAGTATACACAGGTCCAGATTAAATTTTCCTTTTTAATTTTTAAGAGCTGTCAACAAAATAATAAAAAAAAAGCATATCTACAGAATAACATTTGATAGAAGAAAATAGAAAACCAGCAAAGCATTATTGGTAAAGAAAAGCCAAAACAAAGAAAATATTTCCAGTTCCTCTTTGCAATTTGTAGTACATTTATCTGATTTAGCACATGAAAATATCCTTGAATTTTAATTTGGAAGTTTGACTGAATTTTTTTTTTCTGTATCCATCAGTGTCAGTACATACACATGTTTGTACAGTTTACTTTGCAGTGCACTTTGTTTAATTCCATGTAAAACTTTAAATTTGTTTCAAGGGAACTCTGGATGTGACCTAAATAATTGAGCAAGAGAATCTCGTTAAATATTTAGAAAATATATATTGGCATTTTGATATTTTACAGTACCACCCTATTAAAATTTATGGTAAGGAAGATTCTATTAAGCTTCTGAGACACTAAGCACTAAACAACCCCTGGGGAAATGGGGGGGGGGGGGGGGGGGTAGGATTTAAGTATCTCCTTGTAGCTAAGCTGTTCCCAGAGTTTTCACATAAACACCACTACAATCCAATATTCATTCAAAACAGTTGACAATGTGGTTGGGTGCAACAAAATTCATTTTATCTGAAAACTTACCCACCCCTACTCAGACTTCTTGGGTCTTCAAACACAAAGAATTTTGCATATATATAGCAGCAACTGTTATTCCATCTAAACAATTCCATCTCTTTTTCCTTCTAGACTTGGATAGAAATAGAGAGGTGTAAGACCTGGATTCATCCTGTACAACTTCAGGCATTGCTTCACCTGAAGTAAGTCCTGTACTGCATGGGTATGAGGGAAAAAACCCAAAAGACAGACACGATAGCTGAAAAACAAGGGACCAGTTCATGAAACAGAAGGCTTAGTCCTATGTCATGGGAGTAGTAGTAAAGAAAGAGAAAATCCCTGAAGATACTTGTGGTGGGGAACAGATCTCATATTTACCCAGAGAGTAGCCACTGAGTATTTCAATGACTTTTGCATCATGTCATTAATATCTTGAGAGTCAGAATGGAGAAGCCAAACAAAACTTTTTCAGGAAGTCAGGCCGAGTTCTTCTGACTTTGACTCCAAAAACAGGGGCAAATAATCAGCAGACTGATTCAGAATGATTTGTGCCAAGGAAACTATCATGGTAACACCACAAAACACCGCACAACTACTGGTGCATGCAGACACCACACATGTATATGCATACACATACTGAGTGATGTATTCTGCTGAGGCACTCATGAGTTATTTTAATGGCTTGAAACATATGCAACTGAGAAGAGAATTTTAGTCCCTTTTACTGATTATTCATAACAAAATAGCATGAGCTTAGGAAAACGTAGCTCAGTAATAGTTGCATGAACTATGGTTACTATTGCTGGTCAGAAGATAATAAAAAAAAAAAGAGACGCTTCTGGTCTCTGCAGATTAACTGTGCAAGCACAGCAGACACTTGTCCTAAGTTTTCTGGAATTATTTTAGACACAGAATCTGTCAGACATGTAATAAAAAGCTACCCAAAAGAAAAGCAAGGTGAATGATCACTAGCAGTACAACTCTAGCATCAAAAGAAGTCAAATGGATGAGGCTCTTAACACAGCCTTTCAATTCTGAAATTATTGTTTTTAAAGTTTACATTTATATGGTTTCCTTGAAAATTCTTTGCTTGGCTAGCCATTACACCGCTTTGTTTTCTTAATTACTTCTGTAATTCATTTGCCAAAAAAATGTTGCAGCAGAGATGCTGCTTCAAGGTGACAAGCATCTCAAGATGCCTGGAAATGCGTTTTACAACACTCACAACTGAGATCAAACAATAGGTTGTGTCAAACAGCATTAAACAGGTGTGGGAGGGTCACTTCTCAACTTTCAGTTTTTGACATATTGTCTCAAATTGATCATTTTTTGTCCTCGTTGTACTCTGCTGTCATTAGAACGCTATGGAAAGAGTCAGTCTTTGTCACTACAGCTATTTTATTTCATTATTTCACATTCTGCAGCTATTTGAGGCAAGCTATTGAGACCAATAGCCCTATATAGCATCCAGCTAAATTCCAGACATCATGAGGTTATTTATAATTTTTTAGAACAGGGTCAATTCAACAATACAGTGCGAAGGGATGATTCAGGATCACTGACTTTTACCGACCAGGATGTACATTTCATATCTGTGTTTGGTGCATCTTGACTTCTAGTGCACCCTTGAACTTGCCTGAATTGTACTGTTTTAAATCAACAACAAAATTAATAAAACAAAAAAAATCTAGTAACAATTTTTAAGAATTTAAAACACATTACCTGTCATTATCCCTAAAACGCATGACAGCATTTACGTTCCCAAATTTGTGGCTGTGCAAGCACTTTTAACACAACAGTGATACATCTGTGGCCCCAAAAGCAGAGGTCCATAACTTCAGGAGCTGCAAAATGAAGGGAGCTGACAGTTCTTTTCATGAGGAGCTTAAAACTGAATTTAAGGCAAAACTCATATCAAAAGTGTGCCCAAGGAATGTGGGTTGCTCGGGCAGTTCTATGTAAATGTATTAGGACATTAGGTTGCTTAAATTCACTCATATAGATGCTTCACCAGGAAGAACAATGCTCTCGCAGATGTTGCCATGAGAATGTTTCTCATACAGATAACCTTGAAATTCATTTTCTAGAAACATTAATTAATTAAAACCCAATCACAGAAATGTTACAGGAATATAGAAACAGAAATGCTGGAAGGTTAGTAACTTTTTAAATTATTATTATTTACTTCTAAAGGGCGGGGTTTTTTTGCTGTATTTTCTCACCTGTAAGAAACAGCAAATATCTAAAAGATTTGGGGATCTGTTTGATTGCATAGGAATGACACAGAATCCCTTTCAATAATTTGTGAGAAATTTGGCAAGAGTTACTGAGCCGTATGATTTAGAAGCCACCGTTAAGCAGTCAGTATAGCAGGGCTTAGGTACCCTGGGCTTTCATTTCTAGTTCTGACTCCAGCAGGTCATGTACTCCCTTCACATGCTGTTGTTATATATGTGGCTATATATGTACACACACATAATACTTTTACATTTACTATAATTTACTTCATTTATTCCTGTATCTTTAGTAAAAAGTTAAAAGTAAAACCTTGCAGGACATTTAATGCTTTTTGTTGAATGCATAAAAATACTCTTACTCTTCTGATATTTGCAAGATTTTTCTCAGTTAGCACATGAAAAAAGAAAAACTTATGTAGAACTTTTCACTTTTCATCGTTTGATTAGATTTAAATATAATCCTCAGTACTTTCTCTGTTTTCTTTGCTGCTGTGTTCATTATAAAACAGCCATGACATTTTTGAGGGAATATGTGCTTAAAACATTTAATTTTTCTTCGAAGTCAAAATACAGAAGTAGATTACATCTGCATGTTAGGAAGCAATCAGAATTTCCATAAAATTTCCTTTTTAATGTATTTTGTTCTTGCTGTTTTCCTTGAGAGCTTTTTACATAAAGATTTTGCCAGCTGAAAATGTATATTGGGATAGTATTTGCAGCTGGTCATCACTTCAGCACAGATCCTGGCTGAGCTGAATTCAAACACTAGCAATGAGCGGCTTTAATGTACTTTTGGCACCCCTAACAGAATATTGCCTCTAAAGTATTATAGTTCTCTACAAGTGCCTAGTGTGTGGCAGGAAATTCATGTCCATTAATGTTCTGTCTGATGCACTAACAATAGCGGCCTTAGAAATGTTGAGGAGATGAGAATGACTAAGTATCAAGTATAATATGACACATACAAAATAAGGGGAAAAGAAGTCATACCGCCTCAACAGAAAAACATATATAATTTATTATTACAAGATACCCGTTCTCTGAAAAGTTATGGACTACATTCATTATTCCAGTAATGTAATCATTACATGCCTTTAACTTAAGTTTTGGACCTCTACCACAATGTTTAAAAATGTTTTTATAGGAGCTTTAGGAAAACAAAACAAAACAAAAATCAGGTTGCATCCTATTTTGCTACAGAACAAGGAAAAAAAATCTCTAGTCGCATCTTAAATGCCTTTGTTCTTGCAGCCCCGGCTTAAGAAGGTTGTGCTTGTTCTTTATACCATGATGTCCCGAATATGGGCTTCACTTGAAGCACCTGACTCCCACCTGGATTTAGCAAAAGTGAGGGAGGCTTGAGTCAGACAAAGGACTCAGGGTTTAGGACAACCTTATGGTGACACCAAGTTCGGGCAGAACACACCCTAAGCCAAACCCACGCTCTTCCTGATGTTACGGCACTGACTGAGCAATAGTGCCCTGCACCCCAGCACAGGCTGTGCAGTGTTATGGTCATTTGTGCTAATGGCCAAGAAACATTCATAAGAAAGTGAACATTAACCTGAATCCAACTGAATCCACTACTTCTGCATGAAACCTGACGACTCCGTACACCCTGTTACCTCCTCCACCCAAAGCGGCAAGTTATTAATGGCTGTAAGAAACAGCACTTATTGTATGTAACTTGGCTCCAAAGCTCTCAGCACAAAGATTTTCCCCTCCATACTGTTTAAATATAGATAAGTGGTTTTTCAAAAATGGTAGAATTTTTCACTTCTTTGTTATTGATAAAATACTCACAAAGGTCGCAGATGCAGCACTTTATAGATGATAAATATTCCCAACAGGAAAATCCACGGACAAAAAGCTACTCTGACCTTTTTATCCATCACAAAATGACTTCCCAGGCAGTAACAGCCCCATTTTGTTTTGTTGTTTTTTAGTTTGTTCTCCCATGAACTTCAAGGATGTCTTTTATTAGTCATTCCAGGAAAAAAAAAAAAAAAAAAAAGGAAAAACAAAAAAACCCCCACCCACTCAGCAACATTGCTAGTAAAATTCAGCAAGAGATTTCAGAAAATTCTTGTAGCAGAAAAGCACATCACTATTCATGGAGAGAATCAGTGAAATCAGGATGTCCTTCACAAGATTATTGCTTCATTAATTGTACCAGCAATGTTCTTGTATTCTTTGTGGTGTAGTCAAGATGTGTACCTATTCAAACTGTTTCTCTGCCTTCACACTCATACATTTAACACTCACACATTCATGTGCATGCACCCCAACAATACCTACACAGATACATACTATTTGCATCGAAACAAAGGGAAGAACACAATAATAAAACAAAATCTTATTCTTTTTAAGCCAAACTCAGAGCATTTAAAGCTCTTAAAGCAGATTTTCAATGGTTTGAATTTGACAGCAGGTGAAGGCATTGCAAATGAGTGCTGACAGTGCTGGTTTACCACACCATACCATCAGGTGTGCTATATACATGGTATAATTTAAAATAAAAGCTTGGAAGTACTCAGGAGTGCTTTAAAATGTTAATGATCTTTTGTATCAGAGAAGCACCAGTAGTGACTTTAAATCCAACCGCACATACTCTAAATATTTTTAGTACTAGTCCAGAAACACATAAAATTACGTAAATTAGTTTTCTCATCAATAACAAGACTGCAGTGTTATGGTCCAGGATCTCAGGGCACTCCCATTATGAAATGTGGAAATTATTAAAGACCTCATCCAAAGCCCAGGTGGGGTTACTGCTGCAGAAGAACAGAAGCACAGCCCAGGTGACTTCACTCTGTGACCTTGCAGTGTCCCAAGCTGTGAAACAGGGTTCACAGCACATGCACTCCTAGGCAGGAGAACTGATTTGGAAGGAATAGTTCTAGATCAGCTTGCACTTTCATTGTCCTTTTTCTATCAAGATGAAAACCAACTCTCAGGCGCTTGCTAAGCAGTATCAGGAGTCTATAGACACACCTAGGTTTTCCCATGAAAGGTTAACCCTGATACTTTGCCTGAGCGTTAGGCAAAGCCCAAAGACTTCTCCCCACACCAAGACGGCACGGTGGGGTGCAATCCAGTTTCCACCTCTCTCTGGCACTGAATGAGTGTCCAGCTCTGTTTCCCCTCTTCGCTTCCTGCACAACATGGGTGGTGGTGTGTTTTTACACACTGATTTGGGCCCTAAGAGACTATAGGCTCACAGCTTATAAACACCAAGGTGAAAAGAAGGCAGCAATTTCCCCAGAGGCATTACAGCCTGAGAAAGGGTTGCTTTGAATGCAGTGATTTTTGCTTACTACATTACAGTGGAAACATCTTTTAATAAATATCCTTTGGGTCTTATATTCCTGTAACAGCTTTATTTCTTTAACAGAATTAAGTGCTCAGTCTTACTAAGCAATCACATACAAATTAAAAAAGCCTAATAATCGTTATTTTTGACTGACTGGCAACGGTTATATAGCTGATTTATTCATTATTAGTTACAGCTTACATAGGTCTTCACTATAAATACTGGTTCCATTTACTGGTTCCAATACTGGTTACATTTGCGATGTAAATACATTATTTAAATGGACTCAGAATCTCATACCAAACCCTGTGCTCACACATGTCAATCACTTGCATTTCTTGAACAAAAGCTACAAACATGAATAAGAATACAGATCCAGATTGTGTTTCTCTTTCATGTTTTATTTATGCAGACTTGTGGTTATTTGATGTTAAAAGTATTGTTGACACATTTATAGCTATTCTATTTATAATTTATTTGTATAAAGGGTGTTGTTATAGCATCCCCTAATGCCAGGGCGAGCTTCTGCAGCATTGGGATTGCTGTCACTGAAAGCTATGGATTATTTGGGTTCTCCATGTGTGAATTCCCTTCCCATCAGTGTACACATTCACTTGGAAGACATTTGTGGATTCTTCAAGCTTCACTTTCAATTCTCCACACAAAGAACAGCAATGCAAAGCATCCACAAATGAAATAAAAATAAACCCAAAACAAAAGCCACATCACAACCAGGACGAAAGTGATAAAATTGAACCTTAGAGAAACATGAGCCCACGGAGAGCACTCCAGACCCACTGGGTTGAGGAATGGAAATAAGCAAAGCAGCTGGCTGTGTCAGAAAAGTTACTTTAATCTCTCATCTTGTTTCATCCCAGGCAGCTATAACAAGATTTTCTAGTGAGACTGTGGAGTAATACATATTGACGTAACCCTATAGAGGTTGAGAGTCCTATCAGAAACCCCTAAATATCAGGATACAGATACAATGCATTTGCTAAGGAGACACGATGCATTTGTTAAGAACTGGACACAGTTTGGGAAAGAGCAGCTGGCATACCAAAATGCCTGCCCAGGGTGTGAGTCAGAGCTGTGCACCCCACAAAAGCTCACAGGGGGATCAGCAGAGATTGATTCTGCCATCTACCCCTGCTGTGCCCACTGCTAAGTTGGGAATACAGCAGCTCTGGGCAGATTTCTGCCAGGTGCCTGCGTGCCGCTGTGAACTTGATGTGCTTTAGCACTCGCTGCACTAACACATCTGGTCTCTTGAGATTATCTGAGGCTGGAAATCCGCTCTTTAGAGAGGAAAAGTACTGAGACAACGCAGATATGATACCGCTTTATACATGATAAGCGTATTCCTTACGATGGAGGAGAATACATTTTTGTTGGAGCCTGAAACCTCAGTGAGATTCAGCCCAGAGCTGCACGTCCCCCCTCGGCGCACAGAGGTTAGGGTGGTGGTGGGGTCAGGGCTGGGGGTCTGCGCGCACACCGCCGCTAAAGAGGGAGCGCAGGCAGCAAGATGCGAGCAGAGAACACCTCCGGGACAGCTGAGAGCTATGCGATACACTCCTTTTCAAAGCGATTTTCTTGTCAGATCTGCTGAGCAACAGATCGGTGTTTAACGTTCTCCTCACCTGCAGGGTCCCCGTGGCAGCTGGTGCCCAGCCAGCTCCCTCCAGGCAGTGGCGGAAAGGCGGAGGGAGCAACGCTGTGAGGCACAGCCAAATCAAAGTGGCTCCAAGTTGTTGATAGTTTCAATAATAGATTACAGCCACAAATAGAGCATGGCAGACTTTCAATAAAACTGAAAGAGGTTTGTACAGCCCCAGTTTTACCCAATTCATTTTTCTGCATAACAGGTTTCTGGATCCAGCCTCATCATGCCAGACAATGCTGTCTCCACAACCCTCCAAACACCTCTCTGCACGCATCGCTGAAGGAATGAAAAGCGAAGCTACCATTTTCCTCAAAGCATCAAGATCAGGAAACTTGCAGACATATTTTTGTAAGCTGAAGGCGGTTGAACTGAGATTAGAGGGAGGAGGATGCGCTCATTCTGCTCTGCAGATTATTCAGAGGCTCGTCATTAGCACTATCTGAAAAAGACTATCCTAGTGCCGACAGCCACCGGCCTGTATGCAAATACTCTCGTGTCCTACCATCACGACTGAGGAACCAAATGGCTAGAGCCCTTCGCCTGGAAAACAGTCATAATAGACATGATCATAACAAGTTATAATTGGAAGCCATGGTACAACAGTCTCAGATGAGGGATCAGTGCTTTCGAAAATGGCCAAGGCAAGGAGATGCATCTATCTCCATATACTTTATTGAAGTCTGATTCAAAGTTCAATGTTAGTGATTTAACGTAAACGTAACACATTTTTATAATCCTTATCAAATATTCAGTCACTAGATCAGCATAAAGCACAGCTTATTAAAACGGATAAGAGAGGATTATGTGATTCACATTGTCAAGAAAGAAAAGAGTGTTTAAGATACAGAGATTCTTTAATCTGTTGCTCAGAAAGCACTGCACACATTGCCGATGGAACAATGTGTATACATCCAACTTTTAATCACATAGGTCCTGACAAAGAGAATAGTAAAATGAGTCTTCCTAGCACACAGGATAAGCTTCTAACAATATAATCCTGATTGCATGTCAAACTGATGATTTTGGTTTGGTGACTGACATAAGTATTTAACTATACTTTGCAAGTTATAACAAGGCTGATATTTCAGAGTCTCAACACTCATTCTGAAGTTTTGCATTTCTATTTTGTGCATATCTAGTGTTTTCTAACAGTTTTAGGTGCTGATCTGAGATTTAGCATGCAAATCAAACATAAGGCTTGAGCACTCACAAATGTAGGCCATTTTAAATTTTTCAGCAAAACCAGATTCCAAATAAAAACATCTCTGACAAAAGCAAAAGAATATTAACCAAGACCTAAACTAAGCTTTCAACAAAATATTTTCCGATCACGGTTAACAATATTGACTCAATTTAGCGAAAGACAGCAGTATAACCTTAAAAACAGTAGTCAGAGGTTAGATTTCTTCAGCTGCGTTTATCTGTAAAAAAATCAGGAAAAATGAGCTGCTTCATCAGGGAGCATTCTGGTTATCAGCATGAAAATGACAGTGTTGTGGCAGATCCATGTGTCCTTGAGCACAGAACATCATTGCCATGTGTTCAGTACAGGAGATGAATGTGAAATTAAAAAAAAAAAATATTTAGAAAAAAGCTAAAGGGAGTGGGGTGTCTCATCTTGGAAGGTGCTCAAGAACCTGTATCACCAGGCTTCTCACCTGATGAGATAGAGATGAAGTCTTGAGACAGTCACATGTATATACAGGATTAAAAGCTGCACTTCAAAGCAGCTCATAAAAAGTTGTCTACATTCCCACATCAGACTTTCACAGGTTTTGTTCAATAAAAGTTCTCTTTTTAACTTTGTCACAGATTGACGCAGTCTATGAATTGCTTGTTAAATGTCAAGAATGAAGTACCAAAAAACTCATGAAGTTTATTTCTTTCTGCAGAAGAAATCACAGCTTAAACAAAACTCCTCACCATTTGTAACATAGGTGGATATGACATCCTAATCATGTATCAGCAATAGAAATATTTTTCACAAATCTCATCTAATGAGTAAAGTTACTGTACTGTTGTGGTGAGATAAAATGTTTAGTAATACAAGTATATAGCTGAACAATCTTTACAATACATCTATATGCTTAAGTTCAGAGAAGATAAAGTTGGAGGACATTATGACTCAAGTTTCTCCCAAAAACCATTACCTGAACTCTCAGAGGACGATGAACCACTATATACAATAAATACAATATATATACAAAATATATACAATAAATAAAAGCTTGAAGAAGTCAACAGAAATGTGGATACCTGGATATCTCTAAAAGTTTGTGCCTACAATGCACAAATGTTTCCACAGGGAATATGGCTAGGTACAAGGCAAGCTGGTGGCTTGTAGCTTGACCGTTGTTTCTTTTAAAATGAGTTTTCCCAAGGTCTTGCATCCAGGAACCTTCCCAATGACTTGCCACAACCATTAATTATAGCAAGGCACAGCAGAACTGCAGGTCAAAACTTAAATTCAACTATTTGATGCAATTGCTGACTGTACCAGAGGACCCTGTAGTACAGGTCAGGCAGAAAAACAAAACTGCGTTTTCAAACTCAGACAGGGGAGAGAGAGGTGTAGTGACTACATAGGTACAACATACATGAGATGTGAAGAACTGATGATGCACCCATCAGATATTGGGCAGCTTCCCTGGAATTTGGATGACTTTTCCCTAGGAAAATACAGACTTGGTTTTACATTTATCTCCATATCCTGATTTATTGCTGTATACATAAACCCACATGCACATACACCTTCTGAGTGGCATTAAGAGAATCTGATTTATTTTGGCTGTATTTTGAGTGCTAACAGCTTCTACAGTCTAAAAATAACAAACATTGGATTATATGGAAAAATTAAATGGGCTACCAACCAAAACCAGACCTCAGACCTTGATCCAAGGAGCGGTTCTGGTTCTTTCAGTACAGCCATGAGTTCTGGTCTGACTTGGAAACATCCTTGAACACAAGTCTGCGTTCTCCAAATCAGACTGGGGAAGCAGTTTTACCAAACAACAAGTGGGGACAGAAAGAAGCTGAGGATGCCACGGTAAAGAAAATATAAGAACCTGAGGACATTTATGTGTAAGGGGAGTATTGCTACTTGTACATGCCAGTGCTTTCATGTTGGTTCTGAAAACAAGCTGATGTCTTCAACAGTTATATTTGCACTTAAATACCCTTTAATCACTTGGGATCTGCCTTGTGACTGGGAGTAAATTAGAAGAGAGTGCTTTCAATTTACATCATTCAGGCAGAAATTAAAAAATAAATACCATTATAATGAGTCCTAATAAAATTATACCTGCCTTAAAATGAGGTCATTGCAAAATGTTATCATTAGATGGATCTAATTTTGTATTAAGCCCAGAAAAACAGAAAAATGCAGCACTAGAAATGAATCTTTCTCAAGAGCCATTTATGTTGATGGAAGTGCGTATGCTGTTATCAGAACCCTTGCAGCAGTGCTTTGCACAAGTCCAAGGGCAGAACAAACACGAGCAAGTCATTAGTAAAACCAACTGCTCCAATGAAACATCACCTGCCACCATAAGTTTATGTAAACTTATAAGGAATCTGTATTTCCAGCTAGAAAGTTCCACTCAAAATAGGAATACCCTGGAATGAAGGTGGCTGCTCATAAAAGTCACCCTCGCCAGTCAGGAGATATGCACTAGTCCTGATGTACTTTTAAACTTTCCGCATCAGAGGACTGGGCTGACATAACATGTCCAAATGTAAATTCAAGTCTTACTCACAGTCTTTTTAGCACAGTGCACTTTGACCTTTAAGTGCTGTTTCATCATTTTCCTTTAGCATTAAAGCTAATTAGGAACATTTTGTGTCTTCCCTCTAGGAGGAGGAAAATACACTTTCATGAGTCGAATCACTGCAGGTTGGAGAACCAAGTGAAACAACTACATTTCATGGTCTCTACAGTAAATCACCACCCATGTTTTTGGAACATACAACTCTTTTGTACACTGCTCAGCAGAAATTAATAGTTTCACTTTTGCCCTGTTCCTTGCATGAAGGCAGCCAATATGAAGAATGCTGAGCCAGCCGAGCCTGTCATGAGTTGCATCAATTTTACCTTTTAGTTAATCTTCAAAGAGTTAATTCCTCAGGTGAAATATTAAACAATATTTTTACTTACATTGATAAATTATTGTAGGGCTATTTTATTCTTAAATATTGATTTTAAAAGGGGACTGCATGAGTTCTTTAATAAACAGACTAGAACATCAATCACACAATTTACTCTGACATTGAGTGAGATACAATGGAAAAAAATGGGCATTTCTGAAGGTGGTAACTTGTTGATTAAGGCCAACAATACATCACGGTATATGCTTAAAGCAGCGGGCAACCTACCTCAAATCACTGTTTTTTTCATTGTGAGGCAAAAGTGATGGTCAGTGACCAAAGCAGTGTATGAGGTCACGAGCTGGATTATGTTGGTGAACCAATATTACTTAGCGTTAACAAAAGCCACAGTGGGAATCATAAACCATTGCTATTTTAAGTGGAAAACACATATTAAGGTAAAACTAAAAAAAATTCCAATATTTCGGAGGTTTTAAAAATTAAAATGAAGATCCAAAATAGAAAGCAACACAAACCTAGAGTTTCCTAACAACTGATACCCTTTTGAAGAAACCACATGCACTTCTTAGACTAGGTTCTCTGTAACCTTGCCGTAATTTTGGTTTTGTATGTTTTATTCATTTCAAGAGGCAGTACTAGCCACATAATTATTTGTTGTAATTCATTCCTTATGTTGCTATGGATTGAACATTAACTTATCTGTAGTAATTATGCAATAGGCTGTAACTAACTGAAATATGAATACTGCCAGTTTGTCCCACTGTGTTTTAGATCAGCTACATAATTGTTAATGTTCACAACAGTGCAGTAATTGAATTACAGAACATTAGCCACATGATTATGATGATCATAAACTGCTATCAAAAGGAAGACTGTGAAATAAGACTCCAAACTCTGAAGTTATGAAGTTCGTACTGAATTATATACTATATATATACACTATATTCTGCTCTTTGGATTGACTCCTTTAATCACTACCACAGTCCTAACTTTTCACCTGTAAAACTTCAACACACACACAACCAGTCTTATCTTCTACTGGAATTGTTCCATAGTTCAGTTTGATTTTGATGCAACCAACATAGGTCCTCCAGGTTGCTGAACTGGCCAAGTTTCCAACCTTGCAAAATCTTAAGGTATTTATTTGAACAGGGCTACCTTCTCAGGAAACATTGATCAGATACCTATAGAGTTTTCAAATTAGAGTCTTCCTTGCAAATCTGGTGGATTCATCTGGTCTATCATCTGTAGGCTGGATGGCCAGTCCAAGCCAGACATACAGTTTCTACCATGAAGAGAACAAGGTGTTTTCAGGGAAGAATTCATCACAAGGGAAGGTGTTTAAGATCCTGCATATGGATCCTCTTTGGAAATGTTTCTGTTGAGGAGCTTTGATTAAATCCCTGTCTTTCTGACCACTTGGGGTATGCAAAAGTCTCAGACAGCATCATTTTTGTTCCATAGCATCAGTGAACCAAGGTAATTATTTTCTATAATTTCTTCTATTTGCTGCAATTCAAATGCAAGGACACCAAATCCAAAGAGACTGCGAACTTTGACTCTAAGGGCATCATATTTTCATCCCAAATGTGTTTTTACATCACTATTTCCAATTGGGAAGATTCTGTCACTAGTTTTGACATCTTAAATGTGATATTATTCTCAGTCCTTTATTGCACATTTTTCCAGAAAGATGGCCTAAATGCCATGCATCAGAAGAACATGACTGAGACGGCAATAATTAGTCTCTAAAAGACTTTTGCAGTGATTTTTTCCAGAATACTTACGCTATCAGAAAGACAGGAAATCTAGACCTGCACATGCAGAAGCCAAGGTGTATCAGCCTGGAAACAGCAAACGTGAACTCTTCACCCACTGGGGCTTTCTACATCTGGCACCTTGGAGTTGTCCTTCCACTACACAGCTTTCATGAGCTCTTTTAATGTGCGAAGCTGCAGATCATTTGTGGTGAATAAAGCCCTAACGGATTACTCATTGTTAATTAAATAACCTGATTCTGTCCACTGAATCTAATGCATTAAAGTATTTAATGTTTGTTTGGTAAACTGCTTTGCTAAATGCTCCTTTGACTTTTATTGGTAATAAACATTAAGCATTTATGGCCTGTGAAAGCAGTTTCACATCTAGCTTATGCTGTTACTATTTACAGTTTGTTAATGAAATACCATTAACTTGCTCCAAACTGCAAGTTGGTTTTGTTCCACTCCTTAACTTTTATTATAGAGTATATAGAATAAGTCAATGAAAATCGCATGAGCTATAAGTGACAATAGTACTTGTCACCAAAAACTCACATTGTCAAATCAGAACATGTTTCCAACTATATAAAAGCTCCAACTAGTATTTTTTTCTTTTATTTATGCTTTTTCTATGTGCACACACACATTTACCTGCACCTGCCCACTCCCAATGAAGGGGACCACTTGTGTGAGCTCCTGGGAAAAGAGCGTTTGAGACACGTATGTGGAAGCCTGGCTCAGTCCAAATTTACACCTTTTCTGCTTATGGCAGTGGCCTCACACAGCTACAGCTATCTGACAGGGGTAGCTAAAACGTGTATGCTTAAAAATAAGAAGCATTTCCCACACACACACAGAAAATATGCACGTGCTCCTCTTTCTGCATAATAACACAATACAACTCTTGAGTGCTCTTGAAATTTAAGAACTGCCTGTGCATGCAAGTGATTTGCATTGCTACACAGCACAAGCAATGCATTTTGTTTGCCAGGGGTATAAAACACAGGGTTCTGCCAATTTAGCGGTCTCCTCTCTGTCCTGTGCAGTGGTAAACAGCTTCAGTGAGCCTGACTATAAGAAGGAGGCATATACCATATTTAAAGGGGAAGAAACACAAACATTGGGCTTTCCAAGCTAGTTCCTTTGCTTTTGCATTTGTTTGCAAGTGGTTTTCTATGCATGTTAGAAATGCATCACAATCATAATTATTGGATGTAATGCATAACCGTCCCTTTTGTTTATCAGCTCGGTCAGTGTTGATGGGGAGGAACATCCTGCTCGACAATCCTATATTCACTCTGCAGTGCGGACTTGAAAAGTAAAAAGAGATGTAGGATGGCTTGGTCGTTCAGACACATTTGATTCCTGAAAAAAAACTTTACTATGACAGTGCTGTTTTGTCTAATGAAAACAGTTAGAATGATTCATTCTTTTCCTTCAGAGAGGTCTAATTTTGCTAAAAATTTTCATGAAATAAATGAGTTGACAACAGTTCCAGCTGTTGTGTGCTTAAGACTGACAATACATTTATCAAGCAATGAATAATATGCAGTTTAGAAGAGATGACATCTAAGATTGGCCCCAGTTACAGATCTAGCCATGGATTAGGGCAGTACCTGGCTAACGAGGTACCTGCGGGGGGCCAGGGGGCGTTCCCAAGGGGTTTAGTCTCAGACCAGCCCTACTGCTGATGCCAGCAGCCACTTGGGTCACTGCTCAGCCAGGTCCACCACACTTACAGGAGAAATGGGAATCTGCAAATGGTTGGCCTGTCTTTACTCCACACTCCTGTCTCATAGGAATAAACACAACCCCCTGGGGTGGAAAGTAGGGGTAAGCTAAGGGGCACCTAGAAGCAGCCGATAATGAACAGAGCACGGGCACTGAGCAGCCGCAGGGTTACTTCTGCAGCCGAAGCATGCCGCAGAGGGCAGCCCTAGCCCTGCTTGGGCCAGCTCTCAGCATCCTGCCAATGTGTCAGTGCAAATAAAATCCCTGCTCTGAAGGGACGGTGGGACAGAGCCACCAGGGAGCCACAAACCGGGATTTCAGGGGAAGGGATGTCCTTAGGCTGCCTTCTCAGTGGCTTCACTGGCATTTTAAGGTTTCCACATTTGCATCACTGCCATTGCGCATTGCTCAAGGGTGCGCTGTACAATCTTCCCCTTGGCTGATTTACTGAGCTGTGATTTTTTGGTTTTTTTTGCTTGAAGTCCTTTTTATTTAATATTGATTATTGCAGAGTGCTGTAAGGTAACATCATGACAGTGTTATTAACTTACTGGTCGGGTACATTTTATCTTTGAGAAGAAAAAAGAAATGTTTGCGTGTGAAGGCCTTAATCATCATCTATAGCTCCATGATGAATACGTGTTAAGCGCAACATTGCAAAATTTTGATTTTTAAACTCAATTCATACAATCATGGAGGAAAAAACCCACCACACAATAATCCCACACTCTCCTATCCACCTACCTCCCCAAAATCCAGGCAGGCGTAAGCAAAGAGGTAGCTAGAAGAAGCTAATCTATTCTTAACCTTGCTTCATAAATGACAGCAAAATTAAATGGAAGCAATCATGAATCATAGGAGGATCAGAGCTGGGTAACTAATTGGCCTATTTTCTGTACTGTCAGAATCCTCTCGAGCAATTTTCCTCAATTATAATGGCAAATCAGCATGTTATTTCCTCCTCACAAACTACCCATTGCTGAGGGACTAACTAGGTGTCCCAGGATATTTCCTGGTCTATTACTGAAGACCAATTCCCACTGTTAAATAATTACAGGAAGTTCAGAGTCCCATGTTGGAGGAAAAGAAAAAAAAATTTGCCTATTAAGATAAGGAAAATGAAAACCTTAATTATAGAGAATAAGCCTTATTTTTAACAGTAGGCTTTCCATGTAATTGGAGATCTTTGATCAAAGCTAGGGACAGCCTTAACAGAATATACTCAGCACTTTCTCTTCAGATATTGATTTCCCTTCAGTATGAAGGCTATAATACTAAAACTCTGTCAACTATAGAGTCCACTGGAAAAAAAGGACAGCAGTTATTCACTGCTATTGTTCGTGGGTATCAAAGATACGATTAAACTTGCGTGCAATCAAGGCAACCAAGTAAAGCTGGTTGCTTCTCTGCTGCATCCCTGGCTGCATGCTAATCACACCAATGTGCATTTCACCCATTATTATATTCTTCAGGATGCGTTATGATGTCCATTATTTAGTTAACATCAGATTTCCCTTGTATTATCAAATAGGTAATGAAAAGACAGACCCTCACCTTTTCTAAAGAACAAACAACTCAAAAAGATCCCTTTGGAAAAAGGAAAGTGACAGAACAATTGACACTTCTAAACTATATTACCCGAGTTTCCTCATTTTGTGCAGACTATAGAAATATATAGATAAACAAACCTGATCCAGAATAAAAATGGAGAAAAGCAAGCCAAGCAATCACTTTGTGTTTATTCATTTCAGAGCAGTGGTACTTCACGGGATGACAAAGTGTTCGGGCTTCCCAGGTGACAGGTACAGCAGATTCACCACGACCTGGCAGGACTGTGAGGAACACCTACGCACAGCAGCCTTAGGGTTTTTGTTTGTTTGCTCGTTTTTTGAAAATCTTTCCCACTGCTAGCAGCTTGCCTGCCCAGGGGCTGAGCTGGATTTGCTTTCAGAGCAATTCCTTCTAGCTCATTAGTAATGACAGGCTCATTTTCCCTGGTGACGCCTGTGCTAGTGCTATGTGGGTCTTTACCCATCTTTCACATATACTTGACATTAGAGAAGAATTATTATAGGTAGTATGGGGACATCTTTCTTTACTGCTTGAGCTGAGAAAAAGTTTGTGGATTCAGCATCAACAGTACAGGTTCAAAACCCACCGTATATCACAAAAAAAAAATAATGGCTTAATGTTAAAAATACTTTCATCCGAGTTAGTCAAGAACTGAAAAAAAAAACCAACAACCCACAACAAAACCACACAAAAATAAAACCCCTGGGGGGTGTGGGTATGTATGTGTGAAGTATTTAATAATCCTTTCTACTTCATGAAGAATTTAACTTTTCCAAGCACTACTCTCAGGGTGGCATTTTGAGGGGGGGGGGGTTGGTTGGTTGGTTGTTGGGGGGATTTTTTGTTTGTTTTCGGTTTTGTTTTTGTTTGTTTCTTTTAAGGTACACAGCTACCTATAAACTAAATGGAAATACACTTATTGGAACATCATAAAGACATGCTGGAATATTTTTAAATTTTTCTAGTCCTGGTGACTCCAAGTTGGCCTGTCACACCTACAGCAACTAGGACAGTCCATCCAACAAGCTCTGTCATTGCTGCCTGGGAATAAACAGCAAAAAAACAGCAGCATCTCCAAGGTGGTCTTACAAACTTGTTGAACAAGTGATGCATCGGTACCTTTTCTAAAGACTAGGCTGTTACTCGATATCCCATTTTAAATGTAGAACTTGGTCTACTGAAATTTGGGGAGTTTGTATGGTACTAGAATAGTACTACTATGTACTAGTGTATAGTAGTACAGATTCCCCTCTGCAGATCGGCTAGAGTTGTACCCCAAATTTTTCTCGTATTTTTTAAAAATCATGACAATATTGATCAAGTGTCTCAGTGCTGCATTGCAGCTCTCTAATATGGGACATACAAGGTCTGAAGGAGGGTTGTTTGATTAAAGTTGTTGAAATTATCATGTTTAAGTAACTAACTATAGGTAGCTTTGATTCAGTAATTAAAGTAAAACCTGTGTGATGTTCATAAGCCGCATTCAAGATAATGCAACACTTTACTCTGCCCAGTTAAGAAATGTAAATACATTCATCCGAGGTCAAGAGAGAAAGCAACATTTGAAAACAAAGGTAGAAATGACGCAAAAGATGTTTGAAACATGTATTATCTGCTTATTCTTTTCTATTCTTCAGTTTTATTGTGTTTTGGAGATGAGCCACTGCAGCTCCAAAGAGCAGCTTTTATTTGCTGTGAACCACAGGGCACAGCATCCCCTCTTCTCTTTTGCCTGTAGGGAATTTCAGATATGCATTAAAAAAAAAAAAAAAAAAAAGAGCAAGCATAACGCTATTGACTTCAATGATGTTTTGCCGTTTCGCTGGTGGAACAGAGCACCATTTGGCTTAAAGCAAAAGAATGTGAAATGTATCAAGAGAACCTCAAGGAGAGCCCAGGATTTACAGCTCTCTAACAAAGATGAACTGACAGAAGGTTAAATGATGTAATTTCTAAAGTACTAAAGCACTGTCTCATGGGGGGAACTGCAGCACTGGAAAGGAGACTCCTTGAACCCATGCACAGTAGATATACAGAATGGTAGTAGGTATGATGGGGATTTCAGACCCGCAGCTGTGCAAAATTGCCCCTCCAAAAGTTAGAGCAGGCAGAGCACCAGTACTGCACCGGGACACAATCTCCAGCTTACCCACCTGGCCGCGAACTGACACTATTCAATGGCTACACCTCCCTTATAACCACCATCGGTACCTGCTGTTCTCACTGACCTGCATTTTGCCTACCTTCACACCAGGTTACGGGGAAAAGTTGGGAGACATTTACAGAGGGGCCAATATTTAGGGAGGACATGACAGTCACTCCATTTTAGGGAAAATGGAACAGAAGGTAGCATTGGCTGTGGGAGGCAGATAGGCACCGAACTGATAATCCACAGCTGAAGATGATGCAAATCGGGACACGTGCTGCCAGGGCGTTGATCTGTACTGTGGCAGTCAGAAATCAGAGCTTGCTTTGAATGGTATTTAAGCTCTCTCATGCTGGGCTACTGTCTCATACATATTCATTTTATTTATTTATCCTTTATTAAATGTACTTATCAATCGCCACAAGTATTTCTCATGATCATCAGTACTGCAGTCCCACACACTAGATCTTGGATGCTAACCAAAGCAAAACAGATTCCTGCTCACTACCCCGTGACATGGATTAGGAGACATTCCTCACAGCCCCCTTTTTTTTCATTAGTGCCACACATACATAGCACAATAGGGAGCAGATGACAAGCACATGAAGCAAGGTGATGATGAGCCCCCAACCCATGTTCCTCACATCCTACTCTCATGGCCGGTTCTAAATGGAGGCTCCGCCAATAATTTGTTCCTGCAAGATCACCAGTTCAGGCTCTGGCTTCACATGCTGATGCTCCCTGGTTTAATTCATACCCATGAAATCAGCTATAATATTTGAAACATTTTCCCTGGTAACTGTTAAACTCTGGAGTAGAATTTCCATGAGGCAGCACACCTGGTAATTCTTCCTCCTCATCACTGTGTGTATATATTCCTATCTCCCACCAAAACATCAGTGCTATGCTGAGCAAAGCAGACAAACTGCAGCTCAAGCCTTTTATACTGCAAACCATTGCAGCTGCATTAAAACTCCGTCTTACGAGCAACTCCACTGAATTCATTAGGAGCTGTTACTGCACGCGAGGTAATACACATATGCACAGGTCACTTCTGGGGATCAAAGCATCCTTCCCCACCAGAACATACGACCATAAAGCCTTTTAAAAAGAAAAAAAACCAACAACAGCCTCTTCCATCCCTCCTGCATAAAGCACAGACAATGTATGTGCTAGCACCAAACCAACACCACAGGGATGAAGAATATATTGCGGCAGAGCTCCCACGTGGGCATCAATGGTGACCCCCAAACTCAGAGGTTAGCATGGGGCAACTGAAAAAGTTGGAAGACAAAGGCCATTTTTTCCCAGTTTTCCAGTGCACAGCTAGAAGATTATCTCATCTTGATAATAACCTACCTTGCTCTTTTTTGTGATACTGTTCTCTCTGGTTTCTGCTGTGTTGTATGCATGTGAATGCACCGGCTGACATACACCGCAAAATTAGCGGTTGAAACCACCACGAGCTAAAAAACACTACAGCCTTCCAAGGCATATGTTAGCATAATAAAACCTCACAGTTCACTCATTCACTTTCTTGTTAGTGACATGTACTGGATTTTACCTCAACTAGAACATACATGTTACCCCCGTTAAAGGATCACAGAACTGAGCAAGTGCTACGTGACCAGCCACCCCTTCTTTCTTGCATGCAGTCGCCATCGTATTAAGCGTACAGAAAAAGCCAATATACTTTCTAACACATTTTTCTCAGATTCAATAAAACTGAGAAATTCTTTAATATTTTCCCTGCTCGAAAATAAGTTTCGTGGCCCTGAGCATACCAGTAGTCCTTGCCCACCATCAGCAGCCTTACATAAGGCCTCCACATCAGTCCTCACCCTAGTAGGTGCAGTAGGCAGAGCTCTATCTCTACCCAGCTCTGTCCTTTGCTGTTCCTGAATTGTTGACTGGACTTCCCAGACTGACCTTGGACCTGACTTGTCACCTCTCATTTATTTAATGACCTCTGTCCCCAGCTCCCGCTCTGCTGGCCTGTCTCGGTGCTGTGGGGTTGTGCCCCTGTTGGCACGGTGGCAGCCCCTACCCCTGTGCGGTCACCCCCCGCTCCTGGATTGCCTGCCTTGCTGGAGCAGCCCTGCCCTTCCTGCTTCCTCCCTTCCAGATATATAAAAGAATATTTTTTGGGAGGAATATAGTGTCATGTCAAGGATATACTACCCATGTGCATAGCAACAGCTATATACAATAGTGATTCAATAAAAAAAATAAAATCTATAAATGGCATCACCTTGCATTAAACTTGTGACTCGAGGTGAACGTGGAGTAGACTCGACATTCACATCTATTCAGGTCAGATATTTAACACTGCGTGGTCCAGCTCCATCGCTCCCCAAGGAAGGGTTGTTCTTTCTTAATGAATGCGTACACTCGCTTTATATTTTCCCAAAGCCAAAAAAGGTTCAGTTAGAGTCTGGCTAATATCCAAGCTCAAGCTGCACAGAAACACGAGATGACTGTAAATACACTAATCAAAAATGTAGAGTAAGGAAAGGGACAGAGCATTATCCCTTAAAAGAAGAGTTTTATTCTGTTTCCCCCCCCCCAGCCTGATTTTATACCAACATGGTGTCATAGTCATTAGTGATGTTACTTCTAATCACTCCTAATATGAGGGAAAGAATAATTAGATTAAGTGTAGACAAGGCCTTTGACTTCTTTTGTGCACCCAAATCATAACACCAAAATGCTTAATGCTTGCAAAGTAAGATTATACACTTACACAAACAGTCCCTTTGAGTTCAGGAATAAATGCAAGTGAGTACATTTCAAAATTAAGACCTGAATTTAGTAATAGGCAAGTCAGATTGAAGCAAATGGGACAAAAATAGAACTCCTCACAGCAAGCCAAGTAAAAACATGAATCTTTTTCCTCTAAGGTTCAGTAAAGTATAATCTTTTTTTATCAGTATTTTTGTGTGAGGGTTTAAGGATTACATTGAGAGATTTACAGATGACTTCTGAATAAAAACCAAGATGCTTAAAAATGACCTGTGACAAATTTATTAAAAAAATAAATAAATTAAGATCAACAGCACTCAGTTTCACACCAGTACCTGGACTATGGAAACCGATTTGATCTGTGATGCTTCAGATGAAACATGCTCGTGCTTGTTAGCCAGACCACTGTCTCATTCGACACATTTATTATCCCCATGACTGGAAGGCCAAAAAAGGTACCAACTGAGCAGAATTTCAATACTGCAAAAGACCTGGATAGCAGATGAGCTCGTTAGACTACTCTATAAGGTCAACTTTTGCATCTGTCAGTTCCAGAATATGTTCTGTGCACAACTCCTGGAGATTTCTGCTGGGCTGAAGCTCTGCTGCTCCTGAATTGCAATGACACAACGCACACAGCCGTGTTTAACACAAAAGGAAAAATATTTGACATTAGAGACTTGTCAGGAGCAAAACCCAGATCCTCCAGGAGCCTTCTAGTCAAAGGCCTGAGAGAGTCTGTAAATTTTTCATCTGGACGACACCACCTGCATGACTGCATGGAGCATCACTTCATCTTCAACACTCTAATGAGTTCTTTGATTTTATTAGATGTTCTCATTGATTTCATTTAATGATTTATATATTACCTATACTTTTATTGATTAGGCATTTTTCTACTGAAGGTAAGACAAATTATAAAGGCAACCCACAATGGGTCACGTAAAACCACCACAGCAGTCTCCAAGGTGCTATTAATTGCCCAGCTGTGGAAACAAAGTAACCAAAGGTAAACAATACAACAAAACTGAAACCGATGAGGGTGCTTCACATTATAGATCAAAACCCAAGGACTTAGGAGGCTGAGAAGAGTGAACTTCAAAACAGTCTAAGTTGGCAAGTTATTAAAATAACAGACTGGCAGCTTGTGTGTAAGCAGTCATCACGACAGTAAATTTCTACAGTTTTCAAGCTGTACAGTTCCTGAAGGGAACAAGGGGCAGACGGAGCAGTGCAGGTATAAGGGGCTTAACCTACAGCTGCCTTGGCCAGCTCTGTACCGCTTTGAAGGCCTGAGTCTATAAGCTGCCCTCTGAAGCCAGATGGAATTTGAAAAATAATTTGTTTCTTCCTCAGAAGATCAAGTGCTTTGGGAGACATAGTAAAAAGACATTTTCACATCAGAAAAGATGCTATGCTCCAGGATATGATCCAAGAGAAAGGAAGAAAAAAAAATTATCTTGGATAATTAGTAGTTGAGCATAAGCAGTCCAAAAGCCAGAAAAAAATTCCTCTCAGATAATTTGTAGTTCAGCATGAGTGTTATTATACATGATATTAGAGGAATCAACATTCCACTAACAAGTGGAGAAATAATTCTTTGGGAACTACCAACTGTTTCACTATTTCTGGGTAAACAGGTCTTCTTTAGCTCCCATCTGGACAGTGTCCACACTCTAACTTGCTTCCAGACAAGTCATCACTTTCTTAAGCAGCAACTTTGAAGTGTAATTATCATTACATCCAAAGGAAGAGGTGTAAAATAAAAAGTATGTTATGTATTGTATCAGGTAAGCTGGGGAAATGACCTAACAGTTATGTTGAAGTGGAGTAAAGGTTATGAGTGGGACAATAAAATTCAAATGCAGAAATTACTCGCCATGCCAAGGAGTAAGTAGCTGGAGGCAACATACCCACTAGAGTCCAGGAGGGAAAGATTTCCACGTTTCCCCCAGAGCAGGAACAGCCCCTACCCTGTGCCCTGCTCTCTTCCTGCAGTGAAAGAACTGTGTTATTCACCTGAAGGGCATTTGAAAGCTACAGCCCTGCTTTGAGAAGAGGAGCGCATGGTCCCGTGCCGAGCTGGCACCTGGTGCGAGCTCAGAAGCACTGTCCCTGCCTGCCACAGCCGCGGGGTCATGCACTGACACCCACCCCTCCTGAAAACCACCGAAGGTGCCTGATGGCAGCAACACTGAGCAAAGTACAACTGATTTAAGTGAATGCATTAAATGCAGTGGACTTTCATTACCACCTGCCACCCTTTTTATATCTTCGCTACATGAGAACATATTGAAAAAGCCACCACTATAATCACAAATAAAGCCACAAATATGAAAACAAATAAAAGGTAAAGCCATGCGTGCAGGAGGTGCTGTTGTTCTGGTGCTCCAGTACAAATTCAAACAATAAAGAACAAGAGGAGGCAAGAGGGGAGGGAACAAGCCTGCAACAGTCCTCCTCTGTGTACTGCTGTCCCCATTAACATCAGCAGCTATTCCTCTAAATTGTGACTCAGGGGGATAATTAAACTATTGCTGCTCCCATTTTCCCTGCAGAGCAGCGCGGTTACAACAGAGCCAGCTTCTCCTGTTGTGGTACGGCAGCAGCCCCTTGGGAGAGCTGCACAACGCTGCAGCCCCTGCTGCGTGAGAGGGACCTTTCAAATATTTCCTGAAGTCAGTAGCATCACCTGCCTTCTTCTATTACAGTCTTCAAACATCAAAGCTGCCCTTATTTCAGCATTTACTTAGGAACCACTGAGGTTTCAGTGAAACTGGGAAGATTAATTAAGTGATAGCAAGTTTGAATGTGGGAGATGAATGATTAAAAGTTCTCAAGGTAAGAGTAGGTACTATCTTTTCAGAAAATGGTGCTGGTGCCTACTTATATTGATGAATTTCTTGCTCAGTGGTCTATAATGTCATTTCAAGATGAGAGGCTGGTGTGCCATAAAGAGAAATTCTCTAAAAACTACTCTGCTGACATCGTAACACCACTTAAGTAAGAAGTCAGATAATGCAGCATCACTCAAGATACTGCCAGACCGATAATAGTTGTAACTTATTGAAATGAAGCAAAGACTTGATTTATTTGTCTTTCTTCAAGAATTATTAGAGCTGTTTAGAAGAAAATGTAAGTGTAGAGATTTAAATGATTACATTCAAGTCAATTTTCTCTACTTATTTTCATTTACAAGCAGATCTGCACTTCTAAAAATTGCATGGCTGGTGGGGATGTGGCTCTGTCCACTAACTCCTAAAGAAACAGGTAGAAAGGGAGGGGTGTACAGACACAAGCAATGCAAGCTTTTCCATCCATAGCCCAGTTTTGCACCTGGAAGCTGTACCGAGAAGAGTACAGTGTACCCACAGGAGTGCACCTGCTTTGTGCTGTGCTATGAGCATTGATCCTGGCAAGCACACAGTTGTGGCGAGGGCTGCCTGGTTCGGAGAGCATGCAGGAACCAACAAGGGATAACATTTTGTATTGAGCTAGTGGCCAGGCAAGCTGAACAGAGACAACAGGCTCAGTAACCCATTAGTAATGGTTTCTGATGCTATCTACTACTTTTAAATTCCCTAATTTTTTAAAAGTTATTAAAAAATGAAGTCTTTCCAGTTTATCCAGCCTTTAATCCAATACTGGTTAACAAGGCCATATCAGAGCCGCATATAAGTATTCACCCGACTGCTCTGAGAGGTGGCAAGAGTAAACTATTATTTTTAATTTCAGGAGTTCCTACTTTGTCTTTTTAAAAATCCATTTCTCCACTATTTATCATAGGGCAATCACAGGTCAAACATACCCAAGAAAACACAAACAACCCTCTGCTGTGCAGTCTAATTAAACTCAGCTAGGAGCCAGTCATCGATGAAACAATCAATAGCACGCATCTGAAGAAAGCAAGTAGGTTGTAATATCATCTGTATGCCTGACATTTACCAGTGATAACATTAATCCCTAGAAGAAATCTGCTACACCTCTCAATATTATTTTTTACCCAGAAGTATCCAAAGAATTAATTATAAAGTTGATTTCAAACAGTGCTTTAAATGGGAAATTTAGTGTTTAAATTCAGCAGTAGATTGAAATGGCTAATTGTCCTTAACCCATTATTAAGTTAAAAAGCCACAACTACTGACTATAAAAGAGTCCACGCTGCTTATCACTCTGTCCTGAGAGAGAGGACTGACTCTGAGATGCTGAGTGCTTGCTTGTTCCTGTGGTGTCCTTAACACTTGGGGGAAGTGAGGCTCCCCACCTCTCAGAATAACATCTCCAGTTATTTAAATTAGTAGTTCTCAGCTGTTTCCAAAGACAGGACACTCTGCAAGAGCATTCAAGCACTCGTACACTCTGACAGTGGCCACTCTGCTGCTCATACAGCTCAGCCCCCAAAGCAACCTCTTGTTTATTCCCCTCATACTGCACAGCAGCAAAAAGGGGAGAGAAAAAAAAGAGTGCAAAAAAGGGCTAAAGCAGTGACAATGAAGTTCTTCAACAAGCTGTCTTGGGCCAAACCCTTCATTTGCCTTCCATGTAAAAAACCCATGATTCACGTCCTGTCAATTTGGAGATGTCACAGTGTAAAAATCTGCCTACACGAGGAAAGGATGACTAGAGCAATATCTTTATATCACATACTTTCCTGTTCAATGCAACCTCAGGCACATAACTCAAGAAAAACTGCTTGAAATTCATGCCTCCCAGAATACTATCTATTGAATGTCTCTTGCCTTGCAGGAAGCTGGAACAATAGGTGAATCAAAGGCAACAGGAAAATCAGAAAAATCACCCTGTCAGGGGGCAGAGAATGGGAGCTGAGAGGCAAGTACCAGAAATAGCCAGAAAATTGATATTATTTCTGTAAAAAGAAAAATCTGAAGGTTTTGCTGGGGGGAGGAAGAAAGGGGGTGGAGAAAAAAAAAATCCCAGACCAGAGCACTTTGCTGCTCTGAAACATCGCTAAAAAGTATTTCAAGTCTAAAGATGTGCTCCATCAGCCAAGCTGAACTTTATTACTTATAAAAACATGTTGGATGTTTTAGTCAAAATAAACAAACTACTGATTTATCACAGAAATATAAAGCATAATGCATTTACCCAAGACATTTTCAAATAACTGGATTTATTTTGGTTTATTTTTAATAATTAACACACATGCATCCAGAAGCCCTACTGTCCTATGACACCCTCAGTAAAGACATTCTCCATTTGATTTTAGATGCAATGAGTTTGCTTTACAGTGGGCTGCCCAGGTCCCACAGAGCTGTGAGGTTGCCTCCCCTCCATGGCTGTCACCTATGAGCAGAACGCAGAGAGCAGGGTGGGGAAAGAATGATTTCTGGCTATTTTTTTCTACTCAAACTCTACACAGAAAGCTTAGCAAACAAACTGGCTCTATCACTCAGGTGCAATCTATGATGATAATCTCTACTGTATTAAAAGGAAAGCTAATACCATTAGAAGTGGTCAATTCAAGAACTGAAGTACTAATAAATATCAGAGGGTGGCACTTTTAGCTTAGCTCACTCCTCCTGGGACATATAACAATATATTATGATTTAAGCATGCTTAGTTTATCATATACTCTTACAGAAAAGCTATTTCCCTAGTCAGACCATGAAATAACGTGGGATCAGCAAAAGTTACCCACCAAACTAACAAGTATTATGTGGACTGAGGTTGGCTTTTTTTTCGGAAACCAAATCCAGACATGTTCCTGAGAGAGCACAAAAGCACATTTTTGCTAGAAGTGACATTTAGCTACCAGATTCCAATCTCTCCTCTGGGGTACGCAGGAAGCCATTTCACACAGACGTACTTATTTAACACAGACCAAGCTGTAGTATCTCCTGAAGTCATTCCCAGTAATGGCTGAAATATTTTTATTAAATACTCCTAAAATAGGAATATACAAGTGCAACAAATAGCCACCCAAGAGAATGTCACCCAGAATGATTTACATTCATCAATGCTATCAGGGACCAAAACCAGGACCTTTAAGTGAAAAGCATTAGACACCCTCAAGTGCAAAAATGCTACCTGTGTTGCCCGTTTTCCTCTCATGTTTAGCAACTGTGAACACTTTCTTTCCAAACTAGAAAGGCTGATCAGTAAATTAGTCTTCATTTTCCCTTAGGAATCAGCTGGATGCATGAAGACAGCCCCCATTTAATTTAGAAAGCTGCGTACACATGCTTGAGGCCAACCTGTGTGTGAAAGCGCTTGTTGCTCTGATGGCAGCAGGCAGGGCAGCCCAGTGGGATCCTGCCGGGCTCCCTGCCCACCCTGCTCCCCATGCCGTGCCTTGAGGCTCCGTGCCCTTGCAGCCCCCACACCCCCAGTAAGGGTATTGGATATGCCAGGCGCCTCTCAATCAAAGCATTTGTAGTAAGAAGCTTAATTAGCAATTTATATGACATAGAAAATGTTATGGCTGCTATGCATTGAATATAACTAGTGGAATTACTAGTAGGAACTGCCACACCAAGCAGTATGCCTCATGTAAGCAAGAATTACAACAGCTAAATAAGTGAGTACCAAAGCAGAGATGGGCGCTGCTGCCCCATCAGCCTGATACTTGCATCTCTAATACCAGCACAGCTAGGAGAAACGTGCGGTTCAGAAGCAACATAAAACAGAAAAGCCGTACTTGTAATTATAGGGTGACAAGGCTGTAACACTACAACATTTACACTTCATATAAATCAGGTCCTGAGATAGCCCTAGGTTGTAAAAGTGTCAGTCACTCAAACCACTTTCCTCAAACTACCACTGTTTTTCAGGCTGATTTCAGCGTGCATCTGGACACTCATATCGCCACTTAAAGAGCCACTCAGTCAACCAAAGAGCAAAAGGCTGGAGAAGTTCTTGTAAAGTTTGGTGGTTTCCAAAGGGAAATCCTGCAGGAGCCCCAAACATGTTTGTATTTTGCTGTCATCACAGCTGCTGTGATGCTGAACAGCAAAAGTTTGGAAAAACAATCACACAAAATTACAGGCCAGAATACTTTGTTACATCTACAAATAGGATTATATTTGTGAAAACGCACATCTGCTCCAGGTTAACAGGAGTCTTCAGGTCATTTGCACATTTGGGTTAAACATTATTCCACAAAGATCCTTGAAGCAGACTCCAACGGCAGGGAGTGTTCGCCAGGTTCTGCTGGTGCTACACACAGTTTATTACTTTCCCCTGAGTTTCAGGCAGACCCCACTCTTCCACTCCATTTTACCAGTGTCCTGATAATTTAACTTAAACTCTTAATACCCACCCAGTTACCCAGTCTCCAGAGTACTGTACATTAAGGACTCCTGCCCAGGGGACAGTGACGCGCTGGGGCTATCAGCTGGCTGGCAAGAGCAAGAGCCGCTCCGTCGCCCCAGGGATCATGCGCAGTTACGCCTGCCTCCAGCCCACAGCGCCGGGTTAATTTGTGAGCAATGGCCAAAGGAGGTCGTTAGACGAGCTCTGCTGCATCACAATGGGGAGATGTAAGAGGTTACTGCCCTTGGCTGTTTGCCTGACTCCATCCTATAATTGATGGCAATTTTAATTTATACACCCTCGTATGAGCTGGTTCACATTCACTCCTGCCAAGCCTGCAAAGCAGGTGGAGGGCAGATTAGGCAGGGGCAGAGGACGGGACCTCCCAGCTCACCCTCAGGTTAATGGGCAGAGCTCATTTGCCACAACCTTCCCCATGACAGAAGTCACCCCGCTCCTAACACCCTCCTCAGCCCACCCATCTCTTGAACATCTCGTGGGGTAAATTCCAACCCAAATGAAACCAGGGAGAGGTTTGGATTGTGGGTTTTTTTTTTTTTTTTTAAACAATACCATAGTGTCATTTTTTGTAATATTAATAGATAACTCAGAGTAGAATGTTATCTGTTACTCCAGCAAGTCATTTGATTTGATTCTTTGTATGAGGTATCTAGATACAACGCACGATGAAGTCAAAGCAATTAAGAACAAGCCTTTGCACTGCTTTAGATGGCCATTCTGTGTCTTTTCAAGGTGGTAAGAAGAGTGTAACGACAGGCTGCAGGCAGGGGCCTGGCCCTGCACAGGGTACACGTCCATTCATAAAGGTGGATAGAAAAAACAAAGTTCAAGAGAAGTATACAAATATGTAGCAGCTATGCTAAAACAAAGCAGAAGCTTCATAATATTCCCAATGGGTTTAGTTTTATTTAACCACAAAATAAGCAAATGTAATATTAAACAGAGGGACTTGGGAACAGAAGAGGCAAAGATGTCACAGTCTGGTAGCAAGCCATTTTACCCAGGGTAAAAAGCAGCATCTCCACTTCCCATTATCATAACCTCATTAATCCTGTTATTTATAATTCATAATCACAAACATAACTTAACCAACATTTATATGATTCTTAAATCAAAGGGCTTTTCCCCACCCAAAGATAGATGCTGCAAGAGTGAAAGGCACAATAGATACACATCTCAAAAGAAAGTCTAATCAGCTTATAGTAGTGCAGGGGCGAGCCCCATCCCTGTGGGGTGTTCTCAGTAGCAGGGCAGCCTGTAGAGCCATTCCAGTAGCCCTAATTGTTCCTTCCCCAGCTTTAAAACTCACATTTTATAGGAGAAGCAAAACCACCCAACCACCCTCACCAGATCATCTCTCAGAGCGGGTTTGAAGAAACTCAGTCCAGACAACTGACGTGTTCAGCACACGGCTCTCCCCCATCACCACCTCTGGGTGCGGTGCACACTAAGCGGTATGCCTGGCACCTCTTCAGGTGCTTCATCCCTAACAGCTAGGGCAGTTTCTTGCATTGATTATGCAAAAACACAATGAGAGAAACCACCACCTCTTCTGCTGAGGTTACTCTATTCTAAAGCATAGCAACAAGACACCTATCACTTTGAGGTCAGCAGCGTCTACTGCTACCTGTCTCAGAAGAGATGCTGGCAGGTGCCAATCTAAAACATGCAGCAAGAAATTATGGACTAAAACACATACACAGAATCATAATCCTTCAGCTTTGTTCCAGCTATCACTTCATCCTCACGCATTCTTCATACCTGTGGTCAATACTCTCCAAAGAAACCCACCTTGAGACACTCCACATGTAGCCAAGAACTTGTCTCTGCAAGCTTAGCCTCCAACAACACACCCACCTTGCTCCTGCCAACACAGCTGCACTGAAAGAACCACCCCCATAAGCTTCTTCCCTCCCTCCACTACTTTTCATGCAAGTCATTTGTATTTACGACTTGCACATGACCCTCATCTCATTGCCTACACCTGTGCACCAACACATGGCCTCTTCTGGGCTGGCCACCACACTGAAAGCCCCCTAAACTAACATTTGGGGATACCTGAGCCTAAGTATTCCTACTGGAGTTTATTTGCTTTACTTATAAAGGAAAGGAAGCCTAAAACTGTGCTTTACCTAGAAAAACCCTGAGTTTTTCATAAAGGGAGAGAGTGAGAAAGAAAGGCTTTAAGCTAATGGCGAAAAAAGGAAAGACCAATAAACATCTATCCCAGTTTTCAGGAATAGAGACTTTGAAAACTCATTAAAGGTGTAGAAGGCTGGAAAGCCCACCAAAATCAACAGAAATCTTTCCATTTCCTAGAGCAGCACTGAATTAGACCCTTGGAAATTAGGCTCACACACACAACTGAATGGATCATCGTGGTCACTGTCTTCTACCAAGCACTCTGAGTAATCTCTATTAATTCTACTTTAATAATAAGCTGGCAGTAAAGGTGCTGATACTAATTGCTGAGCATTTCTTTGCTAAAATCAATCCTTAACGCTGACCACAATAAAGGAATTAGGCTTTTATATAAAACTCACACTTAAAATAGCTATGAATCTTCCTAATGTGTCATTTGACATTTGTTATTACTTGTCTGTGGACTGGCTTTGAATATTTTATGAAATATTTATAGCAGAAGGGGATACGGGATTCATAAGAGCAAGACACATACAATATGCTGAAGATTAGTGACAATTACCACAAGGGTAAAATTAGTATAATCAACCATCACTTTCTCATGAAAAAATACAGACTTAATTGGTGGCAGGTGGATATTTCTTCCATTTTAAAACTGCACTTTGTTGGGACTGATTTGCATATTTTTCTTCACTTTTGTTGGATTAAATGAAATTCTGTTTAAATGTGAACTTGGCTAATTAACGCCTGGTAAACAGAGAAATGTTACATTCTCTTTAAAGAAATATTTTGTGAATTCCCTTTTCATCCCTAATAATTTGTCAAAAGAAGAGAAGAAGAAAAATAACGTGCATCGCATCCAGCTAATGTGCAACAGATTGAGAGCAGGTAAAAGTGGAATTTAGAAGGGGGAAAAAATAATAATTTGTTGTTCTTGCTGGAATGTGGATTGAATTCAAAATCTTAAATTAAAAATTGTTGCAAAAGTTCCAGTTTAAAAAGCAGTGTCTATAACCTGGTCCCCTGTAATTCTCTCCAGTGATAAAGACAGATCCCATTTTTGGAAAAGAAACGCTGAGTGAAGGGACATCAGCCTTTGTACACACTGTGTCTCCAAAGTGAGCTGTGTTTGACACTTCTCTACGTTTATTCTGAACCGGCTGCTGACGTGTAAAATCACGCCTTTTCCCAACTGAGTAGCATAAAGGGCCCTGTGCAATGGCTGATCTCGCCCAGGTCCAGCAGCCTGAACTCCGTCAGCCAAACTCCAGCAACTTTCATTTAGTATGAAAGAAACAATGAAGCAGGCATTTGGTGAAAAGGCTTTTCAGACTGAATGGAAACTCACCTGCTTTTATTTGTGTGAGGCTGGAGACAACATACGCAGGTTGAGGAGATTTTGCTTCCAGATTTATAGACATTGCTAGTGCAGAGGCAGTGAAAATAAGTAAAAATCTGCTCTCACATACATTGCTGTGCCATCCACTGAAGCCATATATTTAACAAAGAGCTGGAGTTTGCCTTGCATAGCAAATCTGTAGTTACGATCACGCAGCAAGGCTCGGAAGGGATAGCTGTGGTGGAAGGATGCTAAATACACGAGTCCAGTCAGGGCTAAACACCTTTACTTTCAGGGAAGTTCGGGTGGGACTCCCTTCTAATCCTTCTAACTGGGCTACAGAAAGCCACACAGGGACAACAAAACTAGCGTATAATTGCATTACCGCAATCAATAAATGAAAACACAAGGCACGCTGTTAGTTTGACCTGGGATTCATATTCCCACGGAGGGTTGCACTGTTATTTTCTTTGCTGTACACCTTTCCCTCCCAGAAAATTAGCATCTTTAGGACCATAATTTAGGATCAAATATTTATCTGCTTCCTTAACAATAAGATTTGAAGCTATTTAATATCATTTCCCCTGCCCACCAACACAGTGTTTCTCATGCAAATGCTTGTACCTCCGTGATTTTGTTCTCTCGAAATCTCTAGGGGTTAGGTGCTTGGAAACCTAATGGGATTATGGCATAAACACAGCAATGTATTCTGCATAATAACACCCTATCTTAAGGCATTTTGGTGTTTTTATCTTTCAGCAGACCTAAACAGCTCTCTCCTGGAAGGGGGGGTGGGGGGGGTGGGGCCGTATATATTTAAGTAGATAAATACAATTCCTTTGGAAACTCCGAGTCCTTCTCCAAGTGCATGCATACAATTTGCATTAGCATTTAAAGGAACGTGAAGCAAGGAGAGAACTCTGAGCCTGTTTCTTTGGCTGTTATGAATATCCTGACTGCAGAAATGTTAATGTTTTTATGTATTACCTCCATCTGCTCCAATCCTGTTAAATTTAGGTGTGCTATTTCTAAGTATGAATATGTTTGAGTTAGTATATGTTTTGCCTGTTGTTTAGGCACTATTCATTTCCTTCCAGAAAGCACAGCTGTCATTGCTTTCATTAACAAAGGGTACTTTTTACTTACTTTTTGAATTATAATATTGATTTTTTTTCCCCAGCACTGCTGTTTGGCATAGTGTATTGTTAAATGACTCAACAAGTTTAAACCCTTGAAAATGGGGTTTGTAATTCAAGTGCTGGCACACCCTTAACTACATCATCACGAACTGTGATGCTGCACTAAATGGATTGAGCTACACTGACCCCTTCCAGAAATGAAGGCCCAAACGCCTTGAAATATAGTTTCAGCAACACAGTTATGTAGTGATACACTGCTTAGAATCAAAATAAATTCTATGAAATTCAAATGAGCCGTTGAAACGGATAACTACAGCTGAGGTGCTGGAAATGTCTCACAAATCAATCATTCCAGGTGTGAACAGAATTTCCAGGTTGGTTTCCTACATATTTTATTTTTGTGGGTTTCTTTGAAGTTGAAATCTCTTTTTATTTGTAACATCCTTGCCCTTGAGTCTTTCTTCTTTTCTAAATATTCACTCATTCCCCATAATCCCTTTATTCCGTTCTATTTTCCAGCCATACCTCCCTTGATATGCTTTTCAAAAGCGCATTGTACTGAAGCCTGCCTGGATGCATATTACGCTTTTAGTTTTGTCTCCACTTAGCTCCTATGGGCAGTCGAGTAGCTGGAGTCTCTCTGGATCTTGCTTAACCAGCATTTAGGACAGAAATACCCTCATGGAAATAAAGGTTACAGTGGCCTTCGGGCTGCTCTCAGCTGTGCCCACACCTGTCCTGCATTGCCCCAATATCTCATATCTTACATAGAAGCGTTGGTCTGAGCAGGTACAACAAATTACCCGATTGCTGCACTGTCAGACATAAACTCACCCTAAGATAACACCTTTATGTGCTTATTCCTTTGAGAGAATCCATTTCTGCAGAATTCAGGGTTAGTGTAATATTTTAGTATTTCTAGTGTAATTATATTCCCTTTAATAAGCAGTATACCAGAACGCCTTCCTACGGAAGATATACGGACAATATCATACATGCTCACTGAGGCCCTTTCTTAAGTACAAAAAATTGCAATCGACGAAGTCTCAGAGGCATTCTGGCTTCCCTAATACTCATATATTAGAACAAATAAATATGGATTTGGGGATTATATCCGATTGAAATATCACATCAGCCTGTGGTTTCCTTTTGAATGATTAAATATCATACCAAAATAATTTTGCTGCTGCTATTTAGGGGGAAAACATGATGAGAAAGACAGAGAATATATATGTATTGGTAGGCTATGAAGCAGCCTGCGATGGAGGCAGCTCTGCTCTTCACTGCATTCCCTTCCCTGCTGCAGGGCACTCCTAAAACCTTGCTGGGAGGACACGCAGAGGAGAAGTGCCTGCCCCGTGCAGTCGCAGGGAGGAAGAAGGGGTTTTGCAGCCATGATCCTGGGCTGCAGCCCCTCATTGGTTGGGGGCTGGCCCAAAGGCTCCCCTGGGCAGCGCTGGGCATGTGGTCAGCCCTCCTCTCTGGTTTCTCTGATTACTGTTTGAGCAGCCCTGCACACACATATGGGTCAAGACAGGCTGGTGTACCTGGACCCCAAAATACCAGGTGGAACAGTAGTGTGGCTTTTCAAAAAGGCTGGCTAGAAAAGACCCATCCTCGACTGCTCGCCTATCCAACCTGGTGCTGGAAGCAAGAGGGTTAAAAGTACAGCTATTTGCAGTTAAATTTCACTTTTAAAAAGCTAGATTCTTTAGATAGTCATTAAAAGATGAATTCAGTCAGTGTCCTTGAGACAGTTAATGAGATATGCTAATTTAAAATAAATAGGTCTAGTATGAATTCTTGATAAGAAAACATCTGCCTGGATCTGTTGCTCACTTTCCAGGGAGGTAACTGGGTCCGAAGACGGCAAGACATGATAAGGAATATGCAGCCATCTTGAAGGCAATGGTTTAAAAGAATTGATTGTTTAAGTTATTCCTGGAAGACATTTCTTCCATCTGACTTCTTTTGGATGTAGAGACTGAGAGAGGCAGGCCTGGGGCCAGGAAGCCACTAAGTGAATTAGAAGAGGAGCCTGATCAGCCATCAAAGCCATTGGGGAGAAAAGCAGCACCATGGCACTACATTTTCCCCAAACAGCTTTACGATATCTGGCAAGGAGAATGGATTTTTCCTGAAAGTCACCGCTAGAAGGAACTGAAAGTAAGCACAGCCCACAATAACTGCACAGTGTTTAGCCCTATTTTCCACCTGCACAGCACAGAGCGGGCTGCAGCCAGCATGTCCCACCCCAAATGAGCCGGCACTGGGAGGGCATTTGATTTCCCCTGGCCTTGGCAGGTGAAGCAGAATGATTTTAGAGTACAGATGGACAAGAAGATTTGGGACCCCGAGGTTCTGTAGGATTTATTATTGGGTATTTGGGTGGTTTTGGGTAGTTTTTTTTGACTCTGTCGCAGTAATGTGCTATCACATTTTTATATAGACATCCTTGCACCATCCCTTACAAATAGCACCTTGGATAACTCCTTGTAGAAGTCACAGAGCAGGAAAAGATGGCAGGAGACATCATACTGCTCCTTTGTAGCTAGCTAACTTTCCTCTGGAAGGTACAAATGGCCATCTCTGAGGTGATCATGTTTTGTCCAACAGCACAGAAGCAAAGCACCTTGGTACAAGCAGTTCCCCTCCCTGGCCATCAGTTACTAATGCTTATGTAACATTACTGAGGCTTTTGAACTTTACAGTCACATAGTGACAATAGTGTACTCACTGTAAAATTTTCTAGAAGTTGAGAGAGGTTAAATATTCAAAGATTATGGATACTGGCCTTTCAAAAATGTCAGATCCAGCCATTTGAATTTCTTATTTAAGTCTACACACCATACTATATTATGGGGCTTTAATTATACGGAATACTCTGAGGCAGTGTCAAAATCTACTGGGTATTTAATTCTTTGTACTTAATAATATGAAATTAGGACTTAAATTCCCTTCCACTGCACCATTCCTTTCCAGTTGCACCAGTGCAGCCAGGAGTGGCCTGAGCTCAGCGCTGTCTCTGTGCCCAAGGTCCTGTGAGAAAAAGAGATGCCGTTTGAGTGCTGTTTGAATTCACCAGGCTGCCTTAGGCTGCGCTTGTCCTCCGAGGTATGCTGGGATCGGCTGGGAGATCCTGTTGCATTTTGACATTTCCTCACCTCTGGCTGCACTGGCTTTTCGGCCATGGCAAAAAGTAAATGCACTGTACTCACGGGTCTGATCTCATCCTTTAGATAGTCCGTCTCTAAAATACTAATATCCTCAAAAAGGACCTGACAGGGCATTTGGAACACATTACAATACCTGTTCATGTGCTGGTTCCTGACTGCCCACTTTCTTCTGTAATCAGAATAGGCTCACATACCTTCACATACCTCATACTCATGTCAGATAATAATATTCAGTTCTTAATTTTAGTTTCCCTCTAAAATTAAATTTTATTTTCTCTCTAAAAATCTCAATTAGTAAAATCTAATTGATCAAGAAGCTAAACCAGAACATTTGACATAAAATATCTGTTCTACCCCCTTCATTATTGTAACAATTTTATATATATATATATATTTTGTCTTTAAAACATCTTGTTAAGGTGCAATCATTTTTTTGCACAGATTTTTATCATAAAATCATAATAACCCAATTTACTACTATTATTGTCAGGCACATCACCTTTGCTTATTATATTTTTCCCTTATTTTCCTGAGTTGCTTTGTTCAGTACTGTGTACATGTGCAGTCAGCATCGTGCTGAGTCACTTAGCAAGTGAATCAGACATTTTTATAGTCCAGAATTTTATGTTTGTGCTGAGAGCTTGCAGCTCCCAGTAACCTAAGCTTCAATTCCATTTTACTCATGTCTTTAATGTAGAGTTTGACTCCTGAGTTTATTTGTGATAATAAACTGAGAATTTTATAACAAATAGTATCCACTGATGAACACTTGGTTAGTTGTAATTATGAAAGATGATTGCCTCCTTCTCAGTTAGTGCTCACTGCTGCAGATGGCTACTGGACTTCATGAATAAATGATCTATACCCATACAGCAAGTTCTGTTACCCCAAATGTTTTGTTCCAACAGTGTAAATACCAACACTCAGTATATGGAATTGAAGAAATGGTCCAAAACATTCTATCGCATTAATGATTGCCAAAACAGTAATGCCGATCCCAAACTCTTATCTATGCATCATGTAAAGTGAGAAAATCTGAAGATACTGCATTTGCATTTGTCTAGAGGAAGGTTTGGGATCGAGGCCAGATTTCAGCTTAACAGGTATTAACAAAGCTGTCATTAAGCCACTTGCCTTTTATTTAAAAGGTCATATCTCTAGCTGGTATAAATCAGTACAACTTCAATAGCTTCATTATATATACCATTTATAGATGTACAGAGACTCCATTCCTAAGTCATCTAAGTTTGAACTTTACTGCATAAAGGACAACAAAAGTCAATTTACATTACAATTCCTGACTAACTCAGCAGAGAAGGAAGACCTAGAGTGCATTCTCTTTAGCCTGCACAAATTGCTTTCTATGTCTTTAATAAGGTGGGCTAATGGTCAGTCATTAACATGTTTATATAATTAGCAACTAGTCTATTTTATAATCTCAAGATTCACTTTGAGGAATATCCTTGTCATAATTCCCTTTGCTACAGCCTAAATCAAAGGGTCCCCTTGCACTTTCAGCTATGTTGCATGAGTGCTAATGAAGCGCACCACAAAATCCTTGCTTTTCTGATACTTGTACCTTGCTTAATCGCCTTTATGAACATGCCACTCACTCTTGTAAAACAGCTTAATAGACTGCATGCACCATGCTGGGAGCCAGCTGGGAGGCTCTTCATAAAACACGGTGGGGATAAAGGTGAAGAGTAGCTGACTGGCAGCATTCAGAAGAGCTGAGGCTTTCACCACCCTGCTCTTGTGACTTAAGCTTTGGTTATGATGATTAGTAAATATTAATAGTATTACTCATATTGCCTGGAAAGCTCAGCAGAGATTAGAGCCCCATGGCTTATTATGCTATACAGATACAAGAAGAGGCAAAAGTGCTTTCGAAGGGTTTACATCCAGACAGGCTCCCATCAGACAGGGGAGGGGGAACTGTGCGGGACGTGAGCAGGTGCCTGGCCTACGAGGGACTTGGGCAGCACACAGAAAGTCTGTGGCCAAGGGAAGAACTGGACCCTAATATCCTTAATTGTAAGCGTAACATCCTCATTTCTCTTCGGTTCCTTTCTGAGCAGCCAGGGATTTACAAATCAGTTCAGGTTGCTCTGCACTGAGAACGTGCTGCGCTCAGAAGCCAAGTCAGATCTTTCCGCATTATTTCTAAGTGACTGATCTAGAATCGCTAAGGCTTGCAGATACCTGCAACACGCATATTTGGCAAAGCCTGCTAGTGCCTGTAATGTCATAATAAACTGACATATTTATGTACATTTTATGTCTTTTTGTGATGCATCCTGGGGATAAGATTTTTCCGTTTTGCCATAATCAGTCAATCAGAGAACTGGTACCTTTCCACAGCCAGAAATAATGCTCTGACACTGCCTGACTGCAATATATTAAAATTTAAATTACCCTCTGGTCTGATGTACGAATCATATTAACTGATCCTAAATACACAAAAAAGGCAGTACAATAAAATTCAAAGAATGATAAATCACTGAGGTTTTTCCATATTTCACAGGGAAAAGACTGGATAAAGGTCTGAAGTTTACTTACCAAATGTTTATGAATGCTAAGACAATTTTTTAAGAAAATCAGTATAGTATTCTAAGAAGACATTCCTCTGACATTTCATTTGGCAGCTTTAACTACAGCCTGGGTAGAAACCAATGTGAAGTAACTATGAATTGCTATTTAATTTGGGGGCACGCACAGCTTAATTGAGAAAGTGTGTTTAAAGTCAACAAGGAAGAGTCACATCCAGTAACTTAGGTTTCCCATGGCAAGCCCACGATAATCCAAGGACCAAACTGTAGCACCGTTGTTTCAGTAATTAAGTGTACAGTGGCAAGAAAGTCTAATTTTGTTCACATAGTGAGCTCCTGCAATAGGAAGCTGCGTGAGACTTTATACTGAGATACATGTGTGAATTAATTTCTGTAGTGGTCCAAGAGAGATCCTACAGATTTCTTTTGCTTTCTTACTTTTAGATCTGAAAGAATTGAATATTTCAGTCCATAAATATTATTTGTGTCCAGTTGCCTGGGCCCTTTCCATTCCAATCATTTCAATAACTGCGTATGGAACATGAAATCAGTCCCCAGTTGTTTTGTCTAAATGTATCTATTTAATTAGAGAAAATGGGGAACTGTATATTTGTGGAACTTTTACTACAGTTTATCTGCATGTAACTATGCATGGGATCATTCTGGATTTTTCCTACAGAGAATCATACTAAAACTCATTTTACAGCTCACCTGAAGAAGCATCCATTACTTCATTGCAGGGCCTCTCAAGTCTACTTTTTTGCACATGTACCTCTGCCTTTCGCTCTCCCCACCATGGCCAAACAATCCAGAATCGTGGTTCTTGCAAACAGACCATTCTGCGTAAGACAAGACCACCGTTATGGCTGGTTTCCTCTTTCTTTTGCCTGCTGCCAATCTGAAAATTCCAAGTCAAGCTCATCTGAAAGTTCACAGTGTAATGTTCCTGACATATAAAAAAGAAATCAAACCCTAGTTTGGCTGATGTTTTTTGAAATGTATTTAAAAATCAGCAGGGCTGGCTTTAGTTTTCGGCAGATACCCAGCAAGTTCTTGGGAGATTGCTAAGGCTGGGAGATGTCCCACGGTAAAACTTCCTCTACTACACTGAAGGAAAGACCGTTAGAACAGGCAGCTTCTGATTACATGTAAGCATTTACATTTCCTTCTCTGGATCCTATTAAATTGGTTTTGTCAGAAGTTCATAAATAAAATCCAAAGACAGTCTTTGCTTTTGCAACAGGCAGGGTGTCACAACATGTTGGATATTTTCCTTGAAGGCTCTGCAGCTCACTATTTCTCCTTGGTCACATTCATGCTCTTTCACATGCTCAGTGTATTTTCAAAGTATTTGCTGCAAATACATCTTAGGCATTTGCTTGCTATACTGAGTTGCTTTATTATAACCACACTCAGCTATAGCAAATCACTTTATTAAGGAGCAAAATAATTAACAGACTTCCTGGTGTTTCATGGGAGTGTCTTGATGCATATCCAGCTCTCACACATGGTGTGCATCTCAGGGTTAAAGGAAAATTGCAAAAAGCTGGCAGGACATCGGCTGTGTTGGCACCATTACTAGAGGATTTCTTTTCAAATTTTGAGTTAACAAACCACAATACGGCGGCATTAAAAAAAAAAAGAAAAGGGAACGAAGAACACCACGGCTTGAACCCTGCCAGATGGAATATGGAGACAGCTCAGGAGAACTTGCCAAAAAAAATGTGTGTGTGCACAAACCCTTTATAAAATCAAGCAATCTCTTGAAATTCCTCCACTTTAAGAAGCTTCAAATCAAATGTACTTTCACTTGCCAACACCAAAAAGAAGTTACGACCATATATATTCATATACACGTTAGTTTTATCCAGCTACTTTTACACAGTTTCCTGTAAATCTAATACATTTTTCTGCTTCTGCATTACAGAGACATGATGCTAGTTATGACATATATATTCACACTTGTAACTGCCTGATAAGATATTTTATGTTAATACACTAACTTCAAACCTTCCACTTTTACTAATTACCTGTTCACTGTAGTTGGTCAGCTAGCCACATGACATTATTTCCATTTTAATTGCATGACTAAAACTTTTTAGAATAGAAGAATATGGAACAAAAAGTATCTCATTCTCACACAAATACATATTAATTTATGAAAGACTAGGAAACTCATTACGCAAATATTAATGAATAGGGAATCAAACACTCGAGGTCCTTCTATAACAGACACAAAGCTAAGCCTCAGTTGGCAATAATCTGCATAACTCCAGTAGCTCAGAGGAAGCTACAGCAGTTTACACAAGCTAAGAGGGTCTGAACTTTTGCTTCTTGTGTCTCCATTGTATTCACCTTTTGTCATGGCCTTTTTACCTTGCATAAATATGTGTTCATTAACTTTAATTAAGATAATTTCATTATAGCTATTCTACTCACACTTACAATGGTATTAAAAAGATTCAGCTCCTTTGGATTTTTGCTACTGATGCTAATTCACATAAAGAGCAAACTAATATTGCTAGGTCTGATATAAGAATCCTTTTTTTGGAAAGATTTAGAAATTCAGTCATGTCCTGAAGCTCAATGAAGGTAAAAATCTCAACATTTTTCAAAAACTGATATATGGATAAGGATGTACCTAATACCATGGTGAAACAAGACACATAAGAATTGTACGTTAGAACAGGTAACAGAAGCAAATGACCAAAATGGCAATAATGGTGAAAGACTTTTCCAACGGCTTACATCTTGACTGGCACCAGTAACAATTGCCTCTAATCTCACTTGGTCACAGAGGTGTAAATCTAGTTTTTAACAGGTATAAACACTGTAAATGCATGGAATAGAATAGTTCAGTTGGGAGGGACCTACAACAACCATCTAGCCCAACTGCCAATTTACAGGCTGTAAGAGAAACCCTTGGCTGACAAAATATTTCCTTTAAACAGGCTGGGTGGGCAGGAGGCAGTGCTAAGCCATCTTCGGACTCTGCTTTCTGGGGCTGTTAGAAATCAGTTGGGGCTTTATTGAAGAGAGCTGTCTCTGGTCTGATCTAATGTGCATTTGCTCCAGAAAATCATTTTGTAGCTATGTGCTTTTGCTGTAGCTGGTACCCCATCAACTGAAGTAAATAGGAGAGCATTTAGGGCTGGCTGTGTTGGCTCAGGATTACCTGTTAGCAAGAAAATCCTTGGCTGTTGGGTTAGAGCAGTTTTGGAGCTGTAGAAATGAGCTGTAACGAGAGCCATTCACCTTCAGTCTGTAATTAATAACATGTGAACTTCCTAATGACTTCCATTCCTATCTATATTAAGTAGTGCAGTGATCCTGTGTTACAAAAGGGGTCCTGCGCTGTACTGCAATTCTGCTCAGTGCTTACTCTGTTTATATCCCCTCTCACGCTCTCAGATATGGATTAACCAGACCTATGGATGTTTCTGCAGAGCACAGCTTCAGCAAAACCAGCGGTGAATTAATCACTGCAGCAACATAATGTCGCTTGGCACAACTGTATTATAGCATTGCATTCTTGTGTTGTAGTTTAGGCCTGTCAGCAATTTCATTATCACGTCCTATTTTTAGCTGTTTGTAACTTTTACAAAAATAATAAAAGCATTTACAGTGCAAGCGTAATCTCTACAATATATTTTTCTGGCTAGGAAATGTAATGATATACATTCTATGTGTGCATGACAGTACAAATAGTTTCTTCATCTACATAAAAAATCTGCTGACTTGTGTTTCCTTATATTTTACTGTTATTCTCAAATGCATTATAATAAAGTTGCAATTTATTGCAAAACTTTCATATTGACCCAGTAGTGTTAATGTAGAATAATGTTATACATGGACTCCATAAAGCAGAAAACCCAGAGTGCATTATTGTCAGTGATAAGGTGATATTAAGCTGATGACTACTGATTAAGACTTACCCCCTGACTTCACAGGTGAGGCATATAACGTGGCAACCTTCAGCATCATTCAGAAAAGTTTTGTCTTGCCAATATGTATCTGATTCCTCTCCACAAATATGCAATGTAAATCCAGAGTAATCTTTGGAAAAGCTTTGAAGATTTCAGTATCAAAACTGATTAATCATAGAATTCTTTAGGTTGGAAAAGACCTTTGACAACATCAAGTCCAACAGTTAACCTGATACTACGAAGGCCACCACCAAACTGTGTCCCTAAGCACCACATGTACATGGCTTTTAAACACCTCCAGGGATGGTGACTCCACCACCTCCCTGGGCAGCCTGTCCCAGGTCTTCCACCACCCTTTCCATGAAGACTTTTTTCCTAATATCCAATCTAAACCTCCCCTGGTGCCACTTGAGGCCGTTTCCTCTTGTCCTGTCACTTGTTACCTGGGAGAAGGGACTGACCCCCCCTGCCTACACCCCCTTGTCAGGGAGCTGTGGGGAGCCATCAGGTGCCCCCCGAGCCTCCTTTTCTCCAGGCTGAGCCCCCACCTCCCCCCCGTGAGCCTTGTGCCCCTGCCCCAGCCCCTGCCCGGCTCTGGACACGCTCCAGCCCCTCAGGGTCTGCCTGGGGCTGAGGGGCCCAAACCTGCCCCCAGGGCTCGAGGGGCGGCCGCAGCAGGGCCCAGCACAGGGGGACGGGCACTGCCCTGGCCCTGCTGGCCACACTGTTCCTGACACCAGCCAGGCTGCTGCTGGCCCCCGTGGCCACCCGGGCACAGGGCTGGCTCCTGCCCAGCCGGCCCAGCCAGCCCCCCCCCAGGGGCTGAAGTCCGGCTGACAGGCCTGGAGTCCCTGGATCCTCCTTTCTGCACTTCTTGTAGACGGGGCAGCACAGTGACCAACCTGCAATGTGCTGGGACCTCCCCGCTGAGCCAGGGCTGCTGGTAAGTGATGGAGAGCGGCTCAGTGAGTGCCTCCACCAGCTCCCTTGGGTGGATCCTATCCAGCCCCTGGTCTTACTTTTAAGGAGTGATGCAAAGAAGGCTCTACATTCCTCAGCCTTTGTGGCAATGTTTCCCACCACATCCAATAAAGGATGCAGATTATCTTTGGCCCTTCTTTTGTTTCTGGTTTATTTGTAAAAACATTTTTTGTTATAGTTCATGGCAGTGGCTAGCCCGAGTTCTAGCTGGGCTTTTGCCTCTCTGATCTTCACCCTGCATAACCTTATGACATCCTTATAACCCTCCAGAGCTGCCTGCCCCTTCTTCCAAAGGTGGCAAACTCTCCTTTTTCCCCCTGAGATCCAGCCAAAACTCTCTCTAAAATTGCGAGCCATGCCTTCTATTTGCTTTCTATACAAAATAATTTTTACCATCTATTATAAGTTATATGACAAATTTGATCAGCTTCTGTTATGAATTGCATCAATGGAAATCCAAAATAACTTAATGGATCTTGGTGGACTGCCGTCGCTTCACCGTGGTGTAATGGAGAGCACAGTTTGGCCCCTCCGGCTTGAAGAAGTAAAAGTATTTTTCATGTGATGGTTGAGTCTGTGAAGCTAAAGCCAATTCACAACTTGTGCACCCAGACAGGGTTCATCTATATATTGTTCTCTAAACAAAGTCTTGCTCTTAAAGGTAGCAAATACAGGTAATTGAATCTCTAATAGTGATATGTAGCTCGATTATAAAGCCCTTCCCTGAGAACTGAGAGCAGAAATACATGGAATACTCTCTTTTTATTTATTTCCTAACATACTGGTTTATTTATTTATTTTGAGCTTTCTACACCTGCTTAAACTGACTCCATAATGGCCTGTTCTAATGCAACACTGATGGGAATATTTATTAATGGTTACTTAATTACGAAATGTCCCAAAGATCATTATACATTTAAGAAACTTGGATAATTAGATTAAATGTTAAATACAGAGTTTATGCTTGATAATATCCAAATATGCAAAATCTGCTCAAACCCAGAAGTTCTTTGTACAGCAAGTTCAGCACATTTCAGGCAAATTTTTGTTCTCGAAGCAACTTTCAAGCCTAGGTCACGTCCTCAAATGAGTTTCATTAACTGGCACAACTTTAGCTGCAGTTTGCTCTCAGGTCTCCATATAAAAGCTACTGCAAAGAGGACACTTTTCAACAATAAACCGAGCAGCAGGTTAGCAGCAGAAAACATGCAGCAGCATCAGTTAGTGCTAATGCATCTATTCTGATTATAGTTACTGACCAGAAGCTCCAAGATTTTATTTTTTCCATTTTAGCAAAGCTTTTTCTGTTTAAATCTCTTTCTGTTATTACTGTACAAACAAGGGTAAGTTTGTCTTACCTGTTTATTCCTCAGATTTTTGTAACCAGATTTATCAGGGGAAGTTTTGCACACCTTCAGGGTTTGGCTTGCTTAGAGCTGCTGCTCTCCATTACAGCGTATAACTGGGTGGACTTTTGAAGGTGACGAGAGACAAGACCTGCTCAGTGTTAGAAAATCTGCTGCATGAAGCAAAATTATCATTTAAATTTCTCCATTGCCTTCACACTCCCCTTAAACACGTGATGGTTTGTGCTCATTTCCCATAGACCCAGTGAGGTTGTGTGAAGAGTCTGGGGAACGCTCACAAAACAAACAAGCTTTACGTGCTGCAATGAGCTCCTCCTGTGCCTCCTTAGAAAGCTCCTTTTTTAGCTTCTCTCTGATATTTTTTACCCCCATGGTAGCTTGAAGCACCCAAAGCTGGAAGTACACGGCTAACCATACCAATTAAATGGTTGCACTGTTCAAACACAAATTGAGCAGGCAAGAGTCAACTGACTGCCAGTGTGACCAGACCTGAGTTTTGTCCCAGCCTGGGACCTGGAGGGTCCAAAGGAACAGCAGCTGTAGCTGGTTTTGTCAGGGTTCGGCAGTCTCAGTCCTGCTGGCATTCATGGTCTGATTTTTCTCCTGTGGCAAAAAAAACCCCACTAAAATAGTTATATAAGGTTGAAAGCACGTTTAGGGAAACTGCTAAATCTGTTTGCCTAGATAGGAAAAATGTTACTTTGAGGACAGTTGCATATGGAGACAACTTTCATATTACTGTGGTTGAAGGAGCCTGTGTGAATGCCACAGCACAGTTACAGGAAAAGATTACAGCCTGATGCTGGCAAGCGGGGCTATCCTGTCATTTTGTGGAGGATGAAGATCTATATGAGTATATTTCATCTAGGGAAAGGATGAGCAAGGCACCCACTGTGTTGGCAGTCCTGTGCATTTTCAGGATTGTTTTTTTACCTACATAACTAATGCAGACTCTAATTCAGTGTTCTCAGGTTTTCATCAAAGCCGCAAACAAGTGCCTTACACTACAGAGCAGCATGGAGCAGTCAGGCAAATGCCCTCATAAAAAAAGTGCAACTTCTTTGTTTGTTCTGGAGAAACTTCATTTCCCATACCTTGTAAATGATTCTTGTACTTTATTCATGCCCAAAGATGGAAGCAGTTTTGATATAGCACAACTAAAATCCATCCTCACTCTGAAAAAGGCTTTTCTACATATAAATTTAAATATATATATAACCTACATCATATATATTAAGCTCTATCAAATATTTTATATGCTTATATCCACATCGCCCTGCTTACTGGCATGAATGAATTCCTTTTCAAAACCATTTTTTATTTTTCGTCAGCACAGTAACCCCATGGCAATCAGTTTTGTAATTTAATTACCCATTCAGAACAGCCCCTCCTTGTAAAAAACTGTTGCCTAACATTTTCATTGGGAAATTTATTTCTCCAAGTAGAGGTCTCCTAAAATCTCTACTTTGTAGAAAACAAATAATTCATGACAAACAATTCACTTTCTCATCCTGCTGGTAATTTTGTAGGCTTCTGTTAGACCATTACTGCAGTCATCAGTAGAAACCTTTAGGCCAGTTAGTGTTTTCTACAAACAAATGCCATTTCGTTTTTATGGTTATTCTCATGACCTTCTTGCTATCTTTTTGAGGTGTCCTGCAGCCTTATGGAAATAGGGTAAGCAGAATTATATATAGTATACATATTTACCAGTGTAATGATACATGTGTGTAATGATACATGATGGCTTATGCTCCTTCTCTCAGAAATAGCAATCAAATTATTCCACATTAAGAAAGAATTACTGTGATATCATTTTGTTTTTTACTTTGTTTTGCTCATTTTTATCCATGTTTGGTTCAGTGGCTATAGGTATAGCTGTCAGATTCACCAGCTGAGGAAGAGGACCTGAGGCCCTGATGATAATGTCAGAAAATCATTTACATCACTGCTGTGCAGCGGAAGAAAACCCTTGTGGTTTCCACAGATTTAAGCCCATGTAATCTACTACTAGACCAGTGCGGAAAAAAATCCCCACAAAAAGTCCCTTCAGGGACCATAAGGAAATCTTTGGCTTTGCCAAAAAGTGCCTGCAGGGTTGCAGTCTGTGTTGCTTGTGCCTAGCTTGAGGGAAGACAATATGCATGTTTTCAGTACTGTCAATATGGCATTTTTCATCACCACATAATCTATTCATAAATCCAAAACAGACGATCCATAAATTTTTCCATGGCTTGAACAAAATGTAACTCTAAGCATTGGAGCAGACCTATTAACAAGAAGACATGCTGCACATCTAGCATGACCGTGAAGTCATTGTAACCAGCTACCTGGATTCAGCTACTGAAGTGGCCTGACTGTTCTCGCTGGAGTTTGCTGCTGCTGGGGAAAAAATAATACAGACAGAGATATACAGACTCACACATGCACCTATAGATAGAGATATATTAATAATAACTAAAAAAACCCTTCAGGATTAGCACCTCACAGGTAATGAAGAACTCATAATCAGGGTATCAGTCCTCAGAACACTCCATCGCCCATCTGGCATACAGCCAAAAATAAGTGTGCTGCCTTGACTAAGGTTTTTCAGAATATTAATGGTTTTCATAGTCCACACTATCCTGGATTCATAACCTCTCAAGGAGCGGGCAGACACAGGTATTTCTCATTTCGCCATTCCTTTCACAACATCCAACAGTATTCCCCCCAGGCGCAGAGGTGTTGCATTCAGCAGGGCAAGCCAAGGGCAGTGATGCTACAGTCCTGGCAGCTCAACATAAAATCTGCCTGCTCCTTGGTCTCAGGAGGCAGTGTCAGGAATAGGGGCGCTTAATTATTTCTGATAGATGCTGATGGAGTTGAAGAAGTAATTTTGGGCCACCCAGTGGAACAAGATGGATGTGGCTGGGGCATGAGCTGCGTGGCAGCCATGTCTCTGCATCACCCAGCCCAGCCCTGCCTGCTGGCACAGGTACTGCCATGGGGCAAATGGCTGAACCGATGCTGAAAAGCAGCCTGATAAATGGTTGGCTTCTTGTTCCACTTTATGAAGGAAATGCAGGATAAATACAGTATCCCTTTTGTTTGCAGTAGACCAGTGCCTTCACAGAAGACACCAAGGCAGGAGCAGTGGTCTCCCAGGAGGAGCCACCACAAGGATGGGGGTAGCCTGCATCCCTGGAGAGCCCAGAGAAGGGTCCTGTGTGGTGGCTGGAGATGCTTGTACCTACCTGCCAGAGCACAAGTCCCAGTTTCCTTAGCAGTAATAAATCAAGGTAAAAATACATATGTACAAATTAATACATTCATATATACTTAAGTCATACAGAAAAACAATATAGTATGCCAATTCAGATTTACAAAGTCAAGGCAGCACCATACTTCCCTTTCTTAGGGAAGATTTCAAAAATGATACATTTTATTTCCAATTTTAACTACAGAGCTGTACAGATTTCAGATCACTGTCTTCTAAAACCTCAAGAAAATACCTGTTTGTCATGCCTGAGTCTAGTGTGATTTGAATGAAAGGAGATACTACCCTGCCAACTAATATATTTATTGTAGTAGAGAAAAAACATTAAAGATAGATATTTTAAGGAGATAGGACATGATAGACATTAATTATAAAGAGAGAATTATAGAGAAGAGATATTAAATGTGGTATATAATGGGAGGGGATAATGTTGTATATACAAGTCAGGGATCGTTTATTAACCCCACAGCAAATGTAGCAATATTCTACCGAGGAGAAGTAATAGCAACAAATGGGCCCAAGTTCTTTACTCGAGTTTCATAGTTCATTAATAATAGCACAAGTCTTGAAAAGGTTTCTTTTTCCCAGTGCGAGAGGAAATTAGTTCCCTTGCTGCGCTCTATCACAGTGCCTCTCCGAAGCATCATTTTACATTTATTTCTCCTTCCCTCTCGCACCTCTGGGGTAACCAAGCAAGGTGGTTTTGGCAGATTTTCACACTGCCTCATAAGAGGCAGATAATCATGATTAAATTCCTTGCTCTCTCAGCTCTATTTTTTTTTTAACATAGTTTTTCTAATAATAATTGGATCATCTGAGAATTGGATCTTCTTTCCCACCTCTCAGTTCTGGTAACCAGCATCCCTCTTTTTTTTTCCCCATGAGTTAATCCCCTGGAGATGGGAAATGTTTTCTGTTGTGGTTTTTGTTTCCATGTAAGATCTGAACAATGACTTGTGAGTTAGCTGTGACAGGTGTTAAAATACCTTGGAGCAGGCTGAACATTCATATTGATTAACTAATACATGGGCAGAGGTTTTTAGAACTGATTGCTTTTCACTAAGTGTTTTAGAAGGAAGTAGAGAAAATGTGCTACATTATCACTTTCTTTCTAATCCATTTTCATGTACTATACTCCATGTTCATCTAGTTTAACTACTGAGCTGTCAAAGACCAGAAAACAGTGAAGAATGTAGTTATGTGCTTATCCAAAAGACTGAATCTCGCTGTTTATTGCAGCTGTTTATTCATAATATAATTAGGCAGAAATAACAGCTTATGCAAAACTTAATAAATTCCTGGGACAGTCCTAATTGATTGATGAATATTTTTCTACCAGCCTATCTGGTAGAAATGCCTTTTCAAAATAGAGAACTTTCAAATGTACAATTATTGAGTGTCCCTTTGCCTCATCACTACAGTTAGATAGTATTAATAAATACAAGCCAAAAAGATTTATCTGGTAATCCAAACACCTGATTTTTGCATTTTATACCTCAGCTGTGATGCAGTTTTCAGTGAAATTATTCAGTGTACAAAGTATGCAGGATGAGATCCCTTTAGGAGACAAAGCTGAAATCAATTTATCACAAATGTTTCAACATTGTGTTGAACTCACAGCTGACGATGAGGCAGTGGGGCCTGATCCTCCTGCTGAAGGATGCATCATGGTTGAAAAAGATGAAACTTAACAGTGCTGAAGTAAATGCTTGTTTTGAGCATTAAAAAGTGAATATTAACTGTTTCAATGTAGAGATAGTCCATAGCTAGCTTCTGAATTTCGATTCAGATGTACAGATGAAAATCTAAGATATTTAGATCTATTTTGCCCATAACAGTAATAAATTTCTCTAAAGACTAAAATTCTAGAATGTCAGGGCTGTTCACATGCATGTGTAAGAGCACCAAAGCCACTTCCTTCAGGCAATGCACACTCACTTCTGAGGAAATCCATATCCTCTCCTCTTACATGCCAGTGCGTGCCTCTAAGGTGTGAACTGCTAATACAAAATGTACATGTATTGCATGGTATAAAAAATACAGAGAGTAATCACCAGACAAAATATCTGTGAGTTTTGGGTTTTTTTCCACTTTTGGAATTCTGCATGCCTGTGCCAAAGGCCCCCAGCAGCCAGCACAGGGTCTTCTCCCAGATACGCCGAGGCCAAGGGAAAGATTTATTTTACCTGCACTGCACCTGCAATGTGGCCCTCACTATATGGTAAAAAACATTTCCTTTTCTCAGGGGTAATTGACCATGAAGCCTGTTCTGATAAGCAGAGATGAAGGTGTTTCCTTCCATGCAAAGGCAGAACAGAACCAGTGAATTTTAACTTACTCCAGTACTGTGCATCACTAACTTGCATTCCAACTAGCTCTCAGTACATTTTGTGGAACAAATCTTTTCTTAGCTTCATGACTAAAAAATCCAAAATCTTTCATTAATTTTCCTTTAATGCTACTAATGAGTTCCTATTATACTTCAAGTACCTCTTCTAACTTAGATTAGTTTACACTGTCAAGTCATGTGTGGAATGAACTGAACCATTCTTAAATTTCAAAAGCACTAATTAATTTTTAACTCAGGAACAATAAAAAGTAAGAACAGGTTTCTCTGAGACCTGTGGTGTAGTTTCAGGCCCCCTTAAACTTTGTTTTGATTATTTGGATTTTCCTCTTTTCAGAGTTGATTGAAACACTATACTGCTACGTGCTTACACAAGCCGTGCAGACTATTGCCTTCATTAATGAATGTATGGATATATGAGAGTTAACATAAAGTCATTGCAATAAAGCACTACCTTTTTATTATTATTATTTTATGCATTAAATCATTAAATAATTAAGTTATGAGCTATCTACTCTTTATGACTGCTACAAATCAGGAACTTGTAAGACATAAGGGAAACATCAGTAAGGACTCCTGGCTGGACTTTCACCTGTATGTGAAAGTGAACAGGAAAATGCTGGTCCTATATATGCTATTTTAAGCCTCGAAAAATATCAATTAATTCAGACTTATACCTCTAGATTTTCATTGCCATAGCAGACTCATTTCCCCTTTTTACCAGTAAATGGGATAACATTGGACCTAGCATGAACTTACTAACTGAGGTTCAGAGTTTGATTAAACAGAAACTTGTAACAAAGTCTTTAAAAAAAGTCAGCACAAAACTTCAGTGGGTGTTCTGACTACACTAACATTTATTTTATTCACTTGTATTTTTATAAACAGACTTTGCTTTGGGATACAAAGAGTTTTTCTATTTGTAATGCATAATAAAGTCATGTCAAGGAAAAAGGATGAGAGAATGCCAGAAGTTGTTCTTTGGTTTTATTTCCTTATATATTCAGTACATCTAGTTTTCCAGATAAGCATTAAATGGATGCACTGCTTTTCAGAAATCCTTCACTTATTTTTACATTAGTTGAAGTTATGATGCTCTTAGCACAATTTGTGGTAATTTTGTTAATACTAAGCTTTACTGCATTACCCTGTAGGTCTTTTGTCAAGTCTGAGGAGCCATTTGCACAATTTCATCTAGAATTTTCAAAAATAGCATATAAATATATTTTCTACTTTAAAAGAAATAATACAAGTAAAAAAAATAAAAAAAGAAAAAGCTAAAAAAAAAAAAAAAGAAGCCTAAGCCTACTCAGGGTGTAGCAAGATCCTTGTGTAATTTTTATTTGCAAATAAAGAATCGTACAATGTGTCCTGGGCCCTGCACGGGGTGCCCAGGGCAGCAAGAATTCTGCAATCCAGAGCATTGCCAGCAGCAGGAAGGATGGGGATGATTAACCCAAAATTTAGGACAGGCAAATTTTCTAGAACCTTTTCATTGCCTGACTCACCTTTCAAGAAGTGTTTTGACTGTCTACTTCTGTCAACATGATCAGGAGCACACAGTTTGGACTAGCACACAAATTGTGCTCCAAGGATCCCTTCGACAAGCTGGGCCATTTGCTCACAGCACCCTTCAAGGTTCCCTCACCCATGGCTTGAAAATGTAAGCCCGAACCCATGAGAACATTTTCACTGAAGTCCTGTTATAAGAATAAGAGTGGCTAAAGTAGACCAATAATTCATAACTTACTGAGCTGATGACTATCCAACAATTTGCTATAGAAATATCTTTATCTTAATAATGAACAATTAGATTGATGAAGTTAATTTCCAACTTTTAAAAAAGTGTTCTCTCTTCAAAATGATCATCTGGGATGGTCTACATTTGCCCATTGTAATATTAGCAAAATGATGGTATTCATTTTAATTTAATGAATAGAAATGCGCAAACACCTGCCTTTGTGCTAATGATCTTGGCATTTGAAATGATCACAGTGCATGGCTGCAGGTTATTAGACATGTCCAGCAAAACAGCGTCTGCATCTTACATTTGCGGGTTTGTAATTCACTGAAGGTATCTTGTTTTCCCAACTGGGTCCACTTATGACAGTCATGATAAATAACCTTCCATTGTTGGTACATTTACTTCTTTGGAAAAGGAGTTGGGAAATAGGTTGGGGGTACTTACATGAATAGGAAAGAGTGTGTTGTGCACCCGGGTGGGCAGGGAATATACAAGAGATAAAGAAACAGTTTTATAAATTTACTAAAAATCTTCCATTTAAAGGTGACATTACATGTAGTATAAGATTCTGGAAATCCCTACAGCATTCTCTGTATTTTATAAGAGCAGTTTTTCTTAATAGGAAAGTCTGAAAATGTTTATCTGTTTTATTTTCTTGTGCATCTCTGTCTGTCCTCAGACAGATTTGTCTTCAGTCAGATCATCATAAACCTTTGCCTTGTAGGTGACAACTCCTTGCTTTACAGCACTGCAAGTCAAGATTGCCTGATCTTAAGGAGAAGAAAAACCTTGATTTTTTCCTTTTCTTTTCTATCAGCAATTTCTTTATGTCAGGCCCACAATACCACCTTTTATTTTATTTTATTTTTTTACTATTTTCAATTCCATTCTTTCATACTTTATCCTAGGATAATCACCCTGTTTATCTCAGACTACACTGATACCTCAGACAAATCACTTGCACTGAAAAGAAACTGTCCTAGGCCCTTGGCTACTGTTCACCAACAGGTGCTATTATCTCATTACTGAGCACACCAGAAAGCCAGTTTTCACTACACTGCCCTGATAATTCACCAGTAAAAAAAAAAAAAAAAAAAGCAGGTTATTTCGCATAGCCAGAGCTTTCTGTTTCCTGCACTGTTTTGTTGATGCTCGTTCTGTATTTCTATACATTCCCCCTGAGCATTGAACTGGAAAATAAAATTGAAGCTATTAGTCCTTTCTATAAAAATAAAAATCTCACATGCTGAGCACTCATCTGGCCTTCATAACTCCTCTTTGGTTTTTCCACATTGTGTGATTGGGTGCAAGAAAATAGCTCAATTATCTTTTGGACATGGGCACTAATGAGGCCCAGGGCACTCTGAGCTAATTGGAAGGAGAAGCCCAGTGTTTTAATGATTGCGGTCTTAATATAGCTAATAACCAGGATGGCAGCAGAATTTGTCAGTGCCACTTTTTCTATGCTTCCCATTTTGCCCATTCTGGCATGTAAATTCTTCCTTATTGTTACTTGGGGCTGACTGCCCCACAATTAACGTGATTTCTCTAGGTTAGATGTTTATGAAAATGTCACGTCACTGTATGCAAGACGCAGTACACTGAAATGACCCTTCTTCCGAGCAAAATTGTTCAGTCTGTGCAATTCGTAAGCAGAAAGACTAGTAGGCAACTGAATCAGTTGTGATACTCCAAATTGTCCTGGTCACACAGAGCTCCTAGAATAATTGTTGCTATGTCCTGTTTGATTTTCCTTGTAACTCTTGGAGCAATGCAATTAGTGGCGATATGAACATTAATTGACCTAAGCATTGAATCAGAAAGGCATTCCCTGGAGAAGGACTGTGAAAGTGACAGCCCTGGAGGAAAAACTGACATTTCTAGTTTGTGTTTCCACAAGCAGGTAAGCAAATGAATGAAAATTGGACTGTGTCACCAAGTGTAGATGTCCCATTAACAAGCCCTGGGGAAATATTTTCTAGGACCATCAGCAAGTGTGTTTTATGTGGCAAGCAAGCTGCTGTTCTGGTGAATTGATGGTTTTCATGCATAGTCAGGAAGATCCCTTGTTTATGCACTGCCGGGCTGTGTCCTGTTCCCAGCTGTGCTTTAATACCTTCAGAAACACAGCTGGCAACTATTCTGCTCCAGAGAAAAGTGCCTGTTCCTTCACTGAGGTACAGTGGCCGCTGTTTATGAGAAAAAAAGGGTGCTAATAACCTATGCAGTTCCTAAAGGCTAGGAATTCTGATATAAAATTCTATAGCTTAACCCAGAAAGAAGGAGAAACCTTAAAAAAACAAAGAAAACAAATCTGTCATTCTCTTCGAACTGTTCATAGCCTATGTAACCTATAAAGTAAAAGCTATTGAAAAATAACTATATATAAATGTAAACAGTTGAGCAAAACTAAGTTAAAGGTGTGGCAGTGCCACACCATCCCATGCCTGGGGAAGGAGATGGAGCCAGGGAGATTCCTCATGCTCAGGAATGGACACAATCCACTAACACCGAGCACGGGGGCAAAGACCGTAAATGCACTCACTCACTCCATCTTCCCATCCTGTAGCAGAGGACAGGTTCAAGCTCTGAAACTCAAGACTTCTGTCACCGTGGCAAACAAGACAAAGCCAGGAGGAAAAGCTGGTAGAGGCAGGCAGGAGCTGGGAACGGTGAGGAGCTGATTTTCCACACTTACACCAACAAAGGAGTTCCTGCTCCAGAACAGGGGTAGGCACATCAACACCTGCTATGGTTTAAGTACAGTGACCATGGTATAATCAGGTTGGAAAATTCTGGTAGGTGGATAAACACAGAAGAAAGAGATCTGAGGCCTGCTTGGCTGCCAAATTACGTTTGCAATAATTTCTCAGCCTGAAGTAGTGCTCTGGGCAAAAAATAGGAAAGAGCGCTCCCCACCCTGCAATTCCTACGTATGTCAGCCCCCACTTATTCCTGTTCATTTAGACTTAAACCAGAGTATTTAAAATGAAGCATCCATTGCATATCTGTGTAGAGGCATGCAGGGAAAAGAAGCCATGCCCTTTTCCAATGGTGTTTCACAGCTCAGTCCATCACATTGATAGACATTTACTTGTTCAGCTTCAGCCAGCTGGACAGGGAAAGAAAAGCCCCTACTTTCACATAAATCCTATCAAAATATCATAGGATTACATCATCATGACTTCAGTGCAGTATTCTAATTTCAGCATAGTATTTTTTCTGATCCACCCATAAGGAAGAAGAGATCAAGTTCAAGAGCACTCTTCGTACCTCTTACAGTTACTTAAAAAAGGCTTTGTCTTAGGCCAAAGTATACAATCATTTAGCTGTTTTCTTGGTAAACAAATGCAATTATTAAATAAAATTATTGCAATGGCATGAATTTAATCCTGCAGTTTACAGAATCAGAAGTGCAGTAGTGCAGAGAAAGCAAAATCCAGTCGTTAAAGGTAGTTTCTCTGGTTTTCCTTTAGCTCTTATCATCTCTAGGCTTCAATTCTCTCCAAATTTTTCTGCATGTCACTCTCTTTTATTAGCACTCCAGGGCATTGTCAATACCTGATTTATAAAGACAATGAAATTATAACAGCAAATAATGGTAAAACACCAGGCTGTTGGTCTGAAGATGGCCATCCATGGACAGCAAACACTGCTGGTACGCTTTTCTCCCTTTACCCCTTTTTCTCCATCAGGCAGCACCTGGCTGAATTAGTCACATCTCCACCATCTGATGTACTCAGCTGCATATGAGTTCTCACACTACTCAGGAAAGGGTAAAGCGCAAGGTATCAAAACCACTTGCCTTTAGTAAAATAACATAGTAATAAATAAACTTAACTCCACTATTAAATTCTATTTGAACTGCAAGGCTGTGCACCAAATTCCAGTATTGACTTCTTTTATAGTCACAAAGTTATCATCATCAACTCTAAAAAAAAGAGATTTTAAGGACCACCTTAAACATATATAGACACAATTGTGAGGGTTTGGGGTGTGTTTTTTCTGAAGTATGCATTAATGCAGCATACGGCTTAACAAACTTCTTGCAGCTAAGACTGGATTTTCAGATCTCTGCTAAGGTGTTCCTACCTTGCTATTTCTTTATTTTGAGTAGTATAGCTGAGATAGCTTAAAATCAGGAGAGGAAGGTAGCAGCCTGCTGGACAAGCTCTCTTCAAAGAAAAAGAGCTTTCTTCAAGATCATCAGGCTTGCAAGTCAAAATCTATTTTCCTAAAGTCATGAAACATTAATAAATTCAGAACGTTACCAGTATGTACTTTCCCCTTAGCTGATTTTGTCTCTTTTCTCTGGCAGTTCTTAAGATGTGGGTGTGGGAAAGTCATGGTGACCGAGATAAAGGTCAATTCCCTGCTAATCCCAATGTAATCCATGTTAGAGCTGCCCTGGGAGCGGTGCTGTGCGCTGTGGCTGCTCATCGCCCTCTAGAAGCTGCACACTAGTCAGTAATGGCCAATTCTCATTATAACCCAACCTGCCCTTGGCAGCAAGGAAGAAAATGGGCACGTGCAGGGCTAAAAGCTCTGGTTTGGGAATCCTAGCCTCACACAATCAGGTGACACGGCAACTGGAGACCTGGGGGTTTGTTATCATCCAGTATGTCTCTTTCAGAAAATGGAAGTAAAACAGAAACTCTTGATTCCTAAGGATAGGTCTTTAACGGATAGCTGGTAAATTGAGAATCTCTGGATCATGCCTCGTGAAGAATTATCTGCCCAGATTCACTTGTAAAGTTACCCAACCAGCCAGACGTCAGTCATGCTCAAGCTCAGAGGAAGCCTTGCAAAATTATTTGCTCACTACACCCATGTGACATTAAAATAATTTGCAGATTCCACGGACAAAATTATTTTAGTGGTCACAACAAATGAGTGCTGCAAACCAACCTCTGAAAAAAGCCTCATACACACGTAGCTGTGGCTTCCTAGCTGGCACCATCAGTCATCTCAACCCTTCACCCTCCACAAAGTACACAGAATTATTATGTTGCAAATTTTCTAGAAAGCTCAGTCCTTTTAGGTCTCATCTGTGGTTTTGTTCAGACCCTTCCACACAATTTCTGTTCCCAAGGCAGCCTGTCCAGGGGCAGTGGCTCCTGTGACAGTCCCTGTTTTTCCTCCCACAAGCTCTCAGCTCAACCCCCATCACCAAGATACTTCCTCAGGTCAGGAGCCCTTTGGCTCTGCTTCCCTTTCCATCCTCCCCTCCCAGACTGCCCATTTCCCTCTCACAGTTAAATTCAGCAGTGCTCTTCCAATCTGCAATCAGGAATGGAGCCAGAAAAGCCTCTTCTCACATTTGTAGCCCCATTACCAGAGTGCGAGAACACATCATCAGTAGGGTAAAACTAACCTGTCTCAGGATGGTCTAATCCCAGCTCATGTTCCCTATTAATGGGAACCCAATGGCAGTTGTCCCCAAGCCACCCACAGCGCAGGGCTGGGCAGACATGGCCTGCCAGGGTGGACAACTGTGCTCTCCTGCCCACCAGGTCTCCGCAGCTCCTACACATCTGCGTTACACGAAGTTCAATCAGATTTACCTGACACTCTTTAGAGTTCGTTCTAATCATTTGAGTACACTTTCACTGTCACACTGATATTGCGGGGAATTTTTCTGGTCTAATATCTGTCCTGTCTTGTAACGAAGCAATTTGGAGGATTGGACATTCCTACCACCACCATCCAGGAGGATTAACAGGGGTCTAGCAGTGGGAGCTTCAAACAAAACCATCTGTGCCTTGCTCTGCACCCATGGCAGGCAGCCGAAGTCTGGGGCAATCTGCTACGGCCCCCAGTGCAGCAGCGGGGGCTCCTGCTTGATCAGGAGGGCTCAGTGAGGCTTCTGCAAGCCACTGCTTGCTGCCCCTCTGCTCTTTGCACCAGAGGGGGCTGGCATTTCTTTCCCACCGCCATGTGCATGGTGCAGAGCACTTTCCCGATGCCGCTGGCAGGGCCCAGAGGAAAGGGTGGCCCAAGCCAGGCAGCAAGTGCGTTTTTTCCCCTCAGCAGTGCAAAGAAGAGGAGGCAATGGGGCATGGGCACTTCTCCTGAGTCAGTCACCCTCTGACTGGGGGGGAGCACTTGGAGCCGGTGTTCTCTCACCAGCTTTGCCACTGTCTTGCCCTTTCCCTGTATGAAGTGCCTCTACTGCCTGTAACTGCCTTTTCCATTGGATATTCACACCATCAACTTTAGGCACCTATTTTAGCTGGCTAATTTAAGAGCCTAGGTCCATCTCATTGGGTACTAACAAGAAGTTGTAATTAAATGACATTTTCTATGCTATATTAAACTCTTTCAGTCAAAAAATATCTCATTGAAAAATCAGGAAATAAGTCCCCAGGGCTATCATTATCCATCTGCTTTCCTAGCAACTTTAGACAACTGCAAAGAATTTTAAAATAAATTCATACAGGATGCATCCTTCTCTCATGCCATTCATGACGTGCACCAGACTTTCCTTCATGTTGCTTTCTTGGAGAACACGAGTATCACAGTTATTAGTTAGCAACCAAGTGTCCCCAGCCAGCAATGAAGGCAGCAAGCTCCTGTGTTCCCAGGTGGCCTTTGGCTATTTACGTGCTAACAGTGAGCTGCTCTTCAATGTCTTACAGACCCATCATGGAGAGAAGTTGGTTACCACTTTGAACAGGCTGGAGAGTTGCCAGCTGATGTATAATTAAAAGCAAATGAGCAGAAATCAGTTTTGGAAAGCCTAGGAGATCAAAGCAAGAAGGTTCAGTTTTTGGGGAGGCCAGCAGGAAGATGACGGTTTTTCTAGCATCTAAATAGATTTTAACATGACCACAACATCCTTTTTTTAATTGAAAGCGGGACAGAACTGGAGTTGGAGCAAGTTGTTCCATTCATACAGGAATGCACGAAGTATCCCAATACTGCTTGGGAAGAAGCTGGGAGGCTGGGGAGGGCACAGGTTTTAGGGAGTTTAAGAACAAGTCAAGTTACCCAAATAGCCAGTGTCTCTGCATTGACTGTGTAAGCAACTCCCCAAGGCAGCCAGCCAGGCTGGCTACCTAAAGCTGGGCAGCATCAACATCCCCTCCCAGGAGCAGCCCAAAGCCCAGCAGTAGCAAAGAAATCACCACCCTGAGAGTGGAGCAGGAGGTTTGCAGGAGCAGACTCAAAGGACCGAAGCAACCAGAACTGGGTCACCAACAGCTGAGCACAAAACTGCTAAGCCTGAAATGCTTCCATTTGTTCAGTGCCAAGCACAGCGGAGTCCAGATGTTTAAATTCAATTCTTTAGACAATAAAGATAACAGCAGCTACAATCCAACTGTTCTTTCAACTTTCAACACTACACACATACATGTTTCAAAAAAACTTCAAAAACAGAAACTGTGCTTCATTTTCTATTATGCTTTACAGTTACACATGCTCACCTCCCAGCAGCAGCCTTTTCTTACAGCTGCATTATAGCTTTCCATGATACTGCTTAGGGCAGTGGGTGATCATTAATCTTTGCTTAATTCTTAGTCCAAACCTAAGTCTATACAGACCATTTATTTCATGAATACGCAAGTATATCGAAATTAAGATTTGAACAGCACTCACCTGACATTATTATCCTGAAAGTTTTACCATTTAGCTCTAAATGCAACTGGGAACATAAGTTATAAATAGACACTTAAATGTTCCTATCAGCTGAGGTTAATAAAAAAACATGAAAGATAAGATGTTACCTTTTGGCTCAGGATGTAAAAGCCTTCCAGTTATTTGAAAGATAAAGCCGTTTTCACATATCTTCCCCACCTCTTTGCTGTACACCTCTCCAGGGGGTGTGCAGTGACATCAGAGCATGCAGAAACTGCTAAACTTTCCTTGCACAACTTTTGGGGCTTAACTGCAGCCTATAAAAGCATTGGAGTTGCTGCCACCTATAGACAAGTGTTAAACACAAACATTCATTTGTTACTGGAAAATGGAAGTGCAAACTGACATGAAGTATATCTTTAATATTGCCATGTAAGTGTATTGTTTACCCCACCATTCTTATCACCAGGCTTTGTGCTAATGAGCCGCATTAAACGTTTATGGCACAAGCCAGAATCTGCTGAAAACACCCAGCACCTCACGTACTGGTCCTTGTGTTGTCAGAGCTAATGAAAAATAAAAACCAAATTTCAATAGCATATTGGTTACTATGCTCAGCATGTTTAATCCGTAAAGAAAATGAATTACTGTGTTTTAGCTCACTCAAATAACCAAGTATGGATTAACCTTTGATTTAGATTTAAACATGCCTGAGTCTTGTTGTCTAAGGACTTAGCAAGGCAACATAACATTTTTTGATTAACTCACAGTAGCTGTGCATAGATTATTTAAAACTACATTACAACCTCTCAAAAAAAATGCAAAGATGTAGTGTTGTACAATAATGCAACAATCCTGTCCTTTCCCCCTTGCATATTATGCCTGTGTCATCCAAACAAGTGCAGAATACAGCCATTTGCAAGATGAAATAAATGCAATTTTCAATATTATTGCAAGGCAGCAGTAGAATAAATTTTGCTGTAATTTCCACTTCTGGTATTTCTGTAATGCAAAAAGTGATGAATGAGTATCTACTTCATATGAATTAGGATTACCTGGAATCATGAAATCTAACTTTTTTAAAAAAGAATTTTTCATCCTTTTATTTTCCTTTTCAATACATATTAGGGAGTCAGAAGGTCAAAATTCTCAATGATTCTTAATGTCCTTGATTCCTGACTTTTCACAGATGCTGAGTATCTAATACTCCATCCAGGTTCTTGGGATCTGCTGTCACTGTAACATCTGTAAAAATAAAATCCGAAATATCTCATGTAGGGCACCCAAAATGCAAAACTTCACAAATCAGAGGCCATATTTTATAAAAGGTCTTCCTGCTTTTGCCCTAGAACAGAGAATTGGCAGATAGTATGAAACATTTGCTGAGACAAGAATATACCTCTCACAGCTAAGAGTTTCCCAGATCTGAAGAACAGATCTTAAAAAATAATAATAATAATTGTGAGAGATGAAAAGATGACTTTAAACATGCTGTAGACAAGATTTCTTTGTCACAAATGTAAAGGTTCAAGAAATCACAGTGTTCCAAGGTCTTTGAAGAACACTGAAAAGGAAAGGAAATCAGGAATTGTTTCATCTTCCAGTCCTTCTGAAATGGAGATGTGCTCAGCTATGAATAGCTTCGTTTTTTCCCCCATTGCTGGAAACATGCCTAGCCTGTGACTTATTCTGGAACAGCAAGGCAAGAACATCCTAACAATGTTCTCCTAAAGAGCTTATTTTATCTGTGCTTTAAACAGTAAAAACATTGTTGGTCAGTCTAAGTGAGAAATTAAAGGAGCTGGAAGATAAATAGAAAAAACCAGTTGCTCAGAGAGTACATGGCAAGGGGTAAAATACTTCTTAAAATAACATAAGGCACAAGGAGTAGCCCTGATCTCAGAAGCTAGAAGTGCTCTATTGTCTCTTCAGGCAAAATACATTTTGCCTGTATGGCTTTTTGCCTGTCATAAACTGGTTCTGTGAGGGTCTGCACCTTCCTGGGGGGCATCTCTGTCCCAGTAAAACACCAGCACTCCAAGGACTGCATCCCACACCAAATCTCACATGCCTGACAAGTGGCCACACCTGGCGACCCTGAAGCCTACCTCCCACAGCAGCACCATGCTCATCCAAAACCCATGACTTTGCCTTTCCATGCAAGTTTCTTTATTTTGGGAAGTAGCAGAGGTATATTACAAATTACACTGAGTATCACTAAATGCATAATGTTGCTCATCAGAGAGCCCCAAATTTTTGTATTGGCTAGAACTTTATTTTTTTATAATCATGTGTCTGGTTTCTTCTGGATTAAAAAATGCATTTGCCTATTGTCAAACAGCTTCTATCATGCAGTTGTGACAGAGTTAATTCCTTTATCAGTATACTAAGCATACATAAAAGTCTGAGTCATTAACAGCACCACATGCTCAGTTTGTGCAAATTCAATTTGTGTTAAATACATGCTCAGACATTTCCCAGCACCTCCACATAAATGCAATACTAGAGGCATCTTTGGAAAATTTTTTGGCATTTTAGGGATGTAGAAACCCACCTCATTCATCTAGTATTTTATTGTCAAGCGTGTTCTCAAGCTCCTCCTTATTTTAGCTGCACAGTTACAATAGCTGGAATTCATCTTCTGGGGACTCCACATTGTTAATAAAATGTATTATTTGTTACCAGAACAGGCCTGGCATGTTCTAGTGTATCTCTAAGACTCTTCTTGTTGCAAACCAATATAAATTGGCTTGAAAAAACTCTTTAATACATGTTACTTTGTGAGACATATCTAGCAAGTTGGGCTAGGCTTTGAACTACTGAAGTTTTGAACATCCATCAGCTCCAAACTGTTGATGATCTGCTTGATACAAACATTGATGTGTTCACCATGGGAACCAAAAGAAGAGTATGTAGCTGAGCTTCCTATTTATGAAAGCAATACAGCAGAAAATTTTCCAGATGTGGGGTTCAATCCTTTATTCATTGTTCAGCCTAGTCTCCTGTTGATTTAAAAAGCAGTTTCCATTCTTTAGAAAACAGAAAATGAGGGTGTAATTGCAGAATACATTATTTAACTACAAAGCAGCTAGCACTAGAAAAACATAGTCAAACCAAATAAAAAAATAATTAAAAGAACGTAATTTTTTTTTATGGAACAATTTTTCTATTACTCATTTCATAATAATAAACAGGTAACTGTACTTATAACAATGGGATTATGTGCACTTTATGAATTCTAGCTAAAAAGAAATAAATGGTTTTAACATGGTGTGTTAGTTAGGACTAATTAGAATTAATTTTCTATTCCAGGGACTGGTATCCTGCCTGTTCTGTCTGGAAACAGAAACAACACCCAGAAAAATCAGTTCGTGCCCAAGAGAAAAGAGGTATATGCCTAGGGAAAAAAATGAAGAAAGCATTATATTGGTGTAACTCCTTCCTAAAGTATATAGTGGAGTAGAGGGAGGGAAAAATATCATGGCAGAGAGGGGATAACAAAGAGAGAGTAGTTTCCCATGGGTAAGAGAGACCTGTTTAGACTAGGCAAATTAGAAGAACAATATTTGCAGATAGAAAGCCTATCAACTTGAAAGAAAAATCCACAAACTAAGGGCTTAATTATATATATATATTTCTTAAATAAAGCAAAGTCACAGCTAAAAATGCATTTTAAAAACCCCCAAAACTCCTCCTCAACTTCTTCCATTATTAAGGCCACACACTGTGTTTAAAAGCACCAAGCATCCCTACATTTTGCTGCACAAATGATACCTTTGCAGGAAAAGCAGGATTAAATGGCTACCATCCAGCAGGTACAGTGGGTCCTTCTGTGACAGGGTTAAAGTATATTGGCAAAAAAAGAGTGGTTAGGAGACCTGCAGGTTGATGCAGAACATTGTGAATAACAGGAACTCGGGGAAAAACGGAGAGTTTATGACCTTAGGAGGAAGGGGCAAGCCACTCAGGAGGACTACAAGGATGTCATGAGTTTTTCAGGGAGAAAATGGGAAAAAGCCCACCTAGAAATTAAGCTGGCTACTGCTGCAAAAGACAACAAAAATGTACCTATAAGTACACTAGCAAGAAAAGTAGGGCTAAGGAGAACTTTTAACCTTTATTGGATGTGGGGGGAAACACAGTGACAAAGGCTGAGGTACTTCATGCCATCTCTGCCTCAGTCTTTAATAGTAAGAGCACCCCGTGTACCCGGCACCCTGTGCTGGAAGCCAGGGGCAGGGAGCAGGCTGAGGCCCCCATAATCCAAGGGGAAATGGTCAGTGACCTGCTACACCACACAGACACTCACAGTCTCTGGGGCTGGGTGGGATCCACGCGAGGGCACTGAAGGAACTGGTGGAGGCTCTCACTGAGCCAGTTTGCATCATTTACCAGCAGCCCTGGCTCAGCGGGGAGGTCCCAGCACACTGCAGGTTGGTCACTGTGCTGCCCCGTCTACAAGAAGTGCAGAAAGGAGGATCCGGGGACTCCAGGCCTGTCAGCCGGACTTCAGCCCCTGGGGGGGGGCTGGCTGGGCAGGAGCCAGCCCTGTGCCCGGGTGGCCACGGGGGCCAGCAGCAGCCTGGCTGGTGTCAGGAACAGTGTGGCCAGCAGGGCCAGGGCAGTGCCCGTCCCCCTGTGCTGGGCCCTGCTGCGGCCGCCCCTCGAGCCCTGGGGGCAGGTTTGGGCCCCTCAGCCCCAGGCAGACCCTGAGGGGCTGGAGCGTGTCCAGAGCCGGGCAGGGGCTGGGGCAGGGGCAGGGGCACAAGGCTCACGGGGCTGGGGGGGGGGGGTGTGCGGCTGGGGGAGCTCAGCCTGGAGAAAAGGAGGCTCGGGGGGCATCTGATGGCTCCCCACAGCTCCCTGACAAGGGGGTGTAGGCAAGGGGGGTCGGTCCCTTCTCCCAGGTAACAAGTGACAGGACAAGAGGAAAAGGCCTCAAGGGGCACCAGGGGAGGTTTAGATTGGGCATTAGGAAAAAGGTCTTCACAGAAAGGGTGGTGAAAGCCCTGGGACAGGCTGCCCAGGGAGGTGGTGGAGTCACCATCCCTGGAGGTGTTTAAAAGCCATGTACATGTGGTGCTTAGGGACACAGTTTGGTGGTGACCCTGGCAGTGTTGGGTTTACAGTTGGACTTAGTGATATTAAAGGTCTTTTCCTTATGATTCTGATTTTGTTCTATGATTTTATTAATCCCATAGCTCTGTCCCCAGAGCTGCTGTCTCAGAGGGAGAAAAATGCAGTAAGAAAACTGAATGGGACTAGGGACCTGTGATTAAATGAAAAAAACAAAACAAGTTTCACTTGTATGATATATCAGTACAGCTAATGAGTAGCCATTTCTAGCAACTTTAGTGCAAACTGCTTAATGTTGGATGTTTTTCTCAAGTGTCCAGTAGCTGAAGGGATGTACCTGCAGGCGAATCCCAGGGTTCATCACAGGAAAGAGCAAAATGCAATTCTGTTCCTTGGGATTGTGCAGAACTGTGGAAAAGGTGGCTCATCTAGCTGTGGGGCTGGTAGAACACAGAAGTGAAAATAAAAACAGAAAAATCTAACATTGTTTAACAATGTCACTTGATTTCTGCAAACTTGGTTCTGCATGATGTTACTAACACCCTGAGTACAATGTGCTATCTTCTTCTTCATGGGCAAGATGAGACTTGTTCAAATTCTACCTAAAATTTCACACACAGATAATGAAACAATCAAATCATGGCCTCTAGAATATCTTTGTAAATGTGCTGTGGTTTTGGGGTGGTTTTTTTTTGCTGAGACATTTTCGTGTTAATTCATGTCAGTGAGAAGCACCTTGAATCAGAGCCACCTACATCTCTGTGCTCCCTGTTTGGCAAGCTAGAGTAAATGTTTCAGTGCTAACAGGCTCCAAATTTTGTGAATTAACTAACTTAGCCCTTACATTTTTTTCTATTTTCTTAGACTGTAATTGCATCTAATTGTACATTTTGAGCAAATACACATAATCGCATCATTATGGCATGTAATTACTTAATTGTGATGTATAATTAAGTAAATAGTACAAGAAATTGTGCAGAACTTTAATAGATTTGTTAAAAAGAAGTTAATTTTTCTGCAGCTGACAGAAGAAGGCATTTTCTCCTCTAATGATCATAATCAATTTAAGATTTTCTACCCTAATTAGCGGGCATTCTGCAGGCATGTCCAGAATATGCATATTCAAGTGAAACATTGGGTGATGACATTTGTGACTTTTTATATGTATTTTCTATATGCAAAGACAAACATCTTTATGTAGAATTTAATGACCAGTTGCTATAGAAAATGTAATATCAGAAGAACCCATGCAATAGTAATAAATTAAGCATGTTCTGATGATAACCTTTAAAAATTCACTATAATAGTTCTTTTTATCAGCATGGCTCAAACCACATTCTTACCTGTTAATGCACATACAAAAGTCACATAGCATTGTTACCTCTATTTTAAGGCTGAAAGAGACTGCAGGTCCCACTGAAGACGAGTAACTTACCCATAGTTCTGCATTCAGTCAGTAGTTTACTTGTCTGTTAGGCAGCGACAAGGCTGAGCCCACAAAAGTCAAGTGAAGGTTTGCCACCCTCTTGGCAAGAGCCGCAAAGGCAGTTCCTAATGTGCTTCTGCCAAAAAGAACAATGTGGCAACTCATCTCTTCGACAGCTTCTGCTTCTGTTATTGTCCCTGCTATTTGATGTAGTAACACAATTCCTATACCAAACACAGTTTTATCATCAGGAATAACTCTCAGTTTAGGAGGTTTTCAATAGAAGGAAATTTCACCTTGACAAGGCAGGTTTATTTGTTGTCATAGCTGAGATTTTGTGTGTCCCGGGAAAAGCTTGTGTATTACCCAATTACATATTATATACATTTTATACACACCCTGTAAGACTAGCACACATCTCCTCCTTTGCTCCTCACACCTGTGGAGAGGTCAGCTATTAAGTATTAGTAATTGCTAAAACACACAAGTCCCTTTCACATCTTATAGAATTTAATTCTCTGGATAGTTAAGCAACACAGGACTGAAAACAAATGACTGGTGAAAATTAAGACAGATTCTTTAGACACCAGAAAGGCTTTTCCCATGCTTTGTGTTTATATTTTTCCTCCCTGGCATACTACACAGCCATGCCCAGTATGCTAGATTAAGGGCTGGCAATCTCAAAACCATCTCAAGATGGTCTGCAAGACATTTCTACAAAAGGCTTACCCAAGTCCCTTAGAAAATTTGCAGTCCATCAAGGCAAGCTCTGAATACAGTAGTGGTTTCTAAACAAGGTTTTCTACATACACCTTTTAGTAGCTCCTTCCCAGCTTGCCCTATTGATATTGACAGTGATTTTAGGAACAGCTGATTCATATTGAAGCTTTGGGAGCTTTATATGCTCTATGTTTCCCAAAGGCAACAAAACCCCAAAATGCCCCGAAACAAATTGAATCCACATATTTAGGGGCTACTCTCTATAAACAGTATGTTTAATTTAGTAAATATTCTGGGAAGTACGATCAACATGGCTTGAACATTGAAGAAGTGATTTAGAAGATTGCTGTAAACAGAGTAGATATACCCACATAGCATTTGACAGAGCAAATATGTGACAGAGCAACATTTGACAAATACAAAGCACTTTTCAAAGCGTAAAAAACAGGTTTTGTTTCTCCCTACACAACAAAAATAAAATGCAACTGAAAAATAGCCTCAATTAAAAAAAAATAATTTGGCAATGGGTATTTAACTTAAAGAGGAAAATCAGTATGTTACATACACACTCTGCAGCTATCTTAAAAAATTACACCCTCATGAGAAAGCATGTAATGTAAGTTGTTGGCAAACTGTCTGAACACCAGAATGAAAAAAGAAAGAATAGAACCTGGGGTGACAGTAAGAATATTACCATCAACCAAAACACAGGATGAAACTCTGTCGTGGTTTAACCCCAGCTGGCAATTAAGTACCATGCAGCTGCTGGCTCACTCCCCCTCACTCCAGTGGGACGGGGAGGGGAATCGGGAAAAGTTAAAAGTCCGTGGGTTGAGGTAAGAACAGTTTAGTAATTGAAGTAAAGTTAATAATAACAATTAATTGGTAATAATACTAGTTAGTAAGTAAAAGGGAGATAACAAATAAAGGGAGAAGAATAAAACTCAAGACAGACAAGTGATGCACCATTGCTCACCACCTGCTGACCAAGGCCCAGCCAGTCCCCCAGCAGCAACTGGCCCCTCCCAGCCAATTCCTCCCAGTTTACGTACAGCCTATGGTATGGGATATCCCTTTGCCTAGTTCGGGTCAGCTGTCCTGCCCGTGTCCCCTCCCGGGTTCTTGTGCCCCTCCTCACTGGCAGAGCAGGGAAACTGAGAACTCCTTGACTTAGGGTGAGCACTGCTTGGCAACAGCTGAACCATCACTGTGTTACCAACATCATCCTCATACTAATTCCAAACCACAGCACTGCACCAGCTACTAGGAAGAAAATTAACCCTATCCCAGCCAAAACCAGGACAAACTCACATTTGCTTTTGCAGGTTCCTGTATCAAAACTTGACACCTCTGTCACACCAGATAAATTAGCATTTCAAACACCTCCACCCACACTAACTAGCACAACTTCTATCCCCAACAACTCTTTAACAAATGTCTTTCTCTTTTCTTTTCTTAATGGTATTACCTCAAACTAGATTGTACTTGGGGGAAGAAAAAAACCAAACACATGTCATCTGAAAAACAGAGGGATAGCCACCTATCAACGTGGTGCTACGAAAATGGCGTTTCCGTCACTTTCTAATAGACTCAGACCATTATAAAAGTTTCTAGAGCAGTCACAGAAATAATTTTGCAAGAACAGTTCATATAAATATCCATCTTTAAAAAAAATAAAATAAAAGAGGAGGGAAAATATAGATATTCTGCAAAGAGACATTCTAGCTGGGCTTTGGGAAAGAAAAGCTTAAAGCATTTATACAAGCAATCAAAAGACAATTTCTAGACATTTGGCTAACTGGTCTTCTATTTAATAGAAACACTTTCAAAGACCAGAATTAATCCAGATTTGTTGGTTTAATAAAGAACAGAATCTAGCTCACTGATTCAATGCACTAAATTTACTGCTATGTTCTGGCCATGTGAAGAGCTGTAAATTGGATTTAGTGAACACAAGCAAGTCAATAAATGCCAGAAAGCAGACAAGATACCAGTAAATCCACACCAAAACATTAAAAATCACTGCAAAGTTTTTTAACCAAAAGGCAGTGACCTTGATTTTCCATATTCAGGTAATGTTTGTCTATATTTACACCTGACCAGGTATAAATAGTATTAAATCAATGAGTTCCGCTTAATGCCAGCTTTTCAGGGAGACAGGTAAGCCTACACCAGCTGAGAAGTCTGTCTCCGTTCATTTCTTTCCTCAGAAGAAAATGACCCTCCTCAGCATATCCTCAGTTCCGAGCAGAGAGGAGGGACAGGGTAAGGAATACCATAGAGCAGGAGAAGGGGGACTGCTGAAGGAGAGCAAATGAGGAGTGAAGAAAAAAGTGGGGATTAGGCAGAGAGAAGTGAATATGAACCAGGCACCTGTCATTACCCCAGCTGGTATTTTGGCATCTTTGGAAGTCCTTCCCCTTCATCCCTTGTACACTGGTGATCTTAACCTCAGGAATCAGCACAATTTGAAAGAACAGTAGATTGCTGACAGTGCTGTTACCACCACCTCGTGCCTTGGTTTTTGCACTTAGAAAACTAGATGGGACGATACCAGGGTCAGAGCAAACAGAGAACCTCAGCTGTGAGCCAGCGTGGCACGTCCTTGTTCCGTGCAGCCCCATGGACACCAGCACCAGCTCTTACACCTGGCACGATGGCACAAAGTCCCCTTCTCCATCCCCTTCTGCAGGCCCTTCTCTTTGCCTTAAATCACCTCTATTTGCACACATTTTTTTGCATAATTTATTTGATTTGATCCTTGCCAAGAGATCTGTTAATAAAATACACTACCATGTGGAGGTTATTGCCTGATCTTATTCTTGTCTTATCTTCCTCCACAAAGACCCAGATACGTTTAAGATCTATCACCACTGTATTGTTAATTTAACAGAACTATATTTTTGATCACCTGTGGTATGGAACTTAACAGGAAAGTATGAAATTTGTTGCAAAAAAATATGAAGTGCTCTAAAATTTCACAGCCAACACTGTGTTAAACTGTCATGTACACAAGTGTGAATCCCTTGCAGATACTTTTAAGGCAAACAACTGTAGATGCTCATTCTGTGATACCTTCTTTGTAAATGCTGCTTTCCCCCCATGACCAGGTACCAGGAGAGCCTCAGCCCACACAGACACTCAATATTTTTTTTGTTCCCCAAGCATACATGTACAAGGTCCACCAAAAATCTCTATCTGCTCGGTTCTTTTTTTTTTTAGGGTACACAATTTCACTGCAACAACCCATAAAGTCACTCTTAGTGGCAGCTTCCTATGCTTTTGCAATCCATACACACCCAAGACACAACAGTGGGGAAACTTCTTAGAATTTCCCAAAACCCCTTTTCATCAATGCACTGAGGAGATTGTGACTCCTGCATAAATTATCACATCCTCAGTTTTGAGGCAAATTTGAAATTGTTTCACAATTTCTCATGGTGTGACTTCCTAAATCTACATGGAGTTTGGCCCTCTGAGCTTTCTTATGCATGCACACAAATCAAATTTACATTTACAAAACTAACCTATTGATTGTGTCCCTCACCTATAGATTTCATAAGATATAATCTCTGTTCTTATCAGTGAGAGCAAAACAGACATTGTTTTTTGTGAGGATTTCTAAATACAATTAATCTGGGTTTAGCTAGTTACATAAACCTCTGGATTTAGTCAGGAGGAGCATTACTAGATCCAGACAAAAATAATCCATATTTTTCTTGCCCTGAGGCCATATAATCCTTCCGTGTGCTCAGGGTCCTGCTCCGAACATTCATTTCTGTCTGTCTCTCTGGCTCTGGCCTCTTGTTTTGGCCTTGGCTTGTCCCACAGTTAAAAGAACTATGTAAGAAAGTATGGTTGGACTTTTTTATCCTCTTTGAATTTTTTTTTTTTTACTGCTCACCAAGTTTTCTTAATCCTTTTCATAATAACCAGCACTGTTTCTGTACGAGCAGGTGTGTGACTGGACACCAAGCATTTATGCTGCCTACAAAAGACCTTTCCAGGATCCAGTAGTTTCATGGCATAAATAGGAATTATTTGCTCTGTATAATAAGCATCTCCAAGTCATCAAAAGAAATTCATAAGGAAAAGCATGTTTATTCCTGAATAAAACACAAATATATTTGGCAAATAATAAATAATAGGTTGAAAAAGGGTTACATATTGATCCTTCTACTTCACACACACATGCAACGGCATGTATTTACTAGCAATGGTACATTTTTCCCTCAAGCCTCATGAAAGATGTTACTGAAGATGGAAAATAAGATGAAAGACACAGGTCCTGAACCCTGATGCTAAAGCAGACCCACAATAAAAACCCAGTTCCCACTGAAAATGCCACTCCTGTTCCCCTCTCAGTAAGAAGAACATGCCTTTGATAACAGTGTTAGAAACGCAGTTGATCACTGTGAAAACTAGGGATCTGGCTTAGGCTACAAATAGCAAGTTTTTAAAGGTGAATAAATCATTTCATGTGGTTCACATATGAAAAAAACAACCAACCAGACATATGTTAATTTTTCACATTCTCCCACATTCTGTGTGACGCGTGGTGAGTGCAGTGTTAGGTGAGAACTGCAGAAGGGACCCATGCAGCCAGGCTCACAATCTACCTCATCACATTTAAATGAAAATTTCATAACATCTGTATTCTTAAGTACTTATTAGATATTCAGGACATGGGATGGAATAAAATGATACTGTGCACTAATTAGCAGATCGTTTACAAATCCCAGACCCCTTTTCTCCCCAGTGAGTGTCTTGGCAAATACAGATACCAGCACAGACTTCTTTTTCTCTGCTTCTACCCTTTATCTAACTTTGCCTTTCACAGGTTCATTGAAGCAGTGTTTTGTAATTGTGTCAAATTAGTAGAAAACCTGAGGTATAGCAATTTGACAATGATATAGCTGTCACGATGGTTCTACTTTTTGCTTGTACCGACTCAAGCATAATTAGAATCAAATATCTACCTCTCAGCGTTTCTCTTGGGCTCATCCAACTCTGAAAGCTCTCAGGCCATTAAGGCCTATCAATTAGTAATTATTTTTTTCAGCCCCCAGCAGCCACCAAAGCATACATTAAAGGTGATATCTGCAGTCAAAAATTTAATGTGCACATTTGAGAATATCTACTTTGATGAAGAGAATATTATCAAGGAAACTCATTTACTTAAAGTTTTATATCAGGGCTATTAAAAATATTTTATTTGCTGAACAAATGTCCAATGAACACTCCCATATCTGTTAAGTAATATTAATTGCACACAGGTTTCGAAAACAGAAGAATCATTAAAAGATAAATGAGGCTGTGCAATAGCCCAGAAGAGCTAATGTTATCACTTCCCAGGCCACTTTTACAACCTTCTTAGCAGGACCATTTTTAACTGACTCATGATGGCCTGAGGAAACTTAGTTTCATTTTTTTTATTATATCTATCCAATTGAGTAGATGTCACAGAGGCAGCTCATTACAAGCACCAGAATTAGAGGGCTGTCACACTCCTCATAGCTAGGTTAAGTCCATTCGGTCAGGACCGTTTGGAAAAACAATCCTTTTCATGTTCACAGTCATTTCCAAGCCTGAGAGGTCACTTACCTCTTGTTTCAAATGCAACTCAAAAATTAGTTACTCGAAGATCAGGCTGCAAAGCAAATGTAATTACAGTATGGACACATATTTAGTGTTAAGGTGGCACTGGAGCAGAAGAATTCCTACAGACAGGAAGCAGGAATAGATATGCACTCCTTTCCAAACTGGTTTATGAATTGTGTTAGCTTGTTTCTTGTTTAAATTCTGTATGGGTAATTTGAGATGTTTCAGTATGTACTGGACTGAAAAAAGTTCAGCTAATCTTGGCATCAATTTAACCTTTATAAACTTTTTTTCTGATAAACACATACACATGATGTCTAATCTAAGGTCACCACAAGTAGCAGAAAGGTTACCATAGGCTTTGATTCAGATTTTGTATGAGAGATGGAATTAGCTATAAGAACGGAGGTAAACAGAAGAAGAATGCTGAGGCTGCCTCACAGCAAAGCTGGAAACTTTCAATTCCACTTTGCATGCAGCTGGAGATCTACCCTATGGTTGCTGTTCAGTGGCTGCATTCTTGTTTCACTGCAGGTCTTGGCACAGCTCATCCCGGTGCGTTTCACAGGATATTAATGGCAGTGAGAACTGGAGGCTTCATGAAAACAGGAACAGAAACCAGAAGCCTTAAAGGCTGGTGCAGTTCCTTTGTGTTATGGCTTTGCAAACTCTCTGAAGAGCTAATTTACTAAATTCAAAACTTCTGGACAATCTACTTTGCCCTTTTTACCTATACTTATTTATTTGTAAACACACAAATACACTGCCCCTCATAGAAAATCTTGCAAACTGATGAAATGCCTGGAGCAGATCAAAATCACATTTAATCTTGGTAGCCAGGAAGCATGAGCCTTACTCTGAAGATACAGATGCAATTGAATTTGTCACTCCTTTGAGTGGCAGAGGCTCTGACTCCTCCTCAAGTGATGTGACCTGTAATGATTTTTGGAATGCAAGCATAAGATTCATTTCCAAGTTTTTATCCTACTGTTATGCCTGTAAAATTATTTCCACTTGAATGTACTTGACATTAGTCATAAATCTCTGGTCAAACAAAGGTGAGGCAGGATGGAAATGCCATATACAACATTCAGTTTCACCCTCGGCTGCCAAGAACCTTCTTGCAGGGTAGCTGACCTGATAATCATTTGAAACATTTGCATAATGTTTTAATTATCTGTATAATCACCCAACAAATCTGACACTAGGTTTCTCAGCAGGAGTTTGCAGATTCCTTCTCTGCTAGTTAATCCCTTACTTACATGAGTCTTAAGGTTTGGTCCAGACACAGACCACCTACCTGGTATGACGCTTTCAAATTAGGCCTAATTTCTTTTTCATGTTTATTTTCCTTTGGATCTAAATAGATGCTCTGGTGTGACTACATATCTTTTTATACCCATACACAAGTTTCCATCCTAATGGAGCTAATTTTTCTCTACATGTGCAAACTCCTCAACCAGACATGATCAACATGAAAGAAGCATTTCAGCAGATGGTATCTCCTCACTTCCTACCACCTCTTCCCTCCTGCTCAGCCACTGCGGTCATTCCTCCACCCTGGATATGCCTGGCCAGCAGTACGTGGCTCATCATTTGCTGCTTTTCTCCACAAGTCACATACTTAAACTCAGTGAGTATATGCATGCTAGGGAGTAGTACCATAAGATGCTAAATGAAAGTGTATGTGGAAACCAGATTTACAATTTGAATTTCACAAGCCAGGATTTTTGGAAATTGTAACCAAAAAATAATAGAAAACTTGAACAAACACTTTTATACTTCATTGTATTGCTTACACTTTAATATTAAACCTTCCTTCCACTCGTGGAAAAAAAATACTTCCAAAACAGAGAAAGAAATATACTTCAGTCAAAGTGCCAAATCATCTATCTAGCCTTATCTGCACAGATATGCATGTAACAAATACCTACCACCCAGGCAACAGTCTACACATCCCTGCTCCCTTTTGCAGCTATCAGTCAGGTCTGACCTTTGGTTCAGACCTAAAATCTCTCAACCCATTTGTTCTATCTTAAGAAAAGCAGCTTCTTCAGGGAAAGAGATGATAATGTATCTGCAAGGGCTGACTTTTTGTGCAGTTGGAGGGGGGAAGTGCCAGCATAACAAATTGCTCCTGTTCAAACCCATCAATTCAAAACAAGCATCTGGAAAACTTGACAAGAATACTCAAATGACCCTTGTGTTCTGACAACTGGAAAAGAGAAAGCGCTCTCCATGAGGGGAAGAAGTGTGCTCAAACTTTTTGCCTAGATAGAGAAACACACAGAGCTGTTTGAAATATTTTGCTTCAAAGCCCATTAAATTAAACTTTCAGTAAGTATGATTCATGCAGGCAACTATGTCTGTACTCACAAATCTGTGGTCAACAGCACCAGGAGTTGGTCGTGGCAATGGGCAGGCTGTAAATTCCCCTCTGTCATGAACCTCCATTGATGTAACAGATCATTCCCTCCTTGTGAGGAACCTTGGTCCCTCTTGAACCCTGGCACGTTGGGGCTGGGTTCCACTGCCTGCAGCATGGAGAGACCTGCCTGCTCCGCTCAGAGAGGCCATTGAGGGTGGCTCTGTGATGCACAGACTGCAATGTTGTTCCTTCTACCCAGTCTTGTGAAGAGAAGCACCCTGAGTGTGCACTCACAGACACAATTTCAATTTGGTTGTATTTCAGGGTTCCTGAATCAGTCAAAATCCACACTGAGGAAAAAACAACCCAGAAACCACCTTGCAACATCAATGAAGTCTCCTTATTTGGAGTTTCTCAACTTTGTGCACGGCAGATGAGACATCTATCTATTGCATCAGAATATCTTAAAACTTTTCAAAATGCAACAAACCACTTCTGGAGTTTCACAGTACCAAATTCTGCTGTTTCTGCACTGCTGCCCCACAGACTTCCCTTTACTGCTGTGGCCCTAGACTGGTCCACAAGCCTGTATATATACTGTGTATCTAGGATGTGTGAAATAGTCCAGTTTACTCACACCTGAACTGCTCTGCAAGAGGAAACCAAAGGGAAATTGACCAACCAGACCCATGCTCCCTCCTCGCTCAGCAACATTGTTCTTCAGATCTGTTTCAGGGAAGATCACTCTGAAGCTGTCTGCTTACTAGAAGATGGTCACACGAATAATATTCTGGTCTAAGTTTATCCTTTTAGACTAAATATAACAATTGCCCCAGGTTTTCTGATTGCAGCAAAAAATGGTAAAAAGGACAGAAGACCCTCTTAAAAGGCACAGCTTAATTTGGAGGTTTAAACTCTCCAACAGGCAGCAGCCGGTGGAGGTGGTCAAAAGTTCTGTATTTACTTAAAAATGCCTTGGACAAATATTTTTTAATGTACAGTCTGATATATTGGAAGAACAAAGGCATAAGCCTCAGTACTTTGCTGTCATTTGTATGGAAGAAATAGCAGAAGTTCTTTAACTTACTTGGTTTTTATTAAGAAAAAAAAATTGTCCTGGTTTTAAATCAGTTTTGATTAAAAGTAGCACTGTTTGGAGGTACTCAGTAATGCATTCAGTGTTCAAAACAACCAAAAACTGACACTTGATATATAGCAGCAAACACTGGATGTTATTTTTTGTGTCACAAGAAAAATTAACTAAGTTACATTAGCAAATGGGTCACAACAGGATTTGCAATAAACACTATATACAATATCAGCTGTTGGTACAGAACACAGCTGACACACACACAGTTTTCTGGTTTATGCCTTAGTTCTACAATTCTAAATTGATTTACAGCCCCATGTGAGACTCATAAAAGAGCCCTAGGCAACTCTATCCTGCTCACAGACTATTTGCAACACTGTGAATTTCTCAATTTGCCCATTTAAAAACATTTTCCCTTTTCCTTCCTTTCAATAACAGATTTCTGGAGGGAGTAGGGTGAGAAGAGAGATTTAATGGTTATATAACTTGAGACACAAACAAGTGTATCACCTTCTCCTACTCCTGATCCTAAAGCAACTCTTTTGTTTGACTGGGGGAATCACTGTTGCTCACTCATCTGCCCTAATAAATAGCAATACCCTCAAGCAGCACCAGCATCCCGACCACATGAGTATGACCGTGCAAGTGCTGCTGTGAAATTAATCACCAACCTTAATGTGACTTCAATTAGAAATAGGTTCTGCTTTTATTAAACCAGAAGATTTATAAAATCAGGGAATTTGTGTTTACACACATAGGAAAGGCCTCAAAAATGAGGCAAGGTTGGTCTATAAAGGAGTTTGCTTATTAACCCCCCTCCCCAACATAACACTTTGATATCAGTGGATAATTATCCCTCTTCCAGTTCAAAAATTAGGTATAGAGAAATGGTACAGGGTGTCCCAAGGTGGCACAGGAAATTAGAGAAAGAAGAAGCATCAGAATTTGCTACTCTGATTCTTAGTTGCAATGCTTTTTCTAATAAGCCACTCTGCTCCCCTTCATTACTGTTTTTATTTTACCTCTTTAATGTGAAAATGGCTATGGAAATAATTTTCTATCAGGCAATGGGCATCTAGAGACAAAATCCCAAATTTCACAATCATTTGGTCTGTTAGACTCCATTGCACTTCTCTGGGGTTACACAGCAAAAGCTGAGAGCTGACTTTAGCCCTGTATCTCCCTGCTTCTCTTGCTGTTATTTGCTAATTTAACATGTCATGATGAAATGGGTATGAATCCCTGCTCCTCATCAGCACTTTGGCTGGACTGATAAGGATAACTAAGATGTATCTACTTCATTCTGTTTCTTCTGGATACTGTGAACACTAGTTTTTCATTTCCATTTTCCAAAAAGAAGTAGCATTGTTTGGTTCATTTTAGCGCCTGATACGAGAGTTGGCAGGACATGATGGGTGATTAATACTGCTGGTAAATCTTCATTTTCCTAAGACCGTTCTTGGCAAGAGTTTAGATTTACTCTGGTAAATGTCTTGTGGTTGCTCTCCCATTCCATGGCTTGGTGGCAAGAGCAACGAAAGCCACCATAGTCTGTTGCTGCCCCCATTCCCAGCCATTGGCTCTGCCACACCACCCTGCAGCAGCGCCACAACAGCCACCTACAATGCCATGCACATCAAGGAGCAAAACCAAAACACCTTTTATTCTCCTTCTTCCTCAAAGAGTATTTTTTGGTTTTTTGTAAAGCTAGGTTCATGATCTGATTCACATTGACACAAAATAAACCAGGTACCTTGTATTTCTCCAGATAGCAAAACCCCACGGCATAGCATCAGCTTCCACCCCTGCTCTACAAACCCAGGATGGGTTTGGATGGGTTATGCACACGTGAGAGTTATACTGGGTACACTGAAACTCAGGAGCTGAGAGTGGCCAACAAAGCCCATCTGCTGAGGAAGATATCATTTAGGAAGCAAGGGGCTGCAGCACCCTGCCTCGGGGCACACCCCATCGCTATCACAGCCACCATGTCCACCAACAGCTGTAGTTACCCTCCCACCAAGTGCAACCATCTGAATTACCTCTCAGATTGCTTTAACAGCCCCTAAACCACTCTGCTGCTCTTTCATTAAAGAACACCTTTTGGTTTTCTACAAAACAACCCTTTGATACAGAATAAAGTAACAAATCAGATGCAACTGACAATTTTTCTTTTGCAGTTAGTCATGTGAGAAAAGTGACGATGGTTAAGATGAAAAGTCTTTTCTTCCATGAGTCATAAATTTTGAATAAAAAATTGCAATACTTCAGGACTGTGGTTTTTGGAAACAAAATTACAGTTAATCATCGAATCATAGAATAATTTATGTTGGAAGCGACCTGTAGAGGTTATCTCATGCAACTCCTCCCTCAAAGCAAGCCAACTTTTACTAGGGCCTTGTCAAACCTTACTCAGAGCTTGTCACACAGCTTTGCAAAACAGCTGGTCTGTTTTGTACATTTTTTTCCTTCCAAATGACTTTTCTAGAGAACACATACAATAGCAAATTGAAAAGTAGACATATTGTCATGGTTTAACCCAGCTGGCAACTAAGTACCACACAACCGCTTGTTCATAGCCCACCCCCACAGCCGGTGGGATGGGGAGGGGAATTGGAAAAAGGTAAAGCCTGTGGGCTGAGATAAGAACAGCTTAGTAATTGAAATAAAATAAAATAATAGTAATGAAAAGGGAGACAACAAAAAGACAGAGAGAAATAAAACCCAAGAAAGACAAGTGATGCACAATACCATTGCTCACCATCTGCTGACTGATGCCCAGCCAGTCCCCCAGCAGCAATCAACAGGCCCCAGCCAGCTCCCCCCAGTTTATACACTGAGCGTGATGTCTATGGTATGGGATATCCCTTTGCCTAGTTCGGGTCAGCTGTCCTGCCCATGTCCCCTCCCAGCTTCCTGTGCCCCTCCTCACTGGCAGAGCAGGGAAACTGAGAACTCCTTGACTTAGGGCGAGCACTGCTTGGCAACAGCTGAACCATCACTGTGTTACCAACATCATCCTCATACTAATTCCAAACCACAGCACTGCACCAGCTACCAGTAAGAAAATTAACCCTATCCCAGCTGAATCCAGGACACGTATAAAGGCTGCTTAGAAGGCTTAAGACACTATCACAATGTCAAATTTGAAAATATTATCAACACGACAAGTTCAGGTCTTTTTTCTTAGGATTGATTAAAAAAAAAAAAAAAACCACCAAAAAAAAAAAACCTGACAAAAAACTCATGTAAATATTCCACAAGATTCAGTGTTCAAGAAATACCAGAAAATATTTGAAACTAGAAAGAAAATAAGCAGACAGGAGACCAGAATCTGATTCTTTTTACCTTGAAGCTGACGTTATGTCACTTGATGCAAATCATTTGTAACAGTTCATTCAAGATCTAAATTTTTCTCACTAAAGAGAAAATATGTATGTTAGCATTGACTTATCAGCTATCTGAAGGCTAGGCACTGTTGTCCTTCAATATGTAACAATGGTTTTCCTTGATAAAGTAAGTCTTCCTCTCTCCTCATATAAAAATACTTTATCCTCATGACAATTTTCAGGAAGAAACAAACCACTCCTCTGAGCAACAGCAACTGCAAAGCTCTACCAGCATATTCACATGCTTAGACAGGGCCATCCTGGGAAGGGAAGCTCCAGTGAGAGCAGCAGTAGGCCCTGGAGCCACAGACCAGCTGCCAGACTCACCCTCGGCAGCGTGGGACACCAGGCTGGGTACCATGGCACAGGTCCTCGGCATGGAGGTTGCCCACGGCAGCCCGGTGCCCTCCCCAGCACAGCCCTTGCTTGCTGCTCCCTGGCCGCCACTACTGGGAAGGCAACCCAAAGATAAAACTCCTCCCAGATCTTTCAATAATTGTTGTTACATAAGTGATTTATTTTTAACACAGCTGCATTTGTATTATGTAACAATCCCCATCTCCAATTATTTTTGTTGCAGTCACCACAAAACTGGTTCCTGCTTTTTCTATCAATTAGTCCAAGAGGGAGCTGTGTACTTCGCATGCCTGTACATACATTTAAGAGAAATGACTGAAGGGTAATTCTAAAATATGAGATCATGAGGGAAGATGCTGCACATGCATGCAGCTGTGCACACACCAGCTCTTTGGGGGCGAGACTGGTTTACCTGGAGTGAGCTGAGGACTGCAAATGATGAGGGCCAGGCAGCGCAGAGAGGAGAGTGACAGTGCCCCACGATGCTAAGAGGAGTCAGGATTTTTGGAGGAGCCCAAATACCATGTGAGTCCAAGAGGAAAATGAACATCTCCAAACCACCTCTCCATCTCCCTGTGCCCTCAGCTTCTCATTTGTAAACTTGTGATGCTACCATTTCCCTTCACTGCCCGGTACTGCGGATTTAAAGTTCTGTGGCAAGAATTGTCTCTAACGATATGTACGGACAGTGCCTAAAGCTGGGAGTCCCGGTAGGGACTGTGACCTCCAGACATTCATGTTTTACAAAATACAAGAAAATATCAGGGGCGGGGAGGGAGGCAGAGCTGAGGGAGGAAAGCCTTTTAGAATAAAGAAAGAAGTCGAATCCAGCTAATTATCAAGAGCTTCCCATCAGGCTGACAGACTCCCACCGTGGACACACTCAGTGGTTGTTCTTTATTTCTGAGCTTTACTTTAATCCCTCCTCATTTCTCTTGTTTCATTTCCAGTCAGTTCAGGATCCTAATGTTTTTGCCAACTTATTTTTAATGGGATTGTTAGCATCCAGGAAGCCTTGTCAAATAATCATTATACAACTACTTTCAGGGACCCCTGTGGTTGCTTCCACTCACTGTGTGTTTTCCACCCCCCACTCTCCTCACATTAGCAGGGAAGATATTCTTCTCACTGGGAAAGCATCAAATTAAAAATCTGGCTGCTTGACCCTGTTCTGCACGTTCATCCAAAGGTGTAGCTACTCTGTCGGGCTGATGGTCCTTTTACATTATTACTTCATATTTGGCAATTCACATTTACACATTAGCCAACAAAAAGACATTTGCAAAACTTTTCTTGAGTAACGAACTGAAGTCTGTCAGCTACAGAAAAAACATAAGCCCGCTGCTCTTTCTTACCCAAATAGAAGAAAGGTTGTTTTTAAATGAGACTTCTAGCCATTTCGCTGATTGCTCACCACCCACAGATCAGCCTTTTCAACGACTGTTGCTCTTCAGAAATGCTGAAGAATATGTGTGTTGCTGAATCCCAGAGCTTTGCCCATCTCTGCTAAAGATGCGGCTTGACCTGCAGTATCTTCCTGTTTTGATATTTTCTGCCATAAAGCTTACACCACAGCAGATTTGCTTTCCACCTAGTTTCCCAGTATTTCCTTCCCTCTCTATATATAAAGGAAAATCAATATTGCCTCCTATATAATCTTCATGGCCAGAAATTTCAGAGGTTCCAAAACCTTTAAAATTGAGGTGTAGCAGTAAGAGAGCTTGACCAAAGTTTCAGAAGAGCTTGGCTGCTGTTGGGAGCTGGTAGATTCTGGTGGACTGTGAGTATTGGGATACTCAGAATGTTTGTGAGACATTGCTCTCTCAGCAGCTGGACCCACGATTACCGTCAGCAGTACCTTTGCATGAGAGATTATGGCAAATCAGTGGGATAATTTCTCCTTCTTATCTGGTACAACCGAAATGAGAGCTCTGTGCTGCTGTGGTGTCTGGCTCACCAGCTAACGCTCCTCCCTGAAACAGTGATCTCTGATCCAGCTGCTTTACTCCTTTGAAACTGTTGTGAAATGTGTTGCCTTGATTTCAAAAGAATATTAAGGAGAATCGCTTAAATCTCTACAAGTTTCAAGAGAAAACCCGGGAACTGAAGACTGCAGAGGCAAGGTCTACCCTGTCAGCGCCTGCTCCCCCGCTAGCCTTTTCCCATTAGAGAAGGCAGCCAGAGTTTCTGTAGCTGTGATTTTGAATGCTGTTTAGCTTTTCCAAGTTTATTCTTTCTATAGGACAGGCTTGTTAGACTCCTGAGTCTGAATACATTTTGTCAATCAACTGAAAAAGATGACAGTGTGGAATTGTTTTTGTTATTTTTTTAGGCCTACTTTACTGGAGAAAACCTGGAACGAGTGTGCTACTTCACGCATTTGGTCTGGTGCTTTTACAGGGACTCAGGAAGAATCTGCCTCTTGCCTGAGACAGTAAATCAGTTGGCAGACATCCATTTTTGGCACTGTAATACTTGCATTTTTCTGGCAGAGTCAAATATTAATGAGAACATAACTACCTGGTTGAAAGACAGCTGTCACTTGTGAAGAGTATAAATCCAGCATGGAAAGGGTCAACAAACATATCTGAGGAAGGAGCAGAATTAAAGTAAGTGTAAAGCTGCTCTGCCTTCAGAGGAAATGAACCATCTGGGGACCAACTCAAGCTGGGGATGCAGCTAAGTCACAAAAGCACTTTTCTGTGCCTGTTTCTCCCTAGCAGGTTACAGTACTGTATGTGCAAATGGAATTATTTACACCAGGTCTCACTTAACTAGAGATTGACCTTGATCTTATTTGTTAGTATTCAAAAGGCTGAGAAACCCTGATCCATCCTAGCTTGCTGCATTAACAGAGGTCAGGTTCCATTTTGTAGCCCTGGATGGCACACCCTGCCTTATGCTGGCACTGAATTTCCAGCCCTACCAGCCCAGCAGAGGTGCAGGTAATTATGCTCAATGCAGAGTGCTTATTTATAACTTACTCCAATGACGTGTTTCAAGGTATATTTACAGGTAATGACAGTACAACAGAACTAAATTCTTGACAAGCTTCACCTCTTCTTGGGTTAGCAAATCATTTGTGAACCAACCCTGATTACCATGAATTTATTTATTGTTCAAAGATATTCCCCAATTAGTTTCAATAATTTTCAACCTGTTAGTTGTAAACAATTGATAGCTATGAATATTTGCTATTCATTATTGATGTGGTAAGACTGGTCACCAGGGGTATATGTTATTGTTTCTGCAATTTTATCAGGCAAGTGTGTTAAAGAGGAGAATAATGAATCCCAATATGAATAGTGTAAAGAACAAAGAACCCAAGTGACAATTATCAACTGAAAAAACACTTCTGTCGAAATTCTTGACTCAGAGATGGTAGGAGTCCAAGAATTAACAAGTCGTAATTAGTATAGCCTCACAAATCACAACAAACAAAATCATTTTTGTTCATAAAAGTATTCTCAAGCCACTGCTTTTAACTATTGCTTAAAAATCGACAGTGCCAGACATCATACAGCATTCTTTTAAGTGTGGCAGCTATTGTTTCAAATGCTGAGAAACTTTACATAGAAAGCCGAATTTGGTAATCGCTCTGAGCACATAGAAACGCACTAATGAGTCTTTGCAGAAATAGCTCTTCTTGACTGGTTATTACAACAGTTTCACAAGAGGATTGCCATCTTGTATAATTTAACAACAATGCTGTTAAACCTTGTGAAGTAGGCAAGTGAAAATTCTTGAAGTTTTTTTATATATGGACTCTACATAAACACTATTAGGAATTAAAACTGTTACAAGGAAATTTTTTGCTAAGAGTATCTGGGTTCTGAGTTTCACTTGCACAAGCTTTGGTACAGATCTTGAAACTATGACAAGTTCTTTTTTGAACTGAATCTTCCTGGTGTAACTACTCCACCTCATTTATCCTAATTTTCTGGCGTTGTTTTTTTTTTTTTTTTACATATAGAGTATCTGCCAATGAACTATGCAAACCATGAGTTTCATTAAGAACTCTACATTAAAAATCAAAACAGCAAATCAAGCACCCAAAAGCTGGAAATGCCACTGCTCTTGCTATTGATTCCTTGCTAAAGCCCTCCTGTCCTATGTCTGCAACATTCACTCAGTGTTTTGCCAAACAAGAAATGGAAACTTAAAACAGGATGCATCCAGTAACATCAAAAAGTGGTGATGCCAATCCCACTTATAATTACCTAGTACCATCAGCTCAGCTATTTATATAAAAAAAAATGCTAGCCAGTGGGCGCAACAATGAAGCATATGCACTCTAAAGAAGGTGTTAGCGTTGACATTCCCTTGACCAGGACGTGTATTCCCAGAGAGAATTTTTTCCCCTAGGCCCTACAACCAAAACACAATGAAATTCAACAGTCCAGAAAAATCCAGCTTCTCGGAATAGCTGAATAAATGGGAAAGCAGCAACTTAAGAGTATTTACAGTGGATAACAATAAACATTTCAGTTAAATTACATCATCTTCATCACCCAAATTATGACCTAAAGGCAAGATTTAAACCCAGACAACTCTGCAGTAGATAGGCAGTTCTGTTAAATGAGAACTTGAGAAAATGCTAATATGGCTTATCATACAAAGAACATCAAATTATAATAGCACGAGGAAGAAAAAGAGAAGGATTTAATGAAATTTCTGAAAAAAATATTTTGAGGGAACAATTGATGAATAAAGGGCAACGTTAGGAATTAGGTATAATTTAAAGCATTTCTGAATTAAACACGCTACGGTTGAACAAACCAAACAAGGACCCCAGAGGATCACTTGCTGGACATGTAACTGGGATTTGCCCTAGTGCTATGACAAGTGCCGTACAATAACTCAAGAGAAAATTAGAAAATTTTAGCAGACATCAGTGTGGTAAGCCTGACAAATAGGACCCAATGCCACATGCTGAGGAAAACCAAAACTGAACATCTGCTCATTAACTGATCCCTGTCCATCGCATCCACTGGATGGGGCTGGGGCTCGGTGTCAAAATAGAATATGCTTATTTAATTAAAATCTCATCACCAGAGACAGAACATTGCACAAGCACTCCTGATTAGCTCTTTTCTAAAAAAAAATCATGGCCTTGTCTTTGGAAACTAGCAAAACTCTTTTAATATACTTCTGTGTGTAATTATTATACACAAAGTGTTGTGCTCTGGTAGGAGGCCTGAGCTGGGAAAGCAGCAAAAATGAATCTTCACAAAGCTTGAATGTCACAACCTTCACCAGAAAAAAGTTTAATTTTACATCTTTCTATAAAACCTCCCATGTCACTGATTTAATCTAAAAGCTAAGATTGGGTAATGGAAGGGTAAAGCAAGGCTTTGATGTTTAGATTTTAGGTCTGGTTGCTACAAGCACTGCAAATTGGTTTTTCAATAGAAAAAGGTGAAGACGGACAATGGATTCATCCCTGAACAAGATGGCTAAACTCAAAGAAAGCAATATAAGTGTAGTTTGGCCTGTCAAAGTGAGCCATGTGCAGTAGATGGGCTATAAAAATGCGGGACTCGCCATACATTAGCAATCACGAAGGCACTCTAATCAGGACTGCACTTTAAACTTTTATCTCAAAGGCAACAAAAAGTGTAGGCTGTGTTTGATTGGAGTGAACATTCCTTGATTTCATAGTGTCCTAAAACTTCATTCAAGGTTCTCCTGGAAAGGATAGAATAAAGTGGCATGTGGTAATTGCCTTGACATCCTTCAGGAAAAGTCAATAATGAGTATGAGTGAAGGGTTTAGAAAGAAACCGATCCACTACTGGGTTAACCTAGAGGGTGTAAATCAAGCTAACTAGATTTGATAAACAGTGAAGTCTCTCTCATGGCTGTATTTTAGGTGAACAGTTAATTATACTGCTCCTGAGAAGGAAGTGCTAATTACATCCTGGCAGAATCCCCAGGCGTAACAGGGTTGACACTGTGTATGCTTCCTCTGGGCGCTCAGCTTTCCAGGTCACTGTGATCTGCACCCAGGGCATTCCTGCCCTCCCAAGCCCTGCGTCTCTTGCTCTGCAGTGATGGGCAGTCATGGTCAATTATGTGCTGAACCAACATGCCAACCCATCAGGCAGACTGGAAACTTTCATTGCCTGTAAGAGCAAAGAAATGGTGAACCAGGAGGGGTGAAGGTGGGGGTGGGGAAAAGAAGAAAAGGGTAATTCTGCTGTCAAATGTATGAGCAGGCTGAATTGCCTCTGATGAACTGCCACTCATCTTGGAGATGCTGCTGATGCCAGTCCCTAGGGCATGAATGCACTTCTGAAAGCCTTAACCTTTACATCGAACATGCAAAACAGTAAGACTTATGGCTTGTATTTGAATTCCCCTAAGAAAGGGTAAAATCCTCAGGTGGCAGAATTTCATTCCAGGGCTTCAGCCTACCTTATACTGAAATTTCATAGAGCAAGTGCTCTTTTACCACTTGATACTCAGGATTAGATTCAGGGGGAAAAAAAAAAATATGGTTACCCAAGATGCCCCACACCTCCTTGACACTTGCATCAAGAGGGTAAATCGCTGGAGATGCTCTTTACCCTCATTTTCTACTAAGCAAATTCACATATGCTTCTGTGCACAGGGATAAAGATTCTACACTAAAGAAAAATTTGTTTGCAGGGACCCCTAATTAATCACGAATAACACTGGATACCAATGAATTAGTCCATTTTCCCAGAGTCCAGATACTAGCAGTAAGCCTTGCCTGTGAGAGCATAAAGCTGATGAGAAGTCTGTTCATTTTGCAGCTCAGATACAGACAACATTTGTTCTTCTATTTTTCCAAAATGAACATAAAGTCATCAGATGTACTTGTTTACCTAAGCTGATACTTTTATATAGTGTCATTCTGGATCTTGAATAAGAGCAAATAAGGCAGAACTGTAGCGCAGAGAGGAGGAAAGAAATGGCTCATAGAATCCAAACAAGCCTTCCTTGTACTTGTTCTTTCTAAAACACTGCAGCCTGGCTGTGCTGTTTGCACCTCGTTAGCACCATCTAAGGACAGAAAACGCGAATCACCTAAAGGCGGGATGCGATCTGTAGGCAGGGGTGAGCTCTTTTCACTGGGTTGGAGATCTGTATCAGAATATTTCAACCTGAGAGACAAAAATCATATTTTAATTCTCACATGACTCAAAAGAAAGACTGATTGAACTCATCAGTGGAAAAAAGAAATCCAGAACATCATAATCTAACTTATGAAGTGTAGCTTTCAAATTGAGCTTAATACTTGTGCAAAAATAAGAAACAGTGAAAGTTTTCTCCTCCACAAACACCAAGTTCCAAATTAATGGAAAAGGTGTGGGATGTGATGGCCTCCAAAAGACTGCAATCGAAAAGAGATTGTAATGTTTTTTTTAAAAAAAATAAAAAATTACTATGCATTTCGTTGGGAGGCAGAGGGGAGTAAATGCCTATCCAAAACAAAAGATAGAGGCTTGGATTCATCATAACGACGGTTTGGTATAACAAAGAATCACCTAATAAATCTACTTGGAAAGGTAATACAGCTCAGCAATTGGCTATAGATGTAGAAATGACCATCTGGTCACTCAGTGCGGCATTCAATGTCTATGTTTAGGTCTGTAACTCAGATACTAATTAGGACTTTTATGCTTAACTAGCTGAGAGAATCCTCCAGCCTCTGACTGAGGCACGCTGGCTGGATGCTAGGAGGTCCCAGGGCACTGGGGAACCCCTGCCCGGTGTTGATGCTGTAGGGGGAAACTTCCACTGCCCTGACTGGCTCTACTGGATTCATGGAGAAATAGTTGAGAGAGAAAACTGTACTTGAGGAAGACACTTTGATGGGGAACATAAAGCAAAAGTGTGGCTGACTTCTGAAAGCTGGCGTTTTATTCCAGATTTATGTTTGCCACAAGAAGTGCATTTTGTGCTACCTTCTTTCTTCTTCAGTTCAACACTGTTCAGCTGATTACTTATTTTATGCATTTTCATCATAAATATTCACTATACTTTCAACCCAATTTGTGCCTTTATGTTGTCTTTTCCTTTTGTCATTGGACTTCTGTTTCTGAGCTCTCGTGTCTTTATTTCTTAAGTTTTAAACACAGAAATGTATTATGTATTAAGTAATTACAAATTATTATAAAGACTTCCCTAATAAAAAAGCTTTACCAATGAATACAGGAATAATTTATCAGAATGTGAGTCATGCTGGCATCTGGCTTTTGGGACAGCAAAACACAGAGTGAAATAACTAGAATACCTACATGAAGGAAAAAATATTAATAATAGGTTCTTCAATGTAACAGATAATTATAAAATTAGATGCAATGGCATAACACCAATACCAGATAAGCTCACTTAGAAATAAGGCACAAATATAACAGAGATGACAAACAATCACTGGAGTCCTTTGTCGCATTTTATGCTGACACCTCCATCACATTCATTTTTAAAGCAGGACATGACATCTTTCCAAAAGCTCTATTCTACTTCAATTAAGAATTAATTAATCTAAGTGCCCTCTTCTCTGTTATAAAGGAGGTCAGACTAAAAGATCACAATGATAAAAAATAAGTTGAATCCCTCTTACCTAGACTGTGAATAAATTGTCAAATACCTTTCTTCGTGTGCAAACATTAACATTCCCACATTAACTACTTGTCCTGTACTTACTTAGTAAATAGTGCTTATTAAGCTCCTTGTAAATGGAAAAACTCTATCCTTAAGTAATAACAGGATGATCTATTGCTTACATGGTAATGTCTTGTTTTCCCACAGAAAATTTCCAGAAATGAATTTCCGTTTCTAGTACTTTACAATTTTAAATGTAAAATTTGCTTTCTGTGCTCACTCTAAAATTTTCTGTCCAAATTAGATATCATAGAAAGTATTCTTCCCCAAAGGACTGTCCACAGAATACACAGAGAGAAAAAAAAACACAGATGTGAATGTACCCTGACTGAATTTGTTTAGAAGTCTAAACTTTTGTCACAGATTTTACAGAAACAGGCTCAGTTCAATTTATAGGCTAATTCAGCATCCCTATAATGAAAGGGAAAAGGATGCAGGAGCTTTCACAGCTAGTCAAAATAGAAAGACCTGAGGAGATGTCTATCTAAACGTCATATTCAATCTTTTGCTGCAAAGCAACCCATTAATTTACTTGCATTCATTTTAGCTGTCCCTATAAACAGATGTGGATTGCAATCAGCCAGTAAAAATAAAAACAAAATACAAGTGGAACAGAAAAAGGCCAAAGAAAACCAACACAGCAAAAGAGGAGCTGGTTTGACATGACACTTCAGGTCACCCTCAGCAACAATTTTCACCTGCCACAGCAACAGAGAGGGGACACAGCAACAGAGCCTGCCTTTACCCTTGCACCAACACACACTCAGGTTTGGTTTCCAAAGCCTATTCACTCAGCAATATTTTCTGACTCGAGAAGGACAATGATGAAGAAAAAATAGCCCAGTGGTATAAAGGCTTACTAATGGTGTATCAGCCTTTTAATTTTCTGAAGCTTCACCTCGTAGCTACCTACGCGCAGTAGTTACCATGATGACAAAGCCATTATCCCCAGCTTGCTGGGGGCTGCATGGGCTGGACATGAAAAGAGCAGATAAGCCGAGTCTGATTTCTGCGAGATGCCATTATCAGAATCAGAATTTGCTTTGGTTTCCCAGCAGAGGGAGGAACACGTGAACTACTGTTTCTATGCATTAAACCTATTTGATGTCCATCTCAAACAGCATGAATGTCTCTATTCCCTTTACCTCTACTGCCACTGGAAAGTGCCCATTACTGAGGCCAAACTTTTTCTGAAGACAAGACAAAAGTTTTTGCCACCACATTTGTTGGCTGAATAACTTTCACTGAAGTCCATTTAGAGCAGCAAGACTTCAGTCAACTTTGCACAATTTGAGTTAACATACAAACCCACCACTTTTCCTCCTTTCCCCAGACCAAAGTGCTTGAAGGACCACAAAGGGCCAGAGGTCTCCCAGTGCTCCCAGAGATGAGAACAGCCTCTGGCCTATACTGTCACAGTACATACCACAACACAGTGATATAAAGCTAAACATTCTAATAATGCATGTGGCTGCCACCTTTCTTGAAGTACCAGCTTGGAAACCACCGCCAATGTTGTCAGAGTCCACCCCAGGACTCCTGGTGGCCTGTTTGCCATTGCAGACAAAACTCCTGGAATACTACTGATTCAGTTACCTTTGCTCAAGGAAAAAGAAGGTACTATGTGATCTATAGGAGCTAATACAGTGAAACAGTTAGGAAAACACATACTAGGAAGTCTAAACAATACAGCAGTAGAGGAAACATAATGATTTGCACCCCTTTTGTATCCATGCAGGATCTAAGTTCATTACTAGAGTGTGTACCTGCTCAGGATGCCGTATGCTACACAACATACGTGATGTTTAATCTAACAAAAGGTGTATATTACACTTCCTTTGGGGAACAGCTTTTGTATTAATACCCACCTGCAAATTACTAAGAACATTTCTAGTGCTATAAAAATAATAAACTGTAGTAATAACAGTAAGCTGTATTTGTGAATACACTGAAGCTTGTTCAACCCAAAGTTCATGTCACAGCAAAGATTTCATTTCCACTGAAAAAAGTAGTAAGATGCTCCTCTACAATGGGCTGCAATGAGCTTTTATGAACTATTTTATATCTATCAAAATTACGTTCATCATTCAAGAATTGCATTGACTTCAAATCCTCAGTTTGCTCTAAGAGCACATTAGCTTTATTACTCTAGATTAGCTTTACAGATTGTACTTACAGTACATTTCAGTTAACAATTTAGCAACCCACATGTTGAAACACATCATTTCACGAAATTTATAAAACTGTGTTCTCCTGTACACCAACACGGCTTCAGCGAAGTTAATGCATCTTTACTAGTTTGTGCCAAAACATAGGGATTATTGTGAAATTATGACCCCATCCAAGTCAATGAAAATTTCCACTGGTTTCATCAGAGCCAAGTTTTTGTCTCTGATCTTTAGAACTCCTCCCTGCTTCTCTACAGCATCTTCTTTTTATGTAACCAGAGGATGAGCTTCATCCAGCTAATTTCACACATCCAACTGCTGTTCAGTATGCTCTATATAGGTTTCTATAGGAATGAAAGGGGGTGCCTTAGGATGATTCAGTAACTCTAGCATCCCAACCACGCTTGGGAAATCATTTTCTCCCCCTATGTAACACAGAGTAACTCTGCTGTTGAATGAACTGAGGAGACTTAAGTCAGTAAAGTAAGGTGAATATTAGAAAGAGTGTATAAAGTTAAAAATATTGACTGGAGGATGACTCAGAATAAGTGTTCCGGCCTCTGTAAGCAAACCTGACAACATAAATGCACAAAAATTGAAAGTCTGAAGATGAAGATTAGACAGGAAGAACATCCTTTATTCTCCCTGCCAGTCCCTTGCACAGCAGTGCTTGTACAGGTGCATGGGGCTGGGCTGCAGAAAGGACACTTGCTTTCCCTGGAAGAAAAAGCCTCATCCAGCAAGAACATTTATTTACCCAAAAGCATGGTATTACCTAATTCCATTACTCCAGGGAGGACATTTGTAGGGTATACAGGTGTTTTAATAAATAGTGTGATCAACAGAAAAAGAATATGCACCAGCTCACAAGTTCAAATAATACTTAACTTCAGACGTGGGAGTCCCTAGACAGCTCTCGAAGACTGGGTTTTCTCTTTGATCTCTTATCCGAGTACTCCTAAAACTATTGACAACTACCCAAGATCCACTCCCCCAGAGAGGAGGACTGTGGGAGCCTGTATTTAATCCCTCAATAGTGCACATAAGTCACATACTTAGGTTTTATGCAGATGCCCCAAGTTTCTCCACCAGAGACAATAGAAGGGAGTTTTAAAGTAGTGCCTGGGAGATACAGCCACACAATTTCAAATCCTATTATTTGTTGACAGGATTTATGAAAGTACCTCCCACACGCTGCTTTGAAAGTTAGGCACCTCGTTTCTTCCCCTACTTCCTCAAACGTCAATCTATGGCCCTTAGCTATGCATCCACACACGTTGCTGGCTTACTTAATTTTAATTCTGCAATATTCATTCACCTGCAGAGGGAACTCTGCCGTCACTTCATATTATTTTTGAAGCCTCCCTATTCATTCTCTTTTCTGTTCTTCTTCCTTTCCACTCCAGTATGTGTCACAAGCATGCTGACATGAGCATGTTTCATTAAAGCAGTTGTCTCCAGCCATGCAAACAAGGTGACACAGCTGTAGGGCAGACCATGCCTTAGATCTCTTTGGGGTCTCGTAATTACAAGCCTTCACAGGACAAGACTGGTTTTCTCCTAATCACTTTAAAGGATCTGTTTGGCAAAGGAACCCAAGAAGTTACTGGTTCATCCCAAAGCAGGGTGAGCTATACATAAACTACTTTTGACAGGTATTTATCTAGGCCGTCCTTAAAGTCCAGCACTTCTCTAGGCAAACGTAGGACCTAACCACACTTACTAATAGAAAAGTTTTCTAAAGTGTAATCTAAGTATCTCTGGCTGCCAGCATACATATAAAATTTAAGTCCATTATATCTTTTCACAGCCCAGTGAGCATAAGGAGTATTTTTTCTCTTTGTGGAACCTTTCTACATGTTCAAAGATGATGTAAACCCTCAGTTTCCTATTTCCTAATCTAAACTCCACTAGTTCTTCTAGTATTTAACATTTTGTAAGCAAGAAAACAGGAAAAAAGAAAAACTCCTGTCATTCTCATCTGGACTCCCTGGTTGAGATCTATTACTTGTCTTAGAAAACCGTGACAAGGCCCCCACAGCACCACAAAAGATGAAATGAACAAACCCTGTATCTTAAACACAGGTCTTGGATTCTTCCAAAAGAGTTACCTTTGCCTTTGCCGCAGTAAGGTAATGTCAACTCATATTTAGTTTGTGATGGAAAACCTGTAGGCTTTGTCAACTAATAATGCCTAACTAATTATTCCCTGATTAAACACTGCACTTTTGGATTTTTCTATCCAAAGTGTACTTTTGCATGAGTATTTAAAGACTTGATCTTATTGATCCCCAGACAGTTCCCAAATTTATCAAAAATTCTGATCTTTTTTGGGAAAAGCCTCTGCAGTCCTTCTAGTTGCTACAACATAAAAAAATCCATAAAATAAACTGAATTCCAGCTGCCAAGACCTTGATGAAAATATAGATGTGAACCAGTCCAGCAACCAGAGTTCACTTAATACATATCCCTGCCATGACTTGGTTATTGACATCAATGACTTATTTCAGCACAGTTTTCAACCAGCTATGGACATACACTACAATGATTTTGTCTGGAAAACATTCCCTTTCTGTTTCAGAAATGGCATGCTGAAGTGTGCTGACTACCTCTTGTATCCATCTGACAACAGAGGACATTAATTTATCACGACAAGCAACCTTGTACATATTTAAGGCTGGCTCTCTCTTCCAACAGTCTGCTTATGCAAATTCAGCCTGGCAAAGATCCTCCTGGAGTATATTTTCTTGTCCTGAGGTCATCTCCAGATTTGTCTTTCAAACAGCTTTCTCATTTAGAGCACAAAATACAGCGCTCTTTGCAAACCTGACTCCCTACCAGGTCACAAAGCATTTTCAACTGATCTTCTAAGAGGACTTGCCAGAGAATTCCCTCTTGTCTGGTTTCAGGGGTTCTATTGCATCTCTGCTTAAGACACAAGGGACAAGCAGTTGCCCATCCACTTTTACCACAACTTCCACCACAGCCAGTTGTAATCTCTGTCACAGAAACCCTAAAACATTTTACACAAACAACTAGGATTTGCCTGGATGTAGAGAGCAAAGCCACATGGAAAGCACAGCCCCGGGGCTTTTCCCACTGAGCTGAGCTGATACACTGCAGATCACAAAGCAGAATGCTCGGGACAAGACGGGGGTTAAAACTTTTAGATTTTTGTGTATTTCCTGGGAACGCCACTGGTGCTCTTCAGGAGTATCACACAAACTTGGAGGAAAAATTACTTCTGTGTCAGGAGGTTGTATAGCAATATCTATGGAAAGGGAAGGAGAAATCACTCACCTCATCCCATTTAGTGAAAAAAAATCATCACTAGAGCAAGTACATCAAACCCACTATAGGTAGCCTGTCACAACATTTCTCCATCTAGCTGCTTCACACAAACATTCAGGCACTCCATTTCCCACTCTGTGTAGCAAGAATTTACACGAGAAAGGAGCCTATAAAGAGCAGCACAGAGTAGACAGTGGTTTTCGTCACTCTCTAAAGAAATCCTTCTCTCTCTGTACTGTCAGTTCCAGCAGAAAAAACATCATGCACCATCTCAGCTTTTCCAGACTCACTGCTTTAGGCTGCAGCCATTGTCTCAGGCATTCTCCATCTTTTCCCACAGTTACTGACAGGAAAGGACAAGGAGCTTCCAAGAACTCATACTGTGCACATCTTGACAGAGTTCAGTGTCACCTTTGCCCTTTGAGGCCATTCCTTTTGAATTTTCTTGTGTTCTTCCATCACCTCAAAATGCTCTGAACAGACTTCAATGAAGATGAAAACTGCAGTCTCTGAAACAAAGTTATTTCCTTCACAAATAATATTTCTTTAATATTCAGTCTCTCTTGATGAACTTTTGTCATCAAGGAGCCTACTTATGCTTAGCAGCAGCACTCATGCTACAGTGCTGGCACCCTTGGTGACAGCAGTAGTTTACCCCTAAGACTGTTTTCTCTTCATATCTTGGAGTTACGCATTTTTATTTCATGTTTATTCTTTCTTATTTGTGGGTCACATCCTTGTTCAGTCCAGAGACTTCAAGGCATATTCTTGCCTCATATCTTGTTACTCTAATGATCAGTAGACAAAAATTATTACAATATATGCAGCAAAAATTATTTTTATTTTCTACAATTTCCTTCTATTAATATAAAATGCAGGTAGTGTTTCACTGGTCCAGAACTGAATCCACATTTTCCTGAAATCTGTAGTCAAAACCAGCCAAGAGTAGATTTCAAAATATACTGAAAATGGATTCATTAAAATAACAAGGCAGGTTCTTTCAAGGCACGTTTCCCTCAAAACACACATTTTCCCCAGGGCAGTCTTGCCTCTCACTGAACTCTCACTGTGCCTTACACCCACTTCTTGGTAGCCGCTCCTTTCCCTCCCACACATGACTCCGATCTTGCTGGTGAGTGAGGAGACAGCTTTTAGTCAGTCCAGCCTGTCTCGGCAGGTGGCTTCTTTACTACAGCCATCTGTGTGCTGTACCACAGCCAGCCAATCTTTTTCTTCATTGATGCATATGACTTATTTTGAACCCAGATCCTCAGGAGTCAGATGTAATTGCACACTGACTGGTGGGCATGGAGCACAGCACCGCTTCCAGGCTCCTGTTCGGCTCAATCCACGTGCTGCCAGTGGACACCCATGTTCACCAACCTGGCAAGAGACGGCTCCATAAGCTACAAACAAGATATCTCATACCTCATCACCTGCTGAATAGGAGTTTATCACAGTTCAGCATGCAGAAAGCCCGAGGCCACCCTTACATACAGCAGAGGGGAAGACAGGAGGGGGAAGCTGCACACGTAAAGTGGTGGGACCCTGATAACGGTATTGGATTACATGCTTTGACAAGTAGGGGGAAAAAAGATACTGAGAAAGAAGAGAGGAGACAAGTAGATCATATTAAAGGAAAAGACGATACATCCATTCATTCTTCATATGCAGCTTGCCCCTATTAATCAGCATTTTTTTCTTCATTTGTACTTATTTTGCAAAAATCCATTTTGTTCTCATCTGATTCAAATTACTAAAGAATAAGCAGCTTGGGTTCCAGTACGTGGACTGATGAATAGTTGCTTTGGTCTTTAGCAGTCTGCACTTTCACATACAAATGACTGAAGTCTCCCAACCTTGTAAGATCTGTCTTCATTTCTGAGATTGCCACACAGTGATTCCTGAAACACCTTCAGCAGTGTTACAAGGCTGGTTAGAGCAGCATGGTAAACAGCTCTGCACCAAGCTACACTCCTACCTACACCTGAGCTTGTATCTTGCTATATTGAGATGCACATGAGTGCTGCACTGCAGACAGCCCTAATGTAGCATTTCTCAGACTACAAGGAAGGGACTCAAGAGGCTCCTAAGAGCCAGGAAGAGAACTAGAAAAAGGTTCAGAGAAGTGTTCCATTCAGAAACCTGCATGAGCTACAGCTGGGAGAGAGGGATTGAAGAGAGGGGGTAGCTGAGTTCACTTGCAAGGTGAGCACTGATGAAATTTTGTCAGAATTTGTGGTTTATGTGAAGCTTTCCTTTTCTGCAAGGAAGAAAGGTTCACGCTCTACAGGTACGCACTCCTGAAGCAATTTTGCTAGGAGTAATTTTCACCCTGCTGAAGTCTGGCTGTTTTTCTGACTCATTTCCCCACAAATGTATTGACACGTTGTTATTCCTATCACATAAGGCCCAATACAAGCACGTCTTGCATTTGAGCCGTGTTTGCAATGAGGTAGGAGGCAAGACTCGCACAACTAGTGCAATGCTAGCTAACCACAATGTAGAACACACCTGTCCCTAGCTCAGGTCTCTTCCTAGCTCCAGGTCCTGGGAAATTAAAACAGTATCTGTCACGTCCTGCATTGCAGGATCTCTCAGTGACTGAGCACAAGCAGGTCAGGCGAGGCCTGTCAGATGATGGTGGCTCAGGTTCTGAGGAATTTCTTTGCCATTCAGTAGGGTTGAACAGACTAACAACTGTCCCTGGAGGACATTTTCAGATTGCTCTCCTGTATCTTCTCATTTGTTTTCTCAAGGTCTTTGTGACACCTGATGTATCTAATCGATAGGCAAATACATACAGCAAAATCTTTTTATACAGTCTATAGCTTTTCTACCAAATTCTTCCAGAGCCTTACGGTAAAGACAAAGTTAATAAAATAAATTTTTTCTCCCTTCAAATGAGTTGCTAGATTTCTTTCTTCATTAACACTGTATAATACACCCTTGATTTGCAGCCTCACTAGACGTGGAGAATTTTTTTTTTTTGTAATACAATTATAAAGTTTCTTTTTAAGACAAAATACAGGCATTTAACCTGTCAAAAACAGAGTTTGAGCCTGCACATTCCTGTATTTCTGCCACTAAAGATAACAGACCTGATCCTGCAGGTTTTTTATGCAAGGAAACCTCTGAATTTTAAACGGGAATTTGGAGTAAGCAAGGATTAATGGAGAAATATGGCTTCAAATCCCTGCTATCCTGTCCAAGGGCACAATAAATTGCACTCACGTTGGGAGTCTAACAAAGATAAAGGGAAAGGAATCCTCCCCTCAGTCTGGCATCCCAGTGCTGCTAATGAGTTGTAAGGGTTATAGCAGCAGCCAAAGCACCTATATACCCTCTGAAGGAGACTTTCAGTGGGAGCAAAACTAAACCAGAATTAAATAGTCAAAAACCCCATCTTTCTTGTACACTGCTGAATATTAACTTCATGTCGGGTCAACAGTCACTAGCTCACTCCCTGGGGAGAGGAAATCTCAATGACAATATTCAGTTGATGACAATGAAAGACGGATCAGAGGGCACATCCAGCACAGCATAGTCTTGATTCCAGTCAGTTTTAGCAATTCTCCTCATTTTTAGACTTTTCACTTCTGAATACTCTCAGTGTCGCCAAATGAGTCAGTTTTTAATCCAGATGGCATTTTTCAGGGCACAGGCTATGTCAGCTACAACATTATTTATCTCAGACTAAAAGCGCAACACAACCAATGTTTATTCAGCTAAGGGGGTCCTTTTTCCCCTTCTGAACATCTCTCTTCCATTCACATATGCACTGCAGACACGCTGTTTTTCAGTACATGCTACAGTAAATTTGGATTAATTTTTTAAAATGGTGCATTTATAACAGTCTGCACCTGGCAAACTCATAACTGGACCGGGCCCTTCTAGTGCTGACAGTCTTAGTTATGAACTGATGCAGCACTGAAATTTTGTTTTCCAGTTGCAGTTCTCCAAGTTATTCTTTATAATCAGATTACACAGTTAACAAATGCCTTAGTTTATTATGGAGTCAATTGTTGCAATCACCATGTATTCACCATCTCTGGTGTCTTTACATGTTATCTTATTTTACTATTAACAGCAGGCTATGTAATGAAACCAGAAACTCAAAGAAAAACATCAACATAAATAAGCTGAAGGGCAAATGGAGAGAGAGGGAAAGTAGTTATGAAAATGCCCTAAAAGCCTGTTTTATAAAGAGACTGTGCAAATATTACAGTATAAATACACCTGAAGATAATTGCATTTAAAATTTCCCCCCTGTTGGGTTGCTGAGGAGACAAACACCCTTGAGCTTCAGGGTTCATGTAGTCTAGTCATAAACACTAACCCAAGCTTTATTTTTTTTTTTTTTTTTAAAAAGGAAAAAGAAAAAAAAAAAGAGCAGGAGAAGCAGCAGATAATGAAGATAATGAGGGAATATTTGGCACATATACTAAGTGTGAAGTCAAAGCTTCAGTCAGGGCAGACCTGCCATCAGATTGCTGGGGGAACATAATAAAAGGGCTATCCAGCTAGAGAAATTAAGTATATCTAATATAAGATATAAGTCAGGGTTTTATCCCAAGTTAAATTTGACAGTGGACAGCATTCAGAATGAGGGAACAGTTCAATTAAACCAGGAAGGAAAGGAATGAACCAGATGTCATTAACCAGATAACAATGAAGAAATACTCAATTTTCTATATGGTCTCAATGTGTTTCTACCACACAAAGCAAGGTATACTATGCACATAGCTGATGCCAAGACCCATGCAAAAGTCCCCGTTACTGTTTGCACCAACTAATGACCTATTTTTCTTACAACAGCGTATTCAAAACATTACCAATAAAAGCACCTCCTGCTGCTTTGCCAATGCTTAGCAGACTAACTCCTTGCTCTCACTGTCTCCTGAACCTTACCCAGCCCATTCGCCACCTACCAGGTAACTCTGCATCTTTCTGTTCACTCCATCTCATCTCTCCTCTATTACTGCTTGCTCTCCCTGCCATCTCTTTTCATGTTTTCCCGTGAAACCCTCTATTCATCACCCAACCCCAACCTTTTTCTAGTCTCCCCTCCTTAACACCTTCTTACAACAGAAACAGAAGCCTAATTTTGTTTTCAGAAAAGAGTTTGTAATGATAAACAAAGCCCTCTGAAGCTTTGTGGATCTAGCTCAACTAGAAAAGTGTCACAAAATCTCCAATTCCAGTTCTTAAAAGTCACGAAAAATAAACCTTACCACAATACAGGGAAATTAGCAAGAAATCTAGTGTCCTTCACTGAGTTTGTTGTCTTTCCAGCATCTTTGGATTACACAGACTGGATAAATTTCAGGGAAATGACAGCTTTATTAATGCAAGTAGTATATGGTTGGTGCTAAACATGTAAAATTGAGTTAATATTTAAAATGATACTAGTATTATACACATTTCAAGAACTGGCTCGTACAACCACGAATCATAGAATGGTTTGTGTTGGGAGGGACCTTAAAGACCATCTAGTTCCAGCCCCTGCCACAGGCAGGGACACCTTCCACCAGACCAGGTTGCCCAGAGCCCCGTCCAGCCTGGCCTTGGGCACTGAAAGGGATGGGGCACCCACAGCTGCTCTGGGCTCACCACCCTCACGGTGAGGAATTTATTCCTAATATCTAATCTGAATCTATCCTCATTTAGTTCAAAACTATTACCCCTTGTCCTATAGCTACAGGCCCTACTAAAAAGTCTCTCCTTATCTTTCTTATAAGAATGAAATACAACACCTTGATACTTCATACCAGCAAGAGCATTCAAGGAAAAGCTACTGGATAAAACTACCAATAGAGACTTCTAATGACTATGAGGAAACCCAGAGTTAAAGTAGAGGTGATCCATCAGAGACCTACTACTTCTGGAGCAGCAACAGCACATGCTGATCCCCTTCAGGTTTCCGGTTCCCAAGTCCACACAACTCAGTGAAAAAAATCTTCCTGCACCAAGGCAAAAAGCTCCATATTTCCACCAGTATGCCTGCAGTGGCAAAACACCAGGGGCGGGGGACCAAATCCCAGCCCCAGATTGCAACCTTTCCTTTGCATCACCTGCATGGAAGGCTGATCTCAGTATCTGGATGAGAACTGTATACACACAGCACTAGTACAGTAACACAGAAAACAAAACAGTCTGTGACGCTGATCCTTGTAACATTAGGGACATAAACAGGATTGAGGTGCTGACATAGGCACCTTCAGGACAAAACTCTTTTCAGAAAAGAATTATTTTTTTCCGTTACATATGTGTACTTAAAGATAAGAGTTAGCAATTCAAACTAAAGTATCTGCTATTCCATGGCATGAGGAGCCGTCCCTTCACCCAGACCTCCTTTCCCTGCATACCCCAGAAGAGCCAGCCTCCTCTCCCTTTGGGCTCACCAGACAAGTGCAGCTTAAGCTCTCCCGAGTCCCTTGGGCAGGACATACCTCCTACACTGCAAGACAGTGCAGGTGATCAGGGAATAAAGCAAATGCAATGCCCTGCCATCCTCATCAGAGTGCTGAAGCCCCCGTATGAGTTCAGACCACAACCAGATTCATCTGGGTCCATCCCTTGGAGCACACACTCCCACGCACAGCAAATCACACTATCTCCCAAACACATTTCAAAGTTTAGTTTATCCTCATTCTAATTTAATTAATCAGAAAGATATCATCTTGATGTGCCGCAAAGGTGGCCAAGGAGGAGACCAAAGCCACTTTTTCCTTTTTTCAGTTAAAGCTTATTTAAGAAAAGAAAACAGTTTAAGAATAATCATTGAGTTTTCCCCTCCTCCCAAATATTATTTTCCACTTTTAGATCACAGTGTGTCATCTGAATGAGCACCTTATCACTAGCCAACAGGGGGAATTCAGTGTTTGTATTTACATTTGCATTTATATGGCATTTTCATACACTGTATCTCAAACCACTGACAGAGCAATGAATCACAGACCTGGGAACTGGTGACTACATGCATCACAGCAGCAGCATCGCACAAGTGGTACAGCTGGAAACGCTTTGGGTGCTAATTAATCTTGGCTGCTACTAATTCACAGAGAGGGGAGCGTGGCCTGACAGATTTGGCTCTGCCTTACGGTTTGGAGGAGAGCTCAGAGAGACAGCATTTTAAAAATTTTCTTTGGGAATGTCTGACATAGCATTTCATTCAGAGGATGGGACCGGCACAGTGCTCCCAAAAGACAGCACGTGGTGTAGATGCTTGACTAAAATACTGTAGTATACTATGAGGTTCAAGTAATTTTTTCCTCTTATTTGGCACAAACAGAACACATCTGAACTATTTGGGAACTTAGAAGATCGGTTCATTTACTATAAAGGCACACTAAGAAAATCACAGAGTATATTCAGGAGAAAAATAAAAATAAAATAAAACCAACCAAAAAACATTAAAAAAAAAAAAAACCAAACCCAAACCAAAACCAACAACCCACAAGAAACCACACCAGAACTACTTAGCTTTCAAAAGATACCAAAAAAAATATAAAATTCAGTCTGCTCAGAGCCTGGCGCTGGCTATTTGCAAAACCTGGATATTGCTTGGAAAAACAAAGGGATCGGAGCAGAGCGTGTCGTTAATCATCCCTCTTTAATTCACGATTCAGGGCTAGTGACAGTGCAGATCTGAGACAAGAGCTAAGAGCAGCAAGACTCATCAGGCTGTAGGGACCAACCCAGCAATCGTGCAAATAATGCAGCCACTTAAGATGTGCAAATATCCTTGCTTCTTACAGACACTGAGACACTTCCAGGGTCACTAAAACTGCCCTGCACTGCTAGCAGGGAGTAATTGCTGTATTCACGAGAAAGCCAGGATTCCCGCAGGACAGCCTCTTTTATGCAACTGAAAGGAGTAGGAGTGTCTCCTATCAGCCCCCTCCTGTGCCTCTTGCAGAAGGTTGTCACATCAGGGCCCCGAATAATTCATGTTTCTCATTCCTCATCAGCCCTCTCACTCTGTCCCCCTCACACCAGCAAACTCAGTTGTACTGCCAAGGCTGCAGAGTGCTCTGATTAATTGCTCTCATTACCAGCTCATTTTTAAAATTTCCCTTCGTTTTAATGCAGAACTTTTCTCTGGAACCTGAATTGTAAGAAGTAAAAAGCAGTAATAAGTATGAAAACGGGGCTCGGTGGTTGGCGAGAAGTGACCGCTTCACCAAAGGGAGAAAAATGAGGAGGCAAGTCCTCGGAGAGGAGCTGATGGGGAGCCATCACAAGCAAAGTGACGTGCTCAGAGAGGCCTGCAGACATGCATAAAGGGTGCCAGCACCCACAGGAGGAACAGCACCCTCAACATTGCAGAAGGGCCCTGGGAAGCACCCTAGACACCTGCCCTGCAGCCCCTGCCCTGCCTCAGGTGCTGCTGGAGAGGTCAGAGTAATGACAGGGACTTAACATTAAATGAGGGGCAAGTTTCTTTATAGAAATGGCACATTTCCAGCAGGATTTTCTTCGAGATAAGTGAAAAGTAGATAAAACTCCAAGCAATTCTCAGAGGTGAATCAGAGGACTTGCTGTGGACTTAACCATAAGCATGGAAAAATAGCAAATATCACTCTCTCTTCACTTTAGCACTGACAAACATACCCTTTGGAACAGAATGAATGTGAATGTAAACTTGAAAAATTAGGGGAACAGAAATATGGTGTTTTCTGAATGGATGGAATGTTGAAGTTACTGAATACGGCAGTCCCAGGCTATTATTCAAATGCACTACCAGTAAAAAGGTGTATGACAATTGTCCTTTATGGATTGCTTTCCCTAAGTTCAACACTCAAGACAGGAGTGTTTTTCTGTATCAGGCTTGAATGTATAAGCTTACACCTCTATCGCTACAATTCAGCTGTACCATGGCATAATCGATAATTCAACTTATCTTACCTTGGGCTGGCAGATTCTGGAGTCATCTTGTTGCTGTGATGAGTGTGTTTAAAGTTTCTGTGTCACAAATTAAAGGTTCTTAACAACACGCTTGATTATAGAAAAGAAAGAATAAAGTCTGTCTACTTACTGTTTGGATAATGCTAACGGGACAAGAACCAGCAGAAACAAGGTACTGCCATAAATCTCTGAATATATGAAGGCAGGTCAGGAAGAAGTTTCCATTTTCCCTAAACAACACTTCCATTTCATGACTTGCAGATACAACTCAAGGCAGCAATCGTGGGCTATAGGCATAATACAGCTTTCTCCAGTTATGAAAAAGGAGTTAGAAAAACCCAAAAGATGCAACAACACAGGTCCTGAGTCTAGTTCTCCCTTCAGTGTATTTTTTAAAGACAAGAAATAAATTTGGTAATCTTCCTGTTGCAACAAAAAGAAATGATCATTTACAACACAGGCCACATAAAATTGTGCTAAATTAAAATACAGGAGCACCTAATACAATGTAATTTTGCAGTTATTAAGTACTTACTGAACTCTAACTTCAGAACCGAGAGATTTTTTGCAATGCATAAAGGATACGGTGTTCCTGTATTTAGTGAAATGAATAATTAGCTGAATGCTCAGTAAACAGCAAGTTTACCCGTGACCTTCCTTGCCACTAGATGCTTGGTTAGCAGCCATTTAGGGATGCTCGACTAATAACCAGTTCATCTCCACGTTCAGCCCTTGATAGCTCAGACTGCCTGGCATTTCTCAGCTGCTCTGCATTGATGTGTACTTGTAAAATGCCTGAGAAATAACATGGACCCAGTTCATACAGTCAAAATTAGAGGCTTTTGAAAAACAATGTACCAACTCTGTTTCTTTGTGATCATGCTCTGCATTTCCCGGTCCTTAATTTTTGCCAATTAAAACTAATTCTTTAAGATTCACAGCCCAGAAATCCCATGTTCCCTGATATGTGTCAGGTTGTGGTTCTGTTCAGAGAGAGAGGCAATTCCTCCAGAAAGCCCAGTCTGACACAATCAAACACAACTTGTCAAAGTCCAGCTAATCACAATCCTGTACTTAATCACATCAGTTCTTTCAGCTAACCCCAGACGGTATTACATTTGGGGATTCTTGGAAAATTCAATATAACCTAGTATTCAAATAACCCAGATCACGGCTTGTTCCTCAACTTGATGCTGCTTTCTACAAATATGTCATTATTCATTAAAAATGGTGTCATAATTTGGCATACAAAGTTTCTGAAAACTCGCATACATTCTGCAAGTTGCTTGATTATAGATCAGTGCCTTGGGTTAAAATTTCTATTTGCAAGCTAAGTACGGCTTGAGAAGCACCACACTGTTATAAAGATAGATCAGGAAATGTATTTGGTTTTCTGATGCTAGTTTTTGGACACGTCACCTAAAAATGGTACCCCAGAATTTAGCCACCCATGCCTAAGATCAATAAATGCCTCTCCACTGTTGAGAATGTTCTCAATTTACAAAGCATCTTGATTAGATTTTTTGGCTAAAATTATGAACATAATTATTTATATTGCTTGGACAGGACCTAAGAGTTAAATATTCGTGTCAGTTGTTGAAGTTGTTTTCAGAACAGAAGGCAGACTGAACACAAGGCTAGTCAAAGCCCAGACTACCACCACACTTTCTTCTACAAATATCACTCAATCCAAGCTTCCATAGTGCTGCATCATTCAGAGTCACCTTGAGCCAAATGTTATAGCTGCACTGTCTCCTTGCTTTTCAGAGGTATGAGTGAGTGGAAGATATTTTCCATTAAAAATTTAAACTAGGTGGAATGTCATGGTTATGAGATGAAAGTAAGGTTGTTCAGAAAGTAACTGGAGTAGATGAGAAAAATCTCTTCCCCAGGAATGTCTGTGCACTGCGGGGAGGTGTAAGCAATAGCATGCCACGCTGCTGTTTTATTTACAGAGCATATGGCCACTTCTGAAGGAAAGGAAACTGAGAATCTCTGCAGCCCCTCAGCAACAGTCCCTTGAGGTGACCAGGGGTGTTCTGCAGCTTGGAGAGCTGTGTAAAGGCGATCCCCAGTGAGCTCAGCAGACACCAAGAACAGCAGAGTTAGCCCGCGCTGTTCAGGGCTAACAGCTGCTTTTAGCTCCAGCTGCCACCCTGTTTTCCGGTTAGTGGGAGTACTCTAAATCCCCATACATTAATGCAATAACTGTGGGGTTTGCTGGCTTTGGTGATTAGCAGCATTTTAACTCCTGCTTCCCAGCAGTCTTGCTCACCAATCAAAAGATATGATAGGAGAGTCCCCAGACGCTCTCATTAAAAACTTCCTATTATTTTAATAATATTTAATGGAGAAAATAGTTTTAAAAGATCCAGCTATTTTCAGTTTATTTTAACCTTCAAAGCTTGCATGGCTTCAAAGAGAATTTCCACTTCTTCTGAGGATTATTATTTAAATTAAGTATTATTAAATAATATTAAATCGGTTCATTTGCAAATAAAATAATTAAAGTCACACGAGGTATAAGAAGAAGAGGATGAGTGATCTGACCTTTTAATTAAATGATTAACACTAGTCAGCAACAACATGGTGAAATGACAAAGGAAAAATGACCTTTTTATGTCTTCACTAAGAATGGAAACAGGGCACCATCAGCATTTAAATCTTCTCAGATTTACAGTTACAGAACCACTCACCTCAAAGATCATTCCTAACAACATCCTTCTAAGTTCAGTGATAGTGAGACATGTGCAATATATATATGGAATACATATTCTGCTTAGTGCGGGGAAAAATAGCTATTTCAAAAGTGACCAAGAGAAAAAAGGTCAGTCTGTCATATTTTGCTAGTATTTGTCTTAAAGCCTATTAAATTTAAATTTATTCCTCCGAAACAGATGGACTTTGCATAAGTGACTCACTGTCAAAGCATTATGAAAGTAAGTGACCAAAGTGTTTAGATACACACTGGACTACTCAAGCGAATCAATGAGTACTTAACACTGGAAGTGAAAGACAGATTGTAGGGCTTCCTTGCCTAGTAACTCCACAGTTATAAAAACAAATGCAGAAAGTAAAAAAAAAAAAAAAAAAAAAAAGAAGTGGGGTCAGCAGATAAAGAAAATGAAAGCTGGTTTAGACAAAGTAGAATGTCTTTTTTTTTAAAGACTTCTCTAACTTTCTAAATTTTGAAGTACAGCTTTCAAACTGAATTAGTTCCAGCTAGAACAATAGGTTAAGGACTTCATGTTATCTTAACCCAAGGAATTTACAGGTTCTGAGTGTTTATACCCTGAATGAAGCAGAGATAAAAGAAAATTGAAACTTACAGATATTTTCTTCCCAGCTTTGGGGGTTATTCCTTGACTAAACTATAGAAGCTTCAAGCACACAATGACACTCAAGTGTCTGCAGTAGCTGTATAGCAAATAGCTCCACAATGTATACTACCAAATATACAGCCTTCGACAACTTGCTTGTAAACCAAGTAGGTGGCAAGAGAATATCATATGGTGAACTGCATTTTTGTGCAGATCCTCTGATGCGGTCATATTCTTTCTAAATAGCACATCTAATCTAATAGCTGGAATTTGGGTTTACACTGTTTTCTATGACCAAGTAAGTCCAAGACTCTAAGTTCTGGCCCTATTTTTGGACACCCACACAGTTCTAAAAGAAGCCTATAACCATACTTCTATTTGATAATACCTGGCCCTTTAGCTAAGATCAAGGGCAGTATCAGTTCAATACCTGAGATACCTTCTCCCATGAGACGATGCTCGGCACCAGAAGAGAAGGGGACTCAATGACAGCGAAACTTTTCCATCACCTCTTGTTAATGTCAAAGTCATGAAAAGGCATGGCCTTGTTACGGATCACCTGAAACTTCTTTACACTCATTTGATTGTGCCAGCTTTTAGCTGTACATGGTTTGTACTCCTATGTTTATTTTGATCATCTGTTTTCCCATTCTTTATCACATAAGTGATATATATATATATATATATATATCTTCCCAAAAAGGAATACCAGTACCATACCTACAGTAAGCAATATGCATGTCTGTATTTTCATAATTCCTAATAGGCTGCATTTCATGGTTTATTTGCTTATCTGCTTTTCTGCCAACAGAAATAACTTCTGCTTCATTAGAATAATTTCAAATGGTGGAAAACGTATACAGAAAAAAAACTATTTCATTTTTATTTCACATAAACCGTATTCTTAGAAGTCTGCAGCATATAATCAGTTGTATGTCTTCACAAGAAAATCCATCTGAACACAAAAGTGGAATGAGCTGTACAGCAGTTCCATATCAAAAGAAATCAGTAAAAGCTCTACTTAGCAAGCTCTGCTACATCTGACTTTGAATCTGATTTCTACTGCACAAGTGCACAGCCACCTTACATTGATATAGCATTTTCAACTAGCATAACATGCAATTCATTGATATTTTGCACTTCCGTAGCTATTTCCATCTAGAGACAAAATGGGCTCAAAAATATAAACTATATAGCTAAAAACACAAAAAGCCTGAGGGGATTATCTTAAGAGTCAGACACTGCAGCATCAGACACGTGATACATCTCTGCCTAAGTGAGCTCACATTCAGACATTTGTTCCTCAACTGTTTAACTGTTAGGACACCTTAAAAAATAATATTAAAAAAAAAAATCTATAGTTCTTCACTATCTTAAGACTAATTTCCAATATGTTGCTTTGAGACTTTGACCAAGATGACAGCTGCTTGCCAGTACCAACAAGTTATTGGCTTCTGTGGTTTTTTGTGACCTCTGCAACAATAACGCATGAAAAAGAAAATAAACTTACCTCTTCATTTCTAATTTATCAGGTTTTTGTTATCTAACCCTGAAGTGAAAGAAATTATGTGCACTTTCCCACATTTGTTTCTCATCTTTGCAAATCCCAGTGGCTCCACAGCCTCAAATGTGAGATAATCTGTAGATCAATGAGGGCGGATGTAAAACTCCTGCTAAGCCATGTTTTCCCAGCTGGGGGTAAATTCACTTGCCTGTATGTAAAATTTCCTAATTAGAAATGTCAAGTCTCTGTTAAAAGCTTCCAGAAATTGATGCTGAGCTCTACAAAAAGTTAACTGTTCCCTAGCTGGGTCTCATCTGACTTGTCAGGAGAAACGTTCCCATATTGTTTATAATTAGGGCTATACTGGCGGAAGAACCAAGCCCTTCCAAGGTGCTATATCTACACTGTAAAATGCACCCTTTTTGCCTCGCGGTGTTAAACTTTGATTAACATATACCTGCTGGCCTAGGGCCCCTTGCTTTTGGGAAGCCTTGACGGAACCTGAAGGAATATTAACAGCTAAACCGACTGCCCTCCAAAATGTTACTAGATGGGAGTTTCTGTGTATCGGCCATAACAACAGCCCTTTACACCCCACTTGGGACATTCCCCAGGAGGATCAGAGCTCTTGTACTCCCTCAGGCTGTGCATCTCCATGGTGGGCAGGTGCTCAAGTCCCAGAGACTCACCAGAGCCTGGGTCCAGTTTTAACACAGGAATTAGGAAAACCTTGATTACCAGCATGCTCATATAACCTGCAATATTGCTCAGCTCAGAGGGGAGCAGGGGAATCCAAACTACATAATCCACATGTTATACAAATGACCACAAAAATCTAGGGGGTTTTCAGTGCTTATCCTTATGTCCTTACTATTGGTGATTTATCTATTGAAATTCTGATTTCAATATTAGACTGGTAAAGGTAATATAGCATACTCAAAATTAATAATTTGTCCTCTGAGTATTATGGACTTTTCATCACTATAACATAGTGATGTTCTGGATGGGTCTTTGCAATGTTACTAACAATTTCCTAACTCTTGCTATAATTTGAAGACACTTCAGAATAAGGGAACAGTTACAATTAATAGTTTTTCAATGCTAAAACTCTTATTGTTCAGAATGAATCAGTAAAATTGCAGAATGTTGATACTGAGGTGGGGGTGGGGGGAGGGCTTTAAAGATTTGCACAGAGATAGAGCCCTGATTCTACATCCCAGTTGATCCCACTTATATATGTACAAACCATTAACAAGTTCATCGAAACAGAAGTGATAACAAAGCCTTGAAAACATGAATATGGTATAACGCCAGAATCATGGCCATGGCATTTATGTTACCTCATTTTAACTAAGGATTTATGGTGATGATAAAACCTGATGCCTGGAGTCTGAAATTTGAAACACCTTTGAATGAGTAGAGACAAATTCAAGGCATGATAATCATACTTGGCTTCTTCAAAGAAAAAGCAAATTTGAATTTGTGTTCTCAGTTAAAGCTGAAACTAAGTAGGACAAAGAAGAAATTAAATGTTAAAAAATGCCTATCAAAGCATTCAGTCAGATATTTTCTGAACTACAAGTCAGAAAGTGGGCCTTGTTAATACAAGTTATGAGTTGATCCTGAAACTGCCATCAACATTTGGCCTAATTTTAACAAAATATTCTGAAGTTTGGACAGCTTCCACTTTCTCTAGTAGCCATCCCAGGCAAAAGAAAGCTCAGAAACCACAGCCAGTCCCCCCATACTGCTGCCAGCTCACTTTTAACAACCAAGAAATACAGCAAAAAGCCTTATTTCTGCCTGTTTATCCAAAGAGGAATACTGATGTTTCCTAAAACAAAATAATGCCAGAAGTCACCTGCGTATTTATATGTATCTGAGCTTTCACATACAGTATCAGTAATTGTCCTCCCTGCTTAGGCTGATATCTATGATATAACCTGTGTTTCACTCCCACTTGCAGAGTTCCAGCTATTGTTATGATTAGTTGGTGAATAAGTACAGGGCTTCAGGCCTTAAGTGCTGTTCTCTCCTTTTTACCGATCAAACTGTACTGTGTTCTTCATACAGTGGATGGAAAGCTTAAACTTGTGCTTATGCTTTCTCTTCCCGTAAGAAATAAATATTATATATAGGAAAAAAAAGCTAAAGGAGTTTTCTCCCCACACACAGACACTTTAAATGAAATAACAGCCTAAAATGTGATGTCTCTACCACAGTGTGAAATGGCTTTCAAATAATGGGAAGACATGAAAGTGGATGCCACACATGATAAGTAAAATGTTTCCCAGGAAGACAGCAGTTTCATTACAGGAAGCAAGAAACAAACACATCTTCAAAAAGCAAATACATTTGGACTGTAAACAGGGGTCCAAAGGATTTTTCAAAAGCTCACCATTTGACTCCAGCGCTCATACATAACAAATATCCTTTTGTTCTGTTTCATTCTACCTGTATATAATAGCCACTTAGTGGGTTTCAAAGACAAGTAACAGAATAATTGAAAAAGGAAATAAAATGAGTTATGTTGGCAGTGAAATTTCCACTTAAGAAAAGGCTAATAAACCCTGGTTAACCTGCCCTTAAAAGAATAACAGTTAGATGGGCTCTCATGACAGTAATTAAGATTAAGGGAGGCCCTTCTTTTTGCAACATTATAAGAGCAGGCTACAGTTACAGGAGAAAAATAAAAAAGTGCAAGGAAGTGTTTCTTCACACAGTGTATAATCAGTATGTGGCATTCACAGAGCAGGGCCTGGTCACTCATGGGAACAGCAAGAGATGATAGCTAATGTTCCCCTCAGCAACATTTGCAGACTCTCAGGAGGAGCAGGTAATCACACATCAGCTCTGGGTGACAGGTGATCACCACAGGAGCTACAGAGAAAATCCCCCTGAGAACACCGTATAATAACCTCTGAAGCACCAGGATCAGACGTCTGCCAAAGCTGGATATTGATAGTGATATTGTTTGTGCCATTTCTCGTGATTAGATTACTGCATGTCTAAGTTTTTTCCTTTAAATAGGATCTTCCCCCAATCCCAACCCCCAAAGAATCAGAACAGAAAACACTTTGTGCCGAGAGCTAAATAGCTGAGGAATTCAGGAAATGATGCATTTGACTGCTGGAAATAACATATTTCAGAGCAGGATAGAACCATGGCTTCAACCTTTTCCTTGCTGGGGGGTGGGATGCCTGCAAGCGTTGCAGTCCTGCCTAGCACACGGCCACGGCGGTCCCAGCGGTCCGTGTCCTCGGCCAGGCTGCCCAGCGCAGCCCCAGCACCAGCCGTCTGGCACAGCAGCAAGCAGAAAGCCTAGCAGATGTTCAACCTTTCTGGGCACTTGGAGTTGAAAATGCTTGTTGTCTCCAGCAGAATGAAATCAGCATGTCAGAGAGAGTTGCTTGGTACTGGAAACAATATGTTGCTCTGACCGGTGGCTGAAGGAGCTACCAGGACCATCCTGCTGCAGAAGAGCTAATAGATTTGACTATTAGACTCCTGGGTGCCTCTGTTGGCATGAAGCCATCTGTAACAGGCATCAAAATTGTTAGTCACTGTCATGGGGAGCCTGATGTCATTACCTCCTGAGTGAACACATGTACAGCACTGGCGTGAGTTAGGTAAATACGGACAGGAAGCAAATGAGGACAATAAAACCAAAGCCCTGATCAGCAATGGTTACAGATGCATTGCTTTCACCCTACACAATTTTCAAGACTATCTTTGACAAGAAGTCTAAAGGTAGCCAGAAATCTAGTAACCTCTGATTGTTTATTGTTTCACTGTTTGAAATCAATTGAAACCAACGAACGACACTTCACATCAGGATCATTAAGCCAAAAGAAGACTAATTAAAAGAAAAAAAAAGAATTCCTTCCTGTCCTTCATCTCAAACCAAAATTTTCTCATGTTCCTTCAGATATCTGTTAAAATTAGCCATGACCTATCGAGGTGAGTCATTGTGACAGACAAGAAAAAATGCCACATTATCAAAAAGTAGGTTTGGAATGTGCTTAAATTCAAGAGAAAATTGCAATTTGGGGACCTAATTCTCATTTCTCGCTGACTGCAGTTTTCACAGTTTTTAATTAGATATCTATCATTCTCATAATCACTACTGTAATTACAGAGAGTTATGAAATGCTGGAAGTGGTTCTTTGTTAGTCAGAGTTAAAAGAAAAAAAAAGAACAAAAAGACATACAGACAGCTTTTTAGAAACCTCAGGTTTCTGTACTGACAGAAACCATTTGCTATTTTAGACCATGGGAAGTCCTGACCCAAACTCAGTTGCAATCAAGTTGCATCTGTACAAATCCGGATTTGGGTTGGCATTTTGCTATTGCAAGAATTAATCCTACACAGTGAACGCTGCCCCCAAAACACACACGCCCCCGATTCACCTGCAGGTACACACTGCGCTTACTTTTCGTCACTAACATACTGATAGTTATGTGAAGTGTCTTACCCAGACTCTATAGAAGACAGTAGAAGATAACACTGACTACAATCATAGTTGCTAAACACCATTAAAGTTGGAAGAGGAGAAACAGTGCAAGTGTGAGTGGGATTTTGTCCTCTCTGTTAAAATAACTTGTTTAGATTGGCTTGAACAGCAAACAGAAAACAAACTCATGGACAGAGAGATGTCGACTCATCTCACCTTGCACATTACAGACTGGATGAAAAATAACCCTCAGTTCGCTGCATACTGCAACGTATACATCTTTTCTGCAACAATGCAGACACATCCTTATTTGACCTAAGTCCATCCTTCAGAAGCAAACCAAACTAGCAGCTTCATGCAGAAGTACAGAACAAGTATTCTCATTAAATGCTTTAAATAATGGGAGTTAATGAACATAGCCTCCCTCCCACCATCACATAGACATGGAGAACACTTTGCAAAAGAGTACAACAGGCTGTTTAAATTGCAAAGAGAATTTTACATTATAAGGCAAAACCACAGCTAGTCATTCTGGGGGTATGAAAGTGGCTCAGTTCTTTTGATTTTGACATAACTTTTGTGCTATTAAATAGAATAACAGCCCTAAGTTAAATAATGAAGGTTCTTTCAAGGGTCCAAGTATTTTTCTTTTCTTCTGAAAAAAAAAATTAAAACCGTGTGTCTGACTATTAATTAGAAACTGAAAATCAACCTCAAAGCCACAAGGAGTCAAAATTTCTAGGATCACTATTCCATTAATTTTAATTTGTTTCTAGCAAGTAGATTTCTAGGAATAATTCTGACTTGTTACCATGATATTCCATACCTGTCACTTACTGTCAAAATCAGTATGTCACAAAGCAGAGTTATGCCATATTCTTTTTTCCCTTTACCCACACAGCTCCGGAGTCACCAGAGGCTGGTTTTCCTCTTTCATCAAACTGCAAAGATCCAATCTGGTGACCTAAAATCCTAAGCAAGCCTAATAAGAAAAATGAAAATTTTCCAGAACAAGGACTAAATCACTCTGAAATATTAATTCCTCCAACAGCAAGCTTATTCCAACAGCAAACACATGACACTGAGTTCGATTCAGCACTAGAGAAACCCCATGTAACGCATCTCTCCAGCCTAAAATCCAACCTGGTTTAGTGAATTATCATCACAACATATTTTTTGTGCATTGAGAAGCCTTAGTTATTAAACAGCCCCCAGCTGATGCTGAGACAACTGTTAGAGCAGGGATCACTCATGCATACAGAACGGTAAGGGCTGGAAGGCACCTCTGGAGATCATCTAGTCCAAACGAAGGTTGTGAGGAGTCCATTTTGAATTGTCACAGATTTTTAATATCTCCAGAGAACACTCCACAACCTCCTGGCCAGTCTGTCCCAGGGCTCTGTCACCCTAAAAGTGCAGAAGTTCTTCCTCATATTCAGAAGGAACTGCCTGTGTTGCAGTTTGTGCCTGCTGCCCCTGGTCCTGAAACAGACCTTACTGTCTAGGAGATCTGATTATCTTCCTATTACTGAATATGTGAATAATTCTGAATACAATTATTTTAATAAACAAAGACTAGAAAATATGAAAACACCATAGATTATCAGGTGTGAGACTCTACCATGAAAGTTACTATAGCTCCAACTTGGTATGGATACTGCTTTTGGAAATAACACACTTACTTCATTCAATCCTATGCTGGCAAAAATGAGGAGCTTCCACAGTCCAAAGACATTTATTTGTTTCTGTCCTTCAGGTCACTTGAGCTTTGGGGATCCAGGCTGAAGACTTGAGGTCAATACTAAATATTGTCTAGGTCAACCACACAAGTCTAACTTTGTTCCTGAAAAGAGAAAATAAACATTTTCCTTAAAGCAGCCTCTAGGCTTTTATTTCTATTCCCTTTCCTAAGTGAGCCTGATTAAGCATATATTACTTAATAAGTTTTAAAATTAAATATTTGTGCAGCAAAATATTACTTAACATAGATTTCATAATATTTCTTTTGAGACAATGCTTTAGAAGAGAAACATTATCCACATTTATCCTTTAACCAGAGTGCTGTAGCTCATGCTTCCTCTAAACAAATGCATATTTTGGCTGTAGCTTTCTGTATTCTTACTTTTGCCTGACACTGTGTTGTGGAGCAAATAGATTGAGAGATGCAGCAATATGCACAACCTTTACCTTAGCTGTTATCACACAAGGAAAACAGTTACTGTTGCTATGGTTGTTTGGTCAAACTGTCACCCTCTATCAACATTGTCAGTATTCACACTTGATAAGAAAGATATCTTAAAAAAAGAAGAGGAGGAGGAAAAGTAAAGCAAAATGTTCTATAGAATGCAACCCAATTCGCATCTAATCTCTTTTAAAAATCCGCTGTGTTAATGCTAGCCTATATGCCTATCATTTAAATCATATAAGACTTCAAATAAGGGTAAAGATAAGTGAAAAATAATGAAAAATGGAACATCTGCAGGTATTTTGTCTGATTACAGTGATGTTTAGATTTTTATTTGTGAACCACCCATAAGGTATTTTCAAGGTCAGGAAAATACTGTCTGAAAAAAACCCAGAAAAACCAAGGATGATTTTCAAGTACATCTAAACTGCATTAAATCTCTGTGCTATACGCTCTACAACCTGAAACCGATCCCATATGAGACTATTATTTCTCAGTATCTTGTTAGTCCTGCTTTGCACATAACCTTGTGAACTACTCATCTTTCTGAATAAGTACTCTCAGCCCTAAAGGCATACCGTCAACTTTTATGATTAGACTTGGAAATTTAAATTAAACTTTGTTTCAAACACAGCTATACACAGCAAGTGTTTGAAAGTATTCCTGCAAGGTAAATTTTTAGACAGTTCAACAGTCTAAACAGCGAAATACGTGAGCCAAAAAATTAAGCAGATCCCACAACAAACCCATTCACCTGAGCTCAGATACAAGCACAGACAAAGTGCTTTTTTATTCACGGATTTCATAGCAGTGGAGATGCAAGGGCCAAAGAGGATTACACAAGGAACAAGGCTCCCATTAAGCATAAACACACTACAGACCACTAATACATACCAACAGGATGCTTTTTGCTGCTTTCTTTCCTCGCTTATCTATTTTTCATAGAACTATTCAAAGCCAAACTCTCGTTATTCCTTTCTACTATGAGGATGGTGAAGACATAGCATAGCAGTGGCATCAGTCCTTGCCACAAACCCCACTGGTGCTCCCCAGCTCCCCATGTTTGCATCACATGCTGTCTTTCCTTTTATGGTCTAAAATCTACAAAAAAGTGTCAGCTGCCCTGATCCTGTTTGCTTGGAAAGTCCAGAACCTCCCAGGTGTCATTTTGCACTTGTACCTACGGAGCTAATTGCAGTGCTTCACTGTGGATCTTTATGCTGCAAGTGTTACCCATCACGATCACTATGAGGGCCGCCTGCTAAAGACAGACACATGTGCTGTGTTGGTAAATAAGATAAAAACGTTTCTGTTTAGCAGAACTCTAAAAGGTCAGATGAGAAACTGGTACACTCTTGGCTTCAGAACCAGTCTTGCTAAACACTGCACACAAGGGACCAAGAGCGTAATGACACCATGCAGCTCAGAGACCTCTGTAACAAACTTCACCAGCTTCTCAGTCTTCATCACGGCCCAAGCCTCCAGAGCAGTCCTCTGTACCAACAAGTAATGTACTGATGCACTCTGCTCATCCAGCTACATCTGCAGCAAGGCACAAAAGGTTGCTAGAGAAGTCTATTTTCCTAAATATTCATTTGTTCTGCTGTCTCTGGGAAATAGGATGCCTTTTTCTGCCCTTCCAGGTATAATGGAGCCAGCATTTTATCTGCTGGCTTCATATGAAAAGGTGAGAAAGGTTGCTTTATTCCATCTCAAGAAGAAGGTACAGAAACTGTGCAGGCAGACCACAAACAAGTACACATGTAAATAAAAGTGGGCTTATTTAAAAATGGTGACAAACCATGTTCTTTCTGGTATTTTAAGACAGACCTCTCTCATTTTGCATAACTGAAACTAGTAGTCTCTTTCAACACTCCTAAAAATTCATCCCAAAATGGTGGCTTCAGTGCAGTTGTCTGCCACATTAGAAGTGACAGCTGTGACTTTGCCTCTGCACATTACTGCAACCCAGCTATCCAGCTCATGGGTGAATATAGATTAATATATACCCCAGCAGAACTGAAACACAAAAATAAGGTTATTATTAAAAAGATAGAGGCTGAAAGCTACGGAGTACCATCTTGTCCTAGCAATGCATACATGCTGCTCAAGTACTCAACATTTTGCTAGTCTTTCTTGGCTCTATCCTAAGGCTCCAGATTTTGTCTTGGACAAGTCTCAGTCTTGATTATTACAGCATATAAGTTGCCACTTGCATGTTTGGGAAAGCTAAGAGAAAAGCAGGAGACTGACAGTTAACATCGTTATGTTTATAGTTTGTGAAGAAGTGAGGGGTAGGCCATAATAGGTTCTCTGGAAGCAATAACAGCACAGTATATTTAAGTATAACTAGAATAATCGCTTATATCAGCAGGGTAGGCAAGATTGCCATTTACTCTGACATTAATGCATTTATTGAGTTAGTGTTCCTGAACTCAGTATACTAATTTATTTTTTACAGTGATTAGACCCCACTGGGAAAGAAGAAGAGAGAAGGCGTGAGATTGACCACCTATCTGATGAGCAGCATTTCCACCAATTCATTATAAGACAGTTTGCAAAAACATACTTCTCCCTCTCACACAGTGTCAGTGCCACTTAACAACTCGGGAAAATCAAATGCAAAAGAAGAAATGCATCTGAGATGTGAAAGGAAGAAAGTCCAGGCAAATACCTGTTTATAATGCTATTGTAGCTGTCACTCAGACATATCCATCAGGCAAAAGGATATGAACAAGCATTTTGTTCTCAGTTCTCTCTCTTTTTGGTACAAACTTGAAGCTCTACAGAAAAACAGAAAGCTACTTCAGTTCTCACCAAATCTCAAAACAATTTCCAGCTGTAAGAGAGCTGTGTGTTGTAAACCCCAAGTATGATATGTTGCCCAGCTTGAACTACCCCTCTAAGTCTGCCTGAGCATTCTGTTAGCCATGCCAAACTGAGCACTGTAAGTCTCCCTCCAAGCTTTTGCAAGAGTAATAACCTCCCTTGGAAAGTAAATAGGTGTGTATGCCTGGAGTGGATCAGCCAGGGGTGAGGGAAGGTGTCTGAGCCCACCAGTATCCTTTATGTGCTATGAAATCAATGCAATTACAGATCATTTTCTAACCTAGGAGCCAACGAGGAATACTGTTGCAGCAATAGGAGGGATATACATTAGGAAAAGACAATAGTGTAAGAAATGGAAACATAAGAACAGTTATCTTTCTGGGGCATTATATATTCAAATTAGGATGAGCAATGACAAAAGTTAACAGCTTGAAATACTGGTGTTGAAGTTACTTAATGGATCATGGAATGAAGAACAAAGACAAGCATGACGTTAGAGGGAAAAGCTGAAACACAAGGGTCACTGTAGGGTTGGGAAGGATGGGGACGAGCTCTGAGCTGTCTGAACAGTGCTGTGCCGTACACAGGTACAGTTACTGGAGAATGAAATGTTATTAATAAAAAATAGTTGGAGAACAAGGTGAATAGCCACCCCTGAACTTACTCAGGATCTTCTTCTATCTCTGTTGAACATGTTGATTTTTAGGAGGTTTATTTAATGTAAACAAACAATAAGCTTTTTCACAGGGCAAAGGCTAGGTGACTACAAACTGCGCTTTTTGCCAAGCTGGAAAATGAGTGCCATGGCTGTTTCAGGGCTCTACAAATGACTCTGCTCTCCCTGACTTGCAGCAGCAGGGTGCAAGCAAGCTCTGCTCCTCTAACTCAGCAGGACATGAACTTGCTCTGGTCCAAAGATGTGTGGTTGCATCGTGGCAGGACAGCGCGCAGCCTCCTGCCAGGCTGCACAGCTCCAGCGTGGTGCCATGCCAATCACAGCCCCGGCTCGGGCTCAGGGCTGGCACAGTGCAAGCTGGAGGCTACAAGCACTGCGCAGCACAGACCATCCCCAGCTCCTCTTATTCATCATTTGCTTTGTTCTGGTTGTCACTGCTCAGTCAGGGACACTCTCCAGCCACAGGAAAAGAGGCTGTGAGGCACCTTGTGGCGCCGTGCCCCCACCTGCGTGGCAGCCGGGAGAGGCAAGCAGCGGACAGTGACTGCTGCAGAGATCTTCAAAAGAATTTTGGCAAGATTTTGGCCTAAAATGCAACAGCTTATTCACTTCAGCAACTGACACTTTCTAGGTTATTCCCTAAAGCAAAGAACTTATGAAACAAACAGACCAACCTCCAGGCCCAGGGCTGCTAACTGGTGGTCGTAGCATTGCGTTTTCTCTTTCCCTCCCACGCTGCTCTTTATCATTACTAGCTGCTTCTGCCTTCGCGCAAGATTTTATCAGGAAATGGCAGACCCATCCCACACTGTTCAAATGCAATCATTTTCATACAGGTTGAAAAATTAAACCAACCTAGACTGCAAGGGAAAAATGTCACTCCCTTTGCAGGAACGCATGTGGGCCCACAGCCTCTCGAGCCTGCTGAGCCTGTGACTAATCCGCAGGGGCCCTTGTTCAGCTGAGAGCAAAGTGCCAAGGGCTTCAGCAAAACAGAATGGCAAAGGTTCAAGCGCAAAGAATTGTTATAGCTGCAAAAGCTTATATTGATTCATGCATAACTTTTAAAAGTCCTACTTGACCTCACCTGGCAGAGGTTCAGTAGCGTCCAAGGCACAGACACCAAATAAGCCCACACACAGAAGAGGAAGCTACCTGTCAATTACAGCGACTTCAGGATTTAGCCAACAGACTATAAAAAGCGCCGCAGACATATGCCTTTCTAAATTTGGGAAGACACACACCTTCTGCATCTTGTTTTACTCATAATGCAGAAGACAGAAAAATAGCAATGTAAATAGTAACACAGTCCATGTAATCCAGTATTTGGCTTATACCGTCTAAAACCACAATTTTTGCTAGGTTCTTTTTGCACACTAGGTCCAAAGGGTGAAAATTGAAATTATTAAGGCCAAAGCAGAACTAAAGATCTATTAACTAAGAAGGAATTAATCCACTAACTTATAAAGCAACAGTGATACTGTAAATTTTCCATCATACAGTGCGCATACCAATGTTTTCGTAAAGAATGTTTTTCCATTGAACCATGCTTATTTTGGTGTGAGGTCAAGAACACTGTATTTGGATGACAACCCTACATGAAACCCTACCTCTCAGACAAAACCATAGCCCTTCTATATTGGGCAGCACAATCAGACCAGATCATAAAGCAGAATTATCACTCCACCCTTCAGTTTTTAAAGTGCAAGTCCAAGAAATAGAAAGTGAGATAATTTTGGATGACACATGAACCCTTTTATCCAGAAAAAAAAAATAATCTGTCTAAATCTCTCCTCTGACAGGACTAGTAGGAGCTCTTTGATTTTATTAAATCAGGATAGTAAGGGCCAAGAGAGACTGAATGAATTCTTAAGACTGCTTCTGCAAAGCAGATTTCAAGGAGACCTTCTGTTCAACCCTCCACAGTAGGAAGCTGAGATATGAGGTAGATATGTGCACAGATGGAAAAGAAAGTAGAAAGATTCCTATCACTCTGCCTTCCCCTGACTTTGACCTTCTTTCACACCGGCAAGAAAAAAAAAAAAAAAAAACCAACAAAAAAAACACCACCACAAAAAAACCCACACCAACGCAAATGTGAGCTAGACTTACGAGTCCGGTAAGTAAAACTTGTGTACAGGAGATATCAAGCCTTCCCTAGACCTGGTTCTCCATTCCTCTTCGGGTTTCTCAGCCACAGTGATGTGCAGCTGCATCTGTCATGAGGCATTATGTTATGTCAGCGATCTAATGCAATAAGAGATACAACTGGTTCTGGCACATAAGAAAACGACAAATCAGTCTAGAGAATTTGAAGAGACAGTTTTCTGGAGGAACACAGGTGCAGAAGCTGGGCTTCAACAAAAATTCTTTCAAATGCAGGAAGTAAACAATAAAAAAGGCCATTTTACCCTAAGTAGATTTTAGAAAATAGGTTTTCTATCCAAATGTTTTGCTACAGCTGCAACCCACAGATTTGAAAACTGGCAAACAAGATTTCTTTCAAACGCCAACATGAAGTGAATGGCAGAGAATAAAAGAGACTTGGAATTTCATATCCATTAGGATCCCACCACTTTGCTTTAATCAAGGATCCAGTGTAGACTATAAGAAATTGTCCAGTCTGTTTATCTCATTTTTTGCTAGAAGTTCAACCATTTCACATTTGGAGTTGCATCCTCACATAGGAATACAGAGTTAACAAAGACCTTAGTGAAACTGCAAACCTTTTAACACAAAGACTGCCCTACCTTCACACAGTCCTGGGAAGAAAGCATATTCCCTTTATTATCAGTCAATCGTACTCTGTCTTCAGTGTCCTCTCTTGCTGGTACGAAGGGTTCTGTGTGCAGCAGTATAGGTATTAAATGATCCCAGACACCCTGTTACCAAAGTTAAGAGATGTTTTCACCAGATCACACACCTTTTTTACTTCTCTTTCCGTCTACTGCTATCCAACACATTGCCTCTTCTGATAAAATAATGTTTAAAAACAAATAGTTTCTTGCTGGTCTGCCATTGTCCCACACCACAGACTGAAAACCTCTCCTAATCTTCCTCATTGAAGCATCATACAGCCTCCTACCTAAAGCCATGATATATTCTTCCAACAGCCTAGTCAAAGCTTCTCAGACTGAAACTCAGGCTACAAGATCCTTGAAATGTTAAAACTGGCAACAGCAGCCCCTGAGCTACAGCAGAGGAGAAAAGGAGGAAGGTGGTTCTCCTTTCGTGCATGGGGTGGACTTGGAGAGCGTCCCTTCCAACTGCACACCTTCCACCTATAGCAGTGGGAGCTAAGCATCTGGAGCAGGAAAGTACTGAAATGTCAATGCTAAGATGAAAATTAAGAGCACAATACTATTTTTTACATTAAAAAAGCAAAGACAAAACAAACAAGAACTTGCATGAAAAGGTAGTTGCTGACTTCCATAAACACCCCAGATGCTTTGAAAGTATGATTTTTGTACCTCACTGAAGCCTGGCTCACTGACAATTTGCCAGTACTAGAGATAATCTTTTGAAATCAAATTATATGTGGGCAACATGAATAATGCTTTTAGCTTACATTGCAGCAAAAGTGCACATTTTGCCTTTTTTTTTTTTTTTTTTTTTTTTTTTTTTTTTTTGTCAAAGGAGGGAAGGAGAGAAAGAAAAAAATATATAATTATATGTCAAAACCAACTTATCAGAGATGAAGATAACTCCAGACATGAGGGACATCTTAACTCACAGGGAGGGTATGTGTTACCAGATACATACATAACAGGTTTTATTCTTGGAGAGTTACTATTGGCATGAAACTATTTTAGTATTTTCACAGGAACGTAATGTTGCTTGGAAATAACCTACTATCACAGCACACTTACAGCTAACACTGATGACCTACAAGCTTCTTCCAGTGATGCATCATTCAAATGTGCTCATTGTGTTTCCCCTGCATGTAAAACACTCAGCCTAGGAAATACAAGGATTTTGAAGTGGCAGGTAGGGCTCTGTTATCAAAGATGACTGAAATATGTTATTTACATACAAAACTGGGAGTTAGTTATCACCCAAATTGGAAACAAAACTCCAATCTTGGCTTTTTACTTCCCTCTGTAAACCATCTAATATAGTACCTGAGAACCCTCTCAGTAGTATGGGATCTTCAGTCGCTGTTTCTGAAGTTTTCTGGACATGAAAAATATTAGGACATACAATATGGAATCCACCGACCTAACAAGGATTTATTTTTCCACTCACTGGCACACCAATTAATAAGCCCTACTAATAAGACCCACTATCTATTAGCATGTGAAGCTAAAGGAATTCTTCCATGACACTATTTATGAGAGTAGTTACTCACTTGGTAACCATTTACATAGTAACAGCACTAAAAAATACCATTGTTTGAGGACTAAGTGGATGGGAAAATAAATGTGTGTTTTACATTGCATCATCTTTGTAAAATACATATCTAGTGAGAATAAAAAGCAGGGGAGGAATTCCACAAATAAGAGCAAAAAATAAATGTGTCTCCATGTTTGCCAAAGCCACTTGAGTCAGCCATATCCATGGATGCTTAGCTAAACTTTCCAGTGCCTTGGTGGCCTGGCAGACCATAATAGAACTGTAAGACATCAAGGTCATAGTAGTAACAGGCCCTGTTAAAACTAAGGTCACATTTAAGCCAGTTAAGTTTTCTCACAGTGCTTACAAAAATCCTAGTAAATTAAAAAGAGTTCATTAGCAAGTCCTCTTCTTTAAGCAGGAGAGCAGAGAGCACCAATGCCAGCTCCACCCACCCAGGACACCTCCTGCAGTGATGAGCCAAGTGAAGACCATTGCCAAGTGTATTTCAAATCCACCCATGTGATACAATTTTGCAAACCTCCCTGAAGGAAAAGATCATTATTCAAGAAACATTCTTTCCCTAGTGGTAGATACAATTTCATTTATCATCTTCTGTTAACTGCTGTCTCCAACCATCTCATTCTAACTAAGCCGAGCAAAAGGAAGTTTTCTAGGATGAGGCCCACCACCATGAGGAAATAGATTCAATTAGATCAATTAATTTTTGCTCCTATATATAGCAATTTCTGCTTTTTAGTCTCACTGAATCTGATCTCAGGGCAGAAATATACATCTGTGTCCAGAGGAAGTTTTTGTTTTGTTTTGTCCAGAGGATGTTCCTGTATTTGTTCCAGTTGCTAAGATGAGAGGGAGGCGGGGCTGAATAAAGATGCAGAGAGGGAGGAAATATCAGAAACCTCATGCGTGAGATGGAAAGAGATTTCTCCCAGCATCGTAACTGTAGCATACCTAATGTATACTGTTTATGCTAGGCTAATAAAAAGTAACAGAAAGGCTTCCAAATACTGAAAAAACTTAGTGCTTCCAGAAGTTTCTGGGCTGCTCAATGAATTTAATCCAAAACAAAAATACTGCAATGTATTTGCCATTCCTTGGGTATTCTTGATAAAGCCAACAGTAAAGCAAGGGGTGTGTCACTCAGTGTACCTATGAGGCACAAATGAAAAAGCAATCTAGCTGTGAAATTCATTAAAAGACTAAAAACACTTCTTGAACTCAGCTGTTTTGTCAGCTCCCTATCTGGCACTGATTCAATCCACCAAATGGATAGCTGCTGTATTTTTTGAGGATCATTCACAGGGGTTATTGACTCGAATGCTAGTTCAGTAAATTTCTACTTTTACACCCTTGCATGCAGGTGTACGTAATATTTGCTTGAATACCCTTGCTTGGCATAACTAAATACATTTATTTTAGATGACTTCAAGCAAACTTCTCCCCGTTGGTTCTGGCTGTCTCTGTGCTGCTTTGCTGAAGAATGCATGTGAAATTTCAGATTTCAGCCACAATAAAGCATCAAAGTTGAACATGAAGGTTGCCGAGTTTACTGTCAGTGGTTTTTCCCTGGGAGGAAAGAAAGGGAGGAGACACCAGCTAACCTCATTTTTAGCCAAGCACGTATTAATGGCAAGCATGAAAAAAGTCAGAATCCCCCCGTGACATGAGAATCACACAGCAGCAGATGACATAAGAATAGCATACAAATAAAATTAAAAATAAAAACTCCTAGAGTTTTTTTTCAGGTTGGTTTTTGGTTTTGTTTTTATAATCCAGATCATTTCAATGGTCCTGAAAAATCAGCAATGACCAGACAGGTGGGGTTACAATCTGCAGCACAAGGCACAAATGAAGGGGAAAAAGCAGAAACTTTGTAAAGCAGCTTACCTGCGAGAAAAGCTACTATAGTTAAGGAAGAGTTTACAACAAAAAGCAGCACTTAACGCGCAAAGTATCTGTAATTCATGAAAAGTCCAAGTTTTGCTTAAACACAGGAATTTTCAAAGTAAAACTTTTCTTTCTGAGTAGAAATTTTAATGGAGCAGAGATTCAATGAGACAGCTTGGCGACCAAAAAAATTCACATATCAGTAAAAACATCTACCATTTTCAAAACCATGGAGCTTAAAGCCACTTTGTACCTCTTGCTGTATAAATGTCTACTGATCTGCTGTTGATAAAAGTGAATATGTCCTCTTACATCAGAGACAAATGAAATTTTTGAAAAGTGATTAATCACTGCAAATAAAATCTCTCTTGCCTTAGTGCTGAACAATTATTTAGCTTTTTAATTTAGACTTTGATCTTTAAGACAATACTGAATCTTAGTGCTGAACTCCAGCTTTAATCTGTACTGATTTATATAGCAGGTGTGGTATCGTACCATTTGCCTTTCAGGATATCGAAGTGACGTTAAGCTGCCCAAACACAGGTAATTAGGTGTGAGGTGCTGCTGAGGAGCATCACAGGGTACAGAGAAAGGGAAAAAATGAGTCTCTCCAAGGAAATATTGAGAGGTGAAGGGTGGGAGGAAGGAAAACATCAGATGGGCAATGAACTCTGCATAGCTGCCAAGCTATACTCCAGAGGAAATGGTACCTTAAAAATCAACAATGCTAGAAAACGAAGGAAAAAGGAAGAGGAAGGCCACAGGTTGGTGAGTCAGGAGCAGGCAAGAGTTCAGTGTAGAGTCCCACCCAGACAGGCTGTAGCCATCAAGGCTGACAGCCAAACTTGCAATTCTGATGGACTAGAAGAGGCCTGAGAAAAACTCAAACTATAGATGTGACAGGAAAACCTTTTTGACAACAAGAAAAAAATTAACCCAATGCTAAAATTTCTTATTTCTACTCATAAAGAAATCAATTGCAACAGAGTCACACACAACCAGGTAGAAAGTTCAGAGATGATATTAGCTTCTTTCTGGAAAAAGAAAAACTGTTGGCAACTGCCAGGTAACTTATTGAATCACCTGCAACAGTCAATCTTATTTTTTGCTAAGGGAGAAATATTCAGGCAATGTAATTTCCAAAGCTGGAGAAAAAAGAAACCCAGCAAACAAAGAGATACAAAAAACAGACAATATCATATCCTGGAAAAGATTCCCTAACGGTTTTCTTAAACTAATTTCTGTCATCATTCAGCTAGTATTTTAATCAAGGACAGCTTCCAGTGTCCTGAATTCCATAAAACAAAACCAGTTTTAATTAGAATAGTTACCCAGAAATCCCTTGTACATGTAGCTGTGACTTCAACTAAAAAAAAAAAATAAACAGCCAGAATAAAAACATACATCTAGCCCAGCAGTGGCAGAAATAGAAGACCTGTTTTATGAAAAACTTTGTTTTTCTCATTTATGTTGTTACTGTTTCTATTTATTTTTTTCATTAGAGTCTCCACCACCACTGATCTCCCTAAGGCAAAGCTTGTGTGAATGTGATCCAGAGCTTGCAGCACCTGATGCACTCAGAAAAGCGCTCTTTCTGAAATAGCTCCAGCAGACTGCAAGAAGCAGCAGCAGAAGGAGGCTCGGGGGAGACCTCATTGCTTTCAACAACTACCTCCAAGAAGGTTGTAGCGAGGTGGGTGTCAGTCTCTTCTCCCAGATAACAGGTGATAGAATGAGAGGAAATGGCCTCAAGCTGCACCAGGGGAGGTTTAGATCGGATAGTAGGAAAAATGTCTTCGCTGAAAGGGTTATTAAGCACTGGGAACAGGCTGCCCAGGGAGGTGGTGGAGTCACCATCCCTGGAGGTATCTAAAAGGCGTGCAGAGGTGCCACTTAGGGACATGGTTTTGTGGTGGACTTGGCAGTGCTGGGTTAATAGTTGGACTTGATCTTAAGGGTGTTTTCCAACCTAAATGATTCTATGTTTATATGTATTATAGCAATAGCCAACTGCTAGGAACCTTGCTAAATAAGTCTCCTTCAAAAGAACTCACCAGGAAACTTATGAGTCTTGTTTCTCTGTCTTGAAGGACCATAGTGAAAATCTCTTTCTAAAGGGGAGGATGACCTGCCTGGCCCTGCCAGACCAAGGTGATCACTTAGGTGTCACCGCTCCCTCTACTTCTGCCAGCCTGCACATTGCCAGCGCTTCATGGTGCTTTGGGCTTCTCTACCCCAACCTTTTGGTGAGCCTCAGCCAACAAGGGGCCTCTGCTGACCTCCTGTTCCGCACAGAATGGCAGGGTGGTATTTACAGTATTGGCAGCCTCTGCAACATCAGTATCTATTTTCAAATACAATAAAAAAAGACTCAGTTGCTTTCTGTGAAACCTCTTCTTTCTCTGGCTCTTCAAAGTGTTAACACTGTTTCATGAAGTGGTACAGCCACTGCTACAGTTTTGGTTTTACTTAATGCCAAAATCCCTGTTCCTATGGTAAATGAAATTGAAGAGCTCAGAGGTGCAAATATTAATCTTCTATGCTATAAATATTTTGATACCAACCAAAACGCTCTCAGATTCCTAAAGCAGCTTAGAGTACATAACCAAATACTTAATTCCTCTCTTCGTTCTTCCTCATCCTTCACAGTGTTCACTATGCCATTCACGCCAAGCTCTATTGTAAGACTTAGAGGTCCCTACAAATACATTAGTTGTATGACTTTGACTGTACTTGCCCTCTTCACCCAAGGGGAAATGGCAGTGGACCATATCATACAAAAACTGGGGTTTTATTTTTTTCTTTTCCCTTAGGTAAAGCTCACTCATTCACAGCCCGTTTGCTAGCTTTCCTAAGCTTGGCCTTACGCTGACTATAAAATCTCTAGTCTGCAAGTAATATATGTAACAGGTAAACAAGTCAAGAAAGGTCACAAAGCCCCAAATGGATTAGAAATAAAAACCTCAGGTCAGCATCTCAGGGGGCTGTTGAAATCAAAAGTGCTTCGTCTACTTCTACAACAGAAGATTTGTTGCAGAAATACTTAAGCGTTTACAAAAAAAATATTTCTGTTGAGTATCTAATCTGCATTTCAGTCACCCATACCAGACAGATGTTTCATTTTAAAATCTAACTTATCATATAACTCAAGCTCTGCTCTATTTCTCCTCTTGACAGCATAATAATTGCCAGCATAATATTATTTTCTTGAAGAAAGCTATTCCCAATATACCCAAGTGTAAGAAAAAGGAAAATCACCCCAAAATATTTACTTAGAAATTAAAAATAGGGGATCTAGAGCTTTTAAATCTGGGATTTGCATTTGTACTGAAAAATGAATGTATTGAAGCATTTAATCTAGACCATTATTAGAAATCTGATGTGACCCACATTCTTATTAATGTAACTCAGCAGGTCCTCCTGCAGATGGAGGGAAAGCTGGAAAAGCTATGAATGTGAGCCAAAGTATTATGAAATTGGTACAATTGTTTTTTTCCTCCTCCAACTAATTCAAAAGTTGTTTTTTTTTTCTTTTCTGAAAGGGAACAGTCTTCTAATAAGAATGAACTATGCACATCTCATTTACTGGAAGAAAACATAAGAATGGTTTAAGGAAGTGAAATTTATGAGAAAGGCTAAATTGGATCTCAAATAGCTGTTGTAAGTAAGCATTCTTTATTTGGTTTTGACATTTTTTCACTTGTCTCTTGAGAAGTATGTTACACAGGAGGAACTGCTGATGAATTTTTGACAGTATGTCTGGTTTCTGGGTTTCTGTTTTGTTTTGTTTTGGTGTTTTGTTTTTTTTTTTTTTAAAGGCACCTTGTACCATAGTCTCCAAACTTTATATCATAATTGCATGATAGCTCAAATATTGCAGGAATCATGTGCAAAATTAGCCTTCTTTCATGTACAACCTGAAACATTCTCTGGTTGTCAGTACATAACTGCTCAACAAAGGTGTTTTTGTCAGCAGAGCTGCTGAGAATAAAACAGTAGGAGGTTTCACCAAACTGTATAAACTCTGGAAATCCAGTCATGAAGGGCTAAGTCAGTCTGGCATGGGCTCATTTGAAGCATTTTCTGTGGGATCTTTAAACAAGCTTCGGCATCCATTGACAGGGCTGTAAGAGTGTAAAGACTGTACTGGAGCTGCTCAAAATGGGGGAAACTTTTTCAAATGTTTTATAAAAAAATATCTTTTGGGGGAATTTTTCAAAAACTAAAAATCCAAACTGATGCAAAGATCACTCAGTTCTGCTCCACATGGACTGGGATGTAAATAAGAGGTACTGTCACTAGCCAGGGAACAACCAAAGACCATGTTAACTGGGATGAGCAGCCACAGATCCTACCTCACATGGTTTGTAACAAAGCAGGTTTTGGCCTCGGGTTCAAACTGCCAGTGATTTCTTCCTGAGGGTCTGTGTGTTTCTACTCAAGGGAGAATGGGGGACTATCCATTATGTGCTGGTAAGCTCTGGAAGAGATTAAAACCAGCTGAGATACTGCGAATCATTTGGAGGCAACAATGAACTCAAACAAAGCCTGTAGCAATTTGTTTCATATCGTACATTGACAGAATTTTGATTTTAATAATTCTTATGGAAGTATGGCTCACAGAGATGCTGCAGAGTAAGTTGTGGCATGAACAGATGAGAGCACCTGCACCCTAATTGCCAGGTTCATGCTGCTACCCCAACACACCCAGAGGCGAACACGATAGAGGTGATACATCCTTTCCTAGAGCAATCATGTTAGTGCTTTTCATTTACTTTGCACTCACAGTGAGCTAAAAGCCTGCACACAAACAGCTGCTATCAGTTCTCACATATTCAAACCCTACCTTCTCCTGCAGTAGTGTAATCCTTTGCCCATGTACTTGAAAGTAACACAGGCGTATGTCGAATTCTACTAACAGGATCGTGGCAGGTGTCTCTTTAATCTGGAATTATGGCAGTGAATTCTTCATCAGCATTTTGCTAATCATATTTGCAAAGTGTTAGCATTTGCAAGGCTTGAAGACAAGTATAGGCACACCTCTCAGGGAATATCTGCATGGCTGTTGGTGGGCAGCATGCTGTGCTTTTGTATGTGCCACTCTTGGGCTTTTTCCTATACACTCACTGTGGATATACACCTTAAAAATATTTTAGTCTCTTTTTGTAAGTGCAAAGTTAAAGTCGTTTCCATCACACAGGCACGGCACTTGTGCTAGAGAGAGGTTAGGAGCTGGCATAGAAAGTATTTTGAAAAACCTGTTGAGTTTTAGTCCTTCCTAAACCTGAAAGCCTATGTTGATGGTAAGTTTCTGAAAGTTTTTTTCCCCACAACAGCATAGTGCTTTAAAGTGGCTGGTAAAATGCTTCGAAGCAGAATGCATGAAGGGCATACCTTAACATACATTGATTACTTGCATTTTTAAATGTAAACATGCTCTGCTCAGTGTCTGATAGAATTATGCCAGTAGCAGTTAGTGAACATCATTGACATTCTGAAGCTTTACAATACCTCTGATTCTATAGTTTTTATTGGGATAATATTCATCATGTGAACAGGAAACTACTCCAAAACACAGTACGTTCTGTTTCTCAGACTTGGGGATTTCAGACATAATTTCCCCCGGTGCTAAAGTCTTTGACAGAGGGTGATGGAGATCCCTGGCAGTTCTGGCATAGCACCAATAGCCTGCACACCTGTGTACATGTCTCCAGTTCCACCTTCTCCTGAAAGCGGCAGCTCAGATTCAGCTCAGCAGCACTCCCACCCCATCCACCAGTCCTCCTCTCCTCTGAGAACAACGTAGCAGGCCACAGCAAGCCTACTGAAAATATAACTGCTAGTTATAGACACACAACAGGCTGGAAATCGCATCCTTTGCATACATGTATTCAGTGCTCCTATTCTCACCAGCTTGCTTTCCAGCCAAGAAATGGATACTTTCATGCTACCTGGCTTCTGGAGTGCACTCGTTCTAACTTCTGTCCTGTGACAAGCACACAGTGCCTGGGTGCTGTGGCTGCCACACAGTCGACAGCCACAAGCCTTGTCCTCACTGCCCGAGTTCTTATCACAGTCGCCTGGATCCCTGTCTGAAGTCCAAAGGAAAAAGACTTCATGTTTATGGTTTAGCTCTAACTTAATTCCTGCAATGGTACCTAACCCTGCAAATACCAAAAATCCAGAGGGAAACAGGAACTACTCCTACATAACTCTAATTTCTCACATTTTTAAGAACAAGTGGGATACTGGCAGAAATTTGAACCACACTAACAATGCCACCTCACCTTACACTAGCTGGTGCACTGTTCATTTCTAGCCTGTGCTCTTGATGACACAGGGGCACTAATACAGTGAATACATTATCTCTCAATGTTCAACAGCTTCAATCAGAGTGTCCCAGGACTCATCAGTAGCGATCAAGCAGTTGACAGCTCTGCAGCCAACCTGGCGATGTCCAGATTCTCATGCACCGTCCATAAATCTGCAAATTTTCCCTCAGTCTGATAAGACACTGCCCTTTTCATCCCCCCAGGTAATGTACAAACACTGCTATCAGTCAATAACCCTGTGCTCTTTTGACATTCTTCCGAATCCATATAGTTAATTAAGGTATGCATGTAAAACCAAAAATCTATGCTGATTAATCCTGGATTACAGAGCCTTTTCCTTGCTTAGCCTGAATAACCATGCAAAATATGAATATCCAGACAAAGAAAGCTGCTCCAGTTCATGTGTATTTATTTGGCTTGAGATCCGCCATCAAAGAAAAGAGTGTCATTACTTGAGCACCAGACCTTAAGTGATAGATTCCAAGTGCATCATTTTTAGAGCCATTAGAGGTTATCAGGCCTATATGGTTGCTAAGATACCATGAATCATGAAGGAAAATATAGGATAATGGTAGGCAGACACTGTGATGTTTATCAGAGTGTGTTCTCTGCATCTTTCTTAATAGCATCATGATTAGAATCATTTTCAAGAGTTCCCATCTATTTTCCAGCAAGGTGCAAGAATGCAACTGCATTAAGTTGGCAAACATTATTTATAATTCATATTTTGCCAAGAGTAAATGAATTTGTGGAAGTCAAGATTTGTAATTGCTACAGCAGAATTTATTAATAAGTAAGAGCGTATGTCTGTGTACAGGTTTCTTTCCTGGCTATTAAATAGTATCTTCAGACTTGGAATGAAATCATCCTTCATTGATTTCAAGTATATTCTGTGATAACACAGACTGTGCTTTCAAAGAGTTTTTAAATTAAATTTGTAGCTGAGGTAATTGCTGTTGCAAAATTATGCAACTAAAGTAAAGCTTTATGCTGCAGCTTTCTTGATATTATAATTTAACTGCCTCTTTTCTAAATCATAAAAGTGTGAGATGCCAGATCAGGGCAGAGCATTAGGTTATTACTGAATTATTTAATGTTTTATCTCTGGAAGTAGCCTGTGAGAAGCAACGGGATGAATCAGTGGTGCAGTGAGCAGTGCTCACGCTGTATCCCACAATGTCTCCTCTGGGTTCACTCTTCCACTGGTCTAAAATCAAGGTCCAGGATGGGAATAGGAGTAAAACTCAGCCACCCTCTCTGGCTTGCTACCCCCACAAAAAAAGACCACTTATAAGGATGTAATTCCTGCACCAATGGACAGGAATGGTCAAACAAACTATTATTAGAAACCTTAATAGGTGCTTTTTAACTGCCACAACCTTGCGGACAACTTCTCCCACAACCCATAATATTGAGCCACACATAGCAACTCTAAAGAAAGTCTTGGAGTTGGCCTCACTGCCTTACAAGGTATAGAAGAGATATTTTCTGGCTAGAAAGCAGTATTTCTTTAAAAGAAATTCTTCTCAACTGATTTGCCACCACAGACATTAAAGCATCATTTTGAATTATGTATGGTCTCCTTTTTTTTTAAAAAAAAATAAAAATTAAAAAAAAGGATGTGAAAATTTTAGATATTCCCACTTTAAAAGGGGGAAACTAGGCTGAATTCTTGGCAAAGCACTTTGGTCGATGGGACATCCAAGTAAAAGTCATAGCTCATGTGCAGACATCAGACATGATAATCTCAGCTGTGTTCAGAAGAGGCCTTATTTTGGAAAGGAGCAGGAGTAGGAGTAACACTACACTTATTACAACATTATACCTACATTTTATTGAAAGAAAAGCATACAACAGAAGCAAGACAAAAGCTAGACAGGTGAATTTACCTAATCCAAGCTCTCAAATAATGCATCTTCTCATTCTGCATTGGGAAGGCATTTTAATATGATTTGCCAACTACCGTTCCCAAGACAAAACAAAATACAGCTAAGGTGAGAGGAGAGGCTGGAGGCACACAGCAGAAGACACCAAGCAGCCCAGGAGATCAGAGCAACATTATGCTACAACAATTAACCTGCATTTTCTATGACATTTAAACTGGATCTCCCACAAAACAAGGCCAGTGACACCTTCCTGGAACTATCCCCTCCATGTTAGTATGTATCTGTAATGTTAACTTGCAGTTCTGACTCAAAGCAAGGTTTCCCTGTCCTTAACAAGAACCACAAACTGCCTTGTAATCTAACTCTTTCAAGAACACTGGCAATTTAGACATTCATTTAAAAATCAGGAGATTGGTAGAAGACCCTGAGACTGACTCACAACAAAGAAAAGGGGCAGTAATATTTCTAATTTTCCTGGCACCTGCAAAGATGAATACACATTGACATCTGAGTACTGTAACTTTTTAAAAGTAAATGAGCCTTGAAGATTATCTGTCAGCTAAAATGTACCCAAGGGCTTGGTTTGCAATATCTCTTTCTTAAAGAATGTTTGTTTTAACATTATTGTTGCAACCAGCCAAAGAAAAATGTAGAGCCATCATAAAAAATATGAGTAGATACCCAGTTGTTAGAGCTGGTTTAGGAGCAATCATGGGAGTGATGGACTGTGCGACCCTGGAGAGGTTCCTTCCAACCCTAATGATTCTCACAATTGATTTTCTTTTGCAACTCACTTTCAGTTAGTGCTTTAGAAAAAAAATAAAAAGGATTAGATCAATGCTAGCTTCAATGACACAGCTATTCCAGCTCCTGCAGCATTTTCTCACCATGGCAATCTCTTTATTTTCTTATTTGTCTGAAGACCATTCTCTACTTCTCTGTTCCTGGTTGTACATAAAAATAAGGGGTTGGGTTCCTAGTTTGCTGACTCCAGCGTTGAATGCAATGTTAATACAAATAAGTTAGCAGATAAAACTCTGAGTAAAAATCTCAGAGAGTGAGTGTATAGTTATTCTGTCCACAGTTCGGGAGAAGTAATCTCTGCATTCATTATCACACTTCCTAAATAGAGGCTCTTCTAGCCAGAAGCTAGAACAGAATTGCACATATAAGAAATGTGCCTATCTCCAAAAAGATGCATTCTGTAAATTTAATATTGCAGGATATCAACTCAGTTCCATACAAACTGGTATTTCCACTGCCAAAATCTGGCAGAGTTCTAAGAACAAATTTTCAGCACTTCCTTACTTTCAGCCAGCAGTCTAAAAGGAGAACAATATTATACCCCTGCTTCCTTCCCCCATCAGTCCACTGACATAATAGTCTGGAGCTAAACAAGAAAAGAAAACTAACCCCAAACTATCCCCCTATGCCTTTCTAACGAACTGTTATTTCTACCTTGTTTTTTATAGCTTCTGTCTTTCCTTTTGATATCCCACGATACAGCTGACAAAAGGGAGTCAGAAATCATCATAGGGCTGCATCTATGCTATAACATTGTTCATGCTGTAAATCAAACCCATGGCCTGAGCCTGCTATTGCTGAAATGTTCATAATTCGCTGAAATGTTCATAATTTGTATTCCCCACACTCTGAAACACCATCTACTGTGTATCATCCAAACCCCTGCAGCAGGAAGACTCACTGACCTGACCACTACACTGCGAGTCTTCGCATCCACACTGCGGTGCATGCCTGCCACAAACCGCACTCGGTTATCTGCCTCGTACAAGCAACTTACCACTCCGGTGCCTACTGTGTAAGAGTTTTACTCTACAAGCTCTCCTAACTTGCTGCTTCACTCACCTTCTGAAGCCATCTATTGCTACATCTGTGGCAACTGCTTTCTTTTCTTTTTTCCCCCTCTCCACACTGTCTCAGCGTAGCCGTCTATATGGACTGCTGTACTATGGCTAGAGAACAGCAGAGTAACTGCTGCCTGTGGAACAGAAAAAAAACCATGAATTAGATGGACACTGGGCATATCTCAGTGTCCTGAGTCAAGAAGGTTTGCAATGAGTTGTAGAGACTTAACATTAACTCATCGGGGATGGCATCTAGGACGACCACAGTAAATATAGAACAGTTTATGGGCATCCCAAGACCTCCTTTATGACGCAGCTGCCCAAAAATTAGTTGTAGAGCAGGAGGCCTAGATATTTTCCAGGACCCAGGCTGGTTGGAGGTATAATACAGTCTGCTTAAAAACAGTAGTTAAAAAAATCAGAACACTAATGGTTTTAGTGCACCACACAGTGCCCCTGTCCAAAGTATCTCTCAAAGCACAGAACAGCCTCCTTTTTGCCTCTCTCTTTTTTTTTTTTTTTTTTTAAGAAGGAATTTCAAGATGAAAAAAGAAAAATAGAACAGCGTAACATCAAAATTCTCAATAAGGCCAAATGTCCAACATTGAAATTAATAATCTGCTAAATTGGTGACTTTCTACCATGCTGCCTATTTCCCCTGAGGTTTGGGGGCTTCAGCCACACAGGATGCCTGGAAGCAGTGGGAGCTGAAGGGGGTAGAGGGACATGAGCTACCCCAAGAATGCTCATGGCCTGCCATGGCCACCTTTGACCTGTACAATGGTCTCATCCGGAGAGCAGGCAGTTTACTGCTAGAGCTGCATGCTATGCAGCAAAGCGGCACACTAAGATATAGTCAGGACTTCTTGTTGAAGCAGGAGCCATTACAAAATGACAGCACAGATGCACCCAGTTTGATATATTCCTCCCTGGGAATGCTGTCCCACTGCTTCACCTGCCCTAAACCCTTCGTACCTTGTTGAAGTCAAGACTTAAATTTGAAAATCCAAGCAGCTGGAGGCAGACCTCTCCCTGGCAAGCCCTGTGGAAATCTCCCTCAGGCAGAGTTAGCAGCAGTCAGTCTCTGCTAGTATTTGTCACGTTTCTTATTTTTGCATTTCTCACTTTTAACAGTTCTCCATTCCAATGAGAATGCAAAAGCAAGCTGTACAGACAAAAACTGGCATGTCTGTACAGTAGCAAGGCTGGTTAAGCTTTTTTAACTGGTTTATATATCTGTTCATATTAAATGTTAGCACTAACTTTTGCTTTAGCTTTTCACATGTTAAGACATCTCTTCAGCTTCAGACAGAAAACCTTAGTTATGATCTAACCTCTGGCAGGCGACAGCAGTCCTGACACCCTTTCTGTGCTGCTCCAACAGCCTGTGAGCAGTTGCAGCTCAGGACCTCTGGCTCCTTTGTATTACAGCTCTTTTCCGTTGTCCCTATTGAAGTGCTGATGGTGAGAATTGGCACAAGAAACTTCCCCCATATTTGCCTGGTCTAACTCGTCTGTCTCCGTAGGGTGGCTCCTGAATTCCCACAGTCAGCGTATACTGTCTTCTGTTTGTCTGACACAATTTCATTCACCTTGTGCCAATATAATCCAATCAGTTTATATTGCAGAACTAAGACTTGTGCCATTTTGCTTTTGGCATACCATCTTTCCATTCTGCCTTCCAGACTTGTCATCAGCAACCATTTTAATCGGTCCAAAGTTACTTGCTCGTTGTAGGACATTTACATAATTCACGGCTTTAAGTGCTGTCCTAAATCCAAGAAAAGTCCCCACACCTTGTGTGATCTTTCCGATTGTGCTTCCTTTCTTATCACGCACATTTCCTCTATCTTTGTAGCTTTGTTTTTTTCTCTTCTGCTTTTCTCTATTAATCCCCAGGAAGTTTCTCTCTCTTCCTCTCCCCCTCCTCTTCTTCTCCCACTCTCCCATAACTCCTGCCACTTCTTGGATTTCTATCAATTCATCATGTGGAAACGTACATTATATGATTAAAAGAGGTAGTGGTACTCTGTTCTTGATTTATTTTATCCCAGTCATACTGTTCCTATTGCATTTACTGTTTTCCAAACAGGCAATTTCTAGATGACACATGCATGGAAGTGGCACATATCCAAGAAATAATGCTACTTCACTTAACGCAGTCTTTGGCGTGGTCTTATAAATGTGTTGGTGACCTTGCACAGGAATTGAGGATTAATACCGGTTGCTCCTAGAGATTGTTGTTTTGGGTCTCCTTAGTTTACATAAACCCATTACCTCACTGACTTTGAAGTCATGTATGATGATGTGTAAATGGCAGATGGCAGACTGTATGGTATTAGTATATTTAAAAAAAAAAATCCATTGAGAAATTCATTTAATATTTCAAGAATTCCACTATCCCCTTTGATCCCACTTTTCATTTGACTGTTGTAGTCTAACCTTCTCCTTGACTGATCCCTTGTTTTTTATTCTTCTGAGGAAAGTATATTTACTCCAATACTGGATCTCAAGCAATTTAGCTAACAGTATCTATATCATCCCCTCAAATATCAGCTACCTGCTCCAGCAAATTTTCTTCTATTTCTTCAGGTAGTGTGAGACAGTTTAATTTCCCCTTGAATAAATGTAAGATGTTTAGAACAGATTCCTGGGTTAAATCCAAAGGTGGTAGACGTATTGTTCCCGAGTAGCTGATATCATGTAAATACTCGAGAAACATTGCAGAAAAGGTCCCCTCTCTGTCTGCAGATCAAGTGTAGAGTGAATCTCCAATAGTACTTCTGCTATTAAGGATAAGCTGTGATTAAACTTGCTTAAATATTTTTACAACAATAGATTCATTTCATTTCAACATTTTCAAAATTAAACTTTCTGACACTTGCTTTAAAAATGCTATTTCTCCCTTGAAAAAGCAAACCAAACACTTGCTACAGAATTAAAGGGAAGAAAATAAGAAATGGGTTATGTCACATAAAAAAGGGGGAATATTCCTTTTTTGAGCAGCTGTAGTCCTGAAGAAGAGGAGAATAGGCAAATATTCTGGAAGGAAGCAAGAAAAAGAAGTATTTCTTCTGCTTTCCTGTCACTGAGAATGCCTCATCTAAGAATACGGAAAGATTTTTAGAAGAACTGTATATTGCTCATAGTGTTCTGAAAAGCAGCTCGTGTTGTGGGCAAAAAACCTAACATGCAAAGCAGATCTGGTCAAAACTTAGAACATTAACTGGCCTGAAGTATTGACATTGTAGAATTTTTTTAGCTCATATTCAGGGTAAATTGGCTTTTTTCCTCCTACAAGGAACATTTAATAGAAATTCTCTTGCTCTAGTAAGTGCTACGCTTCCAAAATTCCTCCCGATACCAGAGGCTGCTGAGTGAAATTTGTGGTGTTTTGTCAGCTTCACAGTCCCTACAAACTGCTTTTCCCATGTACCAGACACAGAAATATGAAAAGAGTCCCAGCTCTTTCAGTTGAGCTGTTCTAGCATTCAGATCCCCAGTTTTTAGAAGTTCTGAAACTTACTTGGCTCCAAAACAACTCAGGGCTTCTAGATTTCCTGTAACATGCTCATTTTGAAAAACAGACACTTGCAGTCATTGAACTATCAAATACCAATCAAATATCCAAAGAGTTTGCAGCAGACCGCAGAAAGCCAGGCATCTCTCCGGACTTCTGCTCTGACTTTTGCTTCTAAATCATCCTACCTGTACCCCATGGGTCCCCATCCTCCTCACCCCTGCCCAAAGAAATCTTTCTTCTCTCAAATACCCTGAAGTATTTAAATGAATACTTTTAAAGAAGAACCCTGAAGTATTTAAAATAAAATCTCAATAGCAGTACACTATCTGGAGAGCATAATGAAAATTTAAAAATTAACTCACACACCCAACAAATTTTATATTTTCAAAATGCTATAAAAACATCAGGTCACATCCCCAGGAAGTGAAGTCAGCAAAGCATGATGGAAATCTGCGTAGCTAGTCCACTATATTACTCCCCTAAATAATTAATCTATACAAAACTCTATGAAAGAGATGGGAGAGTTTCTTGTGACTTACCTAAACCTATTCAGTATGTCTGTCTAACAAATAACGGTCCCTGGGGCATCCAAATATGAACAGCAAATCAGAACTCCAAAATTCACCATTCTAGATTTGGGTTGAAAACTCAGCCTGTAGAACAGCTCACCTCCCAAAGAGGAAAATTTTGCCCTTGTAAGATTTTTCACTGTTCTTGACACAAGTTGACTGATACACTGTTTGCATCTCACACTCAAAATCAATGCCACAAGACAGAAGAGCTATATTCCGATGTTTGACATGCACCAGCTCTCAAATTATAGAGGAGGAGGAACTGCAATTCGACCCTTTCACTTTCAATATCTGACTGATGGCCATTTTACAAAATTATTTTCCCATTTTCCTCGTTTAAAAGATCACCAACCCATAAGAAATAATTTTCAAATTATGAGCTACTGAATGCACAGACTAGCATCCTCATCACATTCATAAAATTTTATCCACAGAGGTTTTCACGTTCTGTTCCATTTAGTCTTTTTTTTTAATTGCAGTCTTTAAGTATTAAAAAAAAATAGTAAATAAGTCTTTCCTTATGTGATAGGAGATAAGAAACAGTATAACCCAGTCACTTTCAATCCACCGCTGGAACATCACACACATTGTCAGTTTAATTGTGATCGTTACTCAGATACAATTTCACTAGCAAAGGCTTGTGTCAAGAAAGTCAACGATACTCAATACTTTGCATTCATTTCTCTGCATCATAACACACAAGTGTATAAACTGATATGTGCATTTTAATTATTTTGTTATACATCTGAAAATTCCAGTGAAACCACACAAAGCTTAGTTTAAAATAAGAATCCTTACTAACAATATGCAAACCAGCAGTGCCTTGCTGCCTCCACACACCAGGGCTCTTTAGAGAGAGGGTCTAAAATGTTCACTGACTCCCCAAAAGGAAGTTACAAATTTGTGTACTCCACCTTCCACCTAGGAGCAAGGATGCAAAGCTCACTCCCGTACCCATGGAAGTCTTGTGGCACATTTCCCTTTGGCTTCAGTGACATTGGATTGGACACACACTAATAGCAACGTTGTCCATGTTCCAAAAAGCCTTTTCAACTGAGAATGGCATCATAAATTTTGTAGACTCAAAAGAAGAATTTCTGTTCTCATCCAAAGCCTTTAGGAGTCAAGCATTTCTGACAGAGGCTTAAAAAGAGAAATGAAAGCACACCGGTTGGGACAGAGCAGAGCTAGAAACACTGAGAACACCAATTTTGAAAAATATTTTGATTTCAAGGTTTTCTTGTCATCAGGGGCTAAGAATTAACATCAAAATTGGTAACCTGGGGAGAAAACATGATCTCTAGATTCCCACTAAATTGAAACTAAATTACAAATCTATCTTTGAACTAATAAATTCATCAATCATCTAACAGCACAATACTGGTTTTATCATTTATGCCAAGTGCAATTAACATCAAATAGGAATGATCCAGTAAAATGGCTTAAATAATAAGACACTGTTGTCCTTAATAGGAAGTCCCATAATACACACACACGCATACACAAACAGCAAATTAAAAAGTCCTAATATTAGTCATTCTATTGGCTTTTACACATTATCATTACTCACTGATTGCCATCATGCATGTTTAATTACGAGGACAATGATCTGACCAAAGCATTTTAACATCTATAATTGTGCAGGCTTTTAACAATGCACTCTGGCAGCCCTCATCATCTGGTCTGGAAAATTATCAAATAACCAAAAGCAACCTTTAGAAAACAATGTTATTCCCATTGAAAGAAATACTCGGCGCCTGTTGAAGTTCTCTCACAACAAGTCTCTCCAGCTCAGTTACACGCTCCTCTGAAATATCCACTTGCCATAATAGTGAGAAATTTGGCTTTCATTCCCACTACTTCTTTCTGCTTGTCATTTTCATTGGTTGAAATTCAGATTAATATAGATAATATTGGACTCTATCCATAAGGTCTGTTTTGGTTGATTTGTTTAAAAAGACTCTTAATTGGTTCAGTCAACTATGAATTATGGGCTCAACACAAAACTCCTTGAATTTAAGCGGACAGACTTTCCTTGCCTTACATAGATTACGTCTTCTAGCAAGGGAATAAAATCAAGCCTTTTCTCATCAACTTGAATTTAAATTTCTACAGAGGTGCATATCAGAGAAACTTTACCTAGCAACTCCGTGAGTTTTACAATCTTTGCTAAGGAATAGTAAAAATGGGCTTCACTTTGATTTTCTCCTTTTTTCCTTCAGACATTTCAGGAGAGCTCTGGAAGGAGATTAAATGAAGGAACAAAATAAATGGTCCGTGTGCTTGTCACCAGTCACATAACTGATCCACTAGCACAGCAAAACTTCTGAGGTCTCATGCCCACTTCCACTGCATTTCTGAAAACCTGTATTCCTAGGGATGTTGTAAGCATGGCAGAGAAGAATCAATTTGGTTTTACATAAAACTCAGGAAAGCAAACAAACAAAACTGCAAAGCCCAAGCCCACCCTTTGTGTCCCCACAGACACCTTTGCATGTGACGCCATGACTACAAGCAAGTCAGTAACACCCTACACATCAAAGAATTGCTTGGTGTAACCAACGTAACAAAAGTCCCATTTCATCTTTGGCTATCTTCCTTGTAAAAACTTCAACTGTCCAAAACAGAAAGAAGTAATGGGGAAAGGTAAGAGAACTTACTCTGGGCCTCTGGGGAGTGGAAGAAGCAATGAAATATCAGAGTTCAGAAAGCAGAGAGGTGGGGTATGGAAAAGGGGGAATGAGAGCAAAAGGAGACTGTGCTCCTCTGCTCCAATATCAGACGACTTAATGGAAATATTAAGAAGGGGCAATAAGGTTGCAAGGCCCATGTGTGGTGCTTGCAGCCACTTCAGCCAATGGAATTAAAAGGGAGGTAATTTGCTAGTTTAATTTTTTATTTTTATTTTTTAGTACTTTAGGTTTAAGTACTTCAGAGCAAGGATTCTTCTTTCTTCTTTATACTTTGCTCAGCAAGATGAAGACAAATGCCTTTGTGCCCCTGTGTGATGAACGAACAGGAGCAGTACCTGAAGAGTAGTACCTAGGGCAAACAATGTGGCTGAATAGGTTGGGAAAACAAAATCCTATTGTCAATACCTTTTTTCCTTCTCAGTGCTTAATGTTTACTGTCCAGGGTATTTAAGGCTTGAGTTTTGGATTGACTTCTTTAGGACTGATGACAGCCTTGAAGCTAAACACACGTTTAGATGCTTTGGCACAGCAGAGACAATAAGCCCAGCACAGCAGAGAATTAGATCTCAACTCTAGTCACTACAGCCTTCGCATTGCTTTATTGCTAATTTTTGCACATATGTCTGTGATCAGTTACAGGGCTTTGACATATGGTGAGTGCACCTGCTAAGTTAGCCAGGGCTATTGCCTCAAACAACAACGGACACTTACGGTAGGATCTGCCAGGGTATAAATAAGGGATTATAATGTCCCTCATGCTGTAGTGCTTCACATTCTCCAAACAAACACAGCACCACGGCACTGTCATAATCTCAAATAAACAGTCTAAAATGGTTTGTAAGCATGCTACAGGAGAGATTCATCACTCTCCCTCCGTTCCCCTGATTTATCATTAATTATCCAAGATTTAACTGATACAGTATGATATCAGGTTTTGGTGACATTTGCATGACTTCAGGTGGAATACTAAGAGACCACTTATCCACCCACACTCACATTTTCACCTATAATTCTATAAATATCACACAAGGAACTGGTAACCGCATCTGTGAGAGAGAACCATAAAGTTCAACTAGTCTTTATTACAGAGCTCGGCAATAGCATTCACACTGCTCCTTTAGCAACAAAATCCCTAACCTGTACTCTCTGCATTTCCCATTTACATTCACCCACTACCCAATTAATGTCCTGTTAAGCTGCTCACCTGCAGAGCCTTTTATTCCCAGGCCTCTGCAGCACAGCTTTAATCCCTCTGCTACACATACTTTATTGCAGGACTATATTGTTGCCATTCCTGATGCTTTTTCAAGTCCAAACAAATTGCCTCTCCAGCATCTTTGAACAGGTTATTCGTTACCAGATCCTTTGGGGCCCACCCGTACACTAGATTCTCTAGATCACAACTGCAGTCAGGCTTTTAAAACAACTCTTTACATACATCAGATAGAGCTATTCACCCTCTTTATTCTTCTGCATTTCAACAGACTTATTTTGGCATTGGCCCCTTCTGCCAGATTGGAAATAGCGTGACAGCAGCGCTGCAACTACCTGTATGGTAAATTTCTCTGTAACAGAGTTTTTTAGCACAAAGAATCTCAAACTCAAATGTCAGAGACCTCATGGCATTTAATATCCCTTCTCTAAATCTGATCCCCAAAAGTAGGTTCCGGATTGTATCCACAACTACAAACCAGAGATTTTTGTAGGAATTCACATTCTTCTTCTAGTCCAACTAGCAGAAAAATGGCAAACCATTACAGTCATAAACATCAGGAAGACAGCTTCTAAGATTTGAATACAATTATATCCAAACCTCAAAAACTCATCTCCAGTTTGGACTTGAATTCTATTTTTTTCCTCTGTGTGTGCTGGGTATCTGCATCATTTTATATTGTCACATGCAATACCATATCCTTAGGTACAAGAAAAAGAATTTAATATTTTCATTTTATCCAGTTCTGTTTATTTTTGTAAGGGTATTGAATGTGGGGCTAACACCACTGAAGTAATTGGCACAGTATCATTTTTTCTTTAGTGTTATTTCCATAACCCTCTATACACTCTGGGATTCTTTTTACAAGAGGTTGTTTTTATTTTTTTTTAACTCCTCAATTAAATGACTCTCCATGCTTACACCTGAGTACACAGAATATATAATTCTAGTGACATATTTCAAATTCAGGCTTTCGAAGCTCCCGTTCTCGTGCTGCTAGCAATTTTCTTCTATGGAAGATTGGAAGACTCTCCAGAGCATATTACCATCAACATCTGCCAGAGAAACTATACAATATTAGTCAAGGCATCTTTAATAATGCAAGAAAGGTCAGCAGCCCACAGAATATCAAGTTGAATATCCAAGAATTATGAATCTTTTTCTCTGTGCAGATTTCATAGGTATTCTTCTGGGGTTTTTCCTGATTCATTTTATGCCAACAATTATTTTTTTTTCAGGGTAAGCCAGAAAAAAAAAAGAAAAAAAAAAAAAAAACACCAAAAAAACTTTCTTATCAAATGAGAATAAGCATGTATGTATATACATCACTGCTTAAATGTCAGGGCATAGAAAACAGTAGAGCGATCAGGTATGTAACACACTCTTTACATGAAATGTAGTTGGTTTCTAATAATTCATTTAGAAATTAGATTGTAACTCCAGGTGGGAAATGTGGAAGCCAGGGCTAACAGCCGTACAAGCCAGCCCCTCTCCAGGCCACTGAACACAAGGAGCTGTATTCCATATTTTTTTTCTTTTCATGCCACCAGAGTTAATGTTGCTTTACAACTAACACACTTTTCCTGGAACAACTCAGGATGTGATCACATAACAGGGCCTTGACCTTTTGGCTACATAATGCTTTTGTGATCAATAGCACAGAAATTAATGTGTTTATCATATCAGAGCATATTTAAAATTTCATACATATATTCACTAATTACCTCAAATGCCCATGATACTGCATTTCGAAGTGCTGTTCCAGTGCTTTCAAAATTCTGCACAGGAATAAGTTGAATTAGGAAGTCTGAAAAATCAAACCCAACTAATTTCTTCTGTTCTCCCCAGGCCATTAATCTTCATGGGACAAATTACCACCGGCAGCTCAGTAGTGTGGCACTGATAGACTGGGGAGACAACAAAGCCACTCTGCCATAACTGAGTATTTGCCTCATATCCTCTACACCTTCTTCCATGAAATTTCCCCTCATTTCCTTTGGCTTTTTGGTGTAAATTATTAGAATTTATGATTTTTCGTTAGTCTTTTCTTAGAATTACCCATTCAAGCTCACATTGAACCATCCTCTGCTGACAGCGATACAGCCACTTTGATTGCAATTTGACAAAGCCATTTTTCAAGTTTAAAACTGTATTTATTTGTGTTTTACTATTCTATACCAGTCCGTTCAACATTAGAACAGCAGAACCATTCTAATAATATTTACAACCTTAGAAATTACACAGGATCCTGGTATAGTGTTAGAGGCAAAATGTTAGTACTAAACTAAAAGGATGATAGCCGAATTCAGGGGGGGGTGGGGTGGGTGGGTCATGATGAAGATGTGAGCTCTCATCACAAATATAACAGCAATGCAGAAAGATGAGTTTCAACTTGATAAAAATAAAAATTTAAAATCTCATTAGAAACACAATACTAAAAAGTCTATTTAATTTACGCAGACAAAAATTATGCTCTTTTGAGTGGTATGCTGTATGCACAGATTACCTTCAGGTCACATATGCTTTTGTCTGAAAGCTTAAGGGGAAAAATACATAAGCCTTTTTCTTTAACCTATAGCAGTACAGCCAAAGGCACTGATGAGGTCACAACACTACATAATAAACAATCAGTAAAGAAAATGGTGCCATATGTTGCTTTTCCCTTGCTGTACTTAGTTCTCTGGAAAACGATCAACAATAGTTGCAGCTAAATCGCATCATATTTTTCTGTTATCAAATGGGGTTAAAAAGTCATGTAAATAAATATACATGAACTAAACAGAAACAGCTGGAAAGTTCCCAGAAGGGACCTCTAACAACCTCCAAGTTGGACGGACCATGGTAGATCAAGGGATCATTATTAAGATTAAAGGCTTATACCAAACCTGCTGTGAAATTCAATCTGCTTGAATTTTAAATGTAGATGGCACAAAATAGAAAGTACTAAATGGTGGTATTTATTAATTCTTAAAAAGAAAGGCGACAAGAGAAAAGCTACATTTTCTACATTCTCAGCATGCACAGTGCTATTTGCTGAGATAAAGAACTTTGTAGGTACCTCATATGAAAATCCAGTATTTCAAGCAAATTCTTGTATTGATTTGCTGGGGGAAAAAATTATCAGCATCATTAGTGGTTTTGGTTTTTTTCAAATCCTTTAGACCAACTTAATTTTAAAGAAACACACTACAGCAGTGACTGGAGCTAAATCTAAACTCCTAAAAGCAGGTGCTTTATTACCTTGGTAGTTTGACCTATTCTATTTGAATTACATTTGATGGGCTTATGCTACTCTGCCTAAGAAATTACTAAGATGACAGCTGTTTGAGTCTGCAAGTGTTACTCAGTGTCTTAGCATCCTCGTGGGATACCTGGTCCCTGAATTGTGTTTCAAAACTAAGTTCCAGAAATGTTCTGCAAGTCCTCCGCAAAAGAGAAGCTCTGCCTTTCTCCCACAGGGATATGTTAACAGTGTGTTTACACTGCAGCCGATTTCCCCACACAAATTGCCACCCTCTGTAACTCACTCAACACTTCGACTCTTCAGATCTGTTACCAGCCAAAAAGTCCAAATGTTTAAAATCTCACAAATCTCTCCGGAATGTTCTGCAGTTCCCTTCTTTTGAAAGTCAATCTCTTATCCCCAAAGAAGACAACATGACAGTAATTAGTTGTTGGGAGATTTACACAGGAAGAGTTCCCTCCACAGACAGGCTGTGTGGAATCTATGTATATTGGAAAAAATATTTAGACTTCTGTCATGGCTTTGCCATCTGTATTCGTTGGCAGTCATACTCCTCAGGCAAAGACCTATGCTGACAATGCAAACTAGGTCACAGTGACATCAGTCCTCTGGCAATGCCAGAAAACCTTCAAAACTGCTGAAGAATAAGTGGATCCTGTAACCTGGAAGGAACGTCCCATCACATGGCGTGGTGTTTTCAAATGATGACTGTATCCTGATCACTTGAGCCAGCACAGAGCCACATTGTATGGTCCTGTATCTAGCACTTGGGTTGGCTTAGTCAGACCTTTGTCCACCAGAAAACTGAAGGATTTGGTTTTAAAAATTAAAAAAAATATTTCACGTAACAACACTTAGCTGTTGAAACAGTACAAACAATTTTGATTGGAAAATGTGGCAAGACCTCTTCTGTGACAAGACACTTTCTTTCTGTTTCAGCTAGTTCCCACATTGAGGCCCACTGTCGATATTTTAGAAGCCAATAAAACCAGACTTACATTTCTAAAAGCTTGAGCCAAGGAGGTTACATTCTCCTCTGGCATACGGTATTGTATTTCAGTTGGCTTTAAAGCTGCCATATCAACAGGTCCCTCTGAAGAGCTGGATACCTGTGTGCCAAAAACCTGGGAGCCTTAGGAAAATCTGTCACGGGCCTGAAACAGGTACAGGCTGAGGGAGAAATCTATTTATAAATCAGGTCATGAGGGTCCAAGCTGTTAGCAAAGGCAGAAGTTTAGTAAAAGACAGTACGGGGAAAGCAGAACTTTAGTCAGCTATGAAGAACAAGATTTTCTTTAGTTCTGCAGCTTTCAAAAATGCATCAGTTTCTGCTGTTGTGTTCTGCAAACTCCAGAGCTTTTCTATCTTGCTTTAATCACACAACATTTATAAGCATGGCACATGCTTAGGGAACTTGTAAGAAGCCTATTCACCAGACAAGCTTCCCCACAGAGATCCCTCAGTTCTATCTATCTGCGATACATTCTTGGAAGTTAAACTGTTATAAAAGGAAAGCAAAGCACCTTTTTGAGTTGATTTGTGAAAATTGTTTCAATGAGTAAACAAATGCATTTCCTTACTCTTGACAGACAACATCATTAAGCTTTCATAAAAGATCTGCATTATTAAAAACCCTGTTCCCTCCTGTAGAATGTGATGTAGGCACCTCAGGTGATGCTACAACCATTCAATGAAACTTGTAATATAGATGCTACTTTTAAAAATAACATTCAGCAATGGAGCAGGTGACCTGTTTTTGCAGGATGAAGCCCACTCTTACCAACAGTAGAGATAAAAGCAACCATTTAGCCATGGGTGGAAAGGAGCCTTAGTTACATTAGAGTCCACCCTGCCTTTCCGGCATGCCTTGCTCACAAAGATATCTTGAGAAAACAAGAATAAAGTCCAGTAAAGGTGCTTCAGTAAGTGTCTTAGGGTTGGCAACTTCTTTTATGATCATCAAAGTGTAGCACGTGGAAATAAAAAGATAAGAAACCAAACATACAAAAATATTCATTACTGGTTGGTTGGACTGTGTTCTTCACCCTGACTCCTTCCTATAAAGCATCAGTCTGCTATTATCTTTCTGCCAGATAAATAGGCAAGGTAGTTAAAAGTGACCTGCCAAGGAAACTTTTAACTCCTGAGTACATCATCTCTGCAGACAGGAGATTTTCTCTGATGAGTGCAAATTACTCTAGGACTGGTGGGTCTCTGTGGCACACAAAGAGCAATACACTCTACCCTGCATACAAGAGTGATTTTCACTTTGCATGATAACGAGCCTTTTGTGTTTCGGAAGTATCTAACAAAGCAGCTCTGTAGGAGGCCCACTGTGTTAGTCTTCATTAAAGGAGTGAGATCTATAGATTAAATCAAAGAAAATGGTAGCATTTCTGCCTTAGCCTGAAGCTCTGTCTTTGCACTCCTGAACTTTATCGGAAGCACTGGAATTAAAAGAAAAGCTGCCACTATATGAAGAAATGAGATTTAGAAAAAAGGAACCTAATTTTAAAAGCCAGTGCTCAGGTAGAAATAACGCAGAGTCTAGAAAGAAGTTTGCCATTAAGTAACATAGAAGAAAAATCTGAAACCTCTAGAAGCCATTTAAAAGATGTGACATTGCAAGTGATACCAAGCTGGAAGTGGCAGATGTGGTGGCACCAGGTACCTGGGCGCACCTCTCCTGGGCAGTATTTGCTCCCTTAGCAGCTCCCTTGAGCCTTCAGCAGATGATGGCTAGTGGCTTCCTCCCTCACCTGCAGAAAATGCTCCATTTTACTCAACCAGCTTCAACAGACACAAACTTACCATACTTATGGGTCGCCCCTTAGCTGAAAAGAAATCTCTGGTGAAATTCAGGACTGGGTGCAATTCACCAGCCCTACACTACTTAAAACTGGTCGTGTGGGTTAGAGACTACGCAAAATACTAAGGAAACATCAGGGAGCCTGATTCATATAAACAAGTTTTTGTTACCCTTTCTGTTTTGGAAGCAGATTTATTGGCAGCTTATAGTGATTTAATAAAAAATCAGTTTTATTAAAGATCTGAGGAAGAGCCCCACAACAACAGAGTTCTATTGCAGAGAGTGCAGGGAAAGGAGGAGGCCTGAGGAAGAAGGAAAGCACTTCTATAAACGAAGAACTGGGACTGTCTGTAAGAACTGTAAAGGACACAAGTTTGGCACAATAAGTTCAGATAATATTTCTGCTTTCAAAATGGGAAGTTATTACAGTCTGCAATCAGAAAGATGAAAGCTGCACCAATGAAGTAAAGTGCCAAACTCACACTTGAGAAACTGTAGAACTAAGTGCCTATTAAAAAGCCAGAAATCAGACAGAGAAACATGCAAGGGACAAGTTTAAGTACCATCAAAGAGAAGGATTGAGAGAAGGTCAATAATGGCTCGGACAGGAAAGGAAGATGAATAGAAAATTGTTCTAGACCACCTCAGACTCCTGCTTGGCAGAAAGGTATTGATGGGATTTGAAGTGTGAAAGAAATTTGAAGAAGAAAAATGTGAAAGCTGTGTCCTCCTTTCACAAAATGAACAAAAAAAGCCCCAAAATAAACCAAAAAAACAAGAGACAGAAAGAAAGAAAAGCCCAGGTTAGGGAAATCTTCTTGCAAGATACTGGGATTTGCTTAGGACAAAGGACAGACTTTAGATTGGACACTGTAAAATAATACCTTTTTAAACCATCATTTCAAAAAAGTGTTCCACATATTTATGTTATAGAAGTCATTGTATAATTAGTAGATAAGGAATAGAATCTTCTGTGTATTTTAACCATATAGAATAAGTTTTAATTTTTGACAGAGACATAACTCATTTGAAACGCTTTCAAAAATCCCCAGTAGGTTATCCTGCTTGCCCAGACAAGATCCAGAACAGCAGGTATCTTGAACGCTGCGATAATCTCATCAAGAAAATCAAAGCAAAGCTTACACTTTAAAAACTGCTTATGAAAAGCAAAGGGAAGAAAGCTACTGTGGTAAGATAGGAAATAAACCTGGAGGATCTCAGAGAAGCCTTGCTTCTGGCACAGGTTACTCATGGAAACTTTGGTAAGTCCCCTTATTCCTAGTGCCTAAAGTTCCTCACCCATAAAACAGAGATAACAAGGTTATCAAGCCTTTGGGTTTTTAGCTTAGGTGCAAACAATTCAGACTGGTGATTATCTGGTAACATGGGTAAGCATGGCATTTACTGAAGCAAGTCTCTGATGTAGCTTTGCAGCATCACTGTAATCCAAACAAAGTTTAATCCTTTGTGGTTTCAGCTCATTTTTTCCAGTGGAAGCAAATGCTTTTCCAACAAGTGATGAAATTTTTTTGGGACAGGGGTGAGGGTTGTCCACAATTGCATTATAGTTTTTTCCAGACATAGGAAACGGGCAAGAAGAAATATTTCGGAGGGAAGGCAAGACTGCTTCCTGCCTCCAGGAGCCTGAGTGAGACCGGGGGTGTGGGCCACCAGTGCAGAAACCACATCAGAGCCACCAGCCAGATGTGGGAGACAGGGGAAGAACATCTGCAGGCAAGGGCAGAATGGGCTGACAACACTGAGCTCAGCAGGTCCTTCAAGTCTGCCAGTTGACAGATGAAGGGAGCAGATCTACAAACCCTTCCCTATCCATTCTTTCAGATGTCATCAGGCTTTGCTTCTACACTCCAACACTGATTATTGAAAAATATCTTCAGCAAATGCAGGCAGTGACCAATATAGAGATGTCCAAACCATGACAGCCATCAGAAAGGCTCACATCCCCTTGGGAGAGCCACATGACTAGTAAAGTGTAAAAAAAGACAACCCACAACATACATTTCTTGCACGTGGGTGTGCTAAACCAGGACAGAACTGGTGGGCAAAGATGGACTGCTGCAAGAGGCAGCTCACTTGCTCCTGCCCCATTTGTTAACTGCAGACAACAGAGAGTTACATCCTATAATTTTTTCCTATAACATCTCAAACACCACATATTGAAATAAGAGTATTAAACAAGATCAAGGACAGTGGTATTCAGCTGTCATGGTGTTAAAAGCTTGAGAGATTGGCCAGCTGAGCACTTGATTCACGCAAGCATGAGCAAAGCAGAAGCCAGCAGGTGACAGCATGGTCCCAGCTCTGAGCAAACTGAGCTCCTTCCAGGGTATCAAGTATTAAACAGTGTTTTGACATAGTTTTGGGGAAGGACTGAACAGTAGGACCTGTGACAAAGTCCCATTTTCTCTAGGTTTCCTTTCCTTTCCAACAGAGATGATAGTTTTCAGATAGGCTACAGCACATGAAAGAGACTTACTTTTTAAAAAACTTGTTCCCCATTGCAGGAGTAATTCTGATGAATTCTCAATCAGGATAAATGCAGCCCACATGATGAATTTAAGAAGGTGAAATTAGAGGCTGGTAGAAAGACAACAACTGTTGAAAAGTACTGTGAGCAAATGATGGATGAGACCAAGGAAACAAATGGATAGATTGTCAAATATAAAAACCGACGGCACAACGGGAAATTAATGGCAGCTGTTTCAGCCAAAGCCCAGACCTAGCACGCTGCCTTAAAGCATCATTAACTTTAGTATAAAAGCTATGTGCTACAGAGACTTTATTAGGCAGAATCACAGGTGTTTAAGAACTTGATGAAGTATTTTCTTGACACAAGTGTTCTTGTGGCACTTGCAGATGCTGTGAGGGCCTCACGTGTAGACCAAAGTGACCCACCATGTTTGACATGTTGAAAGCATTTGGGGCACTCTGGTAAATGGCAAGCCCAGCCAAAAATGAAAATTGTTCCTTGTCAGGCAACAATAAAGTCCATTTACACAGGTGAAAAAGCCAATGAAGTGCCCATATCAGAAACAGTGCCTTCTGTAAGGCATAGTAAGGGAAGCAGGAGAAGCAGTAACGTGGCTCATGCTTGAAGTATAATGTTAGAGTTGGTGGTCCAGTTTGCCACGGACATCTCTGTCACCCCCCATCCTCCCTGACTGTACCTAACTGGCCTTTGCAGCACAAGGTGTGCAGGTGTGAAACACTATGCCACCTGGTTTGCACTCAGGTTGCACTAGTGTGCAACGTACAAGGCAGCAGAAAGGCTGCTTCATTACATGTTCAGGAAATTCTTCCTTTAGCATTCATTCAACTTGAGTTTAGTTAAAAATAAACAACTGATTAATCCAGAGAAAACAATAAGCTGACTCAGTGAAGAAGGCAAAACTTTCCGTAGCAAAGATGTTAGCTGTACAGCAATTTCTTGAGAAGAAATTGAATCTTGCTTGCTTTGTCAGTAATTTCTTTGGCTATTTTTTATAATATCCTAGAAGCTTTTAAAGGACATTCAACAAAAAGGTCACTTGGAAGTGTTTGCAAAGATTAGGTGAGATCAGATGCGTTTGCTGTGCACTATCTGCCACATGCTCAATTCACTGTCATGGAGGAGTAAAACGGCAGAATTAATCCTCACAGAGGAAATTAGGATGATATTGTGCTGGGTCACGTTCCTGGATTATAAGATTTCCACCAGTCAATCCTGAGTTATTGCTCTGCAAATATTCGACAACCTAATTTGATAGATACTTTGGAAAAAAAATTACAATAGGAAATTACTTTCCTTGTGTTTCATAATAAACATTCCATAAAAAACAAGAGGTATTTAGCTTGACACCAGTGAAGGCCCATACCTTTATTAATGTAGGCTGTATTTCAAAGTAGGTCTCCATCATTCTGTTGCTATTAACCCTCCTAACAAGCTTTTTTTTTTTTTTTTTTTTTTTTCCACAGTTAGTATGAATTATTCTGGTTGGAGGGGCACACAGGCTTGGCTAGATACAATTGCTCACATACCCATCTGTATCTTCAAGGTGAAGCAAGATGTGAATTAAGGTGCCCAAAGACAGAAAAAATGTTTCCTTAGATGCTTTTCCCTAGACACCTTGTTACTCCATAGAACAGTAAACCTCAGTCAGGTGCTCTTCCGCAACTTTCACCCTGAAATACATGGTTTTCCTTAACTACTTTGCACAAATTCTTGAGAGAACACATGCGCAGGTGACATAGCTGTAACAGTTGCCCAGCTCAAACAGAATATCAAACCACACCAAGATTAAAGATAGAATTTGACTTTCTGCTTTCGAGATGACCCCAGCACCCAATACAGGGTTTTAAGTCACCCACACAGGTAAGGACATCTGCACTTGCATGCTCTTCATGGGAACATAACCCTGCTAGGCATTTTCAAATTCCCTCACATAGCTCTTAAAAGTGGTACTTTAGTAAGGTCAACAGCAAAGAACCATTTCCAAAAGCACCTCTTCGGATCCTGGGAAACAGGCAAATCCTCCGAGTCCTATTACCATGTCAAATACTACAGATTAATGGAAATCCTCTCTCTCCTCTGGCAGAAGCATAGGAAGCCTGGCACACTTGATGGGATGCTTCAAACTAAAAGACAGACATTAAGCTCGTGGGAATATAGATGTGTGAAAGGTGTGCAGAGGAACAGGGTTTTTCTCCTGCTTCTGGAGAGAAACCAGAACTTCTCATTCTTGTGTAGCGCTGCATTTTCACATTCTTTCTAGCCCATTCCTTCATAGTGGGCAATGCAGCCCTTCCTAGCATATCAGAATTACAGTCAATTAAATTTTGTTGTATTCCAAAGGTCCAGGATACTCAACAACCAGGTCGTGCTGGGAGGGAGGATGACCCACGAAGCCTGAGACAGGCTGAGAAGAACTAACAGTGTCGGGGCCAGCTGCAACACTTCCCACCCCAGCTTTTCTGAAATGCTCAAACATATCTTATTAATAAGGAAAACCAATTTAATAGACGACTTCTTTTATGTACCATGTAAGGTAGGTCCTCCAGCAACACAGAATCAGGAAAAACTATTTGGCATGTTACAATCAAAAGGAACAAGCCTTTAAAGGCAAGGCAAACAAAATCCTCCCAAGCTGACTCAGCCCACATGCACCACTCACAGTCAGTCTCTAACACCCCCCCAACCCCCCAAGGCTGGAGGCAAGAAATACTGTGAAGTATAAAATGTTCCAGTCTCCAAGAAGCTCTGAGCAGTCTCTCACAAACTTAGGCCTCTTTTCAAAAAAATTTTTATACTACTAATGTAGCTAGGAATGAGGTCTCATTGTGCAAGGCACTGTGCAAACAGAAGAGAAAAATGGCATTTGCCCCAGGGAGGTTAGGCTGTATTTAGAGAAGACAGATGGCAAATGCAGGAACAGAGGCTCAAAGGCAGCTGATGGCTCATGGAGCAGCTATGCAGCTCAGAAGTCAAACCTCTCAAATATTTGCCTGGTGACCAGTGCTTCAGATTTCATTGCTTCCACAAGTCCTTGTCCTGCCTGCAAAGTGACATGCAAATGCCTGTAAGACTGCACTGGAATATATTTTCCCTTGCATAAATCTATAGAATTTCATCCATTCTGAAAATTCATCTAATTCAACCAAACATTCCTGATCTAAGTAGAACACAGAGATGTAGAATGCATGCATGCTTGAATTCTTTTAAACAGTTAAAAACAACACCAAACTCAAGCAAAAAGCCCAGAGAAAGCATATCTTACTTCACAATACTTGAATTAGTCACACTCATTTAACTCTACATATTCCTGCAGTACTTATGTTTATGGTTCAGACTGCAAACTCTTCACTTTTCAAGACGCTCACAAAAGAAATCTGACTGCTTTTGATGGGGTTGTTTGCATCAGTAGGAGCTCAACAGCATAAGTGGTTCGCTCCTTTTGGTAGGGCTTTGTTCTGTCACCCATGTTTCTTTTGGTCACTTGCATGTCACATTGCAGGTACCTTGTCTAGGCACAGCGCTGGCAGTTCCAAAGCAACCATTTCACTGTTGAAACATGGCCAGTTCAGTTCATAGCTCCAACCCAGGAGAGCACACATGTACTGGTTTCACCGGGATTCCTCTGTGCTTAAGTGTCCAGCTTTGATTTTGGGGGGTTTATGAAAGAGTTAAATGTTGATTTTAGAATCTCAGTGTCCTTCCCACCAGAGAATTATATTTCAGCATACCATTATGGCAAATTTTACTAATGCCTGCCTATGGGGATATCTGGGTAATGGCACCATCTGACTCTTATCATAATTTGATTCAAACTCATATTGCTTTTACATTTTATTTCTCTTTGCCATTCTGGCTTGTAACAGCCAACAGCAGGCTGAAATTTTACCTAAATGAGAGTATTTTTGCTCAGTGAAAGAACATTACTCTGTGCCATTTGCTTAATAGTTCACATTACTGTGTGGGGAGTGTTGCATCCTTAGGCCAAGTTCCTGGCACCCTGTTTGTTAAAAGTTTCAAGGGCAGCGTAACAGCAGCTTCTGCGTGGTAAAAACCTTATTGTCTGGGCAAAAATTATGGTTCCTCAGATAGACTAGAAGTCAAGAAAAATATCAGTATTTATGAAGTAAATGAATAAAGGCAAGCTATGCTGTTGCCACAAAGTACCCATGTTTCCTAATGAAAACAGCCTTTATTAATACTGTGCTCGTACTACTAGTATCACAGAAATTTAAGAGATGGATTTCGCTGTTCTTATGTTGTTTTCTGCAAGAGTTTTCAATTATATTAGTTGCTTGAAATAAAAAGAATTAAAAAAAAAATTTAAAAAAGGAAAGAATGTGTTGAATTGTAAGGAACAGAAGAAAACTACTGAACAGAGGAGCCAAGTCTGAAGTGGATCAATGTTGTGGTGACAAGTGAGACAAACCCTCAGCTTACTGGAAGGCGATCCAAGCCAAAGGGGAGCTGGCTGCAGCAGTAGGCAGGCCTGACCCTTCTTGCTTCTGGGTTAGAAAGAGCTGCAGAGAGTAGGGAGGCTGCACCGGGGGCCAGAACATGACAGCACAGCCCTGAGTATCTTTGCTATGAAAGGAGGAAGGGCAAGGAAAGCCCAGGTGACAGGCAGCTGCTCATGTTCCCTGCGCAGCAGAGCATGTATTTAAGCAGAACATGCTGAAACACGACAAAATTTCCCACATTTCCAGGAGTCCACTGCAGTGGACAGAACCACCAGTAACATTAACAGCTGAGCTGTGGTCAATGAATGTTCGTGCTTCTTTGGTGCTTACCACGTTTGGAGACCACTTAAATTGTTTAAATCACACTGAAGCTGCTATCATATGATCTGTGAAAATAAGTCAATTTGGCTTGTCCATACAATGCTGTGGAACACCAGAAAACACCTTACATAGTATGAAAGGTATCATGGCACAGTCCAAATCCATTACAGTGCAATTTCAACTTGGAAGGAAAGGAGAACCCTGCCTACCTTACCTCAGTCTCCTAATTCCTTCCCCACAGTCCAGGAGTCACACACAACTGTGGCAAAAGCAAAAACTGGGTGTATCCTTAGAGTAAGGAAAGTGCCTTTGTTCAGGTTGGAAAAAAGTTCAGATTCAAAGAGACAATATAAAAAGCAACAACTATAAAAAGGAATATGAGCTACAGCACCAAGAACAGAATGGTATTTCAGACAGACCAGATTTTATGTCCCATTTCCCATATCCTACATCTGATTCCAGAATTAAAAGAGACAATAAATCTACAATAACTATGGAAATATTTGCCCCAGTCCATACTACTTTGAAAGCATAAACCAACTGCTAACATGCTTCAGTACTGATCCTAAAACATATTAGCACTAGTTATTTATCTTTAGATATAACCATAGTTTATGCAAAATGTCCAGGACCTTTTGATACTTGCTAAAAGCCAGATAAGTGTCTAGGGAAACTGTAAGTAAAAGAACGTATCTTAAGTAACAAGTGTTCTACCTCACAAGGTTTCAAAACTACTTCTTATTTATGGCCAAAACTATACACATTACATTTAGCATCTTCTTCCGTTTGTAAATGTCACAACTTCCAGCCATTTGGCATTATTTCATTATTGCTTTCTGTGATTTTTTTCAGCCTACTTATTGTTTGCTGCTTCTCATTTGAGAATGCTGCAATTTGTTTTTCAAGCTGCTAGAATAAAGGATTGAGTGCAAGCATCCACCTTTATTAACCTACAAGTCAAGTCATGAAAACGTTATCCACCACTAAGTTATATTTTCCATCTTGAAATAAGGGTTTGCTGGTAAACTGCTATGCTGCCATGTGTGAATTAGGGCATGTTCTGCAAAACACTTCGTGCACCAAGGAAAACCTCACTGATCTGTGCCATGGAACCAGGGTCACCACAAGCAACAGCTGGAAGTACCTGCAATGCACTGAGCACAAGTGCCTGCGAGGGGACAAGTAACATGAATGCCCATCTGTCTGTTCAGACTGTCGTTAATTACAGGAGTAGTGGCTGTAGAGCATCTTTTCATCCTGAAGAGTATTCTGCATTTAACCAGTGAGACACACTGGTTGGGAAGCTATTACACAGAAGCTGTATGTGCTAATACTGCAAAGTATTTTAGCAAAAAGTGCCAAACTGGTGTCTGAATGAATTTCAAAGCATAAAAAAGGACTAGCATGAGAAAGGACGAAAAACAAACTGGAATGTAAAATGACACCACCAGATGCATACAAAAAAAACTGATTCTTTCTGAAGTTCCAACCTCCTTTCTCCCAGTAGTTTACCTTATTTTTCCCCTGAAAAGGGTCAAAGGATATATTTAGCAAAATTTGATAAATATCTTGAATAACATAAGACATTAGTTATTGCTAACCTGTGATGAGGGTTGATATTGATCTAAAAAACTAGATATTATTTTTAGACTACTATAAAGTACTTCAGCAGCTTCTGTTGAAATTATTTCAGAAAGTGTTTTTATTAATACACATCTGTCTGTACTTCTAACCAGGTGATAGAAGTTTGATCTTCAGCTTTAAATTCCTGAGACCCTTTGTTGCTAGGAAACCAACAAATCTAATTTCTGTGTCTCTTATAACACAGGAATATAACTATATACTGATTCTCTCAGAAAAACTCATGCTATATATTTTTAAACTGCACCTTTTGCCAGTGATTTGAAACTTTCTTTTGATTCATTTACGTTAAAGAAAAGGCACATCAGTTATAAAGATATTAGTAAATAACAGGAAATAGAAGGTTCTTTTATCAGAATTTTTAATTTATCTCATTGCTGGAGTAAGAAATTACTGAGCAGCAAGTTATAAGGTATTGAAATTTTCTTCTAATATGGATTCACAAATTTATCTTTAATAATTCATTACCATGATTGTTGATCATTTCCAAAGATGTCTTTGTAGACAATCAGTGTCTTTATGAGAAAGATCATTCATAAGCATACGTAAAAGGTCTGCGCTTTCATTACAGCATAACCAGTTACCAACTATCTATGCACGTCCATCTGACCCTGCAATTACTGGCTTATCTGTATGACACATTGCAAAAGTTATTAATTCTACTTCCTTAGACTTTTATTCTTTGGCTTGGCAAACCTACCAGGAGGAATAACACATATTCCATCACTAATAATTATCAGTGACACAAGATGAGCCTGAATAACATTTTATTCAAAAAGTGGTATTTTGTCTTTGGACATAAGCAAATATAAATACCCTGAATTCTGGTAATCTCATTTCTTAACCGTATCAAAGAAATTATGCTATGTGAAAGAAATAGTGATAGTATACCCTCTTATAAGAGAAAGAAAAATTCAACAATATCTAATTATAAAATCAAGATCCTCTCCACTAATTATCTCATATTTTCTCAGTGCACATCAGCAAAAATTAGATACAGTGGTAAGAAGGTAGGACAGTCAATTTGTTCCCTTCTTCTAGAGTTCTCAGAATGCCAAAAGTGACCATATTCTGTTTGCTTTTCTTGGGACAGCACAGCCACCATGCCAGCAGATGCCAGCTGAACATCCCATCCAGCAAGCCTCGGCGACAGCAGCCAAGCCAAGTGCAAAAACCCAGCTGCACTGTATGTCCTCACTGCTGCTCCCCCTGCCTCCAGCAGCACACCCCAGAGGGAGGAAATGAGAAAACTCGACTTGCACAGACTACTGCTCTCCCACAGTTTCAGAGTCCGCTAGAAGCCAACAATAACACTGCCAGCTGCTGCCACAGGTGATGTGGCAGTGCTAGAGGGAAGGCTCTCAGACCCTCATGACATGCCCTATAAGAGCTCCTGAAATTATTTGTAACAGATTTGTTTTTCTCTTTGCCTTTAACAAAATAAATACAAAATGACATACAATAAGCTGCATTTAAGTGTTTAGATTGCAAATCACACGCTTAAGCTTCGGAAATGGCAGACTTTTATGCTGCCACACAGTCTTTATGCTGCCCTTTCAGGATTATGATGTTTTTCAAATTCCATGCTCTGAACTACTTTTCCAAACACTGAGCTTTGAGCAAGATAAGAGCTCAGCGTTGGAAGATAAGTGTTGGAAAAAATCCAGCATGCATAGAATTAAGATGGCACAAAGAACTATAAATTTAGATTTTCTCAGTTCTCCAGTTCTTGACCTTGCAACTGAGAGTCATGTTTTTAATGTATAACTTTAGTGAATACCTCTGCATATACACTAATGGTATTATACACATATCTCAAATACACAGACAAATCCATTTTCTCTATTGAAAATTTCTATTAGGGAATAATTTTTAAAATTTTTAAAATAAGTACTCCTAACAGAAGGATCCTACTGCAAAGATGTAACTATGCCCTAAAACCTCCCTGCATACTTTTAAACACAGAACGCCCATCACTAACAAAGCATCAGTTACTCACCAGAATAACATCTTCCCTTCACACCCCGTAGTTGCCCACCATGGTTCTTATAGACACCCCCAGGAAAGCTCTAGAGAGAGCTGCAGAGCAGAGCTCTCTCTTAAATGGAGATGGAAAAAACTAAGATTGTTTACCTTAAGGAAAAGATGACTAAGGGAGGACATGATGAAAGGAACGTAAAATGGATATGGAACCAGGGGCTTGCAATCTACCCAAGATGAGAACAAAAAGCTGAGTGCTTTCTTCGCCTTTAAAAAAAAAAAAAAAAAAAAACACACCAAAAAAAACCCCACCACACAACAAAGTCTAATTGTCAGAGACACCCTCAGCATCACAAGCAGCACATGCCTTACTACAGCTGTCAGGTGCATAGGGAGCTGTATCTGTATTGTGATTTTCTATTCCAGCACTAATATCTGAGAGATTAATAAGATAAAGTTTCTTCCCAAAACCACTACAATATTATAGCATGTATTCACCTTCCTTTCCCTTATTGCATGAGCTCTAGGACTCCATCACTCTCAGCTGAATGTGCAGTACAAAGAAAGCCACATCTAAAATGAAAACAGGATGAATAAAAATATCCAAAGGATGGAAGGCTCAGCCTGGTTCACTGCAGTTGAAGATAACCTGCCTGAAGTGACAACGTGACCAGGACTCAACAGAAGTGTACCAGACCCCAGTCACTGCTCTCTGCGCTAGATCTCTACCAAGAGTGAATCAAGCCTGCGTTAGCTTAGCTTTGATTATCTAAGCTTATCATTTGCGCTAGCTTTTCAAAGCCACCTTAATGCACAGCTGAAACAAGAAGCTTGCAACAAAACCATAGAAGTGGTACCGGCCAGTCAAAAATAAAAAGAACTCAGATTTTGCAACCAAGCATTGATTTGTAAAATGATAGTAGAACTGAAATACAGTGAAGGAATAAAACACAAGAATTCAACTTCAGCCACCTTTCATTAAGCCACCTGCACTCTCTACTCTAATCATCTGATGTTGCTATTTAACAAATAATTTAATTAAAAATAAGTTGAAGAATACTGTTTGGAAAGATACACATTTCTAAAATAGCTGGAATGACCCAAATTAAAAATGCAACAAAACACATGCAGAGGGTAGGAAGAATAGTCACAGCAAGAAAGGGAGAAGAGAAAGACAAGAGGCCACCGCTCTTATAGTCAGCAGGAATTTGGAGACCACAGCCTGAAAGAGAATTACTGACAAGTCACTGGAGCAAATGCAGCTTTAATTAGACTCTGCTGTGAATATAAGGCAGGTAAATCATCCGCAGGTAAACTTCAGAAAAGAAATAAAATCTAGGAAGAGAGTTGGGGTCATGCAGTTTCTCTGAAATTTCTTAATCACTATTAAAATCCAGCCTCTCAAGAAAAGGGGCAAAAAAAATGCTTATTTAATTGCCATATTTAGGCAATATGTGTAGGTTTCCTAGCAATATTAAAAAGGAGAGTATGAGACTACAAAATCATCACTCTTTTTACTCTGCAAAATTCACAGGGCATTAAAAAAATTGTAAGTACACTACCACTGCTCCTATCTGTACTTTCCTACATCAGAGTAGCATGCCCAAGCCTTTAGGAATAAGCATCTCTGTGGAACATGAGTAGCAATTATCCTGACTTCAGACTACCTAAACATTTTGTCTTAAAATAAGCCTAGCCGTAACTATACACTTAGTTCAGGCTCAGAGCCTGAATTTAAGCTCAGAACATAAAGTAAAACTACTGCAGTTGCCTCCACAGCTGTTTGCCCCTATCCATAAGCAATACTTGGAGGTTAAAATGGAAAGGTACACCAAATTATATTAAATAACCTATACTTCTGCATAGTGTAGCAAGACATTCAGGATAACTGTGATGTGCCAGTGCTGTAACTGAACAGACTTATTGTCCTGTTTCCAGAGGGCTAAAATTCTCTCCAGAAAAAAAAAAAAAAAAAAAAAAAAAAAAAAAAAAAAAAAAAAGAAAACCAAAACCACCCCCCCCAAACCAAACAAAACCCCAAAAACGAGAGACATGTAAAATGCCAGCCACTGTTCAGCAGAATTAGCAGTAGTCAGATCTACAGATCACATCGATGCAAGTGAGAGAGGATCTCTTAGTCCAAGCTGACATAACTACCCTCACTGCAAATGCAAAAAACTAATAGCAAGCTAGAAGCTTAAAGAATATACATTGATATCATTGCTTTTGCACCACATCCTTATTGAGGAGAATGCTTTTGAATTTCCTCCATTCCTCAGTACTCTCACAGAAATTAACCAATTTAATTCAAGACAAGTACTTCCAGCACCACCTCTTCGGAGAGGGGACAGAGGAGGGAAGAAGAAAATAAGCAGAAAATATGACGATCTTGAATCTAAAGCTCTGAGTTTAAAAGGTAGCTTAATCTCCTCCTAAAATAATAGCTCCTTTGGCACGGTTTGAGGACACAGAGGACAAGGGAATTAATTTGGAAGCTCTCTTGTATATATGATACATGAATTAAAAAGCTTGTATGTACCTTACAGAGGAGTACTGGAGTTTATTCACTTTGACTAGAAATAATCCTTTTTTTGCCCCAATATTTTATTTTGTGCCAGTATTTATTTTATTCTAAAAGCAATCCTTTTGCTAAATCATGCAATATAGAGAAAATCAGCCTAAGCTCATAGGTTTATTCTGACAGAAAACATATAGTTCAGCTCATGGAGAATAACCATTAGAAGTTCAAAATTAAATACACATTATCTTCTTCATATTGTATAAAACAGAATTATTTTATGTATCTTGTATTTTATATCTGTAACCATAAAGAAAGGGATAGCTCTAACCAATGGCTTTAGAAAACATATTTCATATCCCTAGTGCTGTCAATAACGACAAACTAATCTTCGCTCAATAACATGGCTAAGAGCACTTCCTTTTACAATTTCTAGCATAGAAACTGTAAGAAAGGAACACACAAGATTAGATGAGAGCAACTTGACCTAATATTGAAAAATAGATTACTGCTCTCCTATATTATAGAGGTTATAAAATCAGTGATTTCTGTGTGGAACAGCTCACAAATATTAGTAACGATTTCTTGCAGTAGAAATAGGAAAAACGATAAGATGTCCCTTTTAGTCTGAGATAATGCAAGAATGTTAGAGTTTTTTCTCTCTGTAAGTCACCTTTGCATTTTCAATCTACTGTATCTCAGCAATAAATTGAGAAAAAAATAAAAAGGTAACTTGCTACCTGGACACACATATACTTTTCCATCATAATTAATAATGATAGTTTTATTATGACCCATGTAGCAGCTAATCAATAGGCTTTGATACTTGCACAGTCAACAACAGTTCCTGGGTGCTTGCGTAATGTCCACTATTAAAACTTGTAGCTGTTCAGGCTAAGACATTTACTATCTATGGCCCAAAGTCAGCAAAGAAACATGTATTTACACTCCATACATGACTCTTACTATTTGTTCAGATTCAGTCCAGAGCACGGGGGAGAAGGGCAGAAGAAGAGGAGGGAAGAAAATAAAAGGCAGGGTGAATAGGAGGTGAGATTACCGGAGATTTAGAGGTGAGAATTGCATGCAATTCTACTGCTTCTGGACCATTTTTGTTCTGCTGTTCCATACTTCCTCAGAAGAAACAAATAATAAAATAATCCTGATTTTCTCATAATGGACAAGGTCACACACAGGACTTGGAGATGTGACCCAAAGCCACCAGAAGACAGAAACAGGTTCCCCATGAACCTCAGACACACCTCTCTTTTAGCTGTTGCAGATTCATAAGACCTAATTTCTCTCACTCTAGTTGCCATGACATATTTAATTGATTCACCAATTCCTGTTCATTTCAGTAATAAGTCACTGAGAGCAATGGGTTGTTATCTACTAAGTCCAGAAACTAATGTTAAAAGAAAAAAGAAAAGAAAGAAAAGTGGGGTCGAGGTTCTTCAGAGGACATTGTGGCTGACTTCTCTTTTTAGCTTCTTCAAATATGAGACACTGCACCTGGGACATTTAGGATCTACTTCACAAATGTACTGAGGAACTGTAGATGATCATCACCTTCATTTGGAAGAGCTGGTTTGGTTTTGAAATCTTCAAAGACAAGACTCTATAAACCTTACAGGACACTATATATTCAAAGCTTCCCGTATAAGTATCTACACTGAAACCAATAGCTTCAGTATTACGTTCCTTGGCTTTTATTCTTTCTCCAGAAGACATGATGTTGCTGAACTAATTATTGTTGGAAAGGTAGTTAGATATACCAGGATAAAATGCACTGTACAATATAATATATGTATTTATATGCAGAGTTTTGTGGCTGGCTATCTCATGACTTACACTTCTCTAGTACAATGGAGGCTACAAAAATGACAGTAGTAGTGACTTATGGTCAAGGATGGACAACGTAGATGCATAAGAAATGATGTTCTGGTTGGTTTGAAAAACATCTTTTGTCTTTCGCCTTCCAGTTTGCACCTTAGCAACAGTGACCTTCATAAATATCTTTCAAACTGTTTAAGGACTATGAAAGGAGTTTTGTTACCCTTCCTGCTGGCTGGACCCTTCACCCCCTGTAAAATGCAAAATCGTTTTCTTTCCTTTAGTTTCTAGAGGAGAGTACTAATTTTTCTTTTCCTTTTTTCACTCATTCACAAGTATCTTTTAATTTCACTTTCTCCCCTAATCTTCCTTATGTTAATATTACAGTAGGCATTAATTCTTATCTTCAGTATTGTGTTTTCAATTTCTTGCTTTTTTGATCTCTCTTCCCTATTCAGTCTATTTTTTCTTAACTCTTTTATCCTACATGCCCTTTTATCTACTTCTATATTCTTTCTTATGAGATGCTGTTCACTGTACCCACAATTTAATCGCTATGCTTTTGTGACCTTTTTACCTAAAGAAACATCTGCCATTTTTCTTGCCCTCTGATTTTCTTCCCTGCTTGTTTTACCTGACTGTCTTACTACCCGACCTCTCCGTTTTCCATTCTCACCCCTTGTAATTTATGGGCTTGCCTCACCCACTACTTTGCAATTAGCCTTTGACTATTTTTAACACAGTCCCCAAAACCACTTAGTTCTAATCTTATTTACTCTTCCAGCCTGTTAATTCATAATCCCTTTTGCATTATCCAAAATGACTATTCAAGTGAGCACCTCTTACAATTCCAGCATGTTTTGCATCTCTGAGGAGGTATTTCCACAATATTGATGTTGCTGAAGGAAACTTCTTGTTACAACTCCAAGCATCAAGTCCATGACTACTTCCAAAGTGGCCACCTGAGGAGGTGCAGTGCAGCAGAAACATCTGCTATACCGGGTCACCTAGTCCATCAGCCATACCAAAAGCAACCTCTCATTTACCTACCTGGCAAGACACTTTGCAGACCAGCTGTTGATTCACGGTCAATGTCCCTTTGCCTCCCACCCCTGCACTAGACATCAAGTTTTCCAGACTGGAGATATCCAAAGTTTCTTTCTTACTTAGCAAGACATCTCTGCTTTTCAGTAGGATGGGTATGGGAATTAAATCAATTGAGAAACATTTTGCTTTAGTTTTGCCACTCAATTAAGCACAAACTAGCCTTCATTTAAGTAATGAATGACACAGCTTGCTTTTTACACACCAGGGGAATTTCCTGTGCTCTGAAGACTTTTGTTTCTCTGCAGAAGAACAGAACAAGACCAACAGGCTTTCCAACTGACAAGAAGGAAAGGGTTGCTGTGAAGGAACTCCCACCTTCTCCTCCACCATCAGCGGGCACTGGCAGACCTATCTGTGCCTGCCAGTGCTGGGGGAGATTTTACATGGGATGCACCAAAACCAGCACAGAAGCATGGAGCTTTTGCATTTCTGATGCAGCCTCCCACTACTATGCCACTGGGGACAGGCGGATACATGTTTTTAGACTTTGTTTGAATCCAGAGAGTAATAACATCAGGAATCTTATTTCTCCAAGCTCGTTTCAGAGGAATTCACAAGACCCATTATGTTATTGACTGTAAATGACCTATGTTAAGTCAGGAGGAACAGGAAAACACACAATGAATTGCAGGAAAAACAAGTACTACACTTTAATTTACCTTGGTGTTGACTTCCCTTTTCTAGAATTCAGACTATGTCAGTCAGAGTTAGTTTTACCTCCTTAGTGTGACTATTGCAATACGGGATTAGTGCAATTTTCTTGAAAGCAACCAGCTTAACAGCGGCACAGGAGGTGCTGTGCATAGCCTATTGTATTGCTAAAATACAAAGATAAAGATAATGGAAGAAATTAAGATATCTGATTCTTTCCAGAGGAAGCAGGATTTAGAAAGAACCAGAGAGCCCCAAAAAGGTGATCTGGACTATGGCATGTGACAAGATAACTCCAGGACTGTTCTTGTTTTTGGTAGTGTGCTGGACACATAAGTGGTCCTGGCTTTCCAGCTGGGGATTCTGGGGTGTATTCAGTTTTACACAAGCTGGCAGATAAAACGTAGGTGCCATATCTCCTCCTCCATCCATCATATGTGGCCTCTTCATCATCTTTGGTAGGTGATCTCTCATATATATGAGTCCTCAGGCTATAAGCAGGGCCATGACAGAGATGATATACCAGAATTGTTACAGATGTACGGATAGCCTACCATCCACCAACAAGATTACATTTCCATATTAATGTAGAAGCATTCAAGGCAGGGAGAAAAAGCCAATACTTGCTAAATGGTAAGAGAGAAGGTTTCTTTTCTGCAACACAGTATGGGGACAAAACATGGAAATAGGTACATTTGCACTCCACTACCTCACTACCTTAAGTCCTGGACTAGCACCAAGAAGAAATATTAAGTTTTATTATCTTTTTAATTTTACACTTACTATTTAATCCATTTAATGGGATTTCACCCAGCAATTCCTACATCTCTGGAGGAGGTCAGAGTATGTGATCACGGTGATGCCTTCTGGCCTGCAAATCTAGGAAATTGCTGGGCCATTATAGCCTCTCCAAAATATGCAATTAAGAAGTACTTATAACACCAGCAGCTGTCTGAGATTCGAAAAGCCTCACAGGCTTATCTGGCTCAGGAAACTAGAGGAGCAGAAAAAAAAAACTAAACCGTTAAAACTTCCATAGTTTTCCAAGACTTTTAACAATACAAGCTTCATATTTGAGATGACAGTATGATACTCAGACCACCATCTCCTGTATTCCTAGCATCATCAATCCTTAAAAAGTATAAATCATTGAATCATTTGAACAGCTTCTAAGCTGAAAGGCTTGCCTAAAAGCTATTTTTGAAGAGGAATGTTTACGCATGCTAAAACTGGGTTGGATTAATTGTTGGTGGTAGGAGGTACAAAATCACATTTTTCAGGGACTGCTGCAGTTGCTATATGGCTGAGAGGCTCAGCTGTTGCCTATTGCATGCCTGGTAGCATACTGGGAGATGACTGGAGTGCCATTAGTAGCGTGTTATATCTAACCCTGGATTCAGAGCAGCAGAGGACTGCACACCCTGAGGAAAGAGAATGATGAACAAGAGGAGGAATGAGTTTGTTCTTCTCACAGAAGTTAACAAAAAAATTATAGTCCATGTATTCTAGCCCATTACCTGGTTGAAGCATTTTTTACCAGTTCAAGAAGAAGGGAATATAGACAGACGCTGAATTAGAGACACAGGCTGGGTGGCATTTCTCAGGTCAGAACCATAAGAAAACTTCGCAGACACTTGGATCCAACAAAGTATCACCACCCTATCAAAAACACATAAACCAGATTCATCTTAGGGCAACTCCCCGACTTCCACTCTTCCCTGTCCCTCCTGAAGAACACTTTATGTTTCCCCACCTCCAACTACTTTCTAACGAAGTGAGGAAACAGCTTTCTGAAAAACCGAGAAGTCTAGGAGCCAAGACGGTTATAAAATTTCAATCACTTACATTTGCAAAGGAGGTTAAAGGACTAAATGTCACTGAATTCCCTCAAGCCGGAGCCATCAGCGAGGTTGCCAGCAGAGCAGTTTTCCACCCCAGAAACCCCACGCAGCAATTCAGCAGCCTCCCAGTATTTGGTGATCATGTCAAAACAAGCTATTTGTAAAAGCTGGATAACACTTTCACTGTGGTGCTGCACTTTTCTCCAGTATACAAATATTGTTCTCTTTTTAAAAGGGAAACACTGCTGTTGCCCAAAGTGTTTATTTTCCCCGTATATTGTAGAGGTAGCTCGAGAGCACTCCAGTATCACCATCAAGCAATGACAATAACAGCTGCCTCTTGCTGACCCTGCAGGGCACCAAGGTTAGATAATAATGACTCAGCTCACTTTGCAGGTGAGATTTTATGTTATATGCTATATGCAACCTTTAACATACGTTAGAAGGTCAAAGAGGCTGCTCAGAGCAAGGAAGCCTGCAGCAAGCTCACAGCCCTTTAAGGGGGCAGAGCTATGTCCCAGACAGCAGGGCAGAGTCAGCCTGGCTCTAAGAACTTACTGGGAGTTTTGTTACCAAATTCCAGAAGAAGGGAAAGCCAAAAGCCTAAGGACTAGGAACACAGCTCTCTAAAAGGGAAGCAGCCATAGAAATGCAGGACAGGGAAAAAAAAGTCTGGTAGAGGGCTCTGGAGATGCAAAGTACCCAGGAGGAAAGCTGTAAATGCAGGTTTTCAGGGGAAATAGAAGTGCCAGGAGGAAATGGAAGAACTATGTGGAAAAACAGAATAAACTTGTTAGAGATTACTTTCCAAACCCAATAGAAAAAAAAAAAAAACAACCAACCAGAAAAAAATGAAAGTCATCTGTACAAAAGCAAATACCAGTTGAGAAGGGAGTTATGCTTTAATGAAAATGTACCAGGTAATTTCTGGTTTTGAAAAAGGAGACTGGGACCAAATACACAGTGCTCCTTTTCATTAGAATTCTAAGGGTGACCAAATAAAAGACTATCTCACTTATCAGCACCAACATTTACCAGCAACGCATTTCTATAGTCCAGGCACCAGCATCTTCAATTATTCTTGGAGGTACCCATAGTCTTTAAAATAAAGATTTTATACAGGTTTTGGGGGGGAGTTTTGAGGGGGTTTTGTTTGGTTGGTTGGGGTTTTTGGTGCTTTGGTTTTGCTGGATTTTTTTACAAACTATAGTTTCACAAATGTCTTTGTGCTCTAGAGGAGCTGAAGCATGCACAGTAAGTACAAGCATTAAACAGCTCTCTTTATGTCTCTTTGTTATAGATGTTCAGTAGGTGTAGGCTTAAGAACACACACTGCTTAAAGATAGTGTAAAAATGTTTTACCAGAGGCAGCACTACTAAAAAGAAAGAACCTGCACTATTTACCATATGTTAAGATCAGTAATACATTAAAAGCCATCAAGAAGAAATTACATGCAGCCCACATTGTTTTCAATGTGGGTTTTTTTATTTTCTCTTTTTTATCGCCTTGATCCGTATAAATGATGGACCAACTATAGAGTGAAAATGGTTTCTTGGGAGACATGGGTATAATGCCCATTACACGCTGTTGATTCCCAGAGTGTAAGGGATGGTGTTATACAGGAAATTGCTGCAGTGTTAAATTTCACTGCAATCCATTTGCTGTGAATTGATGCAGCCAAATAAAAATGAAAAAGTTTATTACAAGTCTTTTCATAAGAACTAACCAGAAACCATTGTTCACCCAATTACACATACTAGAGTTTAGGTTTAGTCGTAGAGATAGATACTTACACCTGAGCTAACTCACCTGAGCCAAATAACTGGGGAAGCGAAATTTCTGCCCCATCTCCCCACCTAGGAGTCTTTTTTTATACCGTTTGATTGTTGTCTGTAAATGATAAATGAAACCCATCTCTTGAAAAACTGATATCTAGACTCCCATATAAAAAGGGATTACTTGCTTCTCAAAGACTACTACTCTTGCACTTGATGTGAACTGAGGAGGAAGAAGTACTTTCACTGCAACTGTATTTTTCCATGCATCTCTTCTGTTCACAAGGGGTTCATTTAATGGTTTTAATGGGAAGAGCCTCAACTGAGCCAGCACTCAATACCAATAAAAAAGCCAAATGAGCAATCTAACTGTAGCAACATAAAGCGTAACTCAAAAAAAGACACTGCAATACATGTTTGTGTTCAAGTGTTTCAAGTTTGATCTAAAGCTCACTGTGATTAAAGACTGGATTCCTACCAGATGTCCTCCTGGGTGCTTTAGTAATGTCTCTCACTGAGTAGGATCTTTAGAACATGCTCAAGAGCCTGCAGGGAATTACCCGGGCTCACAATCCGAGGAGCAGATACACAGAAAGTGTCCTTTACAGCTGTATGAAGTCAGACACAGGAGTCATAGGGCTCCTCTTAAAGTCAATGTACTTGAGATCTGGACCTGCCTCTTCAGACTCAAATACTTTGAAAAAGCCACATTGACAGGCACTTAATCAAATTACTGCTTTTGACAATTATTCACTCAACACATTTACTTCCTTCAAACATGGAGGAACATTACCAAGAAAATTGTACATATTGTGTATTTCAGGTTTTTAAAATAACTTTAGTCTTCATTTTAACAGGCTGGACCCAATTCTTAACTTGCTGTTTGTAGATTTCCTCCTTTTGATACACCACTGAAAACGATTGGACAATCAGGCCACTTAGTGATAATATGACCATTTGTTTACATGGCATGTTTTAATGAATCATTAATATATTTTGTGGGTACTTTAAGTAATCCGTTCTTTACCTTGGTACTTCACAATACACCCCAGGCTTAATGGCCCATTAAAATATGCCCTGTTGAATCTTGTGGCTTAATTGATGCACTTTTGCTGTTTTGATATTATTTTCAGGAAACTTGGTTTTGTTTTCAGCAAGCAAGGACAGCACTAAATCAAAAAAGAGCTCAAAAGGCCATCTATTAAACATAAACGTGGGTGTTTTCCTCATGATTTTTTCTAATCCTCCCAGTGTTCAAGATTATGGCAGATTTAGATTTAAATTACCAGATTGGTTGATCACAGCAGGAAATAGAGTAAGCACATTATTTCTATTTTGACAGAACAATATAAGATTTTTATACATTTCATTAAGCAGAACTACTTAAAGAAAAAAAAAAAGACTCACTGTGTAGCACCATCTTTTACTCATGAACATCCTGTTGAAAATCCAATTAGCATTTTCAGAAGGAAGAAGTCCTGCAGTTAAACTCCATTGCCGCAGCAGACATCATAAGTATGAAATGAAGCTCCAGTATTTAAATTTTTCTGTGATCAACTTTGCAGTGCCAAAAATTTGTCATACATTATACTTTAAATTAGGATTTTTTTCTTATCTGTTTTTTCAATTCATGCAGAGAAAATGGAAGTACATAAATAAGCTTCATAACAACTCTGAAATCATTAGCCTATTTGCAAAGAGGAAAAATTTGGTCAGAAAAATGCTGATGAGTGGACTTTTCCGTACATAGCAATGTTTGATGCTTACTGACTGCAATTATACATTGTGAGACTGTATTTGTTTTTTTCACAGGGAGCAGATAACTGGGAGCCTATCAATTTCTGTTAATTTTAGCATTATAACTGATCAATGTATAAATATAAAATCTCAAATGGTTTGGTTACTACTTGACACTAGAAGCTGAACAAGTGACAACAATTATTTCTCTACAAATTTGTGTTAGGGACTTCATTTTTCACATATTTTAAATCGGAAAATTATGCACAATAGCAAACACACTGACTGGTCACATAAGACACATCTCATTCCATGAATGATAAAAACATCAAAGCAAGTGGCAAGTCAGCTTTACACCTATTGTATGCAGACACAATAAAAGTTCCAGCAACTCTAATATGGAAGGCTTCTTTCCAAAATTCTGCTGTTGTGGTTTTGCTATACATTAAGGTAATACTCTTCGTTATGGCTCAGATCTAAGAAACAGCAGTAAGCATGTTTCAGAAAATGTTTACTACAACAGAGAACTTTGCCCTGGGGAAAACTCTCATAAGGAGGTACAGCAAGCAGACAGTTTGGGTGCCATGACATTTTAATTTAGCCTAATATATGGTAAAGGTCCTTAAAATTACATAATAAAATACTATGCAAAATGTTAAGGCAGAGGCAAAGACAACACAGGCAATTGCAAATACTTGAAACACAGTGACATAAGGGCACAGCCAGTGATGTGTCTTCCTCTCCATTTTTCTCCTCATTCATTTTCACTGAGAAAACAAGAAAAATGAAACTACAATCTAATGATTAAGGCACTATCTTAGGCTCAGACTTCATTCCCTGTGTTAATACAGACTGCCTCTGCGATCCTGGACAAGTCATATGGTCCCACTGTACCTTGTTCTCTGTCCCATAAAATTGGTTATCTCAGTTTCTTCCTCACAGGGGTCAGATGCTCCAATACTACAGTGATATGGACCACAACTGTAGTACCCAGTGGGTCTTGGCAGGCAGTCTGTGCTCATTAACTGCTCTCACCTTCTAATGCTTTCAAAGGTAATACCTCCTTCAGGCTGAAACCTAGCATAGGGTCTAAGCATAAACTAGGAGACCATTTATAACACATAGCCAAAGTATGTTTCCAGCTGACTCTGTAGAGATGGGACAAACTACCGCCAGTAATACAATGCAAAACTAATAAAGGCAACTTGTCCCTACATAACTCCGTGAAGTTAAGATAATATTGTATGAAGTCTTCATTCACTGGGGGTGGGGGGGTGGGTGGAGAAAAAAGAAAGAAAAAAAAAAGAAAAAAGCCTACAAGAGCAATTATTTTGGCAATGTCACCCACCAAACCACACAAGTACCACAGATTCCTGGTCACCTTGGGCTATATGTTCATTTAGCAAGTAATGCAGCATGGCAGAGGGAATTGCTAAAGAAAACAGTTGGTTTTGGTGGACAACACCACACCGTGTGCATTTGGGGATGAGAAGGTGTCCTGGTTTCGGCTAGGATAGAGTTTATTTTCTTCTTAGTAGTTAGCACAGTGCTGTATTTTGGCTATGATGTCAGAACAATGTTGATAGCACACTGATGTTTTTAGTTGTTGCTGGGTGATGTCTACACTAAATCAAGGACTTTTCGGTTCCTTGTGCCCTGCCAGCCAGAGGGCTGGAGGAGCACAGGAAATTGGGAGGGGACACAGCCAGGACAGGTGACCCAAGCTAGCCAAAGAGGTATTCCATACCGTATGGCGTCATGCTGAGTATATAAACCGGGGGAAGAAGGAGGAAGGGGGGACACTTGGCATGATGGCGTTTGTCTTCCCGAGTAGCCGTTACACGTGATGGAGCCCGGCTGCCCTGGGGATGGCTGAGCACCCGCCTGCCCGTGGGAAGTGGGGAATGAACACCTTGCTTTGCTTGTGTGCGCGGCTTTTGCTTTACTTATTAAACTGTTCTTATCTCAACCCTTGAGTTTTACATTCCTTTCTGATCCTCCTCCCCATCCCTCTGGATAACAGGGACTGAGCAAATGGCTGTGTGGTACGTGGTTACTGGCTGGGGTTAAACCACGACAGAAGGGAAGTAGCTTGGATTATCTCTAGCCTGATCCAGTAGACAGGGTACGTGCAGCAGCTGGAGTACACCTTCCTTCTGTGGCACTCCTTCCAGTTCAATTGTATAATGAGATAAAGTAGTCTCTTTGCTCTCCAAGACTCTTCTGTGAAGCAAATCAAAGCATGCAGTAACTGGGAGTTACTGGGAGATTCATTTCAGAAGCCAACTCCTGATCTGAGCTACAAGTTTAATGTAGATGCACCTCTGTAACACATGAAAATACTTTCACTGTGGCAAAAGCCAGCCTGGGAACTTCAGGGTGCCTAGAGGCATCTTAGAATTATTCCAACATACTGCAAAGCAATATGAACAGCTTCCAAGCAGCACAATAACATGTTATAGTTTGAATGCCAGGAGCAGGATTGCAGGTGAGCTCTAACATGCAAAGTTAAGAAGCCCAGATTCCAGTAGCCCAGCTGGCACATAACAGAGAACTGAATTAACAGCATGGCTGCAATGGCACTGGTCATATCTTTCCAGCATCCCAGTCAAAAACAAATATGGGTTTTGTGAGGTAACAAAAATGGTAATCAAACAACAGTTCATGATCAAAGGTGACTCCAACCTTAGGCAGCTTTATAGCAGGCTTTGTAACACTCCTAACAAAAAGGAGATCAAAAGATAAAGTGGGGCCAGAGTGCAGCAGGGATCAATGAGCAGAATTTGGTTTCCTAACACCTGTAGTTCTGAAAGCTCAGTAAGCCTACACTCAGTGCCATTCAGGTAGTCCATCAACCCAGAAAATGCCTCAACAAGGTCAGCCACGATGAAAACATAAACTTCTGTCATAACAAAGTTAACATGCCTTCAACTTTGCCCTCCCCCTCGTTTCCCCCATGTCACTGCAAGCAGCCACAGTGGGGTTGTTACAGTTGGCACCTGCTGCACAGCAGCCCCTTCCCGTGAGCTCACCAATGGCCTGGGGGAGCACCATACCTCCCACACTCTACTGGTACCAGTTTCAAAAACGTAACCCGCACTCCCTGCTGAAAGCCACGGCTGTGATCAGCTACTGCACCAATGTGGGCCTGTATCAGTCTCATACAACCTAGAAGTGTTCTTCCAGTGAAGGCAATAGGAATTTTTTAGTGCACAAGCCATCACCGCAGAACAGCATGTATTTTACTTAGTGGGCATACAGCATGCACTTTCCAGAATTCAGGTTGTATTAAAAAAACCAAAAAAACCTGCACACTTTGTTAAAAAGCTTCAGCTAATGAAGTGCACACAGAATACTAAATTGAATGCACTAGACCTAAAATAGTCTAGTTTCCTCTGCCCTCCTGTTTCTCATTAATATGCTGAAAAAAAAAGAAAGGATAACAGTCTGAGTCTATGACACAAATTAAAATTACATATACAAAGCCAAAGAGGAAATAACATACACATTGGGCTCAGCAATTATATTCAACAGGCAGATGAAAAATTGATACAGCAAGGAAAATACACTGCCACGTGAGCCTTCTCTTCTCCCCAAGGATAAAACAGGACTTTGAATTGCTTCTACAACCAACATCTATATTCCCTAAGGCAGCAGCAGAACAGCTAACTACCTTTGCAACTGCAAAAACATGGAGGTATCCACAGCTGCTCCATAGTCATCATTCTCTATATTCCACGAGCCCTATCAAACCACCCCATACCTGGTGACCTGCCATGAACAATGTTGGCTGTGGCATGCTTTCCAGCTCAATTTTTCCACCAGTGAATCCCAAATGCTTTCTCCTCCTTCTACTATGAGAGGAGGAACTGTCAACTTCAGCTTCCCAGAGCTGATTTGAAAACATAAATTCAATTTATATTTTTATCCTAGCAACTCAGAAAAGTATCTCTCTGCTCCAAAATACCCTGTCTGAATTAAAACCTGTTCAGAGTTATCTAGTCGTTAGTTTAAGCTTAACATAGCAAGACTTCTCAAATCTTTTTCCCTTTCTTTCCTTGGTCACTGCTGACAGTACAGTACCACTTGCTGCAAGCTGTAACCTGGGATAACCTGCAAGTCAGATCCTTCTCTCTGTCCCCAGATCCAGCTTACATGTAAATCCTGCAGATGGGCTCGACATAACAAATTCAGATACAGATTTTCTTATTAGATCACACTGGAAAAGCTCTCTCTGAGCTCCCAACACCTTTTGTCTTTATTGAAACATCTTTTTTCCAAGTTTGACATGCAATTCTGGCCCTGCTCACATCCATTTATGATACTTTTGAAAAGATGATTTTACTACCCTGTCACTTTGACCACATCAGCTGTCCTGTGTGTCCTCTTTGGGCTCCTTCTTTTATATTGTATCAAACAAAAAGCATCTTCCTTTTCTAAGTTTTTCCTTGCCTGTCCCTGCCATGTCATCTCTCATTCTGCACTGTGAAACAGGCTGCCGCTTCTCTTCAACCAGTGACTTCCACCTTCAGCATTCACTTGCTACAAAAAATACCAAAGCAGCTTCATCCTCTCTGCCACTGTGTCTGTCTCTCTAGGAAGCAACTCACTTTGAACATCTCCAAAGTTACTTACCACAGTCCCTCAGCTCTCTCCACAAAGATTTCCTTGCTGTTACAGCTGGGGAATGATCAACCTTGGACAGTTGTATGGTGAGACCTGGCGTGCCATCTACTGTCATCACACCGTTTCTTTGTGTTCCTGTCTTTTGCCTAAACACTTTTGCCACATCTTACAATAACGCATGGTCTGTGCAGTGTTAAAGCAGCACACAGCACACTGCTACCCATCACAGCCCAAGGCTGGGCTTTTGGGCACTATGGGAATGCAAATAACTGTGAAAAAACAGCTGCCTTTTCTCTGCACTTGGCTGTGCTGCTGCTCACTGAAGAGCCTCCTTTGGAAGCTGTGCTCCAGGCTCTGCATCGGTTGCACAGCTCACGGTGTGTACGTCTGAGAGCACCATGAGTCTACTAGCGCAGTCCAGGTTCTTGTAATTTCCTTAGTGAGTGCTAAGAGCTCAAAGGATTTTCAGATCATCAAGTATTGACAAGTAAAAGCTTTTATATTGGAGAAATATGAAACAGCACAGGTCTTGGGCTTCTTTTAAGAAACACATAAGCCACAAGATTTCATTTCATGTCATGAGAGTTTTGCTTTAAAAGATCAGAAATCTGTGCCAAAAGGCATTTCTTTGCCCTAGCAACCATTGCCAGGGCAACAGACTTTCTTCTAAAGTTGCAGGTCTTTATGTCTTGCAGAATCAATTCCTCAGGGTTCTCAATTTCCCACCCTTTGAAAGTGATAGATGCTCAGGTAGTTTATTGTACGTACACCATACCATTCAGATGGAATTTTAACATTAGAAAACTATATGTATCTATAGTAATACTGATCTTGCTTATCAGTTAGGACTGAACATGGGATATAAAGAGCCAAAAAGCAGGTTTTGCATTTTTGAAATAAAGACTAATACCTATACCTAGGGACTGGTGAAGACATAAGTAAGATATAAGGCTTACAGTGTACAGGTACCCCAGGAGTAGATGCAAAAAGAGCAGTTTGGATAGACTAGAGAAAGCAGAGAGAAAAGGAAATGCCATTGGAAAACTGCAAGAAATTTCCAGATACTGAAAAGGAAAATCCTTGGAGTACTTATTTTTTCTTTCCCAAGACGATGAAAAATTAACCAGAATGCTGGTTCATAAATCTGTGTTAAAAATGCTTGACCTAATATACTGAGCTTTGATCTCCTCACATCAACTTTCATTTTCAACTAATCATTGCACTCTGGGCTGGGTGGCAGCAGGACAGGTATATCTTTCCAAAACCTATTGGACAGTAACTAATTTTAAAGATTGGTTTGCAGTTTGTAATGACATGGCTCTTGTATATGCTCTGTATAAATCAGTAGTCTCGCATGCTACACTGAACAAATCAATAAATCACTTACAACTAACACTTGCAGACCCTTTATTATCAAGCGCCCTTTGAAACACTTCCTGCCCCTTTCACACAATATTTCCTATCTTCAGTAGTTACTAGAAAGGTATTTTATCATTTAACTGTCTTTCACATTGGAGACATTTCATGCCTAACTGCCTAGTTCCTGAAAGATTCAGCAGACTTATGTGAACCTTTTCTCTTGGCCTTAATATCCTTGAAATTTCTGGTACAATCAGGACAAACACTGGCATATGGAAGTTGACCCCATAACCAGATCCAGTCTAAGAGTAGCAACAAAATATTACAGGATTTATCCATTAACTCAAAACAAATAAATTTTGTAGTTTTCAGTGAAAGTGGTTTATAGCAAACTGTTCACAGCCAAAGAACACATGGAGAATTGTTTATCTTACTCATTTGGTGAACACTTTTGGAAAGCAAAGCATTTTTTTATGGTGAACTGGTGAATGAAAAAGTGGGTTTGATTAAATAAGTCATCAATTACAAACTCAGTCAGTTTTAATTATAAAAACACCTCCAGGGGGATTTATATATGTTAGAATGATTTCCAAATGTGAAAGAATTCACAGATATTCATTGCAATTGCTTGTCTTCATAAACACAAAGCCACTGCTTCACTTCCTATTTCTCATTTCTAAAGAAATTCTTCTAGCCTTCACATTTGGGTATTTTCTTCTTTTAAACTTCCTACTCCAAAAGACTTATTTGGAATTAGAAAGAAATTTCCTCCTTCTTTTTAAATAGATTTTTAGCATTGCAATTGTCATCAGTGCTAAGAGCATGTAAATCATCATTCTTTTCAAGAGATCAGCAGATGGAAATTCCGGTCAGCTGTACACAAAAAGTGTTGTGCATCTTTTCAATAACAGCACCAAGATCACATTTTTCAAATATCTCTATCCAAATCCAGATCTTGTTGGAACTCAGTGGGCCAGAGCTGCTAATTTGCCTAGAAGTATCAGAAATAATTTCTCCTAAGCTCTCACATAAACTGTGAGGATTTGTGCTCTTAGTGTTTAAGAACTCGTAGTTTTTGAGACTAGCCAACATAGCTCCAGAGTTAGACTCCCTGCTCAAAACATAAGATAAACACGCTTAGATACCTAAAGAGGATAGAAATGAGTGATTTTATTTAAATAGCCCGGCCATATTAGAAACTTTTCTTCTTCAGAAGAGCTCTTTATACTGCAACAACTAACTCCTACTGATGTATGCTGGGGAACGAGCAGAGGGAAACTGGGCAATACTTGTTAGAGAAAATGTATACACTTTGAACATTCTCCATTATCAGTTTTTCAACACACTCATTTTCACATTGTGCTTCTGCTCAGCCCAGACCTGGGTTCACAAATGTAAACTGTATCTCAGCATGGCTGGGGCACCAGAACTAGAGCTGCCCAGGTCATTCACCTGCACCTGCCTGGCATGAGTAATGAGAGATATTTTTTATGAAAATATGAGAAACAGAAATACCAAAACACAATAAGGAATACAATAAACCCATATTTTTCAGATCTGCACATAATTCTAGCCAAATACCTAAACTTCCAACCACCTGTCTCAAAGGACAATGTGTTTGAAGAGCAACATTAGTGGATCCTTCCCATCTGCTCTTTCCATGCAGCCAATAAAGAGCATCACATGCACCTGTGCACTCCAAATTACACAGATCATTACAAAAGGGAAGGGATTTCCATCACCCTCAGCAGCAAGGACCGGACGACAGATTTTGTTACAAACATTAAACTTATAGCAGAACCTAAAGCAACAAATCAGAGCTAAGCCACCTTTCAGGAGAAAGCATGCTGCATTCCCCCATGTTTCAGGCATGAGACAGTGGACTTTGACAGCTAACGTAAGACCTGCTTTGGTCCTTACACTAACTGGAAATATGGCACAAAGCCATATGAAATTTTAAATATTAATACACTTGATCTAATGTTTCAGAAAGAGCAATAGCCATAAGTTCGCAACCACAACAGATTACCATCCTTAAAACCTAGAATTTTGCAATGCATTTTCAGTGATATATTTAGTGGTCTTATCCTTTCTGGATGGCACAAATTAAAATACTTGGATAAATGCTCAAGGTTTTGGTAAGAATTGTCTCTTCCCCAACAGTTTCGTAAGCTGGCACACCAAACTTCTTTTCTGCAAGGTAATCAGTAACTTTTCATAACAAGAAAGCTTTATGGAACCTATAGATATCTCCTTATGTTATGTAAGAATGTATGTATTTCTAATGTGGCAGTTGAAGACCTAGAATGTGCTGAGATGCGAAAAAAGCATTAATGAAAATGAAGATGTAAGAAATGTTAACTAGGCCTTTTCATTACAATTGAAGAGAGCTGTGCATGTGTAAAATGGGTACATAAAGTTTTATAACATATTGCCTGCTCAGAACCTCTAACATTTATAACACATTTCCATTACTATTTGCTGTAAATTGCCTATGTCTTTTACATTAAAAATAAATGGTTCCAGCTAGACATCTAAAAGGTTGATTACAAGCAATTGTAGTTGACAGTATCAAACAGACAAAGTCTGTAACTTTGGGCTTAAAGCAAAAAAACAAAGATGCAACTTTGTAGACCTGATCACTAGAGAATGAACCCTGCGCTGTTTTCCATTTCATTAATACTTTGTCCTGATTTTGGGGGTTATTCCTCCATGTTACTTTTGGAAAGCAAGAGCAGCACCACCCTTGCCCTCTTCACTTACCAAAGAGCTGCAACAGTCAGTAGCAGTATTTAATTTGATTCAGTTTGTCAATAGCAACAACTATAATCCTCCATAATCAATGCCCACATACAGCACAAAATGCTGTTAAGAGTTTTACTGGCTTTTATTTTATTAGTAGGCAGGGGGGCAGGAACCTGACAATACTTCCTGGAGCTCTTGTTACTGTGTGAGCAAGCAGTCGAGAAGCCAGCCTACCTCTCTGCCTTGCTGATGAACCCTTCTCAAACAGTGAAAGGAGAGAAAATAGGGCTAGTGGAGACATCAGCCCTTGCCTGGTTAGTCTTCTCTCCATCACATGCAGCCTGCATAGGGTAGACAAAAGTGAACTAACCAGCTTTGGGGGCCAGATCTTTTATGAACAGGGAAGGAAAGTAAGTGACCCCATCTATGTTGTCTAAAACACATGCACGTGCAAAAGCTAGAGCATACATTGTTTACTCGTGTGCCCCTAGTTGAGCTGAGGAGTGCTGGTACGTGGTGTGCCATCTCTCATTACTTCACCACATCAGTCACTTGAAAGTGGGTGGAAAAGTGGCATGCTGCCAAGGGAAGATAAATAATTGATGTTAACATAAAGAACATATAGCAGCACTCACGTCAACAGGAACAACTAAAGCAAGAGTTCAACACAAATATGCTCTTGTAATCTTTTTGTCTTTTGTTCTCCATCATGGGTGTGACCCAGTTTATCACAACTCCATGGACTGGCAGCAAGTTGAGAAATCTGCAGCAGAGCAGCCTGGGAAGATAGCACAAGCTGATGAAATTTTAGATTATTTTATGTATTACAAGGTAAGAAAAAGTCTTTCAGGAGGGGATACTGAATAAATATTGGCAAAATGCACCAAAGCCAAGTTTATGGGACAGCTAACTGCAAACCGGCTTACTAGCCCTACCTCCAGGCTCCTTCTGCCATGACATGCCATTGCTGACTCAATTCAGAGAGGAACTAAAGATCTCATGAGTAGTGGAAACAGCTAATACAGAGATGTGCAAGGAGTGTTATACTCCCACAGCGGTTTCTAGATACCTGCAAACTAGTGAAAATGTCTGACTGCTAGAGACCAGGAGAGAAAAACATATTTTCTCTGCAACTCTTAGTATTTGGTCACTGCCTTAAACAGCACAGAGAAGTAGATTCCCTTGTATGATCCCATCTCCCTGTTCTTAAAACACTATTCCTCTTTAAAAGCACTTTTAATTGATACTCCCAAAGTTTTTTTCCCTCCACTACTGAGTCGGCTTCAGTTGCATGACCCAAGAGCTCCTGCTCCAAGCAGAAGCTTTGGATCTTTATCCTGCTGCAGCCCTACCACTTAGTAACGAAATACTGCATGAAATATGTGAAGAAAAAAATAATAATCTTTGCAGGTTACGCAGAAATCATATGGGGTTTCTGGTTGGTTTTTTTTTTCATTATTTGGCTGTTAGCTGTTAAATACTTATCATGTAACCCCAATTCTGCAGGCATTACCCTGGTGAAGTCTCCATGGAAATTGAGGTCATCTCACATCATATCAAGCCTTTTACCTTGGTGCTGGCACACTTCCCTATTGAATAAAAGTGTTTCATGACTGTTACCATCTTCACTGTTTGTCTGACAATTAGAAGTTGGGTCTGTAATTGACTTATATTGGATTACTGTCTGCTGTGCAAAGACAAACAAAACCTCGATAACTAACAGGTGAAAGAAATTAGTTTATTCAGCTGTCTACAAGTTTCAAGAATAAAAGCCCTTCACACTTCATGTAGAAGAATGGTGGAACTAGGTTGCGTGTCTGCAGCAATTCAGTGCTCAGTATCTGGAAAACTTCTAAGATGCATATAAAAGTTAAAATGGGAATGCCATAAATTTAAAGCCTAAGAGATGAGAGAAATTTATTGCCAAATAATCTTTTCTTGCTCAGAAGCGTTAGGTGGAGCAGTGAGGGAAGCCTTTGATTCATATATCCTACAACAGCTCAGCCTAAGGTGAGCATTAAGCAAGCAGCACAACTGAAGGTGCCCCACAGGCTCCCAGGTAATCCCTGGGCTCAGCTGCAAGGATGGACTCCTCTGCTTTGTCACCTCCCAGTTCCCATAGCTCTTGGTCCTAATCTCAGTGACCTGAGCTACCTGCTGCCCCCTCACTCCCTGCTGAGTGACACAGAGTAGCACTGGCGTCCGTGGGACCATGCTGTTAATCCGAGGTGCGGTCTGGCATCCTGACATGCTTTACAGGTAGATACATTTTGAACCAGAAACTGCCATTCACATACCTTCACCCACTATAGGCTCTGTCTGTCGCTAGCAGGTGATCCGTCATAAATACATATTAATTTGGCAGCAGCAATTCTATTTCTAATGGTGTCTGAATTATTCTCCATGCAACATTCAAAACAGGAAACATAAACTGGCTAAGCAAATACTAATAGCACAACAAAATCTCTTAGCCCATCAGTTGCACGTGCACATGCTCTTTGACACTGGATTTGAATGCCAGGTGTGTGGTGACAGCAGATGCATACGCAGCCCTGAAATAATGTTAAAAATACTCAAGTTCTTGCAGTGAGGCAGGAAGAGCATGTGCACATACATAGAAACGTCACCTTTGTGAATTTTATTCCTAGATGAGTAATGCAAACAATGCAATCATAAGATATTCTTTTGGTACTTCTTTTAGCATTCATAGCATGCTCATGTGGTCTAAAAACAATTTAGACCGAAAAAAACTAGTGCTGCTTTTACTGATTCTGATATTGAATTCTTTTTCTCTCTGCTATCCCCTCCATGAATACACAGTGAGTCAATCTGGTATGTCTTGATGGTTGAATAAGCTCTTTGATTTTTGAATTATTTTGAGATTAACTGAATTTGAAATGTGTGCTGCATGCAATGTCTTGCTGGCACAAAAAGATGAGCTTTGTTATTGACAGAGAAAAGTTGCAAAGCCACATTTTTCATTACTACTCTGTATTGCTGAACTTGTGTTCCTGTCAGACTGCTGCCTGCCATGACAGCAGGGCCACCAGGTTGAAAAGTTCAATTTCCAATATTCTCTCCTGACCTGCTTGAACTCGAGAGAGTAACAAAGCGGTCTGTTCCAGCACAATAAAAACCCAAATTCTCTTTTATAAATAATAAAAAACAGTGGACATTACATTAGGCTGCTTGAAAGCTGTATAATGCCAAGAAAGCATCACACTCCACCTGAAAAACATATTTTTATCAGTATAATCTGTTATAGCATCACAAAAAGTCACTGAAGTTTCTGTAAATTCTCCCCTGTTGGTGCTCTGACCTGCTGTTAATCAGGAGCTCTGAAGAGCTGGCTGGCCACCTGAAAATTTCCAAAATTGTAAAATGACTTTAGAACATAGACAGAAGCACATATTCCTAAAGTTATTGTCCATGCAAATTACTATTACTGCTATAATTGCCATTGAAAAACTACATGTCAGTCTAAGAAGAACTGCCAAGCTGAATGCAGGAAAAAGCAGAACACAACGAGTCTCATCAGATACACCACCAAAACTGAGACACAGAGTCCAAGAAGCTTTGCCCTTTGGAAGAAGGGAGGGAGAGGAGGGGGGTGCTGGAGTGGCTAGTTCTCTGTAACATCCCACTAAGCACATGTTAGAAACGCCGCTCCTAACAACCTCCCTTCTCTCCTGCCCTGAAAGGACCCTGATTTTCCTCTAATCAGCTTCCAAGAGTATCCGCTAAAAAGTCTCCTGCAAACTTTGGGTGCTTGATATCTGACCTGTTCCCGCCATCACTGCTAATGAACATTGGATCCCTAACTGCCACTTTTGATCCTGCTAAAAGAGCAAGTCAGAGGAAAGGACTTAAGTCTGTGTCCCAGCAAAATTCAAGCACAGAATCCAGAGGACCTCAAAATAGATCTGAAATGTACAAGCAAACACATTATTATTCAGGCTGAGCTTCACGAGATCTGAGGTCTGATGAAAGGGAGAGTATGACTCAGAGACTATGGGCTGTGATATGAGGGTGTGAAGTAAAGCTGCATAAAACTTGGGAGTGCTGCATTTCTTGAGAAGTGTAAATTAGGGGAAATTTTCAGTGAGCCCACAAATATAGGAATCAGAGGAAAACCAGAGTTTTGTTCTCATCTGTTTATTATTGCTTTCCTTTTCCTTTGTCCAACTGAAAGTGTTTCATGCATAGAAAATGCATTTGTAGTTCTCCTATTGCTTCTGTAGCACTTCACACCCTTTCTCTTTCTCAGCCTTCATTCTCTTCATTACCTCTGAGACTCCTCTCACCTTTCCTCTTCTCTCCTGCCTACCCTTTTTCAATTCCCCATTTCTCACTCCTTTCTTCATCTTTCCCTTCTTCCTTTTAGCTCAAATTCCTGGTGCTCAGGTAGAAAGTGTCCTATGACATCTAGATTAATTTTCATTTACTATTTAGACCTGATCAGCACATATACCAGGTGCTTTTTAAAGACAGGAAAAGAGCTCTTGTCCCATAGAGGATGCGCCTGTCCATTTCCAGAAAATCTATGGTGCTACAGTAAAAGCAGCACTGCTAATATTACATTTCACTAGCTTCTCTGATGACTGGTGTAATTGAAATAAATTATGAATCCCACATGTGCCACACTAACAGAAAGCAATAAAACACAATATTTATGAATAAAGATAGCAATTATCTTATTAAATCAGACAGTAATGTTATTCTACCAGAGGACTCTTCATCTCACATTATAAACAATACTGATTATGATTTTAAAGGAAAGGCTCTTGCCATTACTATAACGAGGTCCCATAGATTTTAAACGGTAATGAAAGGTTTTCTGTAGAAAGTAGAATTCAGCAGAGTTATAACTAAGATTTTAAAACTATCTATTTGGCTTTTGAGGTAGAAAGTCTTGGATATTAAGCCAGATTTTGACATCATTAGCACCAGCGTTAAGCTGATGTAATTGTACTGATATCAGTATTGTTATCCGAGTTTGATACCAGCATGATGGGAGAAAAATCTCAATCTTTTAAAAGATTTTTTTTTTAAAGGTTGAAAGAACTTAATAAAGCACTCAATATTTCTGTAGCTATGTTTCAGTAGGTGGTAATTTTCTAGAGGTGTAGCAAACAACCTTGATTAAAAGATAATGATCCAAAATGTATGACTATTTCTGGAGCAGTTATTTTAGTCGTTAAAGGCAAAAATTATCACCAAGAAACATACACTTCATGCCTCAGATCCATGTCTATATTTGGGGACAAGTTTGACCAAGATTTTCAGAAAAAGTAAATTATTTCGACACTTCAGTTTTGTGCCTGTTTCCTTAAGATTTATCTTGGGTTTTCAATAGATGTACCCCCTGTTTTACACAGTCTATTTAAAGCCACAATAATGGTACTAAGGTCAGAGGTAAATATATTTACCAAAATTGAGTAAGCCATATAAATTATTTCACCTTGACATAGAATATTAAACCTGCATTTAACAGTGTTGTTCTAAAGAAAGAAAAAAAAATCAGTCAAAATAATTCTTTTCAGAATTATTTTCTCCTTATTTTTCTGCGCCGGAGGAAGGAAAATGTAGTCATTGACCAAAGCTAACATCTTCCCACATGGTCCCAGTGCATCCATGCACCTAATCAACAAGGAAACATTTATTCCAACTTTAAAATATGCCATAACTGTAGCACCATTTATGAAATGAGCAAGTGGTGAGTAGAAACAATATTGAGTCCTATGGCATGGAGGCAGGGAATGACACTGTCCGCACTTGCTTGGGCTGATGCTCTCAACATTTCTCAAGAAAGGGATGGGACACATGCAACAGCAGGTTCCCAAACCAAACAGCACAATTCAGGGCTTGCTGCCGATTTGAAGACTGAGAAGGGCTAGGAAGGAGGGGAAAGAGAAGGGAAGCTTGTTAAAGGGGAATGCACTGAAACCCAAGAAGGATTTAATCATCTAACAATTTCCTTTGTGTTAGAGGAAAATGCAGAATTGTCATGGCTACCACAGAGCACAAGAAAAAGTTTCACTTAATGAGAATATGAACTAAGCATGAGCACTGCATTGCAGCCATTTAAAAATATTTCACAGATCACATGATGTGAACTGGGAAACCAGTAGCTGCCACTATATGGGCAATAACAGCAGAAAAAGAGAGCTCAAGGAAGTGTATTAAGGTAGTGACATCACAGCCTCAGGCAGAAACCAAGGATACTGACTCTTGGGTTTTTTGATTGATTTTTTATTATTATTATTATTATTTTACTCCACTACTTTGTTTGTAAATACTCGCTCCACTTCTTTCACTGTCTTCTTTTCAGTGTACAACCACCATTACAAGCACAACTCTATGCTTAGCATTTTTGCTTTGGTTTTATTCTCCTCTTTGAAATCAAGGGCACTTTTAGATAACGATATTCGTGAATGTCTCCTACTATATATTCAGCACAAGTATTTTGACCCCATGCAGGAGCTCATGATGCAGCTGACCACAGTCTTAGTAAAAGAAGCAGAGCTATAAAAATTTTTCCTAGCATCTCTGAAAATCCTGGGAAAGTTCCCTGACCTCCTGTTCCATTACTTGCAAGTAACATGCTCAGCCGAAGTTCTCTGACATCTTCTAGAGTTTGCAATTCTTTCAAATAACCTTTTACTAAGTTCTGTGTGAACCTACCCAGATTTACAGCTTTAGGATTAAATCGCTCAGACCTCAATGGGTTCTGTGTAAAAATGAGGTGAAACTGCAATGGCTTTGAGTTCTGCTTGCAATTTCAGGCTTGCTTTGAACTCAATATACAATGGAAAATACTCTTCAACCCCAAGCAAGCAGTCTTTTGAAATCCTGTTCTCTTGGAGGTACAGTAGACAAGCTACCTCTGCACACTACTGGGAGCTTTTTTCCATGGTACAGGGTCAAAAGGAGGAAAAACACATTCTTGCCGTTCTGACTAATATTTTCCATGTCCTAGTTTTAAATATGCGTCCATCTCCTTTGTTCAGTTTTCTCAGCCAAGCTCAAAGTTTTACCTCCCAGAAAATTTCACTTTCTGCAGCCTGATGCCAAAAATAACTTACTGTGAAGTTTTGAAAGCAGAGCTTATTTCCTCCACTCTTAAGATCTGTCTCCTCCTCCTTTTTTAACAGCTTACAACATGCCATATATCTAAGGAACACACTGGTCACGTCATTTATATTCTACATGCCTATTTCCCTGCTCTTCAGCACCTCGGTGTTGTAATGGGCTTTATCCTAGTCTAGCGTCTTCAGATTAGGTTTCCCATTAAACACTGCAGCATTCAAAAATTCAGTACTCCTCTCAGCAGATGCCAACAAGCAGGGTTTATTCTATAGGTTCCAACACCTCTTTCCTGTTACAGATGCAGACAAAATAGAATTTTAGGGGGAGTAGAAAAGAACCAGCAGAAATGTTTCTAAATTTAGCATTTATCGATCTAATCTGTCGTTGGTGACTTATTGACCTTGATATGTTAGCCTAATCATATCCTTTTTTTCCACACTCTTAAAAAAGTTAACCCAGACCAAAATAAAGGGGGGAAAGTGGAATCTTTTCTCATACACATTGTCTTTCTAGCTTGTAATAAGCTTTGCTATTATTCCAAGATTTTCATATCGTCAGGCATTCTCCAGATCAGGTCACAGTTCAGAATGCACAGAACAAAGTCTAAAAATAAGAAATTGTTAATATATGTAGCTCATAACTGCAAATGATATCATAAAATTAGCCAAGTACTCCAGTAAGCCAGTTAAGACATCTTTTTTCTTTACATACAGAAAATAACAGTAAATCTGCAAGAATATCTTTAGAGATCATGCTGATGTACATGGAAGAACTATGCATTTGATGCTTCATTTCAGAAACAAGTATGATAACAAGATCACGTTCTGGTACCAAATCTGAGTTCTCCAAATTAACTAAAACTACCTAAATCCCTTTCTTAATATACTGGTACATTTCATGAGCTCGTATTGAAAGAATCCTTTCTTTGATTTCTACATAAAAAGTGTTCAGTTTCCAAGTCTGTTTTGTTGTGGTGTTTTACTTTTTCTTTAACTATCAAATATAAATGCAACCTGGGAACTGAAAATGAAGTGGTATTTCTACCCTATTTCACAAAAATCACTACCAACGAGTATTGAGTAATCAATAATAAAGAATTAGTACTTAACTCATGGTTTCATTTGTACATGAAGCAGAACAGAATTCACCTCCCTTTCCCAAAGCTATATTGAGTTTGCAGTGTTAAGATTACCCAAGTGCAAAGTAATTTATTAACAAAGTCTACAGATATGTCTTGAAGAGAAATATATAAGACATGATCTAATACCCTTAAATCAGTAACACAATTCCCACTGACATCAATAGCTGAAGATGGGGATCATAGAGTATACATACTTAAAAAAAGTCACACTTAAGACAAACAACTAAACTGCTCAAAATAGACTCTATGCAAAATTAAACTCTATCCAATCACTTTCTTAGATTTTATAGATTATTTAGAAGTAAATTAACTAGGAAGATTCAATAATTCATCACATTAGGCCAAGAGCAAGGTTCTGCATTTGCTCATAAATAGAAGTGCATAGAACATGATCATGTGTCTGCCAAGAATATTTCCTTGTTCCAACATAGCCATGCTTTCTCAAGATACTCTAATTGTCTCGTTTTGGCAAAGATAAGTTTTCCAAATTAACTTCTACTGACCCTTGCTCCCTCCACCAGCTTCATAATTCTCATCATCGCCTTCAGAATGAATAATGTTTGTTTATTTCAGCTTCATTCCAGCAAACGCTTTCCATCAAACATCTGTCCCAAGATATGTACTAGCTGGAGGGTATAAACGATGTGTTCACCCTGTTTGCAATTTCTCACTGCCAGTCTTTTCAGCAGTGAGACTGTCTTGCAGCAATGCAGGCTGTGTACTCCAGGGACCTTCCACAAACACGATTGCATTTTCCACCCCCACTTTGCTGTTCCAGGCACAGCCTGATGCTCTTCTGTCCCCCCCAGGTCAAAGCTAAGCTTTGTCAGTCTGGAGGTGTGCAGCTACCAGTCTGACATTTGCTCAGCCATCAGTCAACTCCCATCCAAACAATCGTAATTATTTCCTGGAACAGATACACTATTACAGGCAACATGATCACTAACATTTCTGATGTGGAAAACTTAGAACAGTGAAGCAGCAAGAAGTCAGAGCACAAGAGTGTAAAAGAGATATTACTAATTACTATGAATATTACAACTATTGCGTGTGCACTTAATACTGCGTCTGCAGTTGTGGCGGTGAAGTACACTCTTCCATCAGTACAGTCTCCTCCTTTGATTTTTCAGCACCAGATAAGAAAAGAGGTGTTTACAGTCAGAAACAAGCACTTGATGCCAATTTCCAGGACACTTTAGAGACCCTACTACAGATGCTGACATTGGTCACAAGACCTTACCAGGATCCAAGAGCATTTTGCTTACTGGGACCTATTTAACCCAGTACCAGCGCTTCATCTAGTGACAAGGAAGGAACCTTGGCTCCACGCCTCCTGCAGTAGAGCTCAGATGTGTCAGGGAAGTCAAGAGGCTGATATGGTACCTGGTGAGCCTGCTAATATACCCGATACGGGGGCCACGGCACGGTGAATAGAGATTTCATGTACTATTGACATCTGAAAGTTGAAATTTTATGAATCGAAGCAGGCCAAGAAAGTCTGTATCATTTCTCTTTGGGAGCTTTTGGCTTAGTGACACCTATCCTAGGACAGTCCAAACTATAAAGCTTAGTCAGGTAGACATGTTTTACCCCTGTAAGACAAGCGTAACTCTGTAGAAAGACCCCTAGACATTAATGAAGATAAGTATTCCAACATGTTTCTTAGAAAATCAAGGCTTTAATGGAAAGAAAAGCAAAGCGTTATGCAAAAAAGGGGTGGAAAGATCAGGGAAAGGATGCAAGAAGACTCTTTCTTTACAGTCCCACCATAGATGCACAATAGTCACTGCTAATAGGAAAAGCCAAGGTAAAGAAACTGTAACTGGACAGTATCAAAGGTGAGAAGGAAGCAAAAGAATAGTGAGTAAGAGCAAGCACAGGTAGATAGTGGTACAAAAGTGCCATCTACACTTATAACCAAGGACAGCGCTTAATGTTAACGAATGCTTTAACATTCTCAGGCAATAAGCTTATACACTCATAGCATTAGAGGATTTTAACACGTCTTGAGTAGCCTGTTAAAGGAGGACAGGTAGTGCTTCATAAATTAAATCAAATACATTATGTGATCACATTTATTTTTATCTGAGCCTACACCTCTTGAATTTTTTATCACCTTAAAAAAACCCCATATAGATATGCCCTACAAACCCATCAATTTGTCAACTTTAGATTTTGAAATGCATATAAAATTTACACCCACTGAGCATATTTTTATACCCACATAAAAATTTATTCTGGCAGTGTTTTGCCAATATGTCATCTATAAAGTTTTGTTTAGACTTTTACACATATGTATATATATATATATATATTATATAGGGGGCTAAGGTTGCTTTTCTGTTGAAGGGCTTTTCATCTTAGTCATATGAGGCATGTTAACAGCCTCTGCTCATATTTGAGATATAGCATCTTCCGGGTGAAGAGAAACAGAGACCATATATGATCACTAAATTGGATTTCAAATCTGACTACAAACTCGGTAAAGACTGTAATTATGCTCTGCATAGTTGTTCCTGGGCAGGCAAAACGGCTACCTGCCTGTCTGTGGCTCCGTCTTGCAATGCAGGCACCAAGAGACTAGGTGATTTCACTGGCCAGATTACTTATTCCTACAAAAGGAGACTGCAGCTGAAGTCTGTATGGCAGCCTCAGCATTACAGCAACTTGCTCCTTGTTCAGGCAGGTTTAAGAACTAGATGACTCCAGACCCCATGCTGTGCTCTCGCTGCAGAAGTCATCTGCAACCTGCCTTGTGGCTGCTCAGCACCGCAGCAACACCTTACCTCATCATACCACCTTCCTGCAAATCTCTCTGGAATGTTCTACAACACTGGGAGAAAACAGAAAAATGCCAGGCACATTGGCTGAATGCTGTGTTTGCACCCAGAGAAACTGACACAAAAGCCACTGACACCTTTGTATGTCCATTTCTGCCCCAGAGCCACAATGCAGCCTTGTATCTCTCAGTGTGCATAAAGCAAAGTATCATCCCCACAAAACAAAATCTACAAACATATATCGCAATGTAATAGTCAGTAGATAAAAGATAAGGAGGCAGCTGCACCTGATGTTTAACTTGCAAGTGGAGGGGGAAGGGAGCGTGGAATGTCTTAAAATGGTAAACTATAGACATCCCACTTGAATGTAGAATACAGAAAAATCACTTTGTAAGGGTATTCTGATTATTACTGTAGTAGAAAACAATAACACAGATATGCCCATTTTCTTCTTAAGCTAAGTACCTGTCACATCCTGCTTGGTTCTTTTTATTCTCTCACAGGTTCTATTTGATTAGTGAGAGATAACTTATGAAAAGCAATTTCAAAGGCTGTACAGTACCACACTCATTTTTCCAAATGCTGCTTTTAATGGGTTATGCACACTCTATGGTGTCCTGGGTTTTGTATTAAATAACCATAGAAAGTCACTGTGATACAGCTTCAATGATCGACTAACACAGATCTGATTATATCATCCAAGAAAAAAGCTTTTTATGTTTCCTCTGGGCCATGGCTGTGTGGTCTGCTTTCCTTTGCTGTTGTGTACTTTGTACTCCTGTCTGCTTACTACCACCAAGACAGCAATTTCAGAGAATCTACATGGCAGGTAACTTGACAACACCACAAGCCAGCGAAAACTGCCTTCATGTTACAATTTGCCTTAAGCCGGAAAGATGAATTTAGGGCTAGAGTGAGAATTGTGTCTGTGCGTCTCCATTGACTATACACATGGAGAGTAATTTATCAGCTCCCACAGAGACCACCTAATTCCCATAGCACTCCAGGAACTTATTGGCATCCTTAAGCACTCAAACCCCTGTTTTATTTCCTTCCCTTGTGCTTATGCTGACACTTGGCACATCAGAAAGGAAAACCTGTCTTTGTCCACAGAGTAAGTACACAAGCTGATATATGGAAAATGTCACCAAGAGCAAGAATATAAAATCTTTTTCTCTCCATTTCATTGTGACTGCTTATACTGTCAGATAATCTTTGGCATAAGTAAAAGCAAAATTGTTGCTTTTTGGGGTTGGGATTTTAGTGTGCATGGTGCCATCTTGCACTCCCCTGTTACCAGGTTCATGCACAGAAATGCAGGAGAGCTCGGCTTCCCAGGCCCTCAGACCCCCAGGTGCTCGCTCAGTTCTCTTTCCTGCTGACAAAAGCCAATGCACTGACCCAGGCAACAGAGCCCATGGCAGGCACTGTGCTGTTGGCCTGCGTCCTGCAGTTGTACGACACAGAGTCAGCAAACTAGCAAAGGTAGGGCTGGAAAGAACCCCTCTAAGGAGGCAGAGACCATGCCCTGGTCAGACAGGACCTTGGTAGCTCAGCCGAATTTCAACCAAGCCTGAGCTCAGATCTGTGAAGTCTACCACAAGACAGTCCTTTCAAACTCTGAATTAGCAAGCACACTGAAAATTATCTCATTAATCTATTAGTATTTGAAACTGGCACAGCCAACTTAAGAGCATGTGCCCTCATTAATTTAAAGCACACAGATAACTTTCTGCCTTCCCTGTTCCTGTGGATTTTCTACATTAAACAGTGTCTTTCACTTACATATCTCATCCCTAAATATTTTCAGATTTGACTTTTAGAACTGCAGTATGATTTCTGTTCTTGTGCTCCTTCACATGTGTGTACTGTGGAAGGGTATGTATGTATGAGGTAATTAATGTCCAATCACAATCAGATTTGTGTGCATAAAGTGAAAAAAGAGCTTGAAGTCTGATTTTAACTAGCCTCTAAGGAGTTAATATAAATCCAAAATGTAATTCTTGAAAAGGGGCCTCCAAGACTAAAGTTCAACAAATTTAATAGTCAGCTGCAAGAAGATTTAATTCTGCCCCCCCATTCCTGTTCTTCCCCAGCTGTTAGCCAGCTATCCCTGCTCCTCCCGTGCAGCTCTGATCCTGCAGAGGTTGTGCTCAAGAAGCTGAACTAACAGGACACAACTCAATGGGTTTTTTCTTCCCCTCCAAGATTTGGGGTTTTTTTCCCCCACAATTTCGTTCAAGATATCAGACAAGCACTAGTGCTAGAGCAAGGAAATAGCAGGTGTGAGCAGACAGAAGAGACAACCGATCATTACAGTAATTTAGCTGCATTGCCAAAGTGAATGACTAAAAATCAAGAGCAAAACTACTTTAAATTAGAACAAAATCAGGCTCAACGTAGGCCTTTCAAGCACAGATTCAGTGTACTAATAGCAACCCGAGAGACAAGAACGCCTGTAGCTCATTTCTACCAACATTGCTTTGACTGCATGTTTATATGGTCTCTTCCCAGTATGAGGTTCACCTGCTTTCCATGCTATAACTTTTGAGGCTGTTATTGATGCTCCAGTGTATAAATAATAATTAACTTCTGAAAGCATAGGCTTACAAATGGCATTGTTTGATTTGCAATACATTTCACTCAATTTTTCTTCCGCGTAGAGAATTCTTAATGAGAATGCTGACAAACAAGCAGCATAAGGTCTGTGTATTATTAAAATTTAAAACACATGCTGCATACACAGAATGTCAAAAGAATATGTTAATCAAGTATGAGTAAGCCAGCTTGATCAGCTCTTAGCTGTGATGGTGCAAAACTGGGGTAGTTGCCAATAGCAGAGTTACTCTGGCTTCTTATAACCACAGAAGATTTATCCAACCACATTAAAGAATGTGTAGACATCTACTCTTCAAACTCATGCACTTCTCATATTCTCATGGATTCATGCTGATAATTCAGAATGCAATGTAAACCTTTGCGTTTTGTTTTACTGTAGTTTATCACCAGAACTAGGACATTCAAACTGTAACCCCAGGCCACGAAAGAGCAAGGAGGAAACAAACTTGACCATGAGCTACAACTCCACACAGAGCGTATGAAAAGATATCCAGAGCAGTCTTCAAAACATCCAGTCTTTGCATAGTCGTTTCCTCTCCTCAGTATTCAAACCATACATAGTACGCTACCTTTTATACACAGTAAAACCTAGTTGCAGGTACATCACATGGCTTTCATTTGGTCAAAATGATTCTTTCCATCCCTCTCAGAGAACAAACCCCAAAATCAGAAGACAGAAACCATTAGATGTTAGAGGATCAATTCCACTTCCTTAACTGGACTGTTAATATGAACTGATAAGTTCATATCTTATCCCTCTCCTTTGCTGCTCTGCCACAAAACAACAGGAATTGAGATACATAGTGATTCCTAAGGACTGGATTCTTACATGCAATAATTTACAATAGTTCTTTTCACCTACAGCAACTGAGACTGTGGGGTTTTGTTTCTAACTTAAATTCAGCTTCTCCCACTCAAGAAAGCAGGTTCTAGGTTTGCGTTTCCTTTACCATATTTCTAATACTCAGGTCATCACTTACCTGCAGTTAAAGGCAATTGATCATGAAGAACAGTTTTGCTTTATAAAATGAAAACACAAAAGAGCTTTTCCTAGCTATAAAATACTTTCCTCAAAAAACCCCAAAACAAAACAAAAAAAGTTGGTTATGAATGCTGTTCATAGTTGGCTCTGGTTTCAGTTTACATTCATTCATTTGTTGGTTCTGGGGTGGTGGGTTGGTTGGTTTGTTTGCTCACTTTTTTCAATAAACCCAGAATAACAAAAAAAATACCAGATTAAAAGAAGCTTAAACCCAAATGAGAATTTGTTGATGTTGTTACTGTGCAGCAGCAGAGCTGTATGTCACAAATGTGATTCCCGTTGATAATAGTTTATAGCGGAAAGTCACAGACGTGATGGCACATGCAGCGCTTCAGCCACTGAGAGACACATGTCGAAGGCAATTCCCTTTACTGCACATTCATTGTGGGAGTAAATGAAAATGGATGGAATAGCATTTTTGTACAAATACTACGGGGAAATCTTGCTCTGCTGAAGCTGGGCATGTTCCGTGCCATCTAACAGCAGAATCTGCTTAAATGCATAAATTCACTGTAAAAATAGTATGTTTTGGAGTTTTTTGGTTTGGGTTTGTTTGGCATTTTTTTCCTCCAATGAAGGGTGAATAATGAGCAGAAGTTGTAGCAAGCAGGCAGGTCACTGTCTTTTTGCACTCATTTACATTAGGTTTACAGTAGGTTTCTTAAAGTGGCACTTACTCCGTTTAACCAAGTTTTTCTATTGCAAGTGTTAATTTCACACAATCCATGGATTTTTTGTTAAAATTCTTTTTTTCTTGTTAGAATGATGTGCTGCGCAGAAACTGTGTTTGTTGATAGTTACTCCTTTCACAGGAGTTCTCTTAAGTGAACTCCATTGAGTTACTGCTTATGCCCCTGAGCTTTAGCATGGGCTGGGAAAAGATGCACAAAGAGGCATGGAGAATACAGAAAAGATGTGATCAGCCAATTTTACCGCATAAATTCTTTTCAGACCTCAAATGTCTTCCTCTGTTAACATAAACCATGCACAAAGGGAAGCATAAAAACTTCAGTGATTTGGGCCTTAAATGTTACTACTACAGGGATTTTCAACAATTTACTGGTAATATACCAAGCAGGAGAGCTAATGTAAAGCACAGAGCTCAGGGCAGGCACTCTTATAAGGGGATCTGCTCATGAACTGAATTCATGAGTCCAGATACTTTTTAAAGGTGAAAGAGCTGGTGCTTCAAACATTATCGCTGCATTTCTTTAAATAGTGTTGCTTTCCCTAGGACTGTAATTGCTTCTATTTGAATAACTGTCAGCAAGATCTTTTTACCAATAAACTCCATTGTCAGTGTCAGACTGATGTTACTTTTGATAACAGATTTAAAAAATAAACATGATTCATTTATCAACAAGTTTCAATCAATACCACCAAAGTTTATATTCAGAAGACATCTTCACTTTGCTTTTAAACAAATAATTTCATCATAACCTACTTCTCAGTAAAACTACAATAAGTTTTCACATTATATTACAGGAGCAATGGCTATTCGGTTCTAAATAATGGCTCCTTTGCTAGACAAGTCAATGGAAATTGATTTGTTTCAGCCTCCTGTGCTCACACACACAAAGCCTGCGTACAACAACCCTATTGACTTCTGAAAACAGTATTCAACCTTGCATCCTCAAGGACTCATGGCAAAATTTTTAAATCATTCCCCTCCTGCATTGTACCTTTTATGAACCAAGACTGCATTTAAATGTCAGTCTCAAGTGATAATACTATAAAGAGAAAATTGGTCACTGAATTGAAAATCTACTTTATATTGAAACATACAGCCCAGGATTGGAAATAAGAAGGAAGAAAATTAAGATGTATTGAACTGCAAAATGAAAAGCATTGACTATATTTGCGGTAAAAGGAAATGGGCTCCAGCACCCTGTCTACACAGGGTTTTGGCACACAAGCTACCCTATGGGCTAGCCAGGCTGCCTGCCATAAAGCTCCCATCTGTACACAAAGTGTTCTGCATGGCAGACAGGCCTTTTCCAGTCCTGTGTGTACCGAATATTTTCTCTCTTCTATAAACAAGAACATTTAAAAACAATTAAAATAAAGATTAGGGATATTAGCACGGTAGAAGCATTAAGTGCAGTATCAAAGAGACAAGGGACCATATGGTCCATCAAAATCTGTGTTTATAAGCCCTGGAAATACAAATCAACCATTTTCCCATCCTTTTAATCCTTCCTTTCCTATTTAAATCTGATTATCAACTTCACCCCTACATATCTAAATGAAACACATTATTGTTGCCATGTTTTACATTTCACACACTGCTGTAAACAAAAACATTTGTGAAAAGTCCATATCTGAATGCCCCAAGGCTGACGCTTGACCTCAAGTTTTTGAGTTAGTTCCCATCTCACATAACTTATTGGTTCCCAACTTGTTTACTCCTTTTTGATCTTTTGTATAACATTTAAGAGAGCACCTCTGGCACCTAACAGACTCCATAACAGCAGCTTTGTTCACACACATCACAGCAATATTTGCACTTACATTTCATAGAATCATAGAATGGTTTGGGTTGGAAGGGACATTAAAGACCATCTAGTTCCAACCCCCTGCCACGAGCAGGGACACCTTACACTAGACCAGGTTGCTCAGAGCCCCATCCAGCCTGGCCTTGAATGCTTCCAGGGACAAGGCATCCACAGCTGCTCTGGGCAACCTCTGCCAGTGTCTCATCACCCTCACAGTAAAGAATTTCTTCTTAAAGTCTACTCTAAATCTATCCTCTTTCAGTTTAAAGCCATCCCCCCTTGTCCTATCACTACATGCCCTTCTAAAAACTCCCTCTCCATCTTTCTTGTAGCCCCCAGTAGGTACTGGCAGGCTGCTAAAAGGTCTCCCCAGAGCCTTCTCTTCTTCAGGCTGAATCACCCAAACCCTCTCAGCCTGTCTTCATTGGAGAGGTGCTCCAGCCTCTGAGCATCTTCATGGCCCCCTCTGGACTCACTCCAACAAGTCCATGTCCTTCTTATGCTGGGGTCCCCAGAGCTGGACACAGCACTGCGGGGGGGGGGGGGGGGGCGGTAAGGAGAGTGGAGCAGAGCGGGAGAAGCACCTCCCTCAACCTGTTGGTCACGCTTTGTTTGATGCAACCCAGGTTATTGTTGGTTTTCTGCGCTGCAAACACACATTTCTGGGTCACACAGAGCTTCTCATCAACCAACATTCCCAAGTCTTTCTCCTCAGGGCTGCTCTCAATCCATTCTCCACTCAGCCTGTATTTGTGCTTTACTGCACTGCACACAATGCCAAGTGTCTAGTGATTGTTACCCTTGCACTTACCCTGTAGTATTAAGCTTCAGAGTTATTTATATGATAAAAAACTTAGAAGTGGGCACTTGAATATGTTTTTGTTGGCTAACCCTCATCCAAAACGGATGAATAGGTGATTTTTGTTGTTGTTATTCCTATTATACCAGTGTAAATACTGCATTATTTACTAGCTCACTGAGCTAAGTGACCTAACAGAAATCTTAAGCATGGCAGGAATCAGTCCTGTTCTGCTCCTTAAGCTTCTCTGCTGGGTTTTCCTTTAGGAACAGGGAAAGAATTAACATGCATGTGCAGTACATAGCACAACACCGTGAGACTGTATCACACATAAGAATGAGTAACAGTAGAAACAAAATTGAACAGCTGACCACAAAACTTTGTTTTACTGGAAAAGATGATGTGTGAAGTGTTTAAATGCACTCTCATTAGCATGTTGTTTATCTACATTCCTTAGAACAAGAGAGATATTTAAACTTCCATACACAAACATGTATCTTCTCCCTTGCAGCATTATACCTCCTAGGTCACCTTAGCTGAAGGTTGGGCCTTCAGAAACCCTTATGATCAGATATGTGAATCATAAATCTTTAGACTGTACAGCTAGATGTTTTCACTGATGCAGTGTGGAGTGATATGAAACTACTGTAGCAGACAACTTTCAAAGTTATTCAGCAGTGCTCCAAAGATAGATGAAGAACCTATGAAGGCCGACACAGACCATTCTGATACCTGACTAAACTTCCCTCCTCCTTTCTTCCCTCCCTCCATTTATTTTTTTAAATATTTACACATGAACTGCCTGACCCTGAGCAAAACTAACATAACAGAGACTTGAACTAAGCACTGGTCTTGTAAGAATCACTTTGAGGCCTTAAATCTCAGCATGCCTGAGAATAGCCCTCGGATAAGAAGCGAAACCACAGATACAAAACACTTTGGACCACAGCTGTACATGTCACAGGGATTTCTCTTGATATTATCACTAAACATTACTTTGAGATAGCCTTGATTTCTTTTCCTAATTTCCACCAGTCCCATTTCAGTTATTTCACAGCAGAGCCTGTACTTAACTCAAATCATGACAAGCCCAGCCCAGAGAGAAAACAGCATCTTTCCATTTCCCCCTTCTGACAAGTAGGATACAACCTGAATAAACCAAATTAATAATATTTTTCAGTAAACATGAACGTTCATGTAATAGAAGAATATATTAAAAAAAAAAAAGTTTTTCCACTGAGGCTGGTGCTTCTTTTAGTCTCAGGGCTCCACAGGAACTTTTACTTGCTGTAGTGATACCACATAGAGCTGGTACTAACCCCAGGTCAAATGGCTGTAACGTGATTTGAACGTTGCTTTAAGGTTTGGTTTTTTCTTCTAACCACTCAATGTCACTTGAGGTGCTTCTCCTCTTACAAACACATTTTTTATATCATCACGTCAGATATATTAACATTTTGTCTCTCTCTACCCACATTTACTGCTGTGTTCTAAAACTCATTTCTTCCTCCAGGTTACAGAATAATAAGCATCCATTTGCTTCCCATAAATGGCCTTACAACTATTTAAAATTACTCTTTCCATCCTCTGATCTAACCTTGCCTCTCTCTTCTGTCAATTACTTCTTGATTGCTTCATTAAAACAAGAAGTATCCCTTTTTGACTGACATCACCTGAAGCGATATGCTCATCAACTGGAAACAAGTTAGAAAACAAAAGACCTGACCATAAACCACCAGTGCAACACAAATCTCACGTATCAGAAATTCTATTTCCAGCTCTGAAACAAGCAAGTGAAAGGATTTGAAGAGACCCGTCTACAGTTTTGGGTGGCTATGTTTAACAAAGAAAGACAGGGATTTAACAGTAAAAGGCCGATTATAAAAGCAAAATTAAGGAATTTGACTTGTTTACCTGATTAAGGAAGGACATAAAACATCTCCATCAGCATCAGAACAGAAACAAAATCACATACAGTAATGACAAGAACTGAGAAGCAAAAGCATTACTGTTAGAAGTTATTGAAAGGTTCTAAATCAACAAAGAAACATGAGAGCACTAAGGATGCAAACACTTTTTTCTTCCCTTTTAAAACTGGGGCTTGATCAGCTTAAGGAAGAAACTCTGTAGTATAAAATTGTAATAGCAGGGGATTAGACATAGACATGGCGATCAAGTAGATCCTTAACAGCCCAGTGTATGCATGAAGGAAAGATGTTTAGTGTAAACCTGGGAGTTATATAGCCAAACAAGATTATCCTATTTGGTATGGAATATTTGCAAGAAAAAACCACCAGGAAAGATAAAAGTCATACATTTGTGAGAACGAAAGCCTTCTGCTCAGGGGGAAATAATTGTTGACTACTTTTGGGAAAAAATGAGAGAAAGAGAGACTAGAGAGTTGTTATTCCCAGAGCGTTAGATGCATTTCTGAGCACTCCAGCTCGGACACAGATGGTGGCAGCCAGCTCCGAGAGGCGGGAATAGGACATGGTTTGCTCTACCACAAATCAGGCTACATTCAAGAGGGATCCCTTGAATAAGGGAATGAGGAACAAGAATGTGCTGTTTCTGAAAACACAAGTCATCTCCCAAAGGCTCTTCCTAAGCTATGTCATAGATAAGTTTCATGCTAGTTCTTGAACATCACTGTTCCATCAGCGCAGCTAAAAGGAGCTTAAGACAGGCAGAAAAATGAGAACCATGGCTCAAAAGTCCTTGCTTCTGTATACCTGTCTTAGGAAGGTCCTGGATAAAATGAATTCTGAGTCCAACTGTGTTCAAAAAACAAAGCCCAGAAGCTTTCAGCTGTACTGTTTCACAAGGTGTCCCAAAAAAGACCAAAGGCAAAGACTGATCTTGATCTCACTGAACTCAACTGAATTCCCATTAACTTCCAGGGGACAATTCTCAAGCCAGGAATCACAGTAAGAGGCAGTGAAGGAGAAGTAACAAAAGATAGGCATGGCGCAAGCACACGTGCTGAAGCTAGGTCTCTAGCCCACAAGATGATGTTACAGCCCTATATACAGCATCAGGAAGCCTGTAAATAAATAGAATTATTCTTCACTATTTTCTTCTTATACCTTTCCGGGTGTTTGGATTGGGTTTGTATAGTGGGTTTGCATGCCAAAGTTTTGGTAGCAGGGGGTCTACAGAGGTGACTTCTGTGAGAAGCTGCCAGAAGCTTTCCCCATGTCCAATAGAGCCAGTGCCAGCTGGCTCTGAGAGGGACCCACCACTGGCTGAAGCAGAGTCCATCAGTGACAGTGGCAGTGTCTCCGGGATAACATAATTAAGAAGGAGAAAACAAAAAATCTGCACAAGTTGCAGCCGAAGAGAGGAGTGAGGAGTGAGAGTAACAGCCCTGCAGACACACAGGTCAGTAAGAAAGGAGGCAGGAGGTGCTCCAGGCACTGGAGCAGAGGTTTCCCTGCAACCATTGGTGAAGACCATGGTGAGGCAGGCTGTCCCCTTCAGCTCATGAAGGCATGGTGGAGCAGATCCCCACCAGCAGCCCGTGGAGAACCCCACACTGGAGCAGCTAGATGCCCAAAGGAAACTGTGCCCCATGGGAAGCCCCTGCTGAAGCACGTTTGCTGGCAGGACTTGTGATTCTGTGGGAGACCCCGGCTGGAGCAGTCCGTCCTTGAAGGACTGCACCCCGTGAGAGGAACGCATGCTGGAGCAGTTCATGAAGACTGCAGCCTCTGGGAATGAAACAGGTTGGAGAAGTTCATGGAGAACTGTCTTCTGTGGGAGAGATCCCAGGTTGAAGCAAGGGAAGAGTGTGAGGGAGGAAGGAGCAGCAGAAATAACATGTGATGAACTGACATAACACCCGTTTCCTGTCTCCCAGCATTGCTCAGAGGGAGGAGGTATTCAGGAATGAAATTGAGGCCAGGAAGAAGGCAGGGGTGGCAGGAAGCTGGTTTTAGGTTTTTTATTTTAGTTCTTACTTGAATGTTAATAAATTGAAATAATTTCCCAAAGTTGAGTCTGGTTTGCCCATGATGGTAATTGCCAAGTGATCTCCCTGTCCTTATCTCAACCCATAAGCCTTTTGTTATATTTTTTTTCCCCTTCCTGTTGAGGAGAGTGGATATATCAGCTTTGGTGGGCACCTAGCATCCAACCAATGTCAAACCACCACAGTTCAGTTAAGATCTTGTCTACAATAGCTGCAAAAGAAGGAGCATTCAGACCTGAATCTTGTCTTGTGAACCAACTCAAAACTGTTCCACAGAATCATTTGCCATTGCCTGTCATCTTTGAGAGACTTCAGTACTTGGAAGCTGCAGCAGAGGCTTTCCCTAAAGTCTCAATATTTAGTATTTCATGAAAACATCAACTTTAATTTATAAATTAAATCTTCAGTCCTTGAGTTGGCAGGAGAAAGATTGATGCAACTGTAACTAAAAGGATCTCAACATAGAAAATAAGTCTGGAAAAAATTAACTTAAAAAATAGGAAAACGTATGTTTGATTATGCAGAGCAGACTCTGAAAACTTGGCATGGATAGCACTGTGCCAGACTAGAGCACAGAGTGTAAGCAGACATCACTGGTGGGATGCAACAAGAAACAAATCTCATTCACATGTATGAAATCAGACAGAGCAGGTGAATAGAAATTGATTAATTAACAGCATGAATATTAACAAGATCAATGGTGAAATCTAAAGCTGCAACTGACAATAACCAGTGGGAAAATTATTAATAGTGAGGTGCACCTAAGCTTCATTTTCTTTCCCTTTTTCCACAGTTAACGATAAACATCAATTCTTTAAATAAATTTTAACCACAAGGTCACATACTGAGCAGCGTGTGAACCTTAGCAATAGGGAGGTAGCTTCTTTGTGGCAGCTGCTGCTCCATACCATCACACTGCTAATTATTTAAAACCTGGTGTTAGAATTCACAGCACAGTACAGTTTATCAGTCCAAAGTAAGCAACAAGACACACGTCTTTATCCTTGGAAATTATGACCAATTTGTGGAAATGTTACTTCTCTCATTCTCTAGGGTGTTTTAGTAATGTGACATGAAAAGGTGCCTTGCTATTTCATCTTGGTAATGGCCAACTTTTCAGAGTGATAACTGAATGCTAATGTTCAAATACTTACAAAGAATACAACATTTATTTGGGCTAGTCAGAATCAAAACACTGTCATTCATGCTTCATCCAGCTAGCAAACAGAAAATGCAACTCACTCCTCTAACATGCATTTAACCCTGTGTGTCCAATGAATGCATGTAACATTCCACCATCCTTCATTATTTCACACCTTAGACTTCTGACGTAGATGAATGAAATACAAACTGCCCAGCTAGTGCTGGACTAGTAACGAAGGAGTTAACAACTAAGAAACAAAATACTTTGTTTCCTCCACTTTGTCACTGTTTTGTAATGTAACATTTACCATTAATTAATTACTAGAAGTCTCCATTAAGACTCTTAACATTTAGACTAAAAGTTCAGCATAAACTCTGGGTCACTGTTTACAGTGCTCCCTGAGCAAGCAGTCTTAATGCTTGGAAGAAACCATGAATGTTAAAAGATACAAGGCAAGTATAATCAGGAAATGAAATACAAAACTCTAAAAATATCCTCGTGATCTATGCATGTAGCCGTGGTGTCTGACAAATTCAATTAAATCTGTCATACATCATTCCTACACTATTATTGATAGAGACATAGCAGTATTGAATTTTAATTATTCAGCTAGTATTGATCCCACAATAATCTGGTGAAAATCATCTCAAGTTGTCAGTACCCCTAGGAGACAACAGCTATTATCTAATTATAAATCACACTGTGTCATTTGATAAAAGGTTAGAGCTTTCTTTTTACAAATTTTTGCAGTCAGATTCTCATGTATAAATCAGAATAACATGATTGTCTGCAAATGCTAATTGTTTTCTTCCCATTGAGCATCTATTCCATTACCATGATGGACTCATAAAAGTGAGCTCTTGGTGCATGTAGCAAATTCCCAGAGATGCGGCAACAATTAAGGAATTGGGATTTCAGATTTTTATTCCATATTGACCTTGAGCAAGCAATTGTAACACTCGCAGGGTTTGCATTTCCTCCAAGGAGAAGAGTGGGACAATATCTGCAGTGCCCACCCTTGTTAACCACTTTGAGATTCTCAGTGAAGAGAGTCTGAAGAGCAGCAAACTTTCCTTTTCAGCTTTTAGGCGAAGACAAAGAGGCTGGCTGTTAATCTTGCAGAGTGCTTTCCTTCTCTTCCAAAAATCTTTCCCTCTGCACCCCGTGGCTGTTATCAGGGAACTGGGTGGCTGACACTGTCTATGCATTTTCTTTTTCTCCCCTCAAACCCTGATTTATCACTCTGCTTAGGACAACAAAAGGACACATCACCTTGCAGTGACAGTGATGCAAGAGAAAGGGATGGCACCACAGGGCCAGGGGCACACAAACACCCCTCACCTATGCGCAACATGAACCCAGGATTCCTGTGGCAGCTCCTGCTTGCCCACGCTGCATCCCCTGCTTCCACACAGCTCATTTTGCCATCCTCTTTGTTTTGTGGGCAGCAAATTGCCCTGTTTTCAAGTGACTTGTAAAGAGAGTCGCAAGATGCCTTGCTGTCACTTCACTGCCCATTCTCATGCCTCACAATGCCAGGAAGCTTATTCTTAGAGGTAAGTAGTATTCGCACAAGCTCAGCCCATAGCCTGCAGCAGAGAGGTACTGACAGATGAGAACAGCTATGATATACTGCTGACATAACAAAAGCACCCACAAGTTCGAGGTAATCTGGCATTATTCAGCAGTCCCAAAATCACCGCTCAAGGAGGTCTCCAGCAGTCCCTTACAGACACACCACACACACCCTCCTTCTTCATCCTTTATTATTTGGAAAAGACGTCCCATATCCAAAGAGACCTGTTCTTAAATCTGCTCATTTGGGCCCAGAGGAGGGAGCGTGCATTCCCAAATCACAGTGAGAGTCCTAGCAACCATCTTTTTCCTTTTATGACAATTGGCTCTTGGCTCAAGCACCCTCCACTGACCATCAGCTGCAGCACTATCACGCGGGCAGAGAAGTGCCAGCCTATTTACTGCTTCGGAGATCATAACCAGCTTCTTGAGCTCTGCTGAGAGACCCAAGGGCAGCCGGTGCAGCTCCCCAAGTAAGGTAGTCAGAAGGAATCTTTACACACAATCCAATAGCATATGACAGACGGTAGCCCTGCAGGGTACATTTATGTATAAGGAAAGAGGGTGATAAAAGTGCCTGATCATTGCTCCCTAAAATACAATGACTTAAACAACTGCAGTGATGGTCTGTAATAAACGCACCATTCAGTGTCATTCTGGGACTCCCTTTTTTCCCCACACATGCCTTGAACTTTATGATACAGAAATAAGGATAAAATAAATGATCAGCGACAAATGGCCTAAACTGAGAACATGAAATCTGAAAGGGGAGGTTAAATATTTAGAAAACTGTAAATGTCCTCCTTCAGATTTGAATTTTGTCCGATTTGAAAATGTCACTATTAAGTCAAGGACAATTTAGAAACTAAAGAAATTTTTCAGCTGAAACAAGGGACATTTTGGAAAATCAGGTTCAAATGAGAAATGTACACGTGAAAGCTATCACCTGGCACTCATTGCAGCCTGCAAGACCTGAGTGGGCTGTGGTATTCACTTGATTTTGTCAATGGACATTTTTACACTTGTATTGGAGACCTCCAAAATTGTGACATTTTCTGCAGCTAATGGATTACAGAGACTCCACTGGGAGACGGACTACAAACCTCCTTTCCCTAACGCTGCCCTGAACTGAAGGATCTTTCAGAAAAAAAGGAGGGGTTTTTATTATTAGTAACAGCCTTAGATTAACGCCTAACCTATGCACTATTGTGGGGCTGAGGGACTTTCAGGGTCCCCCTGTACGTGTTACTACCAGAGACTTCCAATAATACCATAGGTTTTAAAGACTGAGTTCTAGTTTGAAGGGAGAACTACCATGGAATAACCAAAAGGCTCCCTTGCATTTCATTTCACAGAATGCTAAAACATGAGGTGGCATTAAAAGCTCCTCTAGCTAACCTTTGCAAACCGACTCCTAGCACATCCAGGTGAAATCAGCACTGTGTTCACTCCCTGTTGCTTATTCATTCTTCATTTTCATTCTTCTAATTACCCCAAAACTTTCCCACACAATGCAGTACAACAAGCCACTACAAATAAGAGTAGAAAATCCCCAATGTGATTCATTTGAGCTACCACACAATTCTCAGTCACTTTTCATACCTCAGCCAAATTCACCTCAGTCCTCTAAAAAAGCTGTGTGTCCTCAGCCACTGCTGCCCTGAGCCACCTTGGTTCTTTTTAAATACTTAATTTTATGACTCTCTTCTATCTTTATACATCCTTTCTATATTCAGTCCTTGCTTTATACCATGCCACTCTCTGTGGCCAGTTCTTTTCCGTAATTAACCTCAATTAACCATAACTATCAGTGTTTTTTCTTACTCCAAATGTAACTTCTCATTTTGCTTCCTCTTTAGAGTATTCTATGTTGTGCCAAAAACTTCATGGATAAACATACGGGGAAACACAGCCTCAGGTGTGTAATGGTGTGTAGTTACTCTATTAGCAATAGTAACACAAAGCCAAAGCAAACCTCCAGAAGGCACCTAAAGAAAAACAATGCCAAGAAACGCCAGGCTCACCATGCACCATTTCTTCCCGTTCTGCCTGCAGAAATGTCTGTGCTTCTCATCACAGTCCAGTTCTACCTGTCCAAACCCACCTATAACTCTAGATTAGACCTGCACACCCATCACCACATATTTCACAGGCTGTGAAGTCAGAAAAGCACCGTTTCCTTCTCTGCATGGCAACTAAAATAGCTCAGGTCTGACCTGAGAGGAAAAACTGTACTTCTTCACAGTGTGCAATCCAAATCTGAGATTATGCCTAGCAACAAGGGAAAAACCATGACAAAACACAGAAGAAAACCTACCTGCTAGTTCTGAAGCAAATGCAAAGTTGTAAAGAAACCCGTATTTTAAACAATCCAGGGGGTTTTGAAAACTTGAGGACTTGTGCAGTTTGAAAAGGCTACAAGCTTAAAGGCTTGAATTATCCCAGACAAATGACTACATTTCACAGGCAGCACAAAAACCTACCAACTGAGTAATGGCAGCTCACAGGTGTACAGAAAATCTGCATCTAAACGAAGGTAAAAATAAAGAAGAAATTAAAGCAGGACTGTGAAGTGTTCAGCTTGGAGAACTTTCCCAGAGAGGCCATCCATCAAACCCTGCACTATGCACAAACAAGGTATCAGACCCATGCAGCACGTAACATTTTCTCATTGAGACACTTGGCATTATTTCACATGTCTAATTTTGTGTGATTTTTTCCCTGAAATTTAAGATGTTATTCAGTCATATGTATTTTAAACCTTTTGATTATAACAGCACATTTGAATATTCTGTGAAGTGCAGTATCAATGATTTAGAGATTAACAGCACAAATAAGATAGGTTCCCAAACAGCATAAGATAACGTTTGGTAAATAACAAATGAGATACTATCAGTGATTTGGGGTCCTACTGTATAATAGTAGCTTGTGTCCTTGTCCTAAAAATGTTGCTGCTGCATCTCAGTACACCTTTATATCACAGAACCACAGAGTGGTTGGGGTTGGAAGACACCTCTGGAGATCATCTAGTCCAAGCCCCTGCTAAAGGCAGGTTCACCTAGAGCAGGTCGCATGGAGTTGCATCCAGGGTATCCACCTGTCTTCCTAGAATATGTGGTAGGATCACTTCAAAACTGTGAAGGTCTCAGCAGAAGTTACTGAGTAAAACACTCTGGTGCAGCAGACCAGAAAAGCAAAATGACCCATACCGGCCTTAAGCCGCAGGACTATAAAAATGTCCATAAAAACCTTGATCTATTTTTTAAATAACTTTCTTTTGAAGACTTCAGCTTTATTGTCAAAAAGCTAAACTGAAAAAATTTCATTTGTTTCAACAAAACAATCTTAACATTATGGAGACAGAAATAACCAGAAAGCTACTTTCTGATGAAATAAAATTTTGATGGAAAAGCAGTAGTAATGTTTGCAACAATAGCAGCACATTTTCAAACCAACACTGAGGACTTATCTGAATTCTAGTCAAATTTCATCTTTTCTGGTACAGTATATAAATTCTTTTCATCTAATACCTGTACCATCAAGTGATCTGATTTAGTGTGGTACATATTGAAAAAGCAATCAGATCCAGCTAAAAAACAGAGCCCCTCAAGCAAACTAAGTGGCTTTCCAATGTCCTTGTTGACAGTGTTTCCTAGGAATTGCTGAGAAGTGATGAAGACTCACAATGAGAGGCAGAAAGACAAATGATGCGGTTGGACATTAATAGCTGCTCCTGCTCCCTTTCTGCTGAACGTACAAGGAACATTAACTAGCCAGAGCTGTGAACTCATCACATTTCAAACACTGAATTAAAAAATATGTTTTCTGAGAAATGTAACAGATCCCTGAATTCATTCCTCTGTACAGGATGCTGGCCAGCTCACCCGCAGCACCACAGCCACACAATTAAAGCTGCAAGAGGAAGATCCAACAGAATCAGAAATACGTGCAAGGTAGAAAATGGATGATCAGGGCACAGTCCCAGGCCCTTGGTATAGCTCCCCAGATAATCCACTGGTTTGAACAAAGTAAAAGCATTACTGGATGACCAGTTTGTCCCTGTTCACTGTAGGGCCATGGGGAGGTAGACAATATTTACTATTTGTGCCATGAGCCAGCCTTGTTGTCTATGATGCAACACTTCTCAGCTCACAGCAAACCACCATTCTTCAGCTTCTTGTTCTGGCATTACTGGGTCAGCTCAAGGAAAACCACATGCCCCAACTTTCTTCATAGGTTGCTGGCTGAAAGCTCTGTGAGAGTTCATACTTCCCTTATATCTTAGACCACACCATCTGCCACAAGATTCATACTGATCTACTACAACCCAGACAAAAAAAAATGGAAATGTAACAAAGCAGTTAGACAAGATGTTTGCTCTAAATTATTATGGGCAGCTAGTTGTGAGCTTTGACTGATCTTCAGAGCCTCACTTGAGATTTCCTAACCCAAATTATTATATGAACTGTGGGGCTGCTCTTCACTCCCCTGATAACCGTAGCTGCTACTGGAAGATTCTTCAGGACTATTCTGTGTACCACCAGGTGTCCCAGTCCTTCTACATCCTTTCCCAATGCCTCAACGGGATTTTTGGAATTTGAGTCTTTTTTACTGCTAAAACCTTATGGGACCACACACACCATTCAGTAGGTTAAGATGATCTTATTTACCATTTTGTGCTCAAAGAGCCTTCCACCACAGGACAGGATAAAAAACACACAAAAAGCAACACCTCAATCAGCCCAGGATGGACAAGGACAGCACAACCTTGATCGTACTTGAGTGATATTTTATGGCACAGGACAGGAAATGGAGAGGAACTCCATTTCAGGCATAATGATAAGCTGCATAAATTGTCTGGGGTGTTCACTATAAAATGACTTATTTCTGTCTCTGTAAGTATTTATCTATAAATAACATCAATGCTGTTCATGGTATTTTTCCCCTCTAGATGTCTTATGCTGCTGTCACACTCACTTGACCCATTCATCTACTACAGCTGACCTGTGCAGGAACTTTTGTAGTAACCTCATCTTCTCTAGCTTTTCCTCATAGATCCACACCAAATTGCAGCATGGCGAAATAGCTCTGTCACTCAATGTACAGATATAGCAAGGGATCCAGTTGCTCTGAACCCTCCAGGATTACTTTGCTCAACCTGTTTCACTCCAAGGGTGAAGAATTAATGCTTTGCATTCGATTTGTTTTTTCTTTTCTTTCTTCCCTTTTTTGTGTTGAAGGAAATGAAGCCACATGCATTTCAGTTATTACTACTACCTAAAACCTTTCCAATAACAAGGCATATGGACAGCTAAACATGCACAAACTAATCAGTTTTTACTGCTTGTTAGAGCGTCACACTTATCATGTTCCCTGATCAGCCAAGCTTATTAGTTCGCTGCGTATGGTCACAAATTTGCATCTATTATCCACTGTCTAGAGATTTAAAAGCTTCCTGTTCTGCAAAGATTATCCATCAATGGAAGCAATTCTTAAGGGAGAGAAAAGAATATGTTAGTTTGATGCTTGCTTTGCTAGGCAGGCCTTGTTGGATTTATCATCTTAATTATTACATTGACTGAAGCCATTGCCGCTGGTTTTATCCAACTATCTCAGAACTGATTGGCAATGTATTAGTAATTATTAGTAATTATTGTACTAAATACTCTTCTGAATCATTAAGAGCATAAGTCAAATGGGTCCTTCCTTCTCTTTTGTTTAACAATAGTTCATTATGTGTTCATGAAATCAAGTAGGTACCTGGGCAGATGTGAAGTACCTTTGGGTAGCACAGCAGCAATTTAAGAAACTGCTTCACCCTGCCCTGCAATTGCCACATCACCCAAGGCCCAGTTATCGAGGGAGGAAGCAGAGGTGGCAGGACAGGGCAGGCTCTCAGCCCTCTGCAGATCACGGGAAGCCAAGAGGCTCTACTTGCTTATTTACCTTTTGAAGGGAGCAACTAGGAATTCTATTATTCTTAATTTTAGACCATAGAGGAATGGAATAAAGATGAAAAATCCTCTTTAAAGCTGGCTAGAGCTTCTGGTTCTCCACCTCCTCCCCTTAAAGTGAGGAACCCACATCATCTCTGCTGTTCCACTGTAGTAGTACTTCCCATTGCCTACAGTTTTGGTAAAGCAATCTGTCCTCTTCAAATGAGTTAACATGATTTATTCTCTTTAACTAAAAACCCTTTGTCACATACTAATCTGCAAAGTGCTCTTGTGGGGTTTTTCCTCCTCCCCTCGCCCCCTCCACAATTTAGCTGCCTCATGTGTTTTGGGATGTTTGTTAAGGATTTACTCTTTCTCTGGAATACTGCACCCAACATGGTCTCATTTTCAGCAACCCACGAGTGTATCTAAAATGTATGGCCCTTTTCATCCCAAATGTACCGTTTATTTTACTTAGTTTTTAAGAGATTCTGGGTACAATTCTACTAACAACACAGGCATGTGTGGTGCCACATTGCACTGAATAGCAAGTAACCAACTCCTCATCTCAAGCATGTATTTGTACATGATAATGCATAGATATGCAGTCAACCTCCAAAAATAAATTACAGATAATCTTTATCTATTTACATATTCCAAGAAGTGGAAGGGACAACTGCAAATCAGAGCCAAGTGGTTTATCTTCCAAACATCAAGGTTAACCCATGTGGGGTTCTGTATTGTTGATTCAATCTGGCTCAATTTTATTTTCTTGATAGTGCCAGTCTCCTTTCCTTCTCATTATTACCTTCAGCCAGAAATATTTTTTTTAAATAAATAATTTAAAAAAAAGACTGATACTTATTCCAGACATGAATCAGCACACAGAAGATAGTGCATGAGCATTCAGGCTGGCATCTTCCCTAAAGAGATTAATTGTGGCAAGCTTGCTTGGCCCTCTGCCACTTTATACTCCTGCATAACAGCGTCTGCATGGCATTTCTGTTTGCCATGCTGCCCCTCCAAATAAGCATAGATAGCTAGTGTAATTGTGCTCTCTAACAAATCTAAAAGAAGGAATAAGCTGCCCTTTACTTTCTGCTCAGGTCAGCTAATCCTCAAGGTGGTCAGGCAAGTGGCAGAGAGAATGTCCTACAGAAATCACATCAGGCACACAGAGGGGTGAATCCATTATCAGCACTCGTATGAGCTGCCTCCAAATCCAGGGTGTGAGGCAAGAGGCAGAGGGAGAGGGACAACAGGAGCAACAAGGCTGGTGGTGTATGAGCAACCCTTCCATAAGCCTACAGCAGTGGAAAAGAAAGCTGAACAATTACATTCATTCTCTCATGATCTATTTAGAAATCATGGGACTACAGACTGAAAGTGTCAAAAGCAAGATGGTAACTGGCAATGCAATTCTCAATTGTATTTACAGAATATGAAATGGCTGGCCCCTTCCTTCAATTCCTTTCCATGTTTCCAAGCAGACATGCCTACTTAGAGTCATATTTGAGTAAAAGAACATACAGATTGCAAAGCTCAACATGCTTAAGGTGATGCCTTTCAGTAAATATGTTATAGCATCCAGTAACGTTTATTCAGGCACTGGTAACATTGGTGCTGCTGATGAATAAATCCACTTGCTTGGGCTAATGCTGCACCTCCCTTATTCCAATTTCACTGGAATGAAAATCCTGGTCTGTTCATCACTGAACCAAAACAAAAGCTGCAGCAATCACAGAGCACCTCTGTATGGTGGCCAGCAAGCACCATGATTTCTGGCAAAAGCACAAATTCTCCACAATGGATTTTCTGATAATCAGTAACAAAAACAGCAGAAACACCTAGTCAGTTCTCCGTGATCTTATACACGTCAAGGCTGTGTAAAAATAAAAGAATATGGAGAAAGCAGTTAACAACTTTGTTGTAATAAGCTTTTTGGTTTTGGTACTATATATAAGGCCACAGCTTGATACATCCTCACTACATAAAGAGCTGTACTTTCATGCTTTGTAAGATACCTCTTTGCCAAACATGTCTGTCATTCATAAAGCAGAGCCATGTAACAGGTGGAGGAAGAGAAATGTTAACTCCATTACACAGGTATAGTTGAGTGGTCCAGCAAGTTGTGCAATAAAAGATCATTATCACTTATAATCCTGTTCAGACAGCTGACCTGTGCAGTTCAAACACTGCCATCCTTGACCACAAGGGACTTAGAGTCATGATAAAATTACAGTAATTTCTCTAGTAAATCTCTTCTAGTTCTAAAACACACAAACGAACCAGGATGAACCAGAGCTGCCAGATACTATCATTTTAAGTTAAAACTATAAAAGACACCATGTGAAGAAAGTATTCTCTATTTGTGAACCCCAAAAGAGAAAGATGTGTAAACATAATTCTCTCCAATTAGCAACTGGGAAGCCAAAGCAAAAAAAGACTGCTTTGCCACTGTCACACAAATCCAAACAGCAGCCAGTGGCCTGGTGTCTCACCCAACAGTTTATTCTTCACATTGTGCTGCCCCTTGGGACTGGGCAAGTAAGTATTTATAAGGGAGGAACAGGAGAAGTATTTAGAAGACTATTGGGGGGGGGGGGGAAGAAAGAGAAGTAAAAAAAAAGCAACAAAGTCTTTTACAAATTAGAAACAAATCACCCCTGCTGTTAAATAGTCTGTAACCAAGGGTACTGTGCCATTCTCTCAGGTCTTTTTCACCCAAACTACTTAATTCTAGGGGGGGATATAGCTTTACAGGTTTAATTCAGTCTGCGAAGGTAAGGAAAGCTAAGGAATTCACTGAGACCATTTCCCATTATGGCTTTGCTCATGAGACTCAAGCCAAATTTTGCCCTGGAGAAGAGGCACTCCAATCTCTATTGATAGCAAAAACACAGCAAGATACAAGCCCAAATTTAATTGTGACTATTTAAATCACTGCAAAATAAACTGTTTTCCCAGGAGCTTCATGAAGTAAAATGGAAGTCAAAACTATTTTTTATTCAAGTAAACAAACAGGAAGAGTAGACAATCCCGTTAATGAAAAACACTGAAAATAGCTGAAAGAATAATTCCAAGAGTTGCAAACATGACACACTGTAGAATATGGAGCGGCAGCTAATTAGCAGTCCCATCCTTATTTTCTAATGGTGTATAATTAGTAGTTTCTTAAAGATGATGCACGTGGCATTTCTTGAAACTAGGCACAAGCTCTGTGCTAAAGACAGGGGGCTTCATTCTTATCTCAAACATTTTGCAATGCCAGGATATGCCCCTGCTTAAGGCTGTGTTCTCAAATTACTACTGTACCACATTTCAACACCACTAGGCTCATTCTCTGAAAAATCTTTTAGAATTACACAGAAAGGAGTCTTTTTTAGCATTTCAGTCATTATTTTTTAGTAAAAAGGAATGCATAATACCAAAAGTATATTTGCCAAGGAAGCTGGCTGATTTATTTGAATATTTGCACAGCTTTTGCAGCAAATCTCCTTCACTGTTTCTTCTGCATTTTCAGATCAGAGAAAAAAACCAAGTATTTCAGTAGCATACAAATGGAGCAAACAATACCAGCCCCAAGGGAGTGTGGACTAAGAAAAAGCCTAAAAATACATACACACAGGAAGAACAGAAATCAACTTTTTTAACTCAGTAAGGGAATAATTTCATGCAATCATGGACCTTATTCCAACAGAGTTATATTGTGTTGTTTTGTTCTAAGATGTAATACGGCTTAACATCAGCAAAAAAGTAATAACAGGATATACTTCTCTGGTGAAGAGCTTACCACAGTGTGCTAAAAGTTCAGAGAGTTGCAGTATGAAGTGAACTTGAGTCCATATCCCAAAAAGTCATCTTACTGCTTATATTACTGATTATCTCAATTAGTCAATAAGAAAAGTTTTTTCCACTCCAACATGAGCTTTTGCATGGATGCTGGAAATGTCACTGTGCACCTAATAAAAGGTGCACATGTGTATCTGTGGCTGGCTATTTCTCCCTACAGCGTATTTCTTTGTGTAACAAAGGCATTAAGCCTCCACACCTGAGGTCCTCCAGAATGATGAAGCTACTGCTATTTGAATTCAAAGGCAAAACACTTCAAATGACATGGAGCTTTTGCATTTTGGGAAAAAGTCACATGGATGGAAAGGATTTTGGCTTGGAAAATCCCGTAAAAAGTGAAATTGGGAATTAACTTGGGAATGAAATGTGTTCCCCGCCCCCCTTTTTTTTTGCCATATCTCACAATGCATATCACTCACCTCACCCAAATATTTATGAGAAGGAAGAGCATGAGGGCTGAAAAGCTTTTAAGTGTCCTGCCCTGCCCTATTTACAATTGCTTTTTCATTTGGAAGTCTCAAACCACCCATTTCCAACTAATTCCAGGAAAGACCATGGGAGAGGAATTAGAGGAAAACTGCTTTGCTCCCCCTTGCTCACAAAGAGAAGCAATCAACCCTCCTAGGCAAGATTTGCAGGAGGAGAGCTAAGATTACACCTGTGGGCTGCCCCCTCCTCCAAAACCTTTCCTGCAAAGCACAGGCATGCAGCTCTGCTTGTGACACTGTTCTTGCTATCTCAGTGGAGGAACGACAGAGGCAAGCAGAGGTTCACAGGGACAGAAAACTCTTCTCTCTTGTATTCCAGCACAGCCATTTAGACCCACACCTTGATCCCAAAAGTTTCATATAGATAAACAAGAAAGTCAACAGTTCAGATTATTTTCTTAGGTTGACATCAAAACAGAAGTGAAAATACCAAAGGTAAGGGAGAACAGAGCTGAAAGATGGGAAGTAGCAGAACTGAATGGCTTGGAATTATCTTTTACACATTTCCTTTGCAATCTGTATTACCAACTTTTCTGTTGAGATATACTAGAATTTTGCATATTGTCAGATATTCAAGGAAGCAAAACATGTCAAAGTACATATCATATTCTATCTAGCAGAAGACTTTACTGGCAGAAATATGCCTTTTTTAATGTCTTCAATTGTATGTGCAGCAGCAGATTAAAAGTCTAACTAAATTTTCACTTCAGGCAGCCAGAAAATGCTCTAAAAATCATCTATGGAAGTAAAGGACAGACAAATGCAGTAAGTGGTATCTACGTGTGCAGCTAGCAGTGTCTCACCTGATGGAAAGAGGCATTGCAGATTTTTTTCTATAAGGCCTCCAATTGTAACAGTTGGGCATACTGCAGAGACCTGGTCATGCAGCAGGTAGGGCTGCTGGGCAAGACATGAGCACCTGAATGGGTCACCATTTCAACGCCCTCCTTTAAAAAGTGACCTTCTCACACTTTTTCTCCACAGAACAGACCCAAAGTTCAAAGGAAAAGAGGCTACTCTTAGTGACATGATCCAGTGAGGGACACCCAATGGTGCAGGGCACAGAGCCCAGTAGTCATTTTTTGGTTTTACCTGGGAATATGATGCATACTAGGGACAGTAGGCAGTGCAAGATTAAAATCTTCTTTTGTACCATATTGTGGAAGAAACCACTACCCTTTTTAAAGGTGGGACTTAAAAACATTACAGTCCCTCTTAAAACACTTCACATACACACCCCTACCTTCAGGGTTCTAACAAGACTTCTGGAGCCAGAATTCATTCAAGTAGAAACAAGTGGATCTTAATGTTTAGATCACCTTGTTGGTGACCCAGAAAGCTCATCATAATTCTAAAAACTTTCCTTTTGACTCCAGGCAGGTCCCTTACAAGCACAGCCACATATGAATTTGTAGCTAAAAATCAGGTACTGCAACCTCATTCCCTGAGGTCTTGGTGTGGGACTCGGAATCTTGCCCTTTTTTTCTGCACTACCCATGCAATACCCAGGTAGCAAAACCAGGCTAGAGTGAATTTTGCAACAAAAAGTTTTCATTCAGTGTGTACTTGGCACATGTGAAGAGTGCATGAGAAGTCACAGATAGGAGAACACCTACCTTAGAAACTCTTATTCCACTTAGAAGTGAGCTGGGATCACACCGTCTCAGTTCTGTAAAGGCAGACACACTCTGGGTCAAAACAGAACTCTCAGTGCTGGAAAACAAAATTAAAATAAAGATATGAGTCAACTGTAAGACTTTAACCATCTTCAGCATTAGGTAACGACTAAGCAGACTTTCAGGATAATCATTTTGGATGCAGCACCCTAACCCCTACTAAGCACCTATCCTCAGCTTGGGCTCTGGTCTCAGTTCTTTGTCTGCAAAAGAGGGTGAAGAAAACGTGCCTGTTTTGTGGGAGGCTGTGGGGATAGTGCTAAGATATTGAAAGAGCATCTGTTATAAGTGCCTGTGAAATCCTGAAATCCAAGAAACTGAAAGTTAGCATAGAAAAAGGTGGTGTTAGATTAGATACAGGGTATCCTGCTAGTAATAATTATTTAGTTTACAATGTTAAAATCTCTCTGTGCAGTAATATATAAATTTTAAAACTAATTATTTTTAATGACTTTTTGCTTCAAGATGTAATACAATTACTATTATTCCAATTACCCATTATTACTGTAACAGTATTCAGGAATGTTATAAATGATAACAACTAAAACATTTTTATTTTGGGTTCAATCAATTTAGGTTGAGAAACAATAAGCAAAACCAGCGCTGGGTGCGCTGTGAACTCAATTAGTTCCACCACATGCACACCTGAGTCCTAAAAGCAGCGTCTTTTATCCCCAGATCTTGACCAATCTCCTCTCGCCGGATGTTCGTCCTGCTCTTTCCCCATTGGGTCGTTAGGGTACGCCTTCTCCTCCTACTGGCTCTCCTTTGGTGCGCTTTTTCAAATCTCAAGGCCTTTGTCTCCTTCGGTGGGCCTTCTCTGGCATGGTTCGCATTCCTTATCTCCTTTGCCTGGCTTTTCCAGGCAGCCTCAGGGGAAGCCATCACATTGTCTTAAAGGACAACCACACGTGCCCACTCACCACAACTGTGATACAGGTCCCAGATTTACACAGGGTACAACAATTAAACTTCTCACAATACATTCTATTTTTGATGTGAATCATGACTGTGTTTATCCCAGGAACTACAATATTCAAAAGCTACAGACTACTCAGCAAACAAAAATTCTTTTCTTGATGGACAGTGGCTTTCATTATTTTGCTCTTACTTTGCACTCACTTACTGCTATCATCTCATTCTTCACAGATATTTTCTGAAGAAAGAAAAAACCCAAAAAACAGTTAGTTAACCAGGATTAAAATTCCTTTCTCTGAGTTCCTGCCATAGGAATCACTGTTTCTACCCAGATCAGCTGGCCCTATCTGGCCTTATAGGTTGTGCTCATGGCACTATTCCGCCTATACTGTACCTGAGTCAACGGCAGAGAACATAAAGCAGGCTCCAAAGGCACTGATTTGAAGAGACACCTCCTGCCTCTGTAGCAAAAGCTGCTGATGGAAAAGATCTCAACAAGCAGCTTGTGTGCTGTTTGCAGCAGAGCCACAGGTGCTCTCAATCAACAGCAGGCAACGAGGCAGTGCAAGGTGCACCATTAGGACTGGGGGACTTGAATCCTGCTTTTATCATAGGATTAGATACTACAGCCACTGTGGGCCAGCTGTTTTTTATAAAGAAAAAAGAGGCAGCATAGCACCCCTCCAGGAATACACTTAGCATGACAAGCTCATTTATTCCCAGCAGTTGTTTACCACTCTGTACCTTTCCTGCAGCAAGTGAGACAAAAGACAGGATTTGAATGTGAAATGGCTTAAACATCACAGTAGAAATGGAGGAGAGGTGGTCCGGATTCCCTCTCCAGATCTACTGCAAGACTTGCAGAGGCCTTCGGCAGCTTGTTTCTCTCCTGCGCCTCAGCAGTTCTCTACAGAAACCAGAGATACGGTATGCAGCGCGATAGCCTGCTAATGGCAGGATCCATGTTAAATCTCAGCTGTGTGAGATCTCAGGATGGGAAGGCCTACTGATCATCATTGTGCAATTGTATTCATTTTCAGCAAGGAAGTTTCTAGTCTCCCTCCCCCCGATAGGATCAACCTACTGGAACCAGTCCTTACCACTGCTGGTGTGATGAGCTGAAGTCACTAAAGCTGTGACAATACACTTAGTGCCAGGGTGATGGCATGCAACGAGTCAGACTAAAAGCTCAAAGCTTCCAGTAGCCCCAGCCCCTCACCTCCAATGGCCAGATCCTTCCTCTTAATTCCCAGTCACTGCAAGGCTCTCCCGCTCACCACTGGCATGGCTAATCCTGAGGAAAAGAAAACTGGCAAAGCAGGTGGGGGGAACCCAAAAAAACCCACTCCAAAACCAGGTAGCTTGCCCAGGTCAATCATTGGCTCCAAGACAGTCACTGGGGTATGTTCCTGGGAGGGAGGGGACGGGGTGGTCTGGGACAGCCTCTGGCCCTAGGCACTGGGGACAGATAAATTACACATCCGAGATGGAACTAGCAGACACACAGAGAAAAAATTGTGTTTATAACCAACAACTGGAACTCTTGAACTTTTTATTACCATACCTTTAAACCCAACAAACTACATGGCTCTGGTTTTCAAGACTGTGTGTTCATGAGGAACCACATCTCCCTGCCTTTAGCTGGAAAGGCAACTCCATGCCTCAGTCTGTCTGGAGCAGGGTCAGCACAGCAGTCCTGAGGCAGCAGGCATTCAATACCCATCTCTAGAGAGCCCCCAAGTCCCTACTTGCTAATTTCAGGTGTGAATGAGTTTCTGCATTTCTTCTATACAGCGTATAACATGTAAATCTGCAATTTCATTTCTAAATCAAGTTTGCTTTCTGGTGTCAGAAGTGGCACCACTATGCCAGGACTGACTGCTCTGGGAGAGGGAGCACACATCTCTGACTCAGTGGAGCAAATCACATTCAAGAAATATTCTTGTCGCTGTAGGGAACTGCACAGGAACTATCATTATAGACTGTATTTACTATTATTTTGAGTGAATTGGGGTTGATTACGCAGAGTAAAAGAAAAAAATATTCACTTGAGGCTTACAAGAAGAGAAACTCCTCAGGAAGCTGAGAGTAGCCCCCACTACAGCTGCTCAACTGGAGCAGGGAGGCATGGCTCCCCTAGGGGCAGAGCCTCCAGCCTGAGAAATGGCCCAGCACTTGCTGTTCTTATGGTTGCAGAGCCCCTTCAGCCCATTTTCACCTCAAGAGGACTTCCTCTTCTCTGGCACACCCTTTGAACAGCAGTACATAAAATCTCAGGGGGGAGAAACGGGTAACTGTCGCAGCACTCTCAAAACCAGGCAGCTGCAACAAGGCTTTTACCACCACACGCCAGATTAATTTCAATAAATAGTTCCCACACCTTGCCCGGCACAGCCACAAATCCTCCACAAGTTTTCAATAGTTCATCTACTGCTCGTGCTGTTTCTTCATACCCTTCAGGTCAGCCCACCCTGCCTCTCACTTCTGCTGTATCCTCATCTCTCCTCCATCCAGGGCACTCCCTCTGCTTCTTCCAGGTCTCTCTTCATCAACTGCTCCTCTTCCACACCCCTTAGAGCTATTTAACTACTTAGCAGGAACCAGCCACAGCTGCACCTTATCCACATCAGCCAACCCACCGCCCCTGAAGCAAGCCCACAGCTGTATATTATCAATGTTAATTAACCCAGCTTCATTCCTCTACAGGTAACATTTTCTGGAAGTGCAGAGAATATATTACATTTGAATATATTGTAAATATGTAAACCTGTATATATAGATTTTTCATATATATTTGAGTTATGGTAAGAATATTCCCCCTAAGAATAACACTGAGAGGCACAGGGCTTTCACCAGTCACCTTGCAAGAAATCACATGCCCTGGATATCGAGAAGCTGGATTTATAGAGTGGTTTTGTTTTCACTAAGTTTTTCATGTGTTTCATAAAGCAGAACATGGTGTAATTTATTGCTTGTCTAGCATCTTTCATACCAAAAAGATTACAAAAATGTTTCACTGCCAATTACAGTTAACCAGCCTCACTCAAAGGCAGCAGAGCTAAGGCTGGACTTGTACAAGCTCAGAAGCTCACAGGCAGATGAAAGATCTTGAAGCTCAATTACTTTTCATGGGCAGAATTCCCATCATCTTTGTTCTAACCATATCCTTCCCAGGAAGAGGGATCTGGAAGTTGAAAAGCTCAACAAAGATGGCTTGAAAGGAAAGCTGTGAGCCAAGCTGGCTCAGGAAAAACATGTAATAGAGTATTCCCAGGCAGGGCACACAGGCAAAAAATGCAGAAAGCTTTCCTCCTTCCTCAGTGTCCTCAAAATGGCAAATATGGACCAGAACAATGAGCACAGTTAGAATAATAGAATAAGAGAAATTGGCTAAGGTAACACAGCAGGAAGATTTTTAAATGAGCAGAATCGTTTATATTTGACTTCGGGAAAAAAAAAGGATATGACTACCCTCAGCCTGATGTGGAGATATTTTTATTGTTTGACTTTTACATGAACTTATCAAGCTAGTATTTGGACAGTAAAAATACATTGCAGAGATATATCAGAATGTCTGCAGTGCGTCTGGCAGGGACTTGCAGCTTCTCTATTCCAAGCCTCAGGCAATAATGTCCTGGGTGACGTGTTTCTGTGTTGAAACACTGAACAACCATCGGATTTATGCAATTCACAATGCTCATGTGCTGACTTCAAAATCCATGAAGTATAGATGGGAGATCTTTTTCCCCTAAAGAAAGAGTTATTCTTCTTCTTTTAGAAGATGGTTGGAGCTGCAGACAATACATAATGTTTTGAAGTCTAAGCTTTAATTAGAGAGATAAAGAAACGTATCTTCCTTTGTTAAAAGGGAAGGTTGTATTGAATGCATGACAATGAAACTGCTTCCAGGACAACCACCAGAGATGTTCCTGCAAGGAGCTCTGGAGAAGGAAGATAAAGTGTTTGCTCTTTACAAACACTGGCTTTTTGCCATCTTTGCACTTTTGTGACTCATCTCCTACTGATTTCAGTAGGAAGCAGAAAACCTTAAATGCAAACAATATTTCTCAACGAGTTTTATCAAGGGCAACATCCAATGCTAAATCCAAAGTTAGTTAATTCTTCAATATTAACAATACTGAGGAAAGGAGGAGATGTTTTGGTGGAAACCTGTGGGGCTACTGTCACGTGAATAAAGTATTATAAGCCATGAAAGTTAACATGTCTTTGGAGCAGGGCTGGTTTAGTTCTGAAGTACTGCTGCTAAGGGTTAAAGCAGGTACTTCCTTATTTAATAGAGTCCCCTGCAAAAATACGCCAATCAAGATACTGTGGCTTGCATTTGAGAGATGCCCTTGTCTAGCACTGTCAGAGAACAGTGTAAACAGCACAATTCAGTCTTCTTCCTTGGCACACAGCAAACAGCAAGCAAACCCTAAAACAAGGGCAAACAATCCCAGTGAGCAGCATGATTAGGTTTGCTTCAGAACACCTGTACACAAATAAAGACAAAGAGAGTGCAAGCTTGTATTTCCCTCTCTGGGAAAAAGAGAAAACAAGATCTGGCAAAGTCCATCCCTAGCGTGCTGATACACAAGGAAGAAATAACCCACAACTGCAAGAAAATGTAAACAAGCAAAATGAGATGACAAAATCTTATATTTAATACTACAGCCTAAGTTTTCTTGACTATAGACTTCAGACTAGATTTTCAAAGGCTAGTATCTAAAAGAACAAATAATGGTATTGTCAATGCAATCTAAAATACTGTATCTGAAAAATAATGCAAAGAGGGTTTTGGCTAAGCATAAGCTTGGAAATGCAACCTCTGGGGGATCTGCTTTACCATGAAATTTTAAAGATGCACATAAAACATAGGTTTAGGTTGTGTGCTTAGAATTGTGTGGAATCAAGGAAAAGTAAAAAAACATTTCCTTGGTATCCATTTACTACTTGAAAGAATGAGCACTGACAATCTGGATGCTTTAAAGTAAGATTAACCCAAATCTGGGCAAAATTCCTTATCTTCCCCCTCTTACAAGGTGTTTGCTCATTCTCTGTCTTCATCCCAGGAGTCGGCCTGCTATAACTGAAGGTACTCTGGGTTTTAAAAGATGTTCTTTTTCTTAAGTAAAATACAAAAATGTACTCGGCTTAAGAATTCATGTCTTCAGACCTAGGCACTCTAGAGCAGACAGTTTTGGATACAATGGTTCAGATTGGCATTTGCTGGTTTATAATGCAAACAGGAGTTTCTAACAGCTGCTGTGGGCAGAGCTGGGTGTCCTAGGGTTTAACTGGGACCTGACAGTAAACCAGTGTTACCGTTCCCAAAGATGTGACTTCTTACAGTGCCAGATCTTCCCATCCCTGTAGGCATAACAGTTTCTGTTCACTGCAGGAGCCCCTGTGGTTAGGTATTGCATGAACTCAGAGTGATGGGCTACAGCAGAGGGCATTTCCAGCAGAGCTAAACTGCTGCTTAGACTGAATCCTGGTGACAAAACCAGCACATATCACTCTGCCTTGTGGAGAGAGAACATCACTGTCTTGGTCTCAACATCCTCAGGATTGTTTAATTCTTACATTTGAATTTCACTATTGTTCACACTATTCCACCTAACCTTGTAATTATTTATGGCAGAAAAACCCACGACGATCAAGGCTGTCAAACATAAACAGGATATTTCAGTAATGTATACCCCTTTGCCAGTTAGTGCATCACATGCAGCCTTGCTTTGATTTCCCTGACTTAAGGATCATCCAATTTGCTGCAGTGCTGCACAAAATAAATCACTAACCTCTTAAAACAACAAAAGGAGGACATTTAATGAGTCAAAGACAATATTGTATTACCAAAACAAAGATTAAAGGAACTAAATTATTCCTTTAAAATAAAATTTAAAAGCTGTACAGAGCCCAAGAAAGCAAAAAAGTCATACATGAAGGAAATACAATTATTCCAACCACAGAAATACAAATATTATTGGTAGAAAACATAGCAGGGCTTTTTGAGAGAACACCATTGAATGAAAGAGAAGCAAAAACTGGATGAAAGGAAGAAAGGATGAAACAGATGAAAGAGAAGATGAGAGCCGTGTGAGAAAACAGGAGAGTCATTTCCTTTATCTAGACTTGCTAACTTCACTGTTCAGAAACAAAGGCAGTGACTGTTCTTCACAAAATTGTCTCCAAGGACTGTGCAGCCCATTTGGTGATGTTTTTTTAAAACAGTTTGAAGAAAAAAACCTATATTCTTTAATGTCACTCAGCAGTAGTTCTGCAGCTGGGGATTTCTGTTCATACAATGGTTTGAATTTTTTTCTGCTCTAGTTATTTCATTACAACCATAGGATTTATTACATGGTAATTCCCTGAGCTCTTATAAATCTATTTGTTGGGGTTTTTTTTGTCTTATGGTTCCAGTCTGGCAACAAATTTTCCATATAAAACTTAATCTATTGTATCTCACTTTTGCATAATCAGATCATTAAAATGCATTGCTAATATGTAAATCTGAGCTAACCTCATTATCATAATTATGCTCCATAATTATTGAATAAACAAGCATTTTAGAGTTTCTGAAGTCTGCTGAGAATGCTTTTCCAGTTTGGGAGTGGCTTTAATTATGTGCTCCCTAATCATTATTATAAACCTTTGTGGCAATCCTGCTATGTGACTGTTTTAAAAGCTGCTCCTAATCTGAGTGGCAAGAACCAAAGGTTCATGTGCTGAGAGCACATCACACAGCATCCTTCAATCACAGCCTGACTGCCATGTTCCACATGAATTAGTATTATTGTTCAGTTTATAGGCAGGGCTTTGCTTACAAGCCTCTGTGTATTTTAAGGAATTATAAGCAATGAGCAAAATTTTGCCTTTCACTCTGGAAGGAGAATTTAGTGAGTGAACATCTCTGTGTGTGACATAAGTTTATTGAATATAAAGTATTAAACAAAAGTACACTCACTATAGGTTTTACACCCGCACTGCACAGATGTGCAACGAAACAGCTTTCAAATGCACTGCCTACTGAGTATTTTTCCTCTCTATTTTTTCCCTTTTTTTTTCTGTTGAGGGTTTGGGGTTTTTTGTTTTGTTTTGGGTTGGGTTTTTTCAACGTATCCCTAAATGAGGCATAGAGTAAACATCAGATTCCCAGCCAATACAAGCAGCTCTACCAAAGCTACTAAACTTTTGCCAATGTATGGAAGATTCAGCCCATTACCTTTAGAAAGCACCATGAGCAGAAGCCTGCTGACTTCTTCAATCCAGTTTCATCTTTAATAAGAAGCATATCATTCTCAGACTACCATTGTCAGAACACACTGTCACATCTTGACCTAAACAGAAAATGGAAACTTACTGGTTTTACAAGCCCCAGGAAAAGATATCCACAATTTGTGACAGATATGACCTCTGAACAAATGATTCATAAATGATCAATAAGGTCTTGGCAACATTTAAGTGTCCTTGACCCAGAGTAATAATAAACAAAAATAACCATGATATTGACCTTTTCTCCTTTTACATGAGATTTTGTGTAGGAGACTTAATTAAATGTTGTCAAAGTGTAAGAAGGTCAATAAGATTGATCCATACAAATTTTCAGGGTGAAAAAAAAAACGGGTTAGATCTATATATTAGAAAAATCAAGTATAAAGAGTGTAACGGGCATACTAATGAATCTGCTAGCATAGAAATAACAACTGATTAACACCACCAGTATGGTTCTCCAAAGGGCAACAGAAAATAAAACACTCATACATTGGCAAGGGTCTTCCAACTAAAAAAAAAATCCCCAAATAAACAAACAAAAAAAAGCTCACAAAAAAAAAAAAAAAAAAAAAAAAAAAAAAAAAAAAAAAAAAAAAACCACCACAAACAAACAACCCAAAAATCAGATTGCTTTAGTACTTTTTATAGAGTCCCTGGGCTCATCTGATTTTCTTATAACAAACAGGAGAGACTAAAAACGCCCCATCTCTCAGAGGGTAGCTCCCTTTCTCCTGTTCTTTGTAATAACATCCCTCGACAGCCTGTCCTCTACATATTTGGTCTCCTTCCCTGGAAAGTGAACTAGAAAGGAAGCTCAAATTAGATTCAGGCAGTGATGAACATTACCATTTTGGTGAGCTGAAGCTTGTCAAGCTCTCTTATCCTTTAGGTGAACATCACATTACCTGACCATGGGACAAAGATTTGATGTGAAATTACACTTCACTGTGCATTTATAGGACAGACAGACTGTTTTATCTCAGATGGGGGAGGAAAGATCAGACCTTTATAGAAAAGAAAAAAGGATTATTCACATTCACTGACAATAGCATCACCTTGTAGGCAAAGACCAGCACTTCTCTTTTCTATGTATGGATTTTGTGCCCTTCTGCACAACCTCTTTTTGAGAGCATTGGAAAGAAAAGCAGCAGGAGTAAACATCACTGAAATAAATCATTTGTTCTTAAGGAATAAAAGATGCAGAATAAAAGAAATTCAAGCGATACAAGAAATGTATATTCAGAGAAACACATTAACCTGGGAATTAACCACAAGAAGCTGGTTTTGGTACATGAAATAAACTCTCAACCTAAATTTAAATCTCAATTTATTCTGTTAAAAACTGAGTCCATCCTTCCCCTACAGAGGAATTTCCAGTGCAGGGAAGCCAGTAGAAGGAAAGATCAGTGCTTTGTTCAGTAGGAAAATTTCAGCACGGTGCCAGGCTTAGAGCCCACACCAAGAATGACACTGACTAATAACAATAATGCTTTTCATTTCTGCAGGGCTTTTCAGCAGAGAATCTGGAAGTACTTTTAAGTATCCATTTATTAAACTTCACTAGTGAAATTATACATGGGTGCACATTTTCTGGATTTAAAAAAAAAAAAAACCAAACACATGAAGATCTGAGGCTAGATTTTTTTTCCTTTTTTTTTTTTTTTTTGTGAAAAAAGCAAAATAACACAGTATCTTAGATCTCCACCTGCATTGCACTGTGGCTTAAACAGCCTGAATAGGCATCCCTAGTTCCTAGGTAAGAGGCAGGTTTGGCCCCACTCTTCCTCAGGTAAGCCAAACTCACATCTCCTGCCACCTCACCAAGTCTTTGACCCCTGAACAGCACAGACATATTCCATGGCAACACATGTCTTAGAAAGCAAGCAAAAACCTCATGATGCAAGAGACCTGCACCTGCCAGAGCACAGCAGAAAGCCAGCAGTAGCACAGGCATCTCAAAATGCTGCAGGGTTCTTTCGTCCACTCAATGCCACTGCTCAGCCAGATATATGCAGTGGTACATGGTGCCGTGCTGCACTCAGCTGAGAGCAGAGAAGGGCAAGGAAGAAGAGCAGAGAAAGAGCAAGGCTTGCCCTGCTTTGGGAGTGAGGGCTCAGGTCTCCGCAGAGCTGCCTCCTTGTCCTGGGAGGTTTTGCTGAAACTGGAGCACAGCAATCATTCAAGTAAAAAACCCAAAACCAGCAACAACACAAAAAACCCACCCCAAACAAAAAGCCAACATTATTAAGAAGATGTTCATTTTAACTTGAGTCATTACAGTCCCCAGCTCCATTCGTTTCATGTGACAAAGGAAGCAGCAGACAGCAGCACAGACAGCAACCAGTGACCAGCAGAGGAAGGGAACCTCCCGTACCACCTTCACCACAGAACAGAACGTATGTGAACCCTCAGAAAAAGGATAAGGAACAAAGCCTCATTGCCTCAATGCATCGTTTTAGCTACTAGATCAATGTATTTTAGGGTGCAATTCCCCAGGAAACTCAGAATAAGGCTGCTAGAAAGGGCCATCCCACTCTCATGGCTCTGTCCCAACCTGCATCAAAAGATCATTGGCCTAACTTTGAAGTTTTTGCGGGGTTTTTGAACTGTTTGCTCATTGTTACGGGTTTACATTTCAGCTGGGTGGGTGAGCTGATTGGGTTGAGCAGCCTGTGACTGCTAGTGCCAGGGCGGCAGCAGCAATCAGCAGCAGACATGGCAGGACAGCCCCAAATGTGGGCTTAAGTGGGTTAGCTGCTCCCGACCTGTCTGGGCACTGCCTGAGCCAGCTGGCTGGGAGTGGGTCAGCAGAAGAATTTGCCCACATCAGGGCATGGACTTGTTCGCTCCTCCTCTGCTCACAGAGCTTTTAGGATCGTTTTTATTTCTGAAATACTAACCTTGTGTCACAACCAGTTCATACAGCCTAGATGCATAGCAGCTTTTGTCACAGAGAAAAGCAGGCACGCAGGCAAACACTATCATCCCATATGCTTCATTTTCTTAAGTGAAATCTGGTGTTGATTCATCAGTAAAAACAGCTGCTTTCTTGAACTTCCAATCTTGTTATCACTAGGTGCAGGTACACCCAGCCACTGGAGAAAGATTGGGCAGTCTTTTACCTTTTTTAATGAATTTGTACTGCCAGAAGAGCAGAAAAAGAACAGGAGTCTGCCTGGGCAAGGTCACTGTGCATGGTGTAAAGCTGCCATAACACCTCCCGTCATGTTCATCTCTCCTGCTCTCTTCACTGAAGACCAACAGCACAGAGGGACAAAGGAAAGGAGCTGCATGACACACCATGACACCAACTCACAGACTTTCTAACGTTCCTTCCTTGACTTCAATAAGCAGATTTCACAAACTCAGTGCATTCCATGAATCACACAGCTGAGAATCGTCAGCTAGCCTTGTCTTTCCTTCTGCCTTTAACTCAGGATGAAATGTGCTCCTTATATTGGATGTTCACTGACTGACCCTAGGATGGCACACACAGAGGGACCTTCCCACTGGCCTGGAGATTATTGCAAGATGATCTTCAGAGCCACAAATTCAGTTTCAAATTCTCTGTTTCACTGGTTATTTCTTTCAGTTGACTGCATATTTCTTTCTTCCTTTTTTTTTTTTTTTTTTGGGGGGGGGAGGGGTGAGGGCAGGGGGAAGAGACGTAAAAATTAAAAGATTGAAATGACCCTTCTGTCCCAGATTTCTCCACCTTCTTCCTCTGTGCATCTGCTAAATAGTTTCTCAGCACAGAAGAAATGTTTTTGCACTCTGCACATGCTTATAACACTTGACTTTAAAGGAAGAATCGCAAATCCCTCTTTCTGAAGCAGCACTAAAACAGTTAATTACACTAAGCTAGTTAATAGCCTTTCATGATCAAGGACTGGTTCTTCTGCACACACAGGGACAGAATCCATTTATTTTTTATGTATATTCTTTTATTTATCTCACTCCTACCAGCTGTATGATAATTTATTCTCTGTCACTGTTCTTAACTCATGAGTTCATTTAAAGTGTGATAGCAATGAAAATACATTAAGAGTTTCAGAGAATAAAACCTTTCCGAAAATGGGATCCAGCACTTTACTTTTACAAATACAGAATTTACACGTTTGCACTTGGCTTAATTAATTAAATCCATATGGGAATTACCTGAGCCATACAGTATGGCACAATATATATGCTGATACTTAATTATCATTAATTCAGGCAGAACAAAGAAGCCAAAAAACTGCCTCTGTGTAAGACATGTTGGGATTGGCCAAGGAGTGAGCAGAGCAGTCCCAAGCTGAGTTAGCTGTTTTTAGGTATCTGGGATGTGGTTTGTCAAGCTAAGATTCTGCTGTATCCAGAAAAAATGGACCCCATCTTTTTTCCTTCTATCCCTGCATGCACATCCCGTCTCCCTCACCATGTCACGTGGCCCATTGAGTTCATTGGTTCAGCTGAAGACTGAACAAGTTTAGGTAAGGTTAGTTTAGTAGTGCTGGAAATAAATGGCAGTGGAAGGAGTGGTGGAGCCATTTTGGGAAGAGTCTCAGAGTTTCTGAGTTACCAGAAGAATATCATGGAGCCTTTGGTCCTCCAAAGCTATGCTACCTCATGTGCTGTTACTGGGTAAGGGTGTGAGGCACTGAAGAGCAAAAGATTCTCATCAACACACTGACCCCAGGAAACCCTTTCTGTGGAGATGTTGAGCTCCATGAGCTCTCAAAGTATTCAGCTCCCTGTTGGGTTTTGCCATGCCAGTTAAGGCCATTGCTAACCCACATCAGCAATGCTTTTGCACCGTGCAAGAACAACCACCACTTCTCTCTTGGGAAGTGAGTTTGCGAAAGCATTATCTTCTTTTAGCCACTAATCCTGTTTGCTAGTGCAGCAGAGATGCTGACAGAGTGCTTTGCCCTCAGCAGTGGCTGTGTCACCATGTCCTCTGCAGCCCCTCACATGGCCCTGGCACAGTCCTCAGCAGAGCCCAGCAGCAGCTCAGCCACAGGACCGCAGCTGCTGAACTGACAGAGGATCAGCTGCTTTGTGCTTCAGTAGATTAAAAAGTCCGAGCCAAATAGATTGAAGGGATAGTTTTTGCCCATTTTTTTTCCAAACAAACTTTTTCACTTACCCTTCTACTTTTTCCTCAGCCTTTTCTGTGTAATTAAGAGCAGTTAGAAGAGAATTAACCAGGAAAAAGCCATCAGATTCTTGGGTAAAACAGCCACTTGGCAGAACTGCTTCCAGATCTTTGCATGAAACGTCAGCTGTTCTTTGTAAATAGTCTTTCAGAAAAAGCCAGCTCCAAGAAGACAGCCGCAGAGATGGCACACAGCTTATGTGCAACAATAAAGACTGGAGGGACAATGTGAAACAAACTGCCAAATTGAAAATATGTCAGGCCTCTCCCCAGAGGCAGTGGCCTGGCTGCAAGGAAGCCTCCGGTATATGCAAATAAGCAGAGGAAAAGGGGAAAGGGGAAAAGTTAGGAAAAGACATACACACCCACAATCCATTGTAACAATCATTATTATTGATTTTGCTGTTGTCTTTAAGGGAGGCATGTATTACAGGAACCAATACTTAATGAAATTAGAAAGAAACACGTATGCTTTCCCATAAACACGCTGGAGACAATTGCCCATCACTGTTCATTTGTTACAACTCTCTAGATTCAACCACAATCTGGAAACACCATTTCAATATCGACACTGCTCTTAAGCAAACTTGTAGTTAAAAAAAAAAAAAAAAAAAACAAACAAAAAAAAAGAACTCCACTCCTGGTCAAATGAGATCGGTTTTCACTGGCTGCAGAGTAGAAACATTCTGCTCCCACCAAGAAGCATTACTTGCACAGCTACTAATACGCTTTAGTCCATACCCCAGTGGAGAAATAGGAACCACGGAACACAGAAAAGATTATTTCAGTCTTCATGTTCACCTGTGATGCCCTTGCTTGTACACTGTTATTTTGATGAAGCACTTACAAGTCAAATGCTTCTCAGTTTTAAAATTATAGTTCTACTAATCAGCCTACTTTACCTAGAATTTTCTCCATATATTTAAACGAAAGAAATGTAAATCACCAAATTGATTATACAGGGCATAAAAGCTTTTTTCTAAAACCCAAATTTTAAATGGTTTTCCTCATGTCTCAAAAGTGGCTGTAAAAGAAAATATTTTGGAAACTTGCATTTTTTTCTTATTGTTTTTAGATTAATGCGAAACATGGGCAGAAGTTGTTCCTTTCCAGGTAACGTCAGTGGAGCTCATTACCAGACTCCTAAATCTGGCTGGAAATCACCTTGCCATGACTCCAACACAGAAAGAAGCTAATGTGTACAGACCGCACTCTTTCACAGAGGCTTTTATCTACATCACAGAATCATTTACGTTGGAAAAGACCTTTAAGATCATCAAGTCCAATGTTAACCCAGCACTGCCAAGTCCACCACTAAACCATGTGCCACATCTACCTCTCTTTTAAATGTCTCCAGGGATGGTGACTCAACCACTTCCCTGGGCAGCCTGTTCCAGTGCTTAATATCCCTTTCAGTGAAGAATTTGCTCCTAATATCCAATCTATACTTCCCCTGGTGCAACTTGAGGCCATTTCCTCCCATCCTATTGCTTGTTACCTAGGAAAAGAGACCAGCCCCCACCTCGCTACAACCTCCTTTCAGGTAGTTGTAGAGAGTGCTGAGATCTCCCCTGAGCCTCCTTTTCTCCAGGCAAAAATCCCCAGTTCTCTCAGCTGCTCCTCATATAACTTGTGCTCCAGACCCTTCACCAGCTTTGCTGCCCTTCTTTGGATGCAATATCACTCAAAGTACCTGCACACTTTGGACAAAACAGAATTTTCAGCCTCAGCTATCACAGTTAAACAACATCGCTGCCCTCAAAAACACCAGAGGGCTTTTTTAGATCAGCTGTGTGTACCTGCTAGAAGACCAAAATGCAAAAACATTTTATTTGATTTACTCCAAGATCAGGCTCCTGGGGCTTTTCAGGTTTAAGAGGTGATTTCTGAAGTTCTGCTTGTATATAATAGAAAATTGCTGCACTTTAGCGTAATCCTTGCTTCTCAAAAATAAAATGTCACTAGCACAGGGCTGGTACTAACATGAAAGTCAGGCTGTAGCACACAACCTTCTTGCACTACAATACACACCAGTTTAAATACCATTATGGAAAACCTCTAAGGAAATTCATAAAACATAATAGGCTTTTCAAAACCAATGTTTTAGAGCAAGAATATTTTTCTATTAACTAGTACTATATAGTTCAAAATTTCAAAGCATTCCCAAACTCTATTAAATTCTATCAGCTCTCAGAATCACTTCCATGAAATCCTTTTCAGACCCAGAGTCAGCCAAAAACTTACTCAAGTACCCAAGTTTAAATGTATGACTTGTACCATCCCAGTTCCACAGAGCACTTCAGGATGTGTTAATTTTAAGCACATGCTTAAAGCTCACTTCTGTCAACACCAGTAAGAGTTGTGAGGTCTTTGGCAATGGGTCCTTCATTTTTTTCAGACTACTTGGACTATATTAATACTATCACAGCAATACAGCCATATTGCTCCCTCTCAAAAGAAAATTAAAATCCTTACAGGTGTTAGGTGGAAGACACTTTGAACCCTACGGAAGCTGCTTTAGGTCCCAGTTCAGCCCCTGGCTAGAACTGCCAGAGACAGTGGATTTGTGCCAGGCTGGACCAGGAATGTCTGCTCTCTCCTGCTGCTCAGCACTGTCTCTGTGAGCCTCGGCACTGCTGCGCTAGCCATTTCCCTTACCAAGTTACTCACTGCAGCTGCATCTTTCTGTGTCTGCCTTTCTGCATACAGAAGAGATGAGCCACAGCAATAAAAACAAATTAGTTTAGGAGCAAATAATATAGCTCCTAACATTTGGAAGCATTAATATTTTGAATTTTACTTCATCCCTTCAGAAAAGCAGTCCATGCCTTGAATAGCTTCATAGTGCAAAAACTTGTTTAAGCTGCCTCAAAATTAGCAAGCAATCCAGGTTCCAGATTCACCTGTTTTATAGCACAGTGGTTTATCTCAACTAAGATTGCAACACTGGGGTCCTCTGCATATGCCATTTTATAATTTAGGAAATAGGAAGGTAGGAAGTGGAGCCGTACACATCTATATTCCAGCTTTGCACTCAAGCCGAATAAGCTTGAAACAAGGTTGCCAGTAGATCCTATGTAGAATTCCAGTAATGTGTGCACTTCCACAAGTTTTAAATCATGACAGTCATGCTGACATCTGTGCCAGTGAATACACAGTACTCTGTCACACTGTTGTTAGCTTTCTTCTCTCAGCAGCTCAGCTTATTTGTGTGCTTCTGTGAAGAACTCCAGCATGTCCTCCTTGGCCGGCAGGACACAGAGTGAAGAAAGCTGTTAGCAAATCAATCCTAAAGTGATTTATTTCCAAGTGGCAGATACCAAGGCGGCAGCATATATTTATCATTTGGACAAGGCCTTAATAAAGATAAATTCAGAGTATAAGTCTCTCTAAGAAATAGCATCAGCTGCAGACACATGCCAAAGCTCACTTCAGTGTTTAATTAGACACATATGCTTCAGCTGGGTTTGCTTTCAGTTATGAGTATTACAACTAGTTCTCTAAATCTAGAGGTCATCCAGGCCAAATAGGACAAAAACCTTTTAAGATGTTTTTTCCAGCACCAATAATCAATAGACATTACCAATCAAAACATACTCCCTGAGACCATAATTAACATATATTTATTACCTGAATAAAGGTATTTAAAAATCTTGTTAAAATACATAAGCAATAGTGAATCCTGTGGAAGACTCAGAGTAGATGACTGATTTAGGACAATAAGAATGTTACTTTTGAAGTATTCTCTTCTTTAGAATCTGAGCACCATAAAGGGTGGGGAGGGGGGGCAGGGGGAGAAGGAAGTAGAAACACAGTTTCTTTTTGTTCAAAAAAATACAGTCTCCTTTTGTCTATGCCTAGATAGCCATCCATCATGAAATCATCTATTATTTACTGTAATTTAAAATATTTTCTGTGCTCTATGGTATAGTTTCTCAGTTTCTTTGAGACTAACCTAGAGGCAACCCCATCTTCTTGCACAGATGATCTTTCTTTCAAGTCCGTGGGAGCTGCGGGAGCACATGGGTTGCAGAAATGAGGCTGAGTTACTCAAAGGGATTTAGATACACGTTCCATCAAAATGAATGAAAGGTAAACCTCCTGCATGCCTTGAAAACCTCAATTACTCTTCTGAACTTAATTCAGTTATAAAAGCTCACTTTACTCAGCTGATCAGTATTATTTTACTTATTCCTTTATGCAGATCTGCCATAGGATAGTGTGCATTGTGGCTATGTCTATTAACTTTGTAAAATACAGCCACAACAAACCTGAGGCTAATATCAAATTCCAACTATAAATAATTATATTACCAACTGACTGTCTACCACTCATGCCCCACATATGTAATGTGAACCAGGGTCTTTGAGCACTCTGCCATCAGCCAGGAATAACCTTTCCGAAGTCAAGGGAACCATGTGGAATAAACCCAGTTCAAGTGCAAAGAGAAACACTTCAAAAAAACTGGAAAGAATTGTCTGATCTGTGGTTTCTCACCGACTCCTGAATCCACTGTAGGCAAAAATCTGCCTTTATATCTATCCTCTCAACAGTAACGTTAGAAAAGCCTCTCTAGAGACATAATCTGCAAAAGCAAGGATGCCAGACCACTGGAGAGGAGCACAGAAATAACCTGTGCCCTACTCACATTCACTCATAATTCCTGCAAGTATCAACATGGTTGCCCAAATGAAAAGCAGAGCCACACTGCACCAGGTACTCGCTAGCTGGAGAGTTAGCACCCTTTGCTGTAGATGATAGATCCATCTTCTACATAAACTGGAAGCTATATTGACATCAGATAAGATTTCTTAGAAACAGAGAGGCTTGAAAATATATTTTAAACCAGCTTCTAATTAAAAAGAAACTTCTTGCTGGGGTCTTCTGTTCCTGTGTGCTTCCTCCAACCCCCTTCACAACTAAGAAATACAACAAGAAATCCACACAAGAGCTACCCATAAATGTTTTTTGCGCCAAGAGCTCAAAATGCTTTTTAACATTACACATTTCAAACAGGTTCTGCAGGTAAATAGCCCTTCCCCTGGGTGGCTGCATGGGGAGTCCCCCCAGCCCTGAGAAATCCATATTTTCCTAAACCTTTTAGTGCATCTCGAAGTATGACATTTGATAATGACTCTTACCAATCTTGTGTTGTGACACATCTCCTTCCATAACAAAGGAGACAGAAGAGACCAAGGAAACCTCAAAGGCAAGTGGCTCTGTATAAGGCTAAAATGCAAAGCTTAATACTGTTATGGGAAAGGGGTCATAAAAGGAAAACACAAAAGAAGAACATCCCTGCAAGCTAACAGAATCTAAAGATTCTCCATATTTCATATTATCACAAGGCTTACACAGGTGCCTAAAAACACATACTGAAATGAACATGAGGATCAGCCCAGCCCATCCTGTTAGCTGTGTGTCGCTCATTACTTTCACCAAAGTTTCACAGCAGAAAGGGCTGCTGAAGTGTAAAGGAGCTGTCTAAAGTTAGGGTGGAATTTGACTGAGAACTTCCACCTGATTCTCCATGTGAGGAATACAGTTGAAAGACTCTAACATGATGGGTAGTTTGCAGTTTTGAATGATCAGGTGTTATCTGACAGCTTTTTAGCTTAGCTTTCCTTGATGCATCTGTATTAGACAAGTGTGGTGACACAGGTTGGCTAAATATCTCAAGGTAGAATACTAGCGAAGAGGAATTCTTACAAAATCCTTTTTTTTATTCTTCTTTCTCTCTCTTTTTTTTTTTTTTTTTAATAAACAGATGTTAACAGGTTAACACTGAAACTCTGTGGCCTTTATCTCAGTTTGGTGGTTTTAAAAATTACCTTGCCCTCACTAGGCAACAGTTGTGGAATGTCAGGCATGAAAAAGATCAAGAACTGTAGTGCTTTATCCAGACAAAGAGGTTTTAAAGTCAGGTTTGCTAAGTATTAGAAAATAGTTCTCGCTATTACTAAGGCTGTAACTTAAAAATGGTAATCACCACCTGGCATACTCCATCAACACTTAGAAAACTGACAAAATGAGACTGCACTTTACATTTAGGCAGCACATCAGTGGGAAATGAATGCATCCATGTGCTAATAATGTAGGCTGACACATGGAAAGAGAAAGCCATGAAGTGGTTTAGAGGGCGTTATATAATAATTGTTGGCAAGTTTGGGCTTTTTAACAGCAATGGCTTTAGAAATTGGGCAGCAGCCCATCAGCCTGCAGGTGCTGAGCGGAGAATAAATTGCTTATCTGTCCCTGCTGCTCATTCTCAGGAGACATGCTGTATTGTGTCATTCAACTTGCTGATCTCTTCAGACAGGTTTCTCCAATGATAGAATTTTAGTGCCAAAAGTGTTGGTTCGCTAATAAGGAAACATGGCTCCTCTGAATTGATATTTCTATATGCTGAGCACATAGGGATACCCTTGGGTAGTCACAAGTAGCAACCATTTTCTAATTAATTAATCCACACATCTCCTCTTTCAGCTACATCTGTATACATCGGTACTGACATCAAATTGTCTGTTAACTTCATCAGAAGTATTTCCTTTCCCCGAATTTCCCAGGGGCTGTATCAATACCTGCTTCCCTAAACAAAAGTGGCAGGCGGATGTAAAGTGAGTATCAACTGACTGCCCTTCTCAGCATATCTCCAGTGCAGCCAACAGTTCAGAATGGTTATTAAAAGGTCAGAGATCATTCCAATTGACAAGGTATCAAGTCCAGGTGACACTCATCCAAAAGTGCTAATGGAAATGGAGACAGAAATTGGAAAACCCGTAGGAGACATTTTGACAAGCTCAGCTGAGTAAAGATCCCTGAAGGCAGACAAAGGACTAACATAAACCAGTATTCTAAAAAGACCTAAAAACAAACAGGGAAACTTACAGATACAGAGACAAACATTCACAGACCAGTATTCAGGAATATTTTGATAATTATTTTCATGTCTCCAGACTTTAAAGAGCCAGATTTCTTCAATTTGATACTGCAAGCAGGTGACACAGTTTTCAGAAAATGCAAGTCTCCCTTCTTTTGCCACTTCCATACTCTTTACAACTATGCTTTTGTTTTCTTAGTGGAAGAAAAACCCAGTTAGACAGATCACATTTAATGAAAAGGGGCTGAAAGGGAATTCTGACAGCATCAGATGTCAAGAGTTGGTGCCATTCCTTATATATTATTGTATTCAGAAAATCCTACAAGTACTCAGCCAGAGAAAATTCCCTGACTTAAAATCAATACTAAACTAAAGTCCTTTATCCTGCCAGTAATTGCTGTTTGCATGCAAAGCTGCTGCATACGCCTTCACTGGGAGAAAAACTAATAAGAGTTTCCTTATATTGGCAGAAAAACAAAGAACTCGGATGTCTGCTCTTAACACTTTTGTGCAGGGGTGGATTGGGAGGAGGTGGTAATGGCCACATAACTTCCATCTGAATCTGGAGAGCCGTGAAAGTCATGCAAAACAGTACTTTGAGTTTTGTTCAGTAAGCTGCAAATCTCTAGGTCACAACTGCCTGCATAAACTGTGTCAGCTCATTGACATGCAATTCCTTATGTATGTACCCAATATATGTAGTTCCTGAAAGGTGATGCCCTGTTACCTTGGAGGGGATGGACACTGAGATGTTGGAACTAGAGCTCAGAATGGAAATCATCAGAAATAACCAGTTAAAGACAAGTTCTGACAAAAAAAAGACCCTGATCCAATTGAAACAAAGAGGTGAAAATATTACTGCTTCTCTGACCTGCCCAGACTGCATGAATTTGGAAAAACTGTTGGGAAGTATAGTTATTTATACAACCCTGTACCACTAAGGTCACATTGGTTTGAAGACAGGAGTCTTTTCTGAAAACTGCAAAAATACCTAAGTTTCCAATTCTTGTTCTTTAGAGATCTCAACTTTTTCCTGTTAACATATGAGTCTCCTCCATGCACTGCGCCCCGTGGCACACCTGTGGGGGTAGGTGTATGCACAGCACCCCCTTCAAAGGAATGAATCCTATGCTGCTAAAACCACCTAAGTTTCTAAGTAATGTCCTGGTGATTAGCTGGAGACATCAGCTGCACAGCTGCTATACAGTTCCACGGCCCCTCTTCTCCATTGAGATCCCACATCAGAGAGCTGGTCAGTGGGGCATAAACCTTCTGAACTAGGAAAGCGGAAACCCATCAGAGGGGAATGGCCACACACCTTGCAGGTGGTGCAGTGAGACCGGCAAGATTTGGTCTACAGTCTCACACAGAGTTCTTTGCATCCCTCTTTCCTCAGTAGTCACTGTGAAATGGAAAATCAAGGGGGGGGAAAAGTTTGCTAGAGAATGTCAAGAGATGCATGTTCTGTCTCTGTTCTAATAAAGTGACAGATTTTCAAGGAGCAGAATTGTGGCACTTTCCAGGTGGACTCATGTTTTACCAATTGCTAACAGACAGAAGGTGAGGTGTGTCATACTGAAAGGATCCTGGTGTAGAAAGGCCACACTTATAAAGGTCAACGCTTGCAAAAGGCACTGAGTCTTCACCCACCTCATATCTCCTTGCTTTTTTTGCAGGAATACTATTGCTGCTTGGAAGCCTTCAGGCCACCTGACACTGATTCCTCCCTCAACCCCACCATGCTCTTCCTTTGAAACTGACTGTTTTAGTTTAAAGGACAGACAATAAAAATATTCTGAATTCTACAGATCACATGTATTCCAAATTTTCATAGGATGTGTGTACTCTGTGTTGAAATTGCAATCTATCCTCTGTAACATTTTCACCTGAGCTGTGCAGTTTGCTGGCTTTGCAGATGGCCACATAGTAGGAGGTATCTGATCACCTCTGTTTGAAAGATTGAATTCTACCTTTTGTTCCCCTGGGGTTGCAGGGCCATTTTCAGCTATATGTTCTAACCAGCCTGTCCATAGCTTCTGCAGAAGCATGTCATTTCCACCAGCACCTTTAAAGCTAGTGTTGTTTAATCCCTTCCCAAAATGCAATGAAATGGAATTTAGAAGGAAGCAAAAGTACCTGGATGAATAAAGAGGGAGGATATCACAATGTCAAAGCCTGAATTAATTAGTGTGCCTGCATGCATGTTGTTTTATTATAGTCCTGACTATTAAAAATGGGCTAGTTGACCGCACTGGTGGAATCAGAGTTTGAGAACCTCATGAGCTCTCTCAGTGAATCAAAATCATGCAATCCCCTGTGCTAAATAACTTTGTGCTGATGTGCTTTGAAAATGCAGACAGTGTCTGCTCCTTGCTCAGCCTGTTTATCACCTAAACTGCACTGGTATGAAAAGTACTTTTTGCCTTTGAATCAAATTACAAAGGCAATGAAGCAATGTCCAAGAAAAAGCCAGGATGTCAGGGGAAAGCAATTAGGTCTGTGGTCACCCACACTCACTAACTGTCTGTTGGCATTCAGATTTCAGACATATCTGGTTTGTTTGGGGGTTTTCCCTCTATTTGGTAGAACAGGATTGCATACTATAATGTTACGCTTTGGTGCTCAAGTAGGTGACCTACCTTTGCCTGTCTGTGGCCCTTCAGCCACCAGACACACTCAAGAACTTGAGAAGTCCCTGAAGGGAAGCTGGAGTTTGAATCTAGCCCTTCTAAACACCCACCATCACATCTTACTCTTTCTCAGCAGTATGGCCCTGGGACTTTATGGGGTTTGGAAAGCTCTCCTTGATCTGATTTAGTATGAACATAAGTTAGAAATAGTTCCTTGGATGTCAGTAGTAATTCCTTGTAGCCCTGTATTTTATATAATAAACACTCTGTGTGTAAAACAAGTATGAAATGTTTCCAGGAAAAATTCTTCTTTCTGGTGGAGCAAGATGGCATTTCACACTCACTCAGAACTGCTTGGTGCATCAGGCTGTAAAAAGTCAGTCCCCTAAGGGGCAAAACCAAGAAGAGGGCAATATCGAGTTATTCATTTCACATTCAGCCTTCTGCACGTAGCAGTTCAAAAACCCAAGAGGTTCTTGCAATTAAATGCTGCAGCTACAACTGAAGTCATTGAACCCTTCCCATGAAGGCCCGTGAAGTTTGATTTGGATACATAACTTCTCTGAGTCCCACTGAAACCAGTAAAAACTGTATCAACAGACGATGCCCAAAGCATCCTGTATGAACGAGTGCCTTGTTCACACAGGCATCCCCACTCCGTCTTGCCAACAGTTTAAACTCTGAAGCATGTGGAAAGTAGAGATTGAAGCTATGGCACATAGGTGGATTAAGTGAGTGGAGGGTTAAATGAGCTTTGTTATGTACATTTCCCATGTTGTACTGCATTTTTATTACATTCATAATAAGGAATGTGAGACAAAAAGCTGAATAGGGGAAGAAATAAAATCTGAGCCTGTTGTCTACCCAGCAGTTCTCACCAGACTAGGTGTTTCTTAAAAGAATAGGGAACCTGCTCTGGCCCTTGGTCTGATGGGGTACTCTGCCACCCCAGAGCTTTGTCCTGCCCTTGCCCCATTAACTCTGTGTCTCTTCATCCAAATTGGTCCTTTGTGCACAAGTGGCAGTCTCATTTCTGCCTCAGTACCAACTTTACCTATTCCTTACACCTTGCCAGCTCACACCCTGACTCCTCTCAGCTCTCCCTCTCCTGCTTGTATCAGGGTACCCTGCTCTGGGCAGCAATGCCTGCCCCAGGAGAGCTGGGGGAGAGCTGTGGCCGTTTCCTGGCCAGGTGCTTCCATCGCAGGAGACAGACCACAGGGTGGGCAGGCAGGCAGGCAGGCAGGCAGGCAAAGAAGGGGATATGGAGCCAAAAAGCTCAGCTGGTGTGCTGAGCAGGTGCTAAACCTTCTTGAGAAGTCCAGATGCCCAAGCAGATATTTTCTTTTCTGTTTTTTAATTACTCTTGAATTTCCCATGGCTTGAGTGGTAAGGCATTAATGACAGTTGTTTAATTAATTAATATTCCAAGGAAGCAGAAGTTTGTGAAGTTCAAGAACCATGCTCTGAACTGCATTTAGATGTGTTGCCCCCACTCCAGTCAGGCAGCAGAACGCTGAGCAAGAGCCCAGTGAACCTAACACAGGGTGTTTCAAACTGATATGCCCAGCTGAGCTCAGGAAAGCAACAGTCATGTAGGGCTACCAGCAGCTGCTTAGTGCACATTTCTTTGCACGTGCCAGCTGGATCAATATTCACAACTATATTTTTGACAATGCTGATTTAAACCCGTGCTATGGATTTCAGGGACCTGTAAGAACTTTGTAAAGAAGAGAAGCCCCTATGGCTTTCCCAGAAATAATCTTTATCGAAGTTATGTAGGGGCAGGCACATACACCAACAAATCTATCTAGTAACTACATCTGCGTCGTGCATTCTATTCAGAAAACTCTGAGGAATGCAAGTAGCAACAACATTGAATAACAAATATCAACAGTAGCTCTACAGCAGCTGCTCTTGTTAGCTGTCAGGAAGCTAGAGAGCGGCAGATGAGCAATGCCCCGCAACAAAATATGGGGTAATGCTGTCCAAAGGGAGCATTGCTCCATCCTGTTACCGCAGCATGGTTTTGAACTTTTCTTTACTGCAGTGACACAATACCACTATGAAGTGGTGCTTCACTTAATTAAGTCAAAACTGAGACTACCATGCATATTAATGAGCACCCTAATGAGCATTAATTTTTGATGTTCCTCGTTAACAAGCATTATAAACTATGACAAATTTCTGTTTGACTGAATGCCAAAACTTGGATGAGTGGTGGTTTAAAATTGTAAATCTGAATGCTTCCCCAGGGGGATTAGAACACCATGCATAAATACTCTGAAAGCCTACAACGTCAAAGAGGAAATATTAATGCCACAACAGGCTATCTTCCACTGCCCTTCTACACGTGTCAGTGGAAAAGCTCTTGCATCTTTCAAATAGAGGCAATTTAGATTCAAGGAATAAAAAAGAAAGTACCTAGCTCTCAAACGGTAAAAATGAATTATTCTGCTCCCATAGAAAGCAATGGACATGCTTTAATATTGAGAGCTGTGCATGAGCAAAGGTGCACTTACCCCTTTGCGTTATGTTTGTGCAGACACTTGAACTCCTAGAGCAAATCTAGTAAAGATGCAGGTTTGTACCTGTTGTCATGACATTGGCATGAACAAATTAAGATCTGATGTTCAGTAAGGAAATTCACTTACTCTAATAAAGTTTGAAAATTATATTTTTTTCCAAAAAGGGTCAGAAATTGAGCAATGTTGATATGCTCCCCCTCCAAAAAACCCCCACGTGACTTTCAAAAAAACTGCTTTCCATAAAAAGCAGTCTACCACAGACTGACCCTGAAAGTAGTTAAATAACTGAGGATGGGATTCCTTTTGTCCTAAAGCAGACATCTGAACAGCATCAGAAAAACTGCCCCCCAGAAGGACCTGTCCCTCATCACAGAATCCAGAGAGACCTGTGGGCCCTGTCTGTGAGGGAAACAGGTAAAGATGGGTAAAATTAATCCAATCACTACCACAGCTCTGATTTTTTTACCCCTGTGTTCTCTAAAAAGGAGATACAGACAGATTTTAAGCAACATCTTACACACACTTGCATATCTGGAGCTGAACACACAAAGCAGGTAAATCGTCAGTTGTACCAAATGGCGATTACAGGGCATGGCGCTTGAAAGCGGAGAGCTCTGGGGAAGTGCCTGTGAGGTACCACCTGGGTACCTCACACTCAACTTGTGAAACAACCATTATTTTTCAATTTTCAAATTTTCAAAAATTATCTGCTTTTTCAAGTAAATCACAGTGGACCTACCTACCTGTACCAGGCGCAGGCGCACAGGCAGGCACAGAACCCTCTGAGGGGAGCGGAGGGGCCGCCCCATGCCAGGCACGGCCGGTTCCAGCCGGTTCCAGCCGGTTCCAGCAGCCCCAGCGCCGGGCACAGCCGAGCCCCGCCGGGCTGGCGGTGCCTCGGGGAAGGCGCTGAGGGAAGGGCACCCGGGGCTGAGGGGAAACCTGTGAGGAACGGCCCCGCCGCACCCCGGGCTGGGGAGCGGGGAGCCCCCTGCCGCCATGGGGGGACCCTGGGGAGCTGGCTCGCCTGACAGGAGCTGCAGCCATGGGGGGCCCACGCTGCTGGAGCAGGGCAATGCGTGAGGAGGAAGAGGCGGCAGGGAGGAGCTGCCATGGCTGACCACAGCAAGGACTGAAGTTGAGTGGGGCAAGAGCGTGAGGGGGGAGCAGCTGCTCTAGCTGTTGCCTGCCTTTCTCACCATCCAAACCTGTTTTTAATTGGCAATAAGTTAATTTGCCCCTAGTTGAGTCTGTGTTGCCCATGATAGTAATAGGCAAGCAATCTCCCTGCATTTATCATCTTATTTTCTCTCCTTGTCCTGCTGAGGAGGAGGCTGAGTGAGCAGCTGGATGGGCACCCAGCGGCCAGCCAAGGCCAACCCAGTAGCCCATAACACACGACCCGCAAACCTCTATGTTTACTGCTCTTCTGGGTTACAACTGCTGTTATCTGACAGCCCACAAAACCCTTTGCCTGTCTGATTACTTAATTTAATTGATATTCCTCTGGCTGTACTTGAATAGATTCACTCCCTTTACTGTCCTCACCACAGTTAATAAATTAGAAGATGGATTTTAAAAAAACCCACTACTATCATCTTTATACATCAGCCAGTCTTGAATTCCCAGCTGATTTTCTCTGTGATTGCTGACACTTTAGACAGCAGAAATATTTCTGACACTCACGTTAAACCAACCTGGATGTTTTATACCTGCTGAGAATCCTACGGTCCTGTCCCTCCAGCTGGGGAGGTGAAAATAATGCTGGCCTTTTCAAGTGATCCATCACAAATTTTCATTTCTATTTTCAGCTTACTATCTATTGGTGTGCCTTTGATTTCTACTTTGATGTTGTTTCCAATAACCAAAATAAGAAATCCAGCTTTTTACTGACATCTTTCAAAGCTGTCTTCAAATTATGAATTTCAGCATCCCAACAGAACAATTCAGAAAGACCTTCCATTAATATTTACACTGTGGGATCTCAGTGCAAAAAAATGGATTAACTTACATTGTTTAGGTTGGGAAGGAAATTTGCAATTCAAAAATAATAACATCCTTATTCTTTTGTCCAAGTGAATGATAACTGACAGCAGGATTTTCTAAATATCTTCCATATTATGGAGTATTGGGGAGGGGAGGTAGTTATTTTTTCTTTGGAGCTGTGAAAGACTGGATTAAATGGCAAACCCACAAACGCCAAGATAAAAGAAATCAGTTGTCTCAGATGAATAATGATGCTTTTTCAACCATTTTACTCCACCCTGGAATCTGTCATAAGAAACCTCACACAGTTGTTACTAACCTAAGCAGCTTGGGTAATATTAAGGAACACACTTTTCAGTAATCTCTCTTATGTATTTCTGAAAAGGATGGAAAAAGTGATTAGGAATTACAAAAATCATATGTTTTTCCAGCTGACCAGGAAATATGCTTTTTAGGAAATAACTGATATTGTTATATTCCAATTTTTTGTGTCTTTTACCCAGTGATTTGAGAGAAGCATGGAAAGCTCTTAGAAAAGCCACTGTGTGCTGCCCAAAAGAGGGTCTCATTTTCAGATGGATGAAATCAGAATTGGCGTACCCAGCAACAGATGGCTATTTTGTCTGATCAAGGCATGATTCACTAACTATAAAAGCTAGAAGAGAGGCAAGCATTTGTGGAAGGGGGAATGAAGGTTCTACACCAGGAACAATCTCCCTTCAAGATCACAGGAAATTCCCAAACCATCAAATTATCACTTCTGCATATTGCTTGGAAGTACCACTAGATATCTAAAAAAAAAGTTATGTTTTAGTCTCAATTAACAGGCTTATGCTGTTTGGGACAGCTCAGATGACCTTCACCTCTGTCAACACATGTAGGATTCCAACACTGAACATGCTGAAATTCATTAGTTTACCCGTGTCAGGAATCAGGGGCAGGTTGGGAAAAAACTTTCAAAAAAACAGGTCTGCCATTTGCACAGGCTCAAATTCACAGGTATGAACAGACACAAAAGCAAACCGGCTGTTAGACCAGGTCTCTACTTCCCACTCATGCCCTTCATGAAAGCAGAACAGTGAGGGCACCAGGACAGTCAATATTCCCTGTCACTCCATACTTCAACTGTCTGTCACAGCATGCCAGCACCGGGGGCATGCGTCCTGCCCAGTGCTGCAGAGAGAAAAGGGAACGAGCTGACCTGCTGGGTGCCCATTTCCCCAGGGGAGCAGCTCTGCAGTGTGATGCTGGGAAAGGTGATGCAGGAGCTGCAAGAAACACAGGGAAATGACAGCAATCACCCACTGCCTCGAGAGAGGAAGGCAAGCCTGTTCCCCTCCACAAGTGGCTTCCTGCAGGGGTTAGCAGCAAGAGCACATCTGCAAAATCATCCTAAGCCTGAAGCACAAGATGCCCTGCTGTCCTTTTCCTCAATGCAGGCAAGAGGAGCAGTCCTCTTCCTCCCTCACCTTCCCAAAGAGCACTCAGGTCCAGCATAGCCCAACAGCAATGAGTAATAAGGTTATGTACAACTGTGTTGACACTGTGTGGATCAAACTGGCTTTTGTTAGCCAGAAATGAAGGTTTCAGTGGTGCATTCCTCACTCCAAGCACATTCCCATTGAAATTTGCCACCAGGCCGCCAGGGTAAGGAAAATGGGATCAGCAACAAAAGCCACTGTCATTCTTACCTCACCCCACTTAAATACATGTTTACGGGCAGCAGCACAGGTTTGCTCTCACTGTAGTCACTGAAAGGACACAAATAAACTTTAATGAATATTGCCACAGCCCAGGTCAATAGATAAACGATTCTGTTATTCAACATAACTCTCAGAGTGATTTCTAAAAGTAGAAACCCACATTTTACACCTCCTTCCTCACTAACACAAGCTACAGTGAAATTTAGCTTGACATTGGCTGGGTTTTGTGATTTAAAGGGATAAACTCCATTAATTTTCTGCTGATAAAATGTTATTTGAACTCATTCTACTGTCTATTTTTCCCTTGCCAAGATCTCCAATTCCTTTTTCCTCTTGCTACTCCCTATCTGCATTATAGGCTACATAAAATCAAAGCTAGGCAGTAGAATATTTCCTTTATTGAAAACTTTCCTTTATTGTCTGTTGATAAACTGGCAGTCTGCAGGGACTGCTCCACACAGACAGCCCAAGTTGCTGCCACTGCACTACCATGACTCTGCACCACAGGATTGCAAGAAATGCCCCCAAACTTGCATCCATCCTACAGTTTCCGAACAATGAGATTACCCTAGTCTAAAGAAACACTACCAGACTTTTTAGTCCCAGTAATACTCTTTTACATGAGCAGTTTTACATGAAACTTTTTTCTAAGCTAAAAAAGAACATTTTAAAGATCACAGCATTCTGCTTTAACATTTGTGACCAAACAGTTGGGCTAGTACATGAAACCACTGGGAACCAACCCAGAATTGATTTATCTAGTTTCATTTGCCAAGCTGAATGACAAGCTGAAAACTGAAGCAACCAATTATGTTTTGGAAATAGTTGCCTCAAATAGCTGCCTTTAGAAAATAGTTCCCTCCTTCCCCGTTGCAGAGCAGAATTAAGAAAGAGCAGCATCCCTCTGTCTTGGCAGGCTATGCAGATAAAGCCACCTCTCTTACAGAAATCTCAAAAAAAGAATATAAATTCTGTCTTCCCCCTAGGGAGCAGGACTCTCTGCTAGCAGAGGAGAATGCCGTTTGCGCCTCTGTCAACTTGATGCTGTATGGAAAATATTAGTTAAGACTGAGAAACTAACATAAGAAAAAGAGGATAGGACAGTTAAGGTGAAGAGAAGGAGTTAGAACAATTTTGCAAGAATAGCTCTGAGTGTTTTTCCTTGTTTAATAAACTTTTTCATGAGTCAGGCTACCAGTAAGAGTGTGCTAATGAAAAATCATTAGCTGATGATATCAGGTTAGGAGACCTGATCGATACACAAAGGAGGAATGGAGTATCACACAAGAAGAACTACAAGATCAAAGCTGAACACTGAGCATATAAGAACGACAAGGATTTTGCCGTAAAGTGGAAACTCTGGAGAGGACTGAGGAAGAGAAAGATTTGGGTGCATGGCTATGGAAATGGCAAACACAGTACTAGTACACACCAGCCAGACAAGCTCCCGCAGAGACCTGCACGTACTAATGCAACTCTCCAAGCACCAGAGAAAATTCAAGGCTGAGAATGAAGTGGTTGTTGTTCTTAAATTTGTCATTAAAGAAAATGTCTTGAAGCTAAATGTTATTTTTGCCCCCAAAATGAATGGGTATATATTGACCAGAAACTGATTAAAGACAGAACCAAGGGGGAGGGTGTGGTGGTGCCAGGGGAAGTACCAAAGAAGAAGATTCTAGAACAGGCTTCAAATAACGGAAATAAAGGAAGTAGTCTGAGTTGAATGTATTTGTGAGTGGGAATATTTCATGCAACATGAACAGAATTATAATTTCCTGTATTAGTAGGCTGCTGGACGATGCTCTGGGAAGCCCTCCCCAGCCCTGTGCTCCAGTAACAGGAGTCACCTTGAGCTGGATGATGTTGCAGGATTAAGGCCTAAGGGAATTCATCATATTTAATATTAAAGACTTTGCTTTGACACAATTTCAATTGACTACAACAAATCAAAGCAAACTCTGCAATAAATGTCTTCATAATACCTTGTGCTGTAGCTGTACTTTGAAAGTCCAAAATCAATAAAAACAAAATGGTGACATATGTTTGTATTATTTGGAAAGCTAAATGCATGCAAGGGATCTGTCACTGCAGGATTAATAGAGAACAAGATGTTCTGTTTGTTGGGCATCTGATTGTCTGTCTCATAATATGAATTTTGAAATAGCTAGGGATTTCTGCTAGTGCGTTTGCAGGTTTATGCTGAATTTCACATTAACAATAAATCACCCTGTATGTATAGTTCTCTTTTTCAATTTACTGCAACATAACTTCATCAATCCACATAGGGAATAGGGCCGTATGCATAATGAGTAGAAATCTGATAATAAAATATTAAGTAAGACAACGAACAAAAACATTTGAAATATTAATACCAAGGCTCTAAAATACCCCTCATTGCCATTCAGCCTACATTTGGTGTGCACATACCTCTTACGTGTGGGTGGAGTGATAGCAGGAGAGTGCCAGGTAGCTTACTTTAATGACTGCAAAATAATCTACTTGAAATTAAGAAATCCATTTAACGATGATGTAAATGAAAATAAGATGCATTCCGTTGTGAGTTGAAAGTCGTAATTTTTACTCTAGTTGGTAAAATTACCTTTGACCAAGTAATTATTCACTATGTTAGGGACCCTTCTGAGGTCCCAAGTGCTTCACAAAATGAACTTGAATGGATTTGTCAAGAGGGATCCCTGGTCGTCTCCGTGGCTGTCCTAACGAGGCAAAGAATTCCTGGCACAGCCATGTCCCCACAGCGCTGGACGGCTGTATAGCCAGTGCTAAGCCTGTACTTAAGCATTCCCTTGGCTCCAAGCACTACTTTTCAGCAGACACTGAAATGCATGCTTAAATTTAAGCATATGCTGGCACATGCTTGACAGCAATGGGAACTCCACATATACCTGTGTACTTATCTGAAATCGGGGCACATACTTTTGGCCTCGCCTTATTGGTAACTTCTGCAGATTCAGATACTGAGGCCCCTGGAATTAATCTAGTCTTGGATTCATTTTTTAAAGGCATCTATATTCAAAACCCATAGGCAAGACTGTTTCAAGATCAAATGCTTTTGGTATTCCACAAAATACAGCTTTCCCATCCCATGTGTCATGCAAATAGGCTCATGAATTGAGTAATTCTCCTCAGCTAACCAGGATCATATTTACTTAACTGATGTGAACAGACAAAGGAAAATATACCACTTGCTCAATGTGTGCAAAATTTATGGTATGTAGCTAACATAATGTATTTAACAATTTTATCCAAGTTTCAATCTAGGACAAAACAAATATGTTCACATAATCCCAAGCCATATAGTAGCAGTTGCATGCAGTAAGTGATTTAAAGTTTTAATTCATCATTAAACACACTGTACACATGCAGGTTTTTCTTTTTAAATAATAATATGCAAAACATCCAGAGTCATTAACAATTTAATAAGCTGTTTAAACAAGAGAATTCTTTGAAATGCTTGATCTGTGCCTATGTCTTCTAAACATCATGCAATAATTTATCGTTTTCACAAATTGCTTGTCAGCTGGACCAAAAAAACCCTGTTCAGCAATTACCTCCATTCTAAAAAGTCTCTCTATAAACTTTATATCAATGGGCACAGGAAGTATATGGAATCAGAACAAATATCTTTTTCATTGAGAAAATGTTAATTGGCCTTATCTATGTCATTAAGACTTGCAGAGAACCCAAGGAAAAACTATTCTACTGCCAGATCAGATCGTAAGGCTGCAGTATCTAGATTTTATTTGCAATAACATAAACAGTCAACAGCAATAATGACCAAGTAGAACATACAAGACTTGACAGCATAGAGTCAACTGCAGGACACTGCTCACGCTACTTTATGTTTTCAAAAGGTCATCATATATCTTCACCTGCAATTGGGGGGGCATTTACCTAGACATCCAGCAGTTTCACCCCCAACTTGGGCTCAATTTTTGCCAAAGGAGGGTGAACTAGTAATGAGGCTGACCTCCAGCATTGCAGAGCCAACCTTAGTTCTCCCCTGCTTGAGCTGGAGTTGTATTAGCATGGCACAAATTTGCTATACACGTGTCTTGGGAAAAGGACACATGGGCAGAACTGGTAAAACAACGCATTTCCCTCTAGCACACCAAGGGGAAACAGCTCATGGGCAGCTCAGGGCTCCACTCTTCTCACCCGGGGTATTATGCAAGGAACAGAGCAAGGGAAGATTCTCTTTAACATCTGGTAAATTCAGTCACGCTTTGTCTCATAATATTAATTTTGTGATGAATGCAGCTAATGACAGTCTATCAAATGAACTACCACATATACATGAGGGAGGATCCACCAATGACCTGCAACAAAAACTTCTGGGTAACAGCTTCCTCCTTGCTGCCTTCCCACAGTAACCCACAGCCATGTAACACAATCTGTGGCCTCTACTCAGTAAAAAGCTCCTACTGAGAATAACAGCGGTTTGAGTGAATATTGTGACTAAAGACACGCAAGGCTATAATTTGCACTCAGCTCTAGCTGTTGGGGCATAGCCGCTATGTAAAAGCAAACCACTGAGAAGTCATCCAGCTGCAGCTTTGAGATTCCAAGCTTGGGAGAAGAGCAGCACTGTGAAAATTTGACCAACAGCATAACTAGCTCCATCTGCCTTTATTACCCAGGTATAGCCATCCAAGAAATTCGCCCTGCAGCTATCCCTCCCTTTTCCAGGTAACCCTTTTATAGCTTTCTATTATGCCACATAGTATTTAGTCAATAGAGGGAAGGTCTTGCTGCATTTGAAAGTATAATACCAATCTCTAAGTGCTTCTTACAAAGCCAGTTGACAACTAGCCATTACTGTTTTACATCAAGACTTGCATTCTAGTTCTATTGCATTATTAATTATTTAATTATTATTGTTAAGGAGAAACTGAACTAATATAAAATTTGACCCCATGGAGTTCACTATGCAGCTCTCACTGTGGTAGATGAAACATCCTATGGAAATTTCTGGAAAGAGTGCACTGACTAACATCCAAATTCATGGACTCCGGTACACTGCACTTGCAACTTAATTATTCAGTCTAAGTTCTGTTTTCTGCAATAGTTTATAAAACCTTAGCATTTTAAGCATAAAATTTAGCCATTTTTAACTGCTGGGGCAATAACAGTGCTTGTCAAGAACTTGCTTGTCTCTATAAATACTCACGCTGGCACCTCACAACACGGAAGCATTACATTTTCTTCCCAGAGTCACATTGCTTTTTTGTGTGTTACTGAAGTACAAGAATGCAACACAATTGACCTGTCACAGCAAAGAAATTGGAATACAGCTTGTTTTTTGAAAATGCAGGTTAAGGAAGAACCCACATATGTCCCCAAGCCTGTACCTTTGAAAGTGTGCTTCCTGCAGTTGGGATGGATTTGTAAGGTAGCTTTGACATTTTGTGAACACCCCCAAGCAAGCATTTTGAATTACTTTGTTCATTTCACATCCAAGATCCTACAGCTTTTCAAACATTAAAAGCATGTACTACTGCATATAAACTTGAAATAATAGGCCTCTGAACTCTCATTGCCTGCCATTTAAACTGCGGAATTACTCCAGAATTGAAAAGCTTTACGGATCAAAAATGTTCAGTGTTCACTAGGACAGCCATCCAAAACAGAGTGGCACCTGCTAGCAAAGTTAGTGGAACAAGGGAAAGAGAAGTAATTATTATAATAGAGATATAGAAACTAATACGGTTAATTGTGTTGCCAACAATGAACAATGGTGGTAACAGGACTTGTAAGACTGGCATGATAAGCAGAACAGCTGGGAAGAGAAACTTTGGCTAGATGGCAGCAAGGGGACTTCCACCACAGGAAGAAGCCACCTTGCAGTGTGCGGGTTTCTGGACCCATGCATCCACATAGGTGGAAGAAATGATACTGCAACCACAGAAACATTTTCATCCTATTCTCTCTAAGTTTTAGGTCCTGGAGAAAAGGAGAGCAGGAGTTCAACAGTGAATTCAGAAAATGCTAATATTTCTAATTATACGATCCTATTGTATAGTTTGACACGTGGAATCATATAAACACGTTCTCTCTAACCTACATCCTGTAGGTCTCAATAGCATATTCTGGACTCAGTAGTAAATTACCATAATGTCATTGGGTGAATTGCACAGAGACCAGGCAAAGAATCTATAGCAGATGGAAATAAAGTGGAATAGACTGCCTGTCACTGGGGACTCCAGCATTTACTCGCAAGGATCAACTTGACTCAAAGCAGTGCTGCAAAAAAAGGTTGCCTTAATGAAGCTGAAGTCTCACTCGGGTTGTAAGAAATTATATTTTCTGTGTTTCAGATGCTTTGGAAGGATCTCTGAAGACCATGTGGTGCTTAATAGAGGTGTTTGTTCTTAGTTCCCACATATATTTTTGTTCTGATTTCATTGTAATTGATTCATAGTGTCTCTGAGCATTATGAACGAGTTTTTCACTACAGTGTGCCACAATCTCTCACTAATATCAATGAGATATATGTAAACTTCAAAAACCACTCAAAATTTGACAGGATTAGGACAACTTGACAAAATAAGCATTGCAGTAGCCTTTCAGAAAAGACCTGTAGCACTTAGCACTGCACTTGCATGTTATGTGTTGTTTGCATGCCTTGCTGAATCTTAACTCCAAACTTCATTAAATAGGATTCCCTACAGAGGAGAATGAGTATGCATCTTACCTGCATACATTATGATTTTGAGGCTAGCTGAGGATGTACATTTTCTGAAGAAGCAAGGGACATAACTCCAGCTGGGTTGAGAAAGTAAAGGAAAATCGAGAGAGACAGAAGCAAAGTACTGCATCACTAATGCAGTGACATCTCCTGAACAGATTGAAATGGGCTAGAAAAACAAATGAAAGTCTGAAAGCACAGTGTGGAGCTATGGATCCAGGCCCTTACATAAGAGTTATATCATACAAAAGAAATAAAACATCATTTGACTTACATTACTCACCGTCTCATCCATCACAGTGGTGTTGACAGACAAGAGTTAGGACAGATTTAGCCCCGTGCAAGTTGTCTTCCAAATGTGAGTACATAAATTATGATATTCTGTCCCCATTTGAACACTCAAGTGGCACTGAAGCGATATTTGTGCCTCACAGTCTCACTCTTCCACCAATATGCAGAAATGGGAAACCTCAGGCACACACATTTACAAATTAAGCAAACATTATTCTGTAACAAATGACTACATACTTGGAAATTATTTTAAAGCAATCTGAAAAAAAAGCCTACAGGGACTCTACAGATTTATTGCAAAACAAAAACAACATTAAGCCACAAAACAATGAGAAAAAATAACATCATTTCCCATATGTTCTATGAGCAAAATGGATATACAGCCCTTTAGGTAGCAATAGTAATAAAGAAAAGTCATCTGGGTCAAATGGCATATTTCTATTTATTATTAACATTATTTAAACCAGACTTCAGGTGTACACAGTGCCTTAAAAACAAATACAAATCTGACAGATCCCTTCCCTGAAAAACATACAATCTGAAGTAGGAGAATCAATGCATAATAACTTTTAAGTTTTTGCAGTGAGGAAAAGTGTCACAACAAAAAACACATTTCAAAGTTTTTAGCTATGAAGTTAAAGGCTAATTTAATTTTTATTTTTTTTCATTTTATTACAAAGCAAGCAGCAGTCTGGGTTCAGATGGGCTCCTCCACTAACACAGCTGAAGCTACAAACAGGAATATCTCTAACTCTCCCAAGCAAACATAAAACAAAAAGAAGCCCCATACAATAAAAGAAACCTCAGATCTCATTTTTTGGGTGCCAACAGTGCACTATATATATTTCAGAGGAGCTCATGTGGAGTGAGCCAGGGTTTCAAAGGCAAGCCAAATCTCAGATGATCCCCTATCATTAAACTAACACAGAGTATTTTATTAATCATGTCAGCTATTGCTACAAAAAGTGCCAAATCCTGCCTGGGTTCTTCTCAGGGTATTGGGTGGCTCATACCTCTCAGCAAGACCTGTCTCCCCTGTCCTTGGCCCTGGGTCAGCAACCAAGCCACCAGGCTCATGCTCTCAGGGAGTTTCTAATCAAAATTTGAAGCTGCTTCTCATCACAAGTCCAGTAGGACCAGGCCTAAGAGGGTGCTCCTGTGCCTCGTGCACCCCCTAAGGAGCCCTGGTTCTCAAGGGGATCACAGCAAGGCACAGAGCCTCTTGGACATGGAGGGACCAGACAACAGCAGTGGGTTAGGGGACTGGAGACCTCTGCAAATGTCACGTGTTGAAACTAGAAAAATATATGCAAGGGCACTTACCTGCTCAAAGGTCAGGTAAGACTTCACTCAGTGAGCCCGGCACAATAAAGCCAGTCTTCTTGCCTGTCTGTGTTGCAAGCAGATTCTGTTGCAGGCAGATGAATCATAAACTCTTAAAAAAAAAAAAGTTTTAAAAAGATGCAAAAAGCCAAAATCTCCATCTGTCATGGGAAATATCTGATGATCTTCCAAATATACAAAAACTAATTTCTGATACCCCCGGGCAGAGCAAGATGTAAAGGAAATCCAGAATGGACAGAAGTGTTACAGTTTTACTGTAAAAAACAGGGGAGATGGCCTGTTAGGGAGACAGTTTGGTGGAATTGCAAACACCGCATACCTTTTTAGATGTGTGACATATATATATATAGTACAAAGCTGCGCACACATGCATAAATACATAAAACAAAAAATGACACATTAAAACATTCCTCTTCTGTATGCATTCATTTTTTCAATATTTTTCCAACTGCAAACCCTGACACCTCCTAGGTGAGATAAGATAATGCACTCATCAAATTTACAAGACCAAACAAACTAGAAAATAAACTTAATAGCATACAACAATGGCAGTTAATGTTTTGTCTTTGATGACAGAGAATGGATACATGGTGACTATTTAATTGAGCATTTCATAGAAACTTCCACAGAACAGCTGAATGCAACCACCCAATATTATGTTCCCATGTCAAATCAAAAAACCTTCCCCCCACCTGAGGTTTGTTATGGAGTATTCTTACTACAATTCAGAAAACTCACTTCTCTCTTTCACTGGCTTTGCTAAAGCTGAATGAAAGGATACCGAGGAAGGAATTTGTCTCAGGTTATTTTATGCAGCCTTTTTGAATGCTAAGGGCAGAAATACAAGCAAACCTATAAAGAATTCTCAATAAAGCTCACTTCCACAGTTAAAGAAATGTGGAAGTGTTCACCTAATGAACAGTCTGTACAACTGCTAAAAGTTGGACCATCAGCCCAAAATGTGCACGTACACTTGGCAGGTAAATGAGCAAGACACATCTCTGTTGGGATCCCTCCTCTTCTGATTGTAGTGACTCTGAAGCACTCAGATTGAAGTCTGTTTTCCTCAGTGATTTTTATACATAGAAAGTTACTTTACTGAAAGACTCCTTCCATCAGCAGCAGCCACCATATCAGTTTTTACTTGGGTGCACAGCTACAGGAGCCAAAGTGAGTTTTGATTTTCCCCTCGAGCTGGGCAGCCCCAGGTGTAACACAGGCTCCTTGGACAGATGCTGTAAATCTGCATGTTCCCTTAATGTCCCACTCCACAGACTTACACCAGCAGAGGAGCTCATCCCATGTACCTATTTTTCCTACACCTTAGTTTTAAAACACAATGCACAAAAAAATTATTTATGTTTACAGAAGTGCAATACATAAAAAATAATTAAAACATTAAATCTTTCCAAATGAGTGTGATATACACAAAGTCAGCATTTAGTGTAGGGAAAAAAAATCTCCTCCAACTAAGCTTATCGATATGGAGAAGACCAGTTCTCAGGAATTCTGATTTTTATGGTATCATCATACTTATGTCCACCTCAATATGATCCTCTCCCCAGCAGCCTGCATTAACTAGTCCATGCTACTGGAAACTACCTCCAGCTGTGCTTATGGGTGTTGATTTTATTTCTCAGTAATTTCTTTAATGTTGTGTGTGCATACGGTATCCAGTATTTCAGCTCAGATTTACACAACACCTCTGCTATTTCCTATATGCAAGTGTATTTCTCTGAATTGGATTTCTGAATATAATGCAAGAACATTTTGCTTACAAAAAAGTTTGTTTATTAGCAACATAAAATTGTCAGTTGTTTATGCCCCACTTGTAAATACCAGGCCACATTAACATAAACTTACCAAATGGAGGGCAGGGGGGAAGAGTGGGCTATTTTCCTTGCGATCCTTCAACAGGAGACCAAAAGAATAAATAAAAAATCGAGCATGGTGGGAAGAGTTACTATTCGTTCTTGTAATTCACCCTTGGCTCCAAAGAGGTGACACATGGCCTGGAGGACACGAGCGTGCACAGCTGTGGCCACAGTCCCCTTATTTACTGCCTTGAGTCCCAGCCATGTTTGCCAGCTTGACTTCACAGGAGAATGTGTTGGCTCATCCTGTGAAAATATATTGTCAGGCTATATATTTTAAATGCTGTCTACTCTCCTTGTAAGATTCAAGACCTAATCAATCCTTTATGTTATAACCAGGTGTAAGTCATAAAGGGGTTGTTATTACACAATTTTATAGAGTGAGGCGCTTAGATACTGATGCAGCAGAGAGGTATATAAACAGCCCACTGCACCCTCATGTTTTCAGGTACCAGTGTCAAGATTTCTACCTACAGGTCAATTTAAAATATTTTCAGTTACTCTCAACCCACTAGTTTCAAATTCTAGAGTTACGCCTGCTGCTCGGCTATAAAAGCAAAATTCTCCAGCCACAGAAAGATCCAAATAAGACTCACCAGGATATTTCAGCTTGGAGGCCAAAGCTCGCTGTTGGCATGCCGTAGCACTGAATTTGACTTTGCAACCCTGTTTTGGAGAAACAAGAGTAAAAATTAGAATAGAATGATGAAGAAACCTTTACAGACTGTGCATTGTGTAAAAGGTCAGACTATAAAGACAGTAATCTACTCTTAAAATGAAAATCTGAAGCAACAAAATACAGCGGTTCAAAACATAGGTATAGATCTCATTGTTACGTTACCAAATGTCAAGGCAACAACAAATGAATCCTAACTAAATTTGTATACACCCTCCTGAATTCATACTTACTTCAGTAAGACCACTTTTTTTCATTTAGCTTGAATCACTGGAGTATAATTTAAAATAAGAAGGTCCATATAGATTTACCTAAACTCATTTCATTACCAAAAAAATTTAAACAAATACAGTAAGTTACTGCAAAGAGTTAAACTTTGAGACTTTAATGTAATTTTATTTAGTTTAATCCATGATTTGCCTTCCCATCCACTCCCTGCACTCAGAATCCCACCTAAGCATGCTTCAGCTTTGGTTGGAAATAGGTGCCCCACATATTTCTTGTAACAGTTGGCTTTTTGAAAGTCCTTCTCAGTTGGGTTGCTGAAGAGGCCCATGACCTCTGCCTAGCAGGGAGAAGATGCAAGCTCATGGTGGCTGTCAGGGAGTAACGCTTGCACAGTGCAGCACTGCTCATCTAACTTGTGCTGCACGCCCACTGAACCACACATCCTGAGGAACAACCCCAGCTACTTCCCTGGCTAAACAGCAATAATATCTGAAGTCTCTAGGTTTAAAACCTGTGTGGATGCCTTAATAAGTGGAATTTATATGCACATTTTGCATCTGTAGTTAGCGTTCAAGCTGCCTGCTCGCAAATTTCCTGCAGTAACCTGTGCTCCTCTCACCAAATTCCAGCAAGTGACTATATTAAGTCCCGCACAGCAAGCCCAACCTTTGGTGGTGTCTCACTCTGCTGTTTTTGTCCTAGGTGATTCTGCCTCCTATGTAACTTGTCAAAGCTGTTGTAACTCAAAGGATCCAGTTCCCACCCACATACGTTGAAAAAAATTTAGGGCAAGACAAGATACCAGGTATCCACAGTGCTATTACTATTATCTTGATAAAATAGCAGGGACACACATTCTGCCTGTCACAATTAAGGTGATAAATGCCTGTTTCTTTGAGGCTTGTTTGAAAGTCAATTATGCAGATTATTTCTAGAATACAGACAGATGGTGTTTTCCCCCATATGAGACAATCAAGTTGAACTTTGATATGTGCATAAAAATACTGTAATTTGTCAAGCTCCAATGGGGCCATTTTATCACAGATAACCAAAAGACTATATGGATTTTTGTATTTGCCTCTTTTCGATTAACACAGCCTATGTTCCTTTTTATTCAGAATTTTTTTTTTTAATGGAAGCTTTGCTATGTTTCATCTTGAAGCCAAATATTGATCTTTCAGTTTAGTCTTCAGGTTTTGATTAACGCAGAAGGTTGCCAAGTGAGCGGCTTTTTGTTTGTTTTCTGTTAATTCTTTTTTTATTATTCACTTGCTGCAGTAAATCTTGCTTTTATTGTCCAACCACCGAAAAGAAAAAATGGATTGATTTGAGCACCTAAATAATTTACAGTGCAGAGCTTTTTGGAAAGACTGATGCAATGTTGACCTTCATTTTTCCCCCTTCTCTTCTTGACAATAGAACATTTTTGATTGACTTGAAAGGAAAAAAAGGAAGATGATTGATTTTGACATGTTAATCATGGTTTAATGCAATGAAAGCTTTAGAAAATGAGTGTTTAGTAAGACATGGTTTTTAACAAAAGAAAAATAAGCTGTTGTAAGCAGGAGAATTATTATAAATATTTTTCTTGTCATTTTCAATCTCTATCAGTCCAAATTTCATGCTCCTATTTAGAAACTGAGTTATATTCATTTTTTATTCACAAATGTTCTGACCACCTGAATTCTTCTTCATCAACTCCATAATAGTTTTGCTAAGCAATAAGAATAAATGGAAAAGCTCTGACAAATGTAGGAAAGGATAGTCTGAAACATACTGCAGCAGACAAAGATCCTGTTTCTTGTAGAGACTTTTAATCTCATTATGGTGAATTACTTGGGCTCCCAGCAAAACACAACCAAGTCAGAGACCTAGCTCCAGTTCAGTCCAGTCCAGGGATGCCTTAGGCCTGCTTCCAAAGCAATACAAGACCTCATCAAGGGCATATATATTAACTAACATTGTAAGTTCGTAACAACTGGAGTCAATAACAGATGCTGTCTTACCTCTGTGGGGCTGTGTTAAACGAAGTAAGGTAAATAACACCTGCTTAATCAAGGAACATTTTTAGGTCTCCAGGTGAGAAGTACATTGGAAAGACAAAGTAGTATTAAGATAGCTTTTTAGATACTGGAAGTCTTCCTTGGCAGTGCTACCTAAAGTATATAGCACAAATATAGGGTTAGATACAGCCAGACATGAAGTGACCAGATATTTAGGCACAACATTTTACCTACTTTAGCTGTTAGAGGTGTAAGGTTGATTATCAAGGTTCACAAGGAGGAGTGGGTATCGGAGTCACCAAAACACACATTTCTGCAGAATACATGAAAACACACTTCAGACAACTGCCCTCCTCAATCTACCTGCCAAGGTACTTGCATTACCTAAAAGCATCTGTTCAGCACTTCTCAATAAGCACACGCTGACTTTTGAAATAGTGCTTTAAACAACTTCAGTTTTGCCAAGTCAGAAAGTTGCTCTCACAACATTATTGTTGCCAGCTCTGACCTCATCCACCTTCCAAACAGCAAAACGCTTCACCATAACCTACCAGCCATGCTGGGCTGGGGCAGTTACTACTGAATCTGTCAATGATTTTTAACATCTTTTCTGTTACGGTGACTGTTTAATGTCTCTGGATACATAGTACCTTCATTGAAGACAATGCAGTTACTCCATATTTTCACTGGCATCACAAAGAAAAAAATTGATTCCATATCAGTAAAATGCTATGTAAAAACCAGCAGTAAATATCAGGTTTTCTCTTGTGAATGCACTACCTTGTTTTGCCTCCAATGGAAAATAATACCAGCAAGTACTCAGGGGTCCAATAATTCACGTTACTATACACCTGCCAGATACACATATGTACTAACTTCATAAACTAAAGATTATTTTATATTCTCTTAGAATATAAATTAAATTAGACTGTTATCTCAGTAAGATTCTGATCCCCCAAATACTCAGTATCACCATAGAAGTAGTGAAAGCTGAAGATATGCTTAACTGTTCTGGACTGGAGCCTAAATTAGATTTCCAAATACAAAAACATATGTCTTAAATACCAAGCTACACCCAAAGTCAACACTGTCCTTATGGATCACTTTGTTTCAGGCAGTTGTATTTTTTTAATTAAATTGTAATTTTAACACAACACAATCTTTCTTTTAGTCATCACTTACAATCCAAAAAGAAAAATGCCCACATAAATGAGCAAGACTTGTGTCCTTCAGTTATTAACTCTTATTATCTCCATTCCATCCAGATGTTACTGAGACTAATAATTCTCCGTATATGAATAATAATATGTATGCATAGTAAGCAGAACTATATTCTAGGACTGCTATTTTCCATTATTTTTTGCTGCTCACAAAAAATTTGCACATGTGGTGAAGTCTCTGTAAAGATTGAGATGGCTGAACAATAACAGGTTATACCAAACTTGGACAGTTTACATGCAGAAAGAATGTGAAGCCTGAGAATCTTAGATGGTCTGTGAATCTATAAAAGGAAAAGCACCGCATTTTAATTAAACTCTATTCATAGCAACTAATTGCAAGTCCAAGGTTATAAAGGGGACACCTCAGTGGCCTTAACTTCTCCAGGGAATGTGTTCATATAACAGGATCATCTTTATAATTGGTTGTGTCTACTTTGTTTTCCATAAGTGTCTGGCATGAGTAGAGGTTCATTTACGCTATTGGATTTTGGATCAAACCTCACAAATATTCTCAGGTGCTTTCCTTCTCTGCTTTGTCTGAGAAGAAGAGTTTGCCAGTGTCCTAAGATAAAAATGGAACTTCATGTAACTGGTTCACCCAGGCTGTTAGCGCCTTGCACGCCAGCAAGCCTAACTGGGGGCATTCAAACACACATACACAGCTGCATTCTCTGCTTTAACATGCCAAACAGCAAATATTCAAAAAAGAAATTTGTTGATAGAAATGTGGAGGGTGAGAAAGACCACTGACTCCAAGGCAAAACCCAAGGCAATGGCAATGTGACACTGCCTCAGTTTGTGAGCCCAGCTCTCTCTCCTCCTCTAACCCACTCTCCTTCTCTGGCCAAATGCTCATCAGGCATTGAGCCACAATCCTTTCACAGAAGCCCACAGTAACTGCAATTTTCAGATCATCTGGCTGGTAGACCTGAGCTGCTTAATTTCCAAGTTCACCCAAGATCAAACTTACTCCCTACAGCTGTACTCATACACGAACTATTGAATTTAACAATGCAGGATGCAACTTCATAGCATGAAATGTATTATATACGATGAGACCAAGGGTCAATTTGTACAAATCAATAGATGTCAGTAATGAACTTACTAGGTCAACAGCATGTGAGTAAACTCTAACTCTTCCACTGCCTGCTTTCATAAATTTGGCTCTGTATCATGTATAAGCATATTTTAATGTGACCCCCTTGCATCCACTGTTTGACACAACATTACACCATGCCACTGCATGCAAAATGCTAGGAGAGCGAATGCAACAACAGCATTCAGTGCATACTTGGAAAAGTACATTGTAGTGCTTTAGTATTTTTGGGAGAGAAAGAATGGAACGTGAAAGGATGAGCATACACTAACATAGAAAGAGTATACAAGACGACAAATTAAAGTTTTTCAACTTCTTTTTAAAAGCATATTGTAGGTGGGAGAAGATGCTAAGACAAGTGTTTTCAATAAACCAAATTCATTAGCATCGAGCAAAAGAATCAAAAAATTGTTGAACCTTGACATCCTTAAAGCTACTTGTTCTGCTGTTTTCAATTGTGTTTAAGTTTACAAGGACAAATCAGACCTTTGAAACTAACAATTTCGTTTTTAAGGGTGTCCTTGAAAGACTGCAGTCATATACAAATAAGTTACAGGATACAAAAGCAAGCCACATAAATAATAAAAAAACTCAGGGTGAATGTCAGCAATTGAAAACATACATGCAACAGCTGCAAAATAAATTACTATAGTCAAAGCTGCTCCTCAGACTCAAGAGCTCATATGGCAGTCTTTTAAAGGTCAACACTGGAGTCAGTCACATTGGAAAAGGAGTCCAAGAACATGAAATCCAGCATTCAAATGATTTCTTTGCCCAAGGGTCCTTATTAGAAATGTAATCTCTTTTCTATCACTGTTTAATAACATATCATTACTTTCTGAAGTGTTTTAAAATACCTGGAGAACAAAAGATGAAATTTAAAACAAATTCATTTATTCCACCCCAAACAATACATAAAAAACTGGAAAGAACAAGATAAAGACGTTAATTTTACTGACAATTTTGTAACACTCCGTGAGAGAGAGAAAACAGCCATAACTCCAAAATTAGATTGTAACCACAGGCCATTTTATCACGTGAAAAGTACCAAGTAATGATAATTTTTCCACTGACTTTAATTAAGCTTCTTGGAGACTCTCTTACACACTCTCCTTCCCACTTTCTTTGTTATTAAAAAAAGTGAAGTTACCCCCCAGGTGAATTTTGCCAAATGCTCATAGTTCCAGTGTCAGAACCATGCCTTACATAATGGAAAGTTTACATGAAAAGTCAAGGTTTTGATGAATGTCACACTTGAAAGCCAATTAAGTGGGCTGAAAGGAAGACACAATTTCCCATTGTCTAATTGCCTCACAGCACCTTCAAGGTAATAAATTTGTCACATTGAATTAATAATGAGAAACGAATATTTGACTTGCAGCCTTGAATAGAAAGTAGTTCATTATCAGTTGACATTGTTCCTTCCAAATAAAGCGAGGGGCACAACAGGAGTTAAGGAAAAGATGTCAGAGAAAGCTTTTCCTCACGTCACTGTCTCACACATTTTCGTTTAATATCCTGTAAAAAATTCCAATAAGGGGGAAAAATTATGGTGTGTCTAATTCCTAATTCTCTTTGGCCATTGCAGCCTGACAAATAAAATTCCATCTGGATTTCCCCAAATCACACTCTTTCACCATATCACTTCAAACACAAAGGTTGTAAAATTTTTAAAATTGGCTACATAAAAGTACAAGGAGCCCAATAAAGCAGGGGCCAGTTTTAGGTTTATGTGGCTCTTAAAGGCTTTCTGCCTTATCTCCTCTGCAAAGCATTGTTTGTACACGTGGTGGGAGACAGGTAGGTCAGTATATTTCTTACTGCACAGTTGCCAAAGGAAAGGTAACGTGCTTGTAAAACATTCGTTTTGGCACAGGAGACCTTTATAATGGCGAAGGATTCTCATCTACACAACCTATGCACAATGAAAGAAGTCAAAAGGAAATCTAGGTCCTTGGTTTGGTATTAGATTTGCATCTGCAAAAGGCATTATGAAATAGAGCTCATCTGGGTATATCTTAGCCTTTCCAACAGCCCAGACTCTGGCCTTATAACACCTGGGAGCTCCTGGGAGCTGGGGATGGGCACATCAAGACAGACCTAGAGGTAAGGAAACAGAAGCGTATTTTAGGTTGCATCACTATCAGTCAGTAAGGCTCCACGTCCTTCCCCTCCCACATAGCGTTACAATGCCCTTGGCATGACAACACCTGAGAAGCATCTGTGCAAGTAGCTTGCAAGCACCACAGCTCACACTGCACGAGGTGGTTAACAGCAGTGACGTTCTCTTGCATTCTTTAAATGGAAAAACAGAAAAAAGGGAAGGGGCAAAATCATGGACCACCAAAAATGACTTCAAAAAGAAAATCAGAACAGTGCAAAGTGATGTTTAGTCATGGAAGTAATTATGGGTCCTGTTTTCATTTTTATTCTCATAAGATTGAAAATTTTAAAGAATAGCCAGAACAACATAAAACACCCAAAACTGCTTCTTCAAGAAAAATTTGGATTCTGTTTACTCTGTGGACACTACCATTTGATAAAGTCTGCTGCAGGTTAGTGCACCCCACATTTACTGCTTTGTCTTTTTGAAAGATGTTATTAGCTGGAAGGAGAATTCCTTGCATTCAGAAGGTACTTGGGGCAAAAAGGGGAGAGGGAAGAGGTAATCTGTCTGTATTCTTATCAGAAAGAACTAGAAAAAAACACAAGCCCTGCTAACACATGGAGACTGAGCACTTACATATATTCAGCCACTACCTGAACAGACATTTTCTGGAATAGTTTTAATTTCTACAGAAAGAGCCTAAAATCAGCAATTTGGACCACAGGGCTCCAGTTCACGAATTCAGGAGGATTTGCTCATAACTCCAAGACATAAAGCCCTTTCCCTTCTGATCTCAAGATCAATAAAATCAGCTTCTTTGGTACCTGACCATTGCAGAACACAATGCACTTTTTGGTCGACCAGAAGCATCTTTAGAACATTCTCATCCAGGCTTTACACTAGGATTCTCCCAGTGTTATTTAAAAGCAAGATTAACACATGCTTAACAGCTGTTTCCATAAACAGGTAATCACAGCCAGTGATTATAATCTCTCCCAGAGTGCAGAGGGTCAATAGGCTGCTTCTCACCTAAATGATAACCACTCACTCCCAAAAGAAATCGTAGTAACCATTCAGAGCTCTTATCGCTCCAGTCTGAACACAGCTTCTGTGATTTGGGGAATGACAGCAGAAAGGAGGGAGGACAGATGGCTCAGCAAGACCCCTGGAGGTGGGGAAGCAGGGTGGCCATCAGCTGGTGGATGGGACAGGACTGAGCTCAGCTGCTGTGATGTTACAGCACCGCACACTGCGCCCCTGCTGCTGCAGCGCATTCAGCGTGGTGCACGGAAGAGCAATGGAGAAACCAAATGGTCATTACAGAAACTGCAGTGAAGCAGCTTTAGACATTAATGCTTCTGTTAGTGTGGGGCTTGGCTGCAGTCATGTGTAAAGATCAGATCTTGTTCTCCCTGGCCAGAACCTACAGTGTTAAGACTTTTTTTAGATGCAACATTGTGCTGGTTTCAGCTGGGATAGAGTTAATTTCCTTCACAGCAGCTGGTGCGGGGCTGCGGGTTGGATCGGTGCTGGGAACAGCACTGCTCACCCAGGGATGTCTCCTTATGGCTGAGCAGGGCTTGCGGGCACCACGGCCTCTGCTGCTCCTCACCCCTCCACCCGCGAGTGGGCTGGGGGGGCACGAGGAGCTGGGAGGGGGCACAGCCGGGACAGCCGAGCCCACTGGCCCAGGGGATGTCCCACACCGTATGGACCCTGCTCAGCAATAAACCTGGGGGAAGGAGGAGGAAGGGGGATGTTCAGAGCGATGGCGTTTGTCTTCCCAAGTAACTGACACGTGCGATGGAGCCCCGCTGTCCTGGGGATGGGCGAACACCTGCCTGCCCCTGGGAAGCAGGGAACGAACGCCTTGCTTGGCTTTGCTTTTGCACGTGGCCTTGGCTTTACCTATTGAACTGTCCTTATCTCAACCTGTGAGTTTTCTCACTTTTCCAGTTTTCTCCCCTATCCCAGCCAGGGAGAGGGACTGAGTGAGCAGCTGCATAGGTCTTAGTTATCAGCGGGGGTTAAACCATGACAAACATTTGCTGGAGAGTTTTGTTGATCTAAAGAGGTGCTTGAAGGGGGCCTATTCTAAATACTAGTGTGAGCAGTTAAACCACAACAAGCCCTTAGCAAGAAATCTCTCAGATGCTGGCATTTCTGGCACTTTTTCAGAACTCTGTAGAGATGAGAATGCCTTGGGGCTTCAGCAGCTTTAATTTTGCAATGAATTTGACTTGGTGCCTTTCATGTATGTACCAATAAGACCTGTAGTAGAAACCTTAGAAGTTAATGAATAAGACAGGGAGATTTAGAGATTTGGGCATATAATTACTATAGCAACATGTGCTCTTTCTTGCACTACACCATGAGATCTTCCATTAGGCATGCTGCAGTAAACCAAATACATTACAGGTCACAAAACACAGCAATAAATCCTGCCCATATTAAATTACAAAGTAATTAAAACTGGTATGGTATTTACATTTCAAATTCACTAATAATATCAGAAAAAATTCTGATTACAAGTACATCCAAATCAGCCTCTGTAGTGTTTCTTCAATTACTCCTAACATGAAGCCCTGCTTTTTCCAGCAGGACCAGACATACAAAGGTTTTTATATACATAAATGTGCAGCAGACTTTTCCTAAGGCTTTATAAAAGTTCCTTGCTTGGTTATATCCCTAATTCCACTGATATCTGTTAGTGAAATAATCACACATTTGAAGTCCACTCTACAAAAGCCCACCAAAATGGGCAGCTTCACCTGATTCAGTTTTTGTAGAACACTGAACAGTACTATTTAAACTGCTTATTGGCAACTTGATTTTTTCATCTCTCTGTCCTACCTCCGTCCAGGGTCAATCCAAGAAACAATAAAAAGAAAACCTGGTATAGCTCTTACTGCTACTGTACATGTATTTTTCAAGGGCCTGAGTAGTGCCAGACCTCATACTTCCACTGTGCTTTGCAAATAGAAAACCTCAATCCCCAAAAATCTTCCAGGCCAGAATCTTCCATTAGTGCTAAAACAACAACCAAAAGTAATGAATGCACTCCTATAAAACCTGACAAGACAATAGTGAAATACTCATTATTATCCCTGACTTACAGGGCAACCCAAGCCTTTAGTCATCCTTGTCTTAATATACTCTTACTCCAGCTAGTGAACAGTTTTCATTCTATTTCTGAGTAAAGCCTCTACTACAGCTGATACACCGAAATTAAACTCAAGCTTTCATTACACATGTGGTAGATTTTATTATTCCATTGCTTTTCACATTGGTCACCTGGCAGCAGTTATGTATTCTCCTCAGAAACTGGGATGCAGCAATTAGATATCCTATGTTAGACAATGATATTGCTCAATCCTGTGCTTGCACTCAGTGCAGCGACTCCCCAGTACATCACCAAGCCACTTTTAAAGAGCAGCCGACACCTCCCGGCAACCTATGAAAAATGTCCTATTTTGAAACAATTTTGCCTCTGCGTGATGTATGTTCTGTTTTTTGTTTCCCCTCGCTCTTCATTACTAACCACATTTGCATGAAAAATAGCATCTTCCTTCTTCAAAAAGTTCATCCACTCCTGCTGCTGCCTTTTTTTTTTCTCCGCACTTGAACTCATAATCCTCTCTTTGTGTAGCTACAGCAGGATGCTGTGAAAATGACTGTGGTAACAGCAAAGAGAAGAAAATGTATCTGCTGATGAGTTCTCAGGAGGAAGGCTGGGTGCCAGCGTTGCCCCTGGTAATCAGAGCAGAAAACAAATGGGCAGCTGCCAACATCTAAAATTTTGCCACCCTCAGTACCGGTTCTCTGACTGTCAGCCGGGCTGGAGTTCCTGCAGGCGTGCAGCGCATCCATCTCCACAGCGTCACACGCAAACCAAAGTAAGATAACCCCGGCCCCTTCTCCCAGGTGCTTCACTCAGAGGGATGATACAGATCACCAGGGTCTCTGGAGATGCCACCCCCAAGTCAAATACAAGTAGGCACCCTCACAGGTGTGCGAGACTACCAATGCAACACCTTTTCATCAGCATCCTCGCTCAAATGCTTTCAGAGGCTGCTGCAGCAAGCATTTTTCTAACCCATTGCTTTTTATTCTGCAGACGTGGCTGACTGTTGCCTCTGACCCCTTTCCCCTCCCCACGAGCCACCTGGTACCTGTGCAAACACCATTCTCCCATGCTGAGCCTCACCCTCTGAAGTGACCACCTGTAAAACCATCACACAGCCTCAGTCACTCTTCCCAGCTCCCTTTTTTAATTCCTCAGTGACTACAAAGAGCTACACAACAAGCAAGTCGCTACTGCTGGCTGATGCCACCCTGTGTTTCCCCTGTGCTGTTAGGACTGCATCCTTCAGTTGCTTCCTGCCCTAGGCTGTGTCTTCTTTTGGGCAACCACCATTTTTTTGTCCACTGGGATTTTGGAGCATGAGTAATGCTCCAGCTCATTCTGGCACCAGAAAGAACACACAGAAATAGTAAGCAGGGATGAAACATGAAAAGCACAGGCATATGCTCATTTCACTCATCTCCCACTGTTTTTGTTGGTCTTTAATCCCTAAACATCAAGCCAAACAATGAAATTACGTTTACGGTGAAAAAAGATCTATGGGACTCAGTCCAGTCATTTTTCCTTGTGTAAAACTAATACACAAAAATGCTTCTATCACGGAGCCAGAGCACTCAACTTCCCAGGGAGAATGTTATTTCTGCTAGAATGCGGCCAAGGAAATTTACCCCAGCATAGAGGGAGCAAGAACCACCTACATGTGGGAAAAAATTAGCCCAGAGTAATGTAAGTGGTGCACAGACCTTGTGCTGGCCCTCAGCAGGGGCTGAATTTCTCCCAGCACGCCCATTCCCACGCAAAGATACAAAGCACATTTCTATGAAAGTGCCTGCCCCAGAGCATCACTACAGCCATCAAATTGCTATTCTCTGCTTTCCTTTTCCAGGATGCAATTACTCAGATTGCATTATGGCTCCAGAACAAAGTGGGGGGGGGGAAGTCAACAGGAACTACCGCATGCTGTAAATCTTCAAAAGACGCCTTTGTCAGTCACGCTGTGCTTTTTCCTGTCTTAGGAGGAGCTAGCTGCCGACTACCATGTTTTCCATGCCTCCCACCTTCTTATCAGAATTACTATAATCGTTTGATTATTCCTTTCCATGCAGTGGACAAAAACATCAATCATTTTAACCAAATGTTTTAGGAAGTTAAGTTTAGCTTTCAAAAGGTGGCTATTTCCATGAAATATGTTATTACTCATAATGGCTTTAAACAGAAAATGTTTTCCCCAAATGCCTGAACGCAAGTTGAGAGCTCTTTCATCTTCTGGTGTTCACCCATTTTATTTTTTATACACATGGTGGGCTGTATTCATCCAAGCAGCTCTGCAAAATAGGAGGGATCCACATACAATGAACCTGATTTACTGAGCAAGCGTAGGCTCCTCAGATCCAATACAGCAGAGATGGAGGGGGGAGGGGAGCAGTGGCTGAAGGCCAGCCACCAGAAAAAGATAAAATACTGCAAATGGAGAGAGAAGAAACAAGGAAAGCCATACGGCCAAACGTCTCTTTGTGAAGTAATTACATCTGTGAATTAACAAAGCCATAAAGTAATCACGTCCCTAAGAGCTGAACTGTGTCTTTGTTCCTTCAGGTGAGGTGTGATTTCTGTAGCCGTAAAGTGGCCAGTGACACAGCGCTGGTGGATGCGAACACGTCCTGTGCCACAGGACTCCATCCAGCTCAGCCAGGCCACTTCATCTGGCTCAGCACAACCATTTTGCAGCTGGAAGGACTGAGGCCATGACGCAGGACAGGTCCCTGAGCAGGCTGGACATGAGCATAAAGCCAGGCATGCGAAGAAGCATGCCAGCAGGCAGAGACCCAGCACGCCCGTCAGCCTAGCGAGCGTGGTCGCCTCCTGCAAATTTATAGATCTCCACTTGCTTTACCAAGGCCAGCTTAGGTGGTGGAAGTTGAGACTAAAGCTCTGCCCATGCCTTCCCACTAAAGTTTTCCTCTCACTGGTTATTACAGCAATAAACACAAAGGCAGAAAAGATACTTTAAGGAAAATCAATGTTTTTAAGATAAAACATGAATGTAATTCAAACAGCCTGAGTCAACTGCCTATAGTAAATTAAGTTTAAAATTTTAACAAACTGTCATGTAAAACTGGTGGTGTCTGACAAATCGAATTACGATAGTAATACATCACTCACAAAAGTATTATTGATAGTGACAGGAAGATATTGAATTTAAATTATTCATTTTTATTGATTAAACAGTATGTCTTCACCAGGAATGGGGCAAAACATCTGACAAACATTCGAGATTCATATTTTAGCTCCTGGAATAAAGAGCTGTCAATCCACCCATGCTAGGCTTTTGCATATTCCCCTGCAGCGGATCAAGTCAGCATTAAAACTTCACATGTGAAGAACTATTCACCCACATTTTTTGCAGCAAAGACCAAGCTGGAAAACACACTTTCCCCTTCCAGGGACCCATTTTAAAAGCTGTTTCTGGGAAGGTGCACATGCCAGTGTCTACCTACGAGCAGCTGCCTTCCCCCACCCTGCAACTCAGTGCAGGCATCTGACACAGGTGAGGCACCTCGGCTCAGCATCAGCAACAAGATGCCACCCCCTACTGCTAATTCCCCTGGTCCAGTGTAGTTAGAAGATTTCAGCTGGAGACTGGACCTTCAAGTCATGCGACAAAGCCAGCCTGAACTTCATTCTCTGCCAGCAGCAGTGATATCCCAAAGAAAATGAAAGGAGTAATTGCTTTCCAAGCTGAAAGCCTGATCCAAGCCACACAGAGAACAGTGACCCTAAGCAGCTCTAACACGTGTACCGAGAAGAAAAATAATCAGGGAACAGAAAATCAAGTTGGCTTCAATAACCAACATGCACTTCTTCCCCTCTTAGCCATTACCTGTAAAAGTCCTGGGGACTGTTAATTCATTTAAGCTCCCTAGTTTCCTTGGCCAACTTCTGTCCTTTGAGGTTTTTTTTCAGCACGATGGCACTGAACATCACGTGTATAATGGGAAAAGAGACCTATACTTGCAAAAAGGGTGTAAGCAACAGCACAAATTTTAAAATTTCACCCAGCCCAAAACCAAGCAACAATCTCCTAAGAGAAGGAGGCTTCTTACATCCAAACGTCTGCTTTTTATACATTTTACAGACTTTCAGCCATGGTAGCTTTCACATACCCATAAAATCCCAAGCCTTCCCCTACTACAAGAGAGGGAATGTCAGGCTGAGAGTTTGGATATGTTTGTGCTGTTAACATTTTTGCTTATCTGCACAGTCTTAGGGGCTGAAGGAAAACAAATCAACATACATATACATCTGGGTGATCTTCATGCATGATGAAGGATTGCAGAGCTGGTGGGTAGAGTCTTCAGCTTCCTGTAGGAACTCACCCTCACATCAGTGCATGGGGAATGAAGCCATCTTTCCATATGTAGATACTGGATACTGAGTAACCTACTCATGGACTGTGCACATCATTAACATGTACGTGGATAAATGCCAAATAAACCTTTCATCATCACAATGTATTTTCAGTGAATCTGTACAATTTGAAGTTCTATTGCTTTTGTCTATGTCACAATGCAATAACACAATGCTACAATGCCACACTTTGGGCTGAATAATCTTACTTAGCTATATGTGACTAGTTTTCCCTTAAAACGTTCAATTTGAGTCCTCATAGCTTGAGCACACATTGTTAGCAACAATACTATCATAAGATTAGCCAGTCATTAAAAAGAAATTCTATTATTATTCCAGACTGGCAAAATTTGCATGCAGGTGCCAATGAAGAGAAGGGTTTGCGTTTCCACACATTTAGGATCTCAAGCCCTGATCAGTATTAGCTTTTAGGCAAGCCGACAGAGCAGACTGCTCGCTGCATGTGGTGGAGCCCAAGGCACAAGCAATTCAGTAGCTGGTCCCAGGACACACAGCCCAACATGTCCAAAACAAGTCTGGGAAATCAGTCTTACTATTAGCCAGTGGTTCTTCTCATGTTTAATGTTAACGTTTAATTTCATCTTCCAAAGGAAGGTATTCATTCCTGTCCTGAATTGTCAAGAGGGAATGGAAATGTAGTGCAACAGCTATGTGTCAATGAAATGTTGCACTGGAGCATTAATACAGTAGCAGCACACTTTATTCTTTTCCCTGGTCTGCAGAACAAATTAGATATAAAGAAGATTATATTAAAGAAAAGTTCTACAAAGTTAACAGTCAAACTTGTTTAGATACTAGGCTGATGTATGGGTCTTTTTCAGGAAAGAAACTCTTCACCTGCCTCCCATTGACATTTTTATTTCTTTTGCATGAAGAAAAAATGTCTTTGGGTACAAGAAAGTTCAGACTACTACCTGGATTATTTCCGTCTACTTGAAATAAAAAGGGATTTGTTTTATATACTTGACCTTTGATAAACTACTGTATAATAAATCCTTTTCATTTTCCTCTCCCTGCTGAATGTGTATTTGGGCCAGTGTAAATACAGCACCTTTCAGCAGCTCTGAGAAACTTCAACAAGAGACCATGCCAAATTAGTTTGTTCCTAGCATTACTGTGCCCTTGTTTAAAAGCCCTCTGTGATCCATCAGAGAAATACATCAAATAAAGAACCTCAATGTTTAAATTATTCAAGCCACTCTACCAAAAAGTAATGAATCCAAGATGTTTCAATACTTCCTAACACCTTAACATCTAGTTTAAATGTCCACTTATTAAAAGACCTGGTTTTGACATGTTACAGCTATTCAACGGAAAAATTCTGAACCGTGAAATCAAGTGGAGCTTCTCAGTCCCAAACTCCTACCAGTATTTCACAAGTCATTCTCTTCAAACCAAATACACAGTGGCAACCTATAGGAAAGGCTTTGGATCAATCCCCAAAGTCTACAACACTGGAATAAAAACCAGGACAAGATTTCTGGGTACCTATTTAAATCCAGAGGCTAGACCCTCTGTTTTTCAGGGAACACTGAATGAAATCTGGGTCCCTCAACTTCCAGTCACTGCAGGCTCCCACTAGCAAGAACTTATCACATACACGGCTGAGTTATACCATCACGTTGGTCATGGCAGAAGACATTGCTCAGGAAGCTTGAGAAAGGACAGGTAAGATGTTTTTCTGCTAACAGGTGGATAAGAGAGTCTGTAACTGCCAAGAGGGCTGATCAAAAAAGATGGGATTTGGGAAGACAGCAAAGAAGTTGCATCCTATTCCTCCAGCTGAGAGAAATCTCTTTATTTCCATGGTGACAAATTTCCAGGCATTTCTGAATGTCTGATTTTCAGCAAATATGAAAAAGAATCTAATCATGTTGATAATCCCCCTTTTATCTTCTATCTAACCCGTAACTACCTTGTGTCGTCTCCCACACCATCTTGTAAGAGAACACCAGCAAGCCCTTCCTCTGCAAGATTGTTTTGCTACCTGCTAGTTACTATTTCCTGAATCTTTATATTTCTGTGAAAAACAATGAATTTCAGGGAAGAGACTATAGGAAAAAATTATAGATCATTTTCTTAATTATTCAATGAACTCAGCTTCTATTGTTTAGCTTTATGGTTCTGCACATCTGTCCTATTTTTCAATGATCAATGCTAAAAATAAAAGCAGCTCTCCAGACCCTCAGGAAGTAAGTCCTATGCAGATAACCACAATTAAAATGCCATAAACCTGCTGGGTGCAGCTCTCAGATGCAGAACTGTCCAGCTGAAAACATTCATATAGTCCAGCTATGTCAGTGTGCCTCTAATTACATCATTGCATACAAAATTTCTGAAAAGATCGACTTTATCTTAAGTTCAGGCAAGTGAATAAGGCAACCTGAAAACACTGAACATTATTACTTCTGTACTGCTCCTCTTAAGCAGTACATGCTGTCCAGCCTCTGTAATAAGCTCATAGCCACACAGTTTGGGCTCTAAACTGCTCTAAATCAACTAACTGCTCGAAATCAAGGCAGAAAAAAATGCAGTAGATGACTTCAGAATGCAAATACCTAGAAGGACCAAGGCTGTATAGTCCTACCACCAACTTTTTGTTTTGCTTTAATCACTGCACTTTATCACTTCCAGTTTCCTTAGTGTCATCTGCTATTTCTACCGTTTTTATTTTTTCCCAGCGATAAGAGACTTTCCATCACACAGAACTATTTCCTAGACAGCAGCAGCTGCTCTGTCTTGCACTATGTGCTCTCTACAGCCACTGAGAGCTGCAGGTCTCTGCGCCAGTTGGGGCTTTACCTTCACTGCCAAAACCCAGCACTGCTTTAATGCAGTATAACTCCACTCTGGTGGAGACTCGGTTCTGTCATTTTATCAGGAGGAAAACTGCAGGGAGGCGAATACAGCACTGACCTCTCCCAGTGAAGACCAGCCCCGCCATGTCTCCATTAGGATTTTACAGCAGAACAGCTGATGCATGCAGAGCTTGTGCAGGACACAGGTGAAGGAGGCAGCTGCCAGGATGCTGCCTGTAGGAAGGGGCAGCCTGTTTGCTTTGCATTTGCCAGAAGAGCCTGAGATGGACTGTTTCAAACCTGCATAGCCTACTGCTCTGTGAGAAGAGGGAGAGACACACAGGGTCGGCACAGGGGACAGCTCAGCCCTGCTACAGCCACCACATCCTACCCCCAGCCCTTGGGACCCTTCTCACTAGTGTCTAATTCCACTTCTCTGTGCCAGCCCTGTACCACCTGTTTTCCTTCCCTCCTCCTTTGGAAGCTGGGGTCCCTGCTCCAGCAAGCTGGAAAACAAGAAGGGAATAGTGAAGAATGCTGCTTCTGCTGGAGCTGGAGGGCTGGAGATAGGGGAACATAAAAAGCAGGGTTTCTGCAAGTCCCAGCACAAGATGGAGGGAGAAAGGGGACCCCAAATGTGGAAAGAAGGGAAGTGAGACTCCCTACCCAAGCCCTGCAAAACCCCAGTCCCCCCTAGCACCCTGTTCTTAGGGGGAACCTGTCTATTGCCACTGCAAAACACAGTCCCTCTGGCCAGGGAGCCATGAGACAGCTGTGCTCGCACTGCGCTGACAGCAAGCACAAGCCACGTAAACACCTTTTCTGACAGTGAAAGTATAGCTAACGCTATTCTTATTTAGAAGCATAAGTGTAAGCATTGTGATTGGAAAGCACCAGCAGTAAATGACTTGCCAGCCTTCCCTGCGCGTGGCAGCAGCAGTGCTGGAACGTGACTTCAGGAGCCCCGAGCGCTGGCTACAGGCTTTAGCAAGCAGAGTGGCTCCCTTGTGCCTGCAGCAGGGCTAGCACTAGCCACGTTTGCACCTGGGGAGGCTGGATTTGCCAGTGCACAAAACAGGGGAACAGGGTTTGCTTTACTTTCATCTCTGACACCTGTGCTGCAAACAATATACCTCACCTCTAAGGTAAAAGCAATGTGAAATTCAAGCTGCCATAAGCAGCCCGAGGTGATGAAGCTGCAAGGGCTGTCGTGCCAAACTGAGGATGAGAGAGAGAAACCCCTGGTCTCCCCCTGCCCGTGCTGACCCTACAGCAAACCCTTACAGCAATTGCAATGCTCAGGTCCGAGGCTGGTGCAGAAGAGTGGAGCAGACCGAGCCACTCCCCACGGAGGCTGCAACAGCAGCACTTGAGTCTCACCATTGGGGCTTCGGATTCAACTTCGCACAAAACCATCGAGAAATTCTTGAATTGAGGTAAATAGAAAAGTGGCTTTGCCTGAGTACAGACAAAACAATATTCTCTACTGTTGTGGCCACATGCTGAGTTTTGGCAATTATTAGCTGGGAAAAGGCAGTAAATTGTTTTGGAAGATAAAATTTCTGGAGATTCCACCATTCTTTCAAATGGATCACATGAAACTGCTTTTGAATCCACATGACACTAAAGACAAGGGAATAGCAAGCACTGCTAAGAAAACTAAATGACAGCTCATCCACTTCTAACAAATTCTTGTTGCTGATGGAGATACACATGAATTTAGCCAAAAGTTATTTGCAAATAATGTCTATTTCTGAGGTTGTTTTGTTCACCATCATTTCTCTTAATTATTTCTGACACATTCCATATCATTTATGGCCCTCAATGACACTGGGAAATTAACTCTGAGTCTTCTTTAAAGAAAACGTGACAAGCAACAGAATTAAATGCTGCACATTTGTATTAGAGCACCCAGGCATCTGAGGCAATCAACCAGTGCATGCAGTGACATGGTGGGAACAATATACAAACACCTCTGAGGGACGAGGGCATCCTTAACCAGAATTTGCTCATTCGGTCTCCCCAATATCCTTGTCTAAAAAAACAAGGGAGCTCCTGAACTTCCAAGAAATTTCTATCAGCCCATGCTGATAGAAAGCCAGTCCTAGCACAGCTTGCGCAAGGGTCTTACAGAAGGGAACAGAAACAAACGTCCCTTCTTAAGGAACTCTCACCCAAAATATCTGTCAGCCTGGAAGTGTATGAAAGGTCCAGGTGGCCCAGAACGGGAACAAAATGTCAGCCCTCACCCACCCTTGCCCCCAGCATTTGCCCACGCTCCCTACAACACAACAACTACATACGGTATTTTTTGAGCCATGCAGGAATTCTCTTAATACAATCAGTAGCTGCAGATAGGAGCATCCATGACGTACTTTGGAAAGTTAATGAAATCTGCCCAGCAGAAAAGCTGCGAAATTGTTGTCCTTCAGCTGTGTCATATTTATTCTCCAGGGCTATTTCCTTTTCAAAGCAGTGTGTGGGCAGGAATAGCTTTCCTTCTTGTGGCAGGTGCAGGTACAAACTTGCAATCCAGGGGCAAGTTTGTAACAGGGATCTGGTACTAAAAGATAGGAAGTGGAAATTAACTCTTACTGGCTTCAAATCCATCTAAGTTCCTTTAGGTCTCTAAATCTTCTAATTATGTGCACCTGCAGGCCAGCCTGGGTGGGACACCAAGGTCTCTGCTGGGAAAAAAAAAATAATAAAAAGCTGCTTCTTAAGCAGGCTTTCTTCAAAGGCACCACTACTGTCCTGAACAGGTCTCACATTTTACTAGATCTTAACACCAGCTGGGCAGCTTCTTTTAAAGTCCATCTCTTCCCACAGAGAGTGGTGGAAAGATCACCGGAAAGAGGGCAAGACACCAGAATATACTCTCTCTTCACATTCATTTGAAGTTGACTGGCTTAACTCCCTGTTTTATCTGCAAGCTGCAAACGTTTCCGCAAGCAGATTGGTATGCGCATAGGTGTCTGGAGAATAGTTGTTCTTCAGACATATTTGAACAAAAACAAGGCAGTATTATGCACAGATCAGAGACTCTGCAGCTCATCAGCACCTATTATCACCAAGTAAGAAACTGCAGACAGACAGACAAACAGATGTAGCGAGCCAGGTACCATGTGCTTCACACCACATGGTGACACGTGAGGAGTGGTTGGAGCAGATCAAAGAGGGGTACAACAGAAATGCAACCATTATATCCGTAGCGATAGACAGCTGCCATGGAGAAACAGCTGTTTCATGAGCATCATGGCATAGCCTCATTACAAGTTTTTCCCCTTAAAAATTCTTTTTTTTTTTTCCTGTAAAATTTCTATCTTGCTGAAGCAGCAAATCTCATGCTACCAGGCAGAGCAGTCTAGTGGTCTGCTAACAAGATTTCAGTACCAGTACTAACGAGTTACGAATAGTAGAAGGAAATTCTCTGTTCATCAAATCACAGCCTTAGATAGGTTTCTACAAATAACCTCATCAACTACTGAATGATTTGTAAAGGGGTTATAACTAATAAAAGTTACAAGGACTAAATTCACAGAATGTTATGAATTGGTCTGATAGCACTTGATGACACTCAACAAGCAAACTGGCCACATTAAAAATGGATGAAGCCACTGTCATAGAAGCAGAATAGTTTAGGTTGGAAAAGACCTTTAAGATCTTCGAGTCCAATTATTAACCCAGCACTGCCAAGGCCACCACTAAACCACGTGCCTAAGTGCCACATCTACATACCTTTTTAAAACCTCCAGGGATGGTGACTCAACCATGTCCCTGGCCAGCCTGTTCCAATGCTGGGACCTACCCAATGAGCCAGGGCTGCCGATCAATGATGGAAAGTGGTTCAGTGAGCACTTCCACCAGCTCCCTCAGTGCCCTCGCGTGGATCCCACCCAGCCCCAGAGACTGTGTGTGTCTGTGTGGTGTAGCAGGTCACTGACCATTTCCCCTTGGATTATGGGGGCCTCAGCCTGCTCCCTGCCCCTGGCTTCCAGCACAGGGTGCCGGGTACCCCGAGAACAACTGCTCTTACTATTAAAGACTGAGGCAGAGATGGCATGAAGTACCTCAGCCTTTTCCTCAGCCTTTGTCACTGTGTTTCCCCCCATATCCAATAAAGGTTGGAAGTTCTCCTTAGCCCTCCTTTTCTTGCTAAGTATTTATAGAAACATTTTTTAATTGTCTTTTATGGCAGTACCTAGTTGGGCTTTGGCGCTTCTGATCTTCTCCCTGCAAAATCTCACAACGCCCCTGTGGTCCTCCTGAGCTGCCTGCCCCTTCCTCCACAGGTCATACACTCTCTTTTTGCCAAGTTCCAGCCAAAGCTCTGTTGAGCCAGGCCGCTCTTCTTCCCCACTGGCTGTCGGCACAGGGGACACCCCACTCCTGCACCTTGAAGATCTCCTTCTTGAAGAACAACCGACCATCCTGGACCCCTTGGCCCTTCAGGGCTGCCCCCGCTTGGGACACTGTCAGCCAGGCTCTTCAACAGGCCAAAGTCTGAGTCATCGCACCATATTTTCCTGTTGAAGCAAAAGAACGGGCAAACGAATAAATGTTGAGAACTCTTCCACTTTTTATGCTTAACTTGATCATTTGATAGCCAGATCAGACCCATAAATGGGAGCCCTGATATGATTAAAATAGCCACTAAAAGGTTAAGGGCTGCTTAATTGTCTTACAAGTCAGCATAAGATTTAAAAGCGTCACAATATGAAGGATGAGCATTAGGAGATACATGGAATAGGAGTTAGGCTGGCCTTTCAAGCAGCATATCAGGCCCTGAAGACAAAGACTTGGCACAGGCATGGATGCGACACGCTAGCTTTCTGAGAAGACACGATCTGTAAGGACCCTCCATACCCACATTATATTAACGTCGATCTTTTCCATCCGGTTCTACGTCTGCAATATTAAGGAGACAATTACTTACCTACCTTTGCAATGCACTGGGAGAATTATTAAATGCAAACCACCATGCAGTCTTAAGGTAGGAGATGGCAACAAACATCTCCGAAGTACAGGCAACAGACAGAAGAAAAGCAGAGGTTTTAGCATTTTTAATTTATTGACTAGCAGGGAGAGATATTATGGGTGTCTGAGTGCAGATGGAATAGCTGCTTCAATCCATTGGTATAACTGTCAGCACTGAATCCAAGCAAAGCGAAAAATGTGACACCTCTCAGCCAAACTTAATAGGAATATAAATGGGTTGAAACAGAATTGCAATCAGGTCTACAATTGAAATGTCTAGATGCTTAGAAAAAAATTACTTATTGTGATAACACAATAAGTGTGATATGAACCAATAAGTCACCAAAGTCGTCACTGTTTAAGAGATAATTTAAAAATATATAGCTTTGCAGTTGTTTGGAAGTATGTCATGAATTGTTTTTTTTATTACTCCTGACAACCAGTATTTTGTGTAGGCTCAGAGAAATTTCACGTTTATTTCAGATTCATTATCCTAAATAAATCATAAACTTTCATGCTGCTTAGTTATCTAATGAGCAAGTGTACATATAAAGCAAAAGGCCAGACTGGCCCTTCAATGCACCAGCAATTGTTTTTGTCCCCATTTTAAGTAAAAGTTTAAATCTACTTACATAAATCATTAGAAACATACCTGAAAATCAAAGCAATACTTTTTTCTTTCTGCAGAAGATCCTGGCACAAATAAGTTGCTTCAAATCAGGAGGGACACAAGCTGCAGTAAGGCTGGAAGTACACACAAGAAATCAGTCATGTGTAATTCCCCATCCTTAACACAGAACCCACTAGAACATAATCGTTCCTGACTCATCTTTGCCTAATCTAATGTCCTAAAAAAATCCTTCATCATGTAGATTCCTTACCTAGGTGAGCTATTCCAATGCTGTGGCAACATCTCCGCCTCAGCTTGCCAAATTGAAACACTTAGTCTTGTGTCAGGCTCTAAAATCACTAGCTTTAAAAAAAAATAAAATAGATTTTTGAGTTCTTTCACTTTCAAATTTAGTTTTTCAACCCTGAAAGTTTCTATTTCCCAGCCTTTCTGAAATATGACTCCTTTTTTAACAGAAATTGATCACTTTTCATAATCATCTGAGTCTAGATGCTGGCACTTAGGAAGCAAAAATATATACTGCTTCCAAGGGTTGGCATTATTAATGTAATTTCTTGCAACCAGGGTGGAGGAAATAATAGTCCCTTGCCCTTTAACCTCCCGGTGCCCAAAAACTTGTGCAAATGCTGCCCTTTGCATAGTGTTCAGCTGGAGCCGGCCAAGGTGCCCCTCCCCAGCCTGCAGCCCCCCTCAGCCCCCTGCTCCTCCACAGCACCCTGCTCCCGGGTTCACTGTGCCCTTTGCTACAGGGTTCCGTGCTGCTGCTGGTTTACTTTTCTCTTTCCCTCCCAACCTTCCACCTCCTTTAAACACATTGATCCAGCAAGTATTTATCTGGTCCTTTGCTCCATCTGCTGCTCAAATATTAAACATGAAAAAAAGCCAGAGCCCCTGGGCTAAAGGAAAAATGCTATTTAGGGTGTGCTGCTACTGCACAGTTTGAGATTTAACTTTACTTTCATTTGGACAAAAAAGCAAAAAAAGGGGGGGGGAAGAAAAAGCCAAAATTCTTCATGGGAAAGGGGGAATGTTTTGTGGTTTGGGGGGTTTATTCCACATACGCATAGGCAGGATAGCTATTGTCTTGGTACGAGCAGAACCCTCCCACGCTGGTTCTGTGCCACAGCAGCTGGTGGAGACGGGTACCCACACAGGGCCCAGTGCTGGCTGAGCGGCATCAGCCCCTTCCTCCTCCTCCTCCTCCTCCTCAGCCCTGCACTTCAGGAGCTGCCCAGCCCCAGCTGTTGTTACCTCTCCAGCAGCAAGCACACAGGCACAGCCAACCCACGAACACGAGCTGACACTTGGCACAGCCACCTGCATCACAAAACCCACAGACTGCCCCGCGGGGCCGCAGGGACCATGTCCCCATGCCCATGCCTGTGCTTGGATGGCTTCTGCCATGGCATTGGGACCGCATGGTATTTGCCAAACTCTTTATCCCTTGCCCTACCCTGCAAAACCCCGTTCTGCATTAAAATCAGCAAGACACCAGCCTACGCAGCAACCGCTGAGGAGTGAGCCTTGCTCGAAAGAAGCCTGTCTTTTAGATTTCAGGTGTGTGCTGGTGGCAACAGAAGCATGAAGGACTCGCTGCTGGGAGCAGGAAAGTGAGCTTCCAGTAAAAGGGGCGATGGAAGGGGCCCAGGGCTGCTGCTCAGGGCTGTGTCTCCTGAAATTACCATGATACTGACTTTTTGCTAATATTTTTTTCCATTCTCTGTCAGGTAGACTGGCATATATTTTATTTCCCATTCATTTGACCCAAACAGAAATACACCTGCTTGTGGTGACAGCCGTCAGCACTTTGCTCTGGGCCAGTTCAGGACCAGCCCCAGGCTCCCATGGCCTCGGTGACACTGTCCCTGGCCCAGCAGGATGGTGCCCCCCCGATGGACACACAGCAGCTGCTGCCTTGCACAGCAGCCTCACACGGGCTCAGCCCACGAAAGAGTAAAGATTTCAGGCATCCAAATCGTGCAGCAACAGGTCATCTAATGGAAACGTAGTTTAGGTAGAATTAAATATCTGAAGTCAGTTCAGCAAGATAAAAATGTACTTGGAAACCTGCAAATACTTCCTTTTGCCATCTCCCAGTTTTCCAGAACTTCTTTGATCCTATGCCAGATTACATTTTACAAAGATTATTTTTTTTCCTCCAGTTTGTACATTTTTGTTTTCTTTATTGATTCAGGAAATGAAGCAGGGGAACAGAGCAGGACAGAGATTTGCCTTTTCTGTCCCAGATTGTGGCCCCAGCACTCCCCAGTTTTTGGTTCACAGAGATTTATGCAAAGCAACTTCATTCTTCCTGAAGAAAACCTTGGTAAGAGATGTTGCTTTGGTCTTCAGGGGAAGAAGCAGCTCTATATATTTACCACTTCACCAGGATCGCACACCACAGGTGAATTTTAGCCACCCTTTGTGCACGTATGCTTCTCCTGCACGAAAGGCTGTGAAAGTTTAGTCTCAGCCTCATGCATCACTGGCCTGACCCACCGTGCGCTGAAACCAGTGGGCATACCTCCACAACACCGAACCCCGACACCCAACTGTCCTCCTCTAACCAAGCTAAAAACAACAGAGCTCTGGGATGAAGCAAAATATAAATGGATACTAGGCAATAAATCACTGTAACAAATAATAACAAGAGAAGAAAATGGGGATTTCAAGTCAAGCTCCAGATTTATAAACTATAGAGGTAAAAGATCTAGCAGCTGTGCAGAAACAAATGGGTATGATTGACTGCTTTGTTCCATTTGCAGATAAACTTTGCAATTGTAGCTCCAGCTAAATAATCATGCAGGAACAATGAAACAGCAAAACACCAAAGTTACAACACACAATAGAAGATGGAAGTTGATGCAGCAGGGCTTTGCCTCCTCCTTTTGGCAGTACTGTCAAAGTGGCATAATGATTTAGAAAATAATGAATACATAACTAAAACTGTGTCAGAATAAGCAAGAAGGGAAAAACCATGGGTTTGTTACCAGTCTCTCTCTCTTCTAATTGCTGAATTTGATAGCTTTGCATTTCTTAGCGGGCAACACAGGGGAAGGGGAGGGGAAAAATGTTTTATTCAGCACTCAGTAAACGCACTGCAGCTTCGTACTGACGTGGCTCTCAGGACAAAAGCACTCCACCGTGCCATCAAGCAACTGAACCTCCAGTCCTGCCTTGTTTAAAAAAACAAACCAAGTGAGATGCCCCTTCTCCCAGTCAAATGACACATTAGTTGCTGTCACTGTTGTCAAGTTTGAGTCATAATGATAGCATTACAGCTAGTACAGCCTGCAGCCAAACCAAACAGCATCAGAAAGGGAGGCTGCCAGAAAGGTGCAGTCACAACCTGATCTGCCTAGTGAGAGGAATAATGTTTTTTGCAAGAGATACTTCCCAATGAGCTATGATCCTAGAAAATTGCCCTGAGAAACACCAGTCCCTTTCTGACCAGTCTCCCCTTTATTCTATGGATACAATAAATCAACCTTCACATCCGTGGCTGATAACAGTATTTTTCTTCGTCAAGCTGAGACCATACCAGGCTTTTTCTGTCATTCTCAGCCCGTAAGAGGCTGTACTCTTCGTGCTGGTTTGACACAGTCTCTTGTGGGAGGTTTCCAACTTCCCATGCTGCCATCCAGCTTTCACCTTGTAGCTGAAATGCGTAACAGCTGCAATACAGAAACAAGGACATGGCACACAACATCAACCTTCACAGGGCTTCTTTTCGCCCAGATAAAATCAGGGATATGTCCCGATAGGATTACTGTCCTGCCATGCAATCATTGTTGTGAACAGTTTCATTTAAAGAGAAACCATTTTAAATTTTCATCTGCTTCCCTGAGCTCTTTCTTCCAGCGTTTTTGATTCCATCAGACTGTTTCAACTCACATTAACAGGCAAATTCTTTCCTTTCTGGCAGGCGATGCACTTGTGTTATGTTTGTTTGCTGACAAACCAGAGCTTACACTCAGGTTTCCGTGCCCCCGGCAAACAGCTGCCCAAGTCCTGTCCCACCACTAACGAGCCCGCGGGTCCATGGAACTGGCAGGGACCAGCCTCATGTCTCAGCATCGCAACAAGCTGCAGCAGTGACAGTACCTCGTCAGAGAATCTGTCCCACCAAAGCTCATTAAGGGAAAATAAGCAAGGAGTGCTGGGGAAGGATCTTGTCATTGTTAATAATGTCAGACCCATTTCTGCCTTGTCTTTTCACGTTAACATTTTCAGGAGAACATGGAGGAGTCACACTTGACAGGTCCTAGAGTACCTTTGATATCCTGATCAAACTCGGCACCTACTACTTCATCTCTGGAGTAAATGATCTTTGAAGCTCACGTACACATCACATATTAGTGTATGTAGATTTTTTTTGTATCTATTTGATATGTATGATTCTGTTCAGTTGTATATGGACACACAGCTACCTATTCCCCAGCCTGTTTTGATATCCAAGGGGATTTTCAGGCAAATTCCTACTAGGCTGGCTTCAAGGGCAGCACTTCCCTGCACTATACTGAGCCACAGCAGCTATTCTGAACAGCTGATCGGTCTGTCAAAGCGCTGGGGTGACCCTTGCTAGCCAGTTACACACACTGGCTCTTTTCCTTTTTCCTTTCTGACAGATAAATTAACGAACATATAAAACATGGAAGTTTTCCTTTGAAGTCATGGGTAGACCATCCACGCACCACAGCAAGCTCTTCTATTTGGATACCTTTCTCCCGTGAGCCTCGAGACTACTTCTCTCTCTCAAAAACCAGGTTCCCAGTGGATACATGGTTATGGTGATACACAATCCACTCCTAAACACAGCTCCCTGCATTATTTCCCCAGCTCACATCTCCTGGGCAGCATGAGAAGTACCAGCTCTGTAAGTTTTGCCAGCTCACTGATGATGGCCTTCCCCCTAATTTAAGATTTTTATCCCAGACTCCGTGAGCCACACCGAGTTCCCTGTGGTTTGAAATGACGCCTGTCTGGCCCCACCACCTCCGCCACACCAAGGGGATGCAGCAGGGCGGTGACCCGCAGCATGCACCGCAGCAGCTGCAGCCGCTCAGCTGGATGGACGGCTGGGAGCACGCCTGCGCCAGCCTGCAGTGTGTTTCTGATGGAACACACAGAGAGAATTCTTCAGTGAAAACACTGCCACACCAGTGTTAGCATTTCTAGCAGGTGCCACTAGCCCCGGGTATAACAGCCTCCTTGCCTCACAAGGATGCCTGAACACACCCGGACATACTGCTGTGCATCCCGCTGCGCTCAGTAAACAGGCTTCAGCTACTGCGCAGACTATAAAAGATTTTTGTTGTCAATCTCCCGTTATTTTTGCTGCAGATGTAAGGAAAGGTGGAAATGGGCCTTGTTTATTTAACGAGCACATCCAGCAGTCTCAAAAGGTGCCAGCCCTACAGCCTGCAGCCCCCATGCCTCCACAGCTTGAGTACTTGCAACATGCCTTTCCAGGCACCCCACCTCCCCCCCCCACCAGCTCCAGTAGACAGGACACAGGAGAAGATGCCTGCTCCCACAGGCACTGCGAGAGCTGTACCTACCTACTGATTTCTGGTGCATTCAGCGACCTGACTTAGAGGAGGTCTCCCTAAGTTACTCCAAGTCATGTATTTCCTAAGCTTTGCCACCGGAGCTCCAGAGGGTGATGTTTTCCCTTGATGCGGTGATTTGCCCACAGGGAACTCATCTGAAATCTCCTCCCAGACCCAAAACAGCACCAAGCACACTAACTAGATTTAATCCAAAACCTGAGGTCTGCCTATGGGGTTCCTCAGGGGTGGCAGCTCCAGCTTCCCCACGCACCCCCTGCCTCCAGCCATCTCACCTCCGTTGTTCTTTAGCTACCAAGAAGCCTGGATTTCTGATGCCAGCTGCCCAGAAGTCTCAAATATAGTGGAACCATCTCCCCATCCTGCTTATATTACAAAACAAATTAGAGATATTGAAGTGAAGTGTGTTAATCCTGTAATTATCATGGTAATAATGAGGCAGTTTAATGATCTTGCTAATTGTCTGTTCAGCAAGACTGGATTGGAAAACATTCCATACCCCATCCACCCTTTTAATTCTGCTTAAATCAGATGTTCCCTGTAAGTGAAAAGTTCTGACTATGTGTATGCTACCCCATCACCAAACAAGCATTTTAAAATTGCTGCAGGTCTACTCAAAGGTCAAGTATTATATTGTAAACAATGTCTACGTGGCCACAGTCAGTAGCTATTCAGCTATATATTAATTCAGACAAGATTGCCAGAGGAAGTAAGAACAGAAATAAAACATCTCCATCAGGACTAAAATTTTGCTTATGGATTGCCTGTTAAGGGTCTTGAAATTATCATTGGAAATAAACTGCCTGAAAGTTGTATCTGCCTAATCAACTCCCTCTCCCGTTTATTCTGCAGCAAAGCAGCATCCTCAGCGTGTCAGCGTGCAGCTCAATACAGGTGCTGGCCCAGAAACCACCTGCCATGCCCCAGGAAACTTCCAGCGCCAGCTCATGCTCCTCTTGGGAGTAAGGCAGGAGCCCCTACGTGAGTTGTCAGACACTCATTAAAAATGATCTTTCAAAATGAAAATAACCAAGAACAGGTACAGAGAAAAGTTGTTAGCTACTGCAAAGCACATACTTCCAGTACATCAGCTTCCCTGCAGGAGTTGTCATGCATATGCTAATCCTGGAGTAAACTGAGAGTAATTCAAAGCACTGAAGCAGTAATTTACCCCACGTTTACCATAATGCAGCAGATACAGCCATGTTCTCCCTGCCAGTGCTTGTTCAAACACCCACACCTCATCTTTGCAGCACTCTTTGTTATAAAAACAGGTGAACTAGGTGTACCTGCAATAGGTAAGATTTACCAAGCATCTCAATGTGGAAATCCCATTTGGAGGTTGACACCTGTGTTTCCCCAGGCAAACGATTGCATGAGAAGTAAAAAAAGAACGAAGTGTGATCGGTCCATTTATCCAAACACACGTCTCTGATCTGACCTGAGGCACCTGGTGGAATGTCCTCCTGCTACCAGCCGTCTCTCCCTGCAGAGGGGGACTCCCTACCTCTTAGCCTGCCACTCCAAAGCAAAGGTGACTTGTCACCACACCTGCTAATAACAGTGCTATGAGCAGCCATCCAAAACCCAGAGGCCAGATTGAAATTGAGATTAAACCAGCAAAGTTCTACCATTCAGAAAACACAGTGATTTACCAGCCGTTCAGGACTCAGCAAACCTTGCATCATGTTGCACAGGCAAACATCCTGATGCACAGAGGCTAAAATGCCCACCACTGCACAGAACAGACAAAAATCTTTTCCTGTAACTGCATCTTGATGCTTAGCACCTACCAGATATTGTTTCTAGTACATTTGACACGCTACAGAAATAATGAATAGTAATTAGAATTAATCATTGCAAGTTCCAGTGCAATTAACAGCAGTGTTTAGCATGCCAATTATTTATGAACACGGAAGTGACATACTGGATCAGCCCAAAGATTTAACTAACCTACTGTCCCATTTCCAATAATTGCCAGCAGCAAATGCCTGGAAAGATGGATGCGAGAGCAAGGCAGGCATCAAGCAGTGCTTTCCCTAAACACTCTTCCAGCCTCCACCGACTTGCAGCTCAGGAGTCTCCCGAGCCAGGTACGTCTCCAGATGTTCCATAAGCCACAGTGGGTCTCACACCAGAACCTTTGAACCTGCATAAGCTGAGACTGCTGTGGGAAGGTGCCCCAGGGCTCCGCACAGCACTGGGGGGTCCTGCACAGCCCAGCAGCTGTCACCCCGCAGCACCTACCCGCTCCCCCTTGTTCTGCAGAACGTCGCTGTCTGTGCCTCAAAGGCCAGACCCCAGAGGGTACAAGTACTGCACCCAGCACTATTTCTTCACTCAGGATAGGATCCTTCCCTCAGCATCACTGCATGATCTCAAAACCACACAGGGCTGGAACGCTCCACTAGCCAAGTGCTGAGTGGGGACAGTTTGCTGGGAAAAAAAGGGCTCACAAACGACACAGCTTTTGCAATAACCAGGTAGTAAACACACTGTACTGTAATGATTTTCCACAGCTTTAAAAAATACTGTCGCTGCCGCATTTGGCCGTGATAGCCAAAGGATGCAATCAAGAGGAGGCTTGTAGATAAGCATTGGATCTCATTAAAACAACCAACAGATATTAAAAATAAAGACAAGACAAGCTAATCAGGACACTAGTCCTCTTCCCAGCTCTATCAGCTCTTCTATTAAACTGTATCATCTCTCCCCAGAGACCTTCCCTCCCTGAGCAGCCGAGAGCAGCAAGAGGCAGCGAGGGTTGGTGCCTCCTGCTTTGCCCACAGCAGCCAGATAAAGACGGGCCCCAGGAGGCAAGCAACACCCAGGAGTGAAAGTACTAGCAACGGGGAAAATATTCCCTTGGTGGATAGAGGAAGGGTCAAGCCATAGTGCAAGCTATTACACGAGCCTGCATGTCTCACCAGGGTTCACACAATAGAGTCAAAACAGCAGAGAGAAAAGACGGTAGGTGGAATTGTTGGCAGGATGAGAACTGAGTGCAGGTCCTCTGTAGGGAGATGGGTAAAAACAAAAAATAAATCCAAGGGGATCAGGCTGAACTCATTTCCCTCATGGCTACAACAGATATTTTTATTCTGTACACCACAGCCCTGCTAGCCCAGACACAGCCATTTGCAGGGGGCGAACCACAGTGCACTCAAGTCAAGGAAAAGTTATTCCGTAACTTCAGACACGTTTTGGTTTAAACTCCAACAGCCCTGCCTACTCACCTGTGCCGTAGCCACTTGCAAATCAGCTGTTGTACCTGAAGAAGGTACCCTACTGCAAACTAGTAAATAAAATATATATTGATTTCCAGGCATACGTTACAGCAAGGAAACCACTGGAGATAATGGAGAGCCTCGTTTTGTTGTTTGGGGGGGTTTGTTTTGGTTTGGTTTTTTAAACAGTTTTACAAGAAGTACCACTCCAAGACAAGCTGCCATGCATCAAGTGGCAGACTCGGTATTACATTTTTAGATAAAATAGTTATTTTTTTCTCATTGTGCCTTCAAAATTATAAGCTTCTTGATTACAAACCCCCAGTCTCAGCAAACCTCAAATTAAGAGGTAAGTCGCTGCCAGCAGGAGAAGAGCAGCAGCTGGATTTTTATCAGCATCATAAGATCCTCATCAATATATCAACGCTGCAAATGAATTTGCATACCACAGATATCTGGGGCCAAATACAGCAGAAACTGCAAGCTAATCCTGAGCTGCAATGTGCCTCAAAACTCTACCCAATATTTGGATATCTGTGGCTCTATCCAACATTTATTGGTGCACATTCAATATGGCAACTGGTGGAAAGTTTAAGGTAAAAACTTTGCAAAGATGAATTTAAATCAGAACCAATATTTATTCCAAGATTGTTCTGCAGTTCCCTACATCTACTCCCTGGCTCTCCACAATAAATCACTTGGGCTCCCCATATACTGCACCACGTCAGATCTCAACAGCATAGATCAGAATACACAGCTGTGTTTATGTGAAAGAGAAACTAATAAATGAAAAATTATGAGTGGAAATTGAATCTGCTAGACGAATGCTCAGCAATAGATTAACATATGCTGCATTTGCAAAAAAAAAAAATATACTTTAACTCCAGCTTATATTAAATATTGAAATTGCTGAGTTTTCTTCAATGTTCTGCATGTCTTGATATATTATAAGCAAGCATATTTCATTAGCTGCATATATCCATATCTCTCTAATAACTTTCAAACTCCTGGACTCCTGTCATTTGGACTTATATTAGAAGAGACACTTGAGACCTATAAAAGAAAGGAAAAAAAACCCCAAAAACCAATACTAAAAGCACTGTGCTTTCACTGCTTTTGTCAGTGGAAACTTTCCTTTGAGCTGTATAATTGAAAAGCAATGCAGTAGCGCAAAATATTACACGAGATGAGGAACATTTCGGTGACAGGCTCGCAGCCCTCAAACCAAAGCATAATGCATTGTTTATCACAGATAATTGCAGGCTTTCCATCCCATTTTAATCCTTTTGTTACCTTTTAAACAAACTCGCTGTCCCAATTTTAGAGACAGGAAATAAGAAAAAACATTTGCATTCTCTTCTGAAGAATATTCATTATCCAGGGTAACAGAGAGAATAAACTGGCTCTTCTGCAGAACATACTGCCCTGCTCATGGTAGCTCCCCTTCGCAAGATAAGATACAAGCCAACGAACCATTGTAATGCATTTTCTTTATTTAACTTTTAGGAAGCTGTAATTAAGCTGTAAGCTTCTCTGTTTATATCCCTTTGCTTTGAATTCATTTCCTTCCTTATTTTAATTTTTTTTTTATAATTTGGAAATAAAGTCAAACCTTTTTTTGTGCAAATCAGGATGCTAGGAGGTAATTCAGTTGCAGATTTATGCTTTAGAACAGGAACCAAATTTAAAAGGCGCATCTCCATTTTTAATCATTTTTTACAGACTAAGAGGGAGCATTTTCTGGTGAGATATTTTTCCTCCTGCCTGGACTGCTCTGAAGAGCAGTCACAGTCTATAGAACACCTGAACTGCTGAAAAACCCATGAGAAGGTCACAAATGTAACTCTGACACCAATCTTAAAGCCTAATTCAGCCAAAGTCATTCAAGGCAGGGGAAAAAAGGAAGAAAAAAAAAAAGAAAAAAGAAAAAAAATACCCAACAATTCAGTGGTCAATAGCCAGAGAGAACTTTAGCTGCACCCCTGCCTTTGGGTTATAGTTTCATGGACATCAATGCTGATGACTATTCTTATTTTCATTTTTACTGGAGCAATAGGTATCCATAAAAATTACAAAAGACTAAGAATTTACCATTTAAGCACAGTAGTGGAGACAAAAGCAAATAAGGGAGGTGAAGGCAAGCTGGGTGATACGGTTAGTCACCTGAGAGTCGCTGAGGGGGCTGCTGGTGCCAGAGCCATGGTGAGGCTTGAGGAGGGAACCGCCAGAAAAGCCGTATTAGCAGCTATCGACAAGGAGCTGTCCAAGCGGGCAACCAAGCCCTTATTTTTGGCAAGCAGACAAGCAAGCGACCCCTCGGCCATGTGGACAATAGCCAGGTCTCACCGAGGCGGCAGCAGTGGTGGGGTGCCAAGGGGTGCTCGGCCCCGGGGCATGCCCTGAGGTGATGCTGCAGGACCTGGTTGGAGGGGGTGGGACGCCTGCCACCAGCTGCCCCACTCCGTACGCCCCCCCTGCTCCTCCAGGAGCTGGAAGGATTGCTCTAGTAGTAAGCAGCTGTTCCCGTCAATGCTTGCAAGCTGCTAGTTATAGTTTTCAGTCAGGATAAAAGCCCAAAGGTCTGGGGCCCTTGTGACAGAATCTGTCACAAACCCAAAGTTGTTTGTGATGTAGCCAGGATAAGCGCACGGTCAGACACCAGCCAGTGGATTCTGGTCACTTCCTGGTCTTACACGAGCTTTATCTCCTGTGAGATCTCCCCAACAGGTATCATAGATAATCCACAGACATATGTGATTTCTCTTAAAAAGGTGGAAATTAATGCCCGAAACCTGGTTCCTTACGCATACATCCATACCCTGAGTGTTTACCTGTATGACTGACACAACTCATCTCATGAAATTCAGCAGGACTGATCCTCACCTGCTATGGCTGGACTACAGCTGACTCTTTACCACCATTTGACATCAGCTTCTTTCTCAGGGTGACCCAGTTTGGACTTTATACATCTATTTAACAAAAACTCAGCTTCCCTCCAGCAAGATACGGGTGTGCTGGTTTAGTTGCATTCCGCAGACACAAGGGCTAGCTAAGCCAGAAACTTGCACAAAGTCAGCTCGGTTTTCTGACACCACTCAGATTTTGTTCTTGCAAGGAAGCTCTTATAACATGATTTGCAATGCATTTTTTAGAAGAAAAAACACTCAGTTAAATTAGTAGTTAGCAGCTACAATGCAACACATGCATAATACAGTGTAGCAGCTCGGAAGACTTTTAGTAAGACGATACAGAGAAGCATCCGTAGTGTTGAATGAAAAAAATAAAGGTTTTCCAAATACAAACCTTATGTCTCAAGACACCTGTTATTTACCAGAATAACTGGTTTGCCAGAAATAAGAATAGGCATTCTCATTAGGTTGTTTTTAATTTATTACTCTGCTTTGCGCCATCGGCAAAGCAGAGCACACTGGCTGTGCTAGGACTGTTGCTGTCCCAGATTCAGACAGGGAGAAAATGTGGCAGCACAGCAAAAGCAGATCCAATCTTAACTTGCCCACTTGCAGGGATGCTTGAAAGACAGCTCGGGAGACGATAAAGGACATTAAGTGTCTCAGTCACTGATATGACACTAAGTAGGGCAGTGCGAGGTCTACAGAAGGAAATGGTAACAGTCTTGGTCTCTAAAGAAATTGCATAAGTAGGAGAATAAAACTCAAACCCTCGTGCCTCAAAGGCATGAAACTCCTGCTGCTGAATGAAGAAGGGAAAGTCCTGGAGTTCTTAGTAACATCTGATCCAGCAGATTTTTCAAAAGCCAGAAAAGCACAGAAAATAGTGATGCAGAAACACAACAGGGTTTGAAGTTGCAGCTTTATAGAATTCAATATTAATCAAGTTAAGGTAGAGCTTGCTATTAGAGACTATCGCTTTCAAGTTGCTTCTGTTGGTGTACTTATTATTTTGGGGGTTTTGAAACTTCTGTACAAAACAAGAGATTGATTTTAGATTTTGGACTATACTCCGTCCTACTTTACCCACTATTTCCACTGAGCTGCATGTAAGCTAAACTTGGGAGCGCTCCAGACCGAAGCTGTCTGCACAAAATGCCAAGCGTGCTCTTGGCAAACAGGACCACTAACAACACACCAAGGATTCTGCATCTGTAACTAAAAGATGTTATGTACTTCTAACTTGCATCCTCCTGCCCGGGACCCTGAAGGAACAGCCCTGCCACCGGTAACGCCACAGAGCAGCCCAGCCATCCCCTTTCCCTATGGCTGCAGTAGAGACAGGTGAGGATTGTCCCCTCACACCAGTGACAATTCCCAAAAGAGGAGCCTTTGAATTATCAACCAGGCATTTGTATGGCTGAAATACCGAGAAGCCAAGACCGGGGTCACGAACCAAGCTTTCCAACTTATTTCTTATTATAAATCAGCTGCAAACGTTTCTACTAGCTCTAGCAGTACGAGTTGGAAGTCAGAACAGAGCAGAGCAATTCCCACTGCAGCTGGGTGAACCCTCCCTTCCCAATCTGTTACAGCTGTAACAAGATATACGTGGAAAAATAATGTTGATCAAGGTGGAATAATATTTAGAGCAGAATGTCAGGTTCAGACACAAATAGATTTGCTTCTGGTAGCAGCTGCTCCATCCATTAGAATTTTCTAATAAACTGTTACGAAGATTGACACCTTGGAAGTAATTAAGGATTAGGTATTTTTAGGTAATTACTGCAGCAATAACACAAGACGTGCTCATTTTCAGAATGAGGAATTATCGTTGGCTCCCGTTGCTGTGCTCCTTTTAATAATTCATAATAGTTTTGACACCAATGATTATTTTTGATTACTCCAGCTTTTCAACTTTCCAAACAAACTAATAAAAGAAACTGTTTACAGTCTGGGGGAAATCCCACCAGTTAAACTTCAGCAGGTTATACGGGACTTCTTGGGGAAAGGAGCACACAGAAGGCAGGATGACAATGTGCTGAGGAGCGGCAAGAGAGCCATATGAAAAGCAAATACCTATAAGTCAAGATCTCGTGCAGAAGGGCAGGAAAAAAGCATACAGCAACAAAAATAGCCATCAGAAGATAATTTCTTGTTATGGTGGCATGCTCCCACCTTCCTCAGGATGCTCAGGCATGGACTCTAATGTGGACGGCACATTTTCATAGAGTTAGCACTAACAGCTCTTGGACACCACCCAAAGCTCCCCACCTTCTCCCTTCCACTGACACCTCAACTCAGAGCTCAGACTTGTTACCCAAGTCTCTTGAAGGGCACAAGGTCCATCCTGGATGTCCACCCACCAAGGCTATGTGTGCACAGTGAGCCATTAGGCGAACCCACCTTGACCCACACTTCTCTGCACCGACAGAAATCAGCCACCATCTCATTTGGAGCCACATGATTGCACACAGAGCCAGACTCAGACTCACACTACTTCCAAACACCTTTTTTTTTAATCTGGGAATTGCAAAAGAATACAAACCCAAACCTTCACACAGATATGCTTGTTATTTTTGCCATAAACTGCCCAGCTGGACAGCAGGCGGGCTGTGCGGTAGGTGCAATAGGATCTCAACAAGCAGTCAGGGGTTTCAGTTTGGGAAAGCTTACCTGCGGTCACTCTGCAGGGAAGCGTGCCTATCCCAAAGCTATTTTTAAGAGAGGAGAGCCCAGGCAAGATCCGAGTGCTGTCCCCATCCTGCACAGTGGCAGCAGGGTCCTGTGCCTACCACTTGGAGGGACCCAGCAGTGCCGGCAGGATGGGGCGCGCTGCCCATCCAACCCTGCTGCGACAAGAGCAGCTGTATGCAAAGAAACCACTCTGCCATTTCAAAAGAAATTTTGAGAATTAAAAAGTAAATTTACAGAAAATCAATGCTCAATTAGACCAGAGGTCCAAAGTCTAAAATATGCTGCTGAATAAGAAAAAAAAAAAGAAATGTTTTTATGGAAAAAAGTTACTTCAATGGTTTTAAAACTACCTTAGAATGACTTTGGCCTTTTTATTTTCAGTAAAATCTGAAGGTTTGGTTTGTATTATAACTTCAATGTCAAGTCATAAAGGCACTTTGAACTGAAAATACATTTTAAAATACCTTTTCATAATGGGAAATTGAAACTAACTATCTTCCCAGCAACAGGCTTGGCCTTGACAAAAAAGACCAGTGTAAAACATGCCCATCAATTCCATCCCAAACTGTGGGGCCCCCTAATGACAAGGCCTCCCAGAAGGTGGCTGTGGTGCCCACGACCCAGGGACCCTTTCCCAGCAGCACAGCCTGTCCGTCGGCGATGCTTAGCTGCCCGTCGGGAAAGCTCTGGCTCCTCTACAGGGATGGGAGGATTTGTGCTTGGGATGGACCGACAGAAGGGGACTAATTCCCCCTTTGTCTGTGCCGGCTCCATCGCACCGAAGGCAGGAACATCTTGCCTGCACCCAGCCTCTGCCCAACCCCATCAACATTTGGTCACAACAGGCACCAAAGGAGAAAATAACGGTTCCTCATTTATTTTAAAGCGTTTCCTGGTTTGTTTTTAAAACGCACCATCTGTGTTTCCACCATGATTCGTTAATGAAATGCCGCTCTTGGTTTTTTGAAGGCACGAGAGCAATTTTAAACGCACCCGTAGCCAGGACGCCGAGCCCAGCAGTCACCGCTGCAAGCGAACGTTGGCTCAGGGAAGCTGGAGTAGCACGAGGCGATGGCGTATCCAACCGGCACCTTCCGCGGGGCACAGCTTGGCTCCACAGCTGCCGGCAGCTTTCCCGAGGAGGCTGTGCAAAACGCACCAGCGACAGCCAGCCTCTTTTACAATTAAGACGTAATGAGGCGAAGGAGATTTTAGTATCCATAGATTTCAAGTAATGGTTGGCTTCAAACAGTTGGAATCGAGACGCACTTTCACAGATGGTTCCGATGTTTGTTTTAACCAGCAGACTTCGGAATAAACATTTCTTCAGGATCCCAAGGCTCTAATAAAGTTGCATCCCCCCTCAGCTCTATTTTTACTTGCATTGCTACATGAGGTACCGTGGCATCTGCAAGACAAGACCAGCAAGGCTTACAAAGTGGATCAAAGCGTAGGATTAGGGCACAAGTTGACTCTGCAGATAAATATACAAAACCTGCAACTTAACTGTGCTTTGGAGAGGAATTTGAAATTTTATTAAATCTGTTTGGTGCTCTCTGCCAGCGTGTACTCTAGACAGAAACCCACGATTTTTATCCCATTTAAGCAAGCAGCAGAGGTAGTTGCATTCCAGAAAAATTCTTTCAGATCAAAGTCTCACAAGTGCATCTCCACAGGAGATAACCCAGATTATGCTAAAACAAAGTGCTGGATTAGCTTATTTTTTCCTCAAATGACAATATGGTTAGGAATAACAGCATTTAAAAACACAAAGCCAAATGACTCTGTCTTGGCTAACAAAAGCCCACAATTGTTGTGCAAAGATTAGTCTTATTAAGTAGGAGTATCTCTGTCCACTCAGAAATTATTGTCTTCTGGGGGAGCCAGAGAAGGAAGGAAAGGAGGAGGAGGAAGAGAGAGTGGGAAAGAGGATTTAGGATCTGCCTTTAAAGGCATTGTTCTGTCCAGCTGAAGTGACAGTTGTGTCTCTAAAGAGATGAAAATCTGAACCTAATGTCAGCAGTCTGCCTTCTCCTGAGGAACAGTGAAACAAATTCCAATTTTTTTTTCCATAAGGTACCAGCTATCATGCAAGAAAGGTAAAAACCAATGTTTCATGCCCAAATCCAAAATTAAATGAACTCTGAAAAAGCAAACTATTTGATGCTGCATGCAAAGTTCTATTCCACACAAAGTTTTATTCCCACATTAAACATGAAACAAACCTACTATAAACAGGAAAGGAAAAAAAGCTTGAATTATGCCTGAAGATGCTTTGGCCATATGTGGTGCAGTATTCAGAAATTTCTTCTTAGACTGCCATGGCACTGTTCCATTTGTTAAATTATTTTATGTTAGTGAGAATGATTAGGTTTCTTTTGCAGTTATTGGGACCTGAAAGGCACCTTTATTTACCTCATTTATCATGTACAGCAGCATTCAGCTGAAGTGTAGAGGTAAACAATTTTAAATAGCAATCCTCTTGCGAGAACACAGTCATCTTGACCACAGGAGCTTTGGAAAAATGCAGATTTAAACTGTTCACGTTACTGTTTTATCTGCATTTCAGTCTGAATTGCCTTATTCTTGACTTATTTAACTTATTAACTTATTATTCTTAACTTATCACCAAGCTCAGCAATAAAGAAACAAGGAGGGAAGATATTAAATATTTATGCCTACAGTGCCTGACAAGTTTTCTTCAAAATATTAATGGCAAAACAAAAATACAACTGTTCTGGGTACCAGGTAAGGGGATGGCAATACTTCAAGCCAACTGAGGGTGCCACAGCTGATCTGGTTTGGAGTGCTTAAAGAATCGTCAGCTCAAGTTAAATCTGGGGAAGAAAATACTTTGAAAACAGTTTGAAAATACTTGTGGGTTGCTCTAAAATCAGAGCTCCCTGGAACTGTTAAATTATTTGCATGTTACAGGATATAAATAAACCAGGGACGTATCTCCCTACCTTGGCTCCCCAGCACTATGCTGAATTACCGTCACCGGTGGCCTCAGGACTAAGCCCCAGCGATGCCCCTGGGTGCAGCGGGGGCCAGCTGCCCCCCCAGGGGCCGGGCACACAGCATGCAGGGCAAGGGCACCCAACACGGACCCCCACTCACTCTTCTTGGTAGATGCTGCTGGCAGCAGTGAGGTCCATGGGGCTGGGGAGCTCAGCAGCAGCACAACCAGCAGCCCCCACTGACGGTCATCCCTATGGATGAATTAAAGAAAAAAAAAAAAAAAAAAAAAAGTCAGTAAAGATGACCAGAACCCAACGTCCCCTTGCATTTCATCTCTCTGACCATCACAGTTAGCGCTTACACCGTGCTGGGGCAAATCTCCGCTTGCTTCCCCATCCCTCCTGCCATGCTGTGTGCTCTCCCCGGGCACATCTGGCTCCCCTCCTCTCTCTTTTCTGCACCTTTTGATATCTTGGGCCCGAACCAGAAACTACTGGAGATCTGCTCACTCCTGTGCCAGGACGGACTAAAAGCACGCTTAGCATAAGGGGCCTGGGAAGGGGGAATGTTATTTAGAAACATTTTAGAAACATTAAGTCTGAGACCTACAACCCCTGTAACTCACAGTGTTACAGCTCACGGCGCTCAGAACTTCCCTTGCTGGCACCCTGCCGTACTCTACCAGTGTTACTGCATTTACCTTCAGTTTACGCAGTAGAGTAAAATGGGCCTGAAACCTCCATTTAACCTCGGGCACCGACAAGGGACAGAACTCACCAGAAGCCACACCTGAGTACGAGGTCTGTCACCCTCAAACCCCAACCCATGCCCATGGCAGCCACCCCCCTTTCACGGTGCCCAGCTCGGCTGCGATCACTCCCTGGATTTGGGGAAAACAGCCCGTCGCCAGCCATGGCAGCTTCTGGTTCACCACAGCTGAAACAAGGCACCCATGTACCTCCTAAACCGTGTCTCATCGACGGAAAAATCCTTCCCCAACGCACCAACATCCTCACACCAGCCAGGGGAAGGTTGATGGGGTGACCGTGCTGAGGACCCCGCTGAGCCAGCACAAGCACAGCTCAGCCCTGTTCCTCCGTCAGGGAGCCATCCCAGCCTCCTGTCCCTATGAGATACATCCAGCCGGCACTTCCCCCAGGTGTAAACACAACCGGCTCTGGAGGGAAACTGCAGGGGGATCACAGACCTCCAGGACACCTCTTTTTCCCATGGTGCTGCAGCAGGCACAGCTAAAGGACACACACCGAGCCATTAGCAAAACACCACTCAGACCCTTTGAAATGTCAGCAACGCTTAGCATTGAAAACACATTTCTTGGTTACTAATGAGTGAGCGTTACAGAAAATGCTAAAAAAAACCCCAAACTTAAATAACCTTTACCATTATATTAGCTGGAAATAAATGTATTACAACACATTTGGGGCATGTATTAGAGAGAGAATTCTGTGACAAGGAACGTTTCTTAACTCTGGGGTGCTGGGTCATTCTTCAGAAATTATTATGTACAGATTTAGGCACCCGAAACAACAGTAACGCTCCAGAGAGGAACCAAAAGTCACACACAAAGCCCATGTAGCCAGAGAGGATTTTGTTAGCTATGGCTTTATAATGACTTGTGTGCCCAAGAGAGAGAGCGCAGAGACCACGGTAGTGAGGGGAAAGCACAAGGAAACCTGGATCCATCCTGAACGAACACCAACAGCTACTTAGAGGTTTTTTTTCGGATTTGCTAAAAAGCACTTAAAAAATGAAAAGGCGAGAGAGAAAATGTCTGTTTCCCACTGTTCATCTCCTGCCATGCCTAATAAAATGGAACTTTATGCGTTCTTTTTAAATAAAAAAAGAGGCACCAAAAATAAATGAGTCCTTTCATTAAATTCTCCTAATGGAAACAACCCACACAACCCCATATTTGACCAGCTGCTCACATCAGAAAGGGCAGCAGCGGACTGCCAGGCACTCCGTGTTATTCCCTGCTTTTGGCCGCTGACAGCAGTAAAACCTTCAACATTCCCACCGCTTCCACGCAGGGAACAGAAGAGACCCAAAGGCCACGGGTGCAATTTGGGAGCCATCGGCCACCAGCCATCACGGCTCTCCTGCACCAAGAGCCTGAAAGGGTCCGCAGGGCTGCTCTTGTCACAACAAGATTTTCATAAACCCCGTCCTCCGCTGCCAAAACCAGCAGCAGTGGAAATCCAGAAAAGTGACTGCCAAAAACCAGTGATCCAAACGGTTTTAAGATTGCCTACAATTGCTCTGATCAAAAAACACCTGCAGAAGGGAGGAAGGGATTTTCTTTGTAGATACACTTTTTCAGTACTTTGGAATGAGATTTCTTTATGATTACTTTATAATCATATGAACATTCTGAACGATTAGTCCTATTTAACCATTCTGTATGTCTTCCTGTTTATTCGCTACTAAGTTTTGACCCCCGCTGTCCAGTTTCATTCAAATAACGCAAAGGGTTTGAACCCAAGTGGCTGGGAAGAGCCAGGCTCTGACAGATCCATCAAGAAAAGGGGGTACCATGGACTTTGCCTCTCAGACACCAGAAAACTCATACAAGGGAGGCATTAGAGATACCCAAACTGCAGGAAAAAGTCTTCAAAATTACATATACACAGAAGAAACTCAACCACAAAACACAAATTCACAGAAAACAAGGCTTCATGAACACTGCTCTTTATGGGAAATACGGGTTATGGCACTGAAAGCCCCTTTTAGACTCAGTTTAAAAAAATCCCCAGGTGTTTTTCTGATGTGTTTTATCATGGTTTGGTGCAGAGCTGGACAAGCTATGCCACCAGAGAGACTTTGCCCAGCATCAGGACATCGATGTACTGCAATGGGTCAGCACACGTGGGGGCACAGGCAAGTGCCTTCCAGTGCCAAGCCAGGTCCCAGGCTTTGTGGCGGGCTGGAAAGCAGGGAGCAGAAGCAAAGAGCAGATTAATTCTCTGTGACTCTTTGCAGCTTCGCACGCATGCACAGACATCCTGACACAGCAGCCCAGGTCCCCACAGCCTGGCCTGGGAAGGGTGGTTATAGCAAAGCAGGTACCACATTGCAGCAGCCACCGCAGGGACTGCAGCTCTTCATCACGCCGTTTTCTTAAAGGTGGTCTGCTCATTCAGAGAATGTCTTTTACAGTAAGTTGCAATTATTTTTTTTAAAAGAAATAAAAAGCTTAGTGCAATCTGAAAGAAATAAAGCTGGTCTTTGCTGAAAGAGCTTATTATAAAGGCAACCTGTGTGGGCGAGGAGGGGAGAAAAGGAGAGGTGCCAGCTAAAACAGGTTGAAGAGACAAATCAAAGAATAGTCGGGATAAATGAAGTGCAAACCTCTACTTCACAGGGTTTAAATTATTAATTACTCCTGAAGAAAGCCCTGTGTTTACCTCACATATGTTCTCAGCGCCTTAACAACAGCCACCCCCAGCGCCGCATTACACCAGCACAGCGCACACTTAGCTGGAGCTCAGGCTGATTGCATTACAGTGGGTTTTAAATACTGCTGCTCCTCAAAGGCAATGATATGGGGTCAAGAACATAATACCCATTGCAGAGAAATCTAATTCCAAAGCTGGGAAAGTCTCTTCCCACCCCCCAAAAAATGGCTTTAGGTATTGAAATGAATCCTGTATTACAGCTCAGCTTTGGTCAAAGTAGAAATTCTGACAGATTTATTACTACCTTATCAAGTGACTTCATGGTTTTCAAAAAATACATATATTCTTCTAAAATCCATTTATCCAGACAGAATTCAATAGTTACATGAAGTATGCTCATTTAATTGAAATTTGCTCCTAGCATGTGACTCTAGGGCTCTCTCCATCTGCAGCACCCCACTGATGCGTGTGTCCTTTTATTCCTGCCACCTATCTTCCACATTCACAGGCCCACTTAAAATCATGTTCAGGCACTTTCCTTTATGCCTTTACATTCTCAGAAAATTGCTTTTTAACTTGGGTCAGCTTCAATTTTAACTTTATTTTTTAGGAAATGTTTTTAATCTGCAGCAGCCCAGCATTTATATACCTCATTTTACAGTGCTGCTCTTGAAGAAATGAAGGCAAGTGGCTGAGGCTCCATCACCCCAGAGCATCCTGCTACATTCACTGAATGCACTGTGAGGCTCTGGGGGGGTGACAGGGCAAATAGGCTGTAATTTCAGCTCAGGTCATCCTCAGCCTGCAGCATGAGGTAAAAATACCGCTTGGTAACCAGGATTTTGGGATGTGCTCTCCAGCACAGCCACGAGCCCATCGCACCAGTTCCTATCACAGAGCATTTTACTGATACAAACTTGCTGATGAATGAAGAAAGCTAAAAGCCCTTCCAGGAGCTAAGGACAGCCCCGGAGAAGGGGAAGCAGAAATCATCACTCAGCTAAAAGCTTTCAGTCGCACTCGCACACATCTGAAATCGCTCGTTCAGTTCAGGTCACCTCGAAACAAGCTGATGAGATGCCGCAGCAGGTTCGGGGGAGCGGGGAGCCCGCCAGGCACCTCTACATCCTCCAGCCACAGGCGAGGTGACATGGGGGCTCTGCCAGCCCTCACAGGCAGCACAGGGCGAAGAGAAGGCTCCGGCAGAAGGGAAACCAGAAAGGAAAGCTTACAAGAGGTCTGGGCTGCAGTTTTGAGTCACTGTAACTACTGCACAGCTCAGCCCATCACCTTACTTCAAAGGCTGGCTGCAAGACATGTCAGTATTTACAACATACTGCTTGGCAACGGGTGTAACGGGACCATTACAGGCGGAATAACGCTTGATTTGGAGTAGCTACCCACCGTCCCTGCTCCTCTTAGCGCAATACCCCAGCAGAGACTATGTCCACCTTTTAGCAGACCGTATTGAACGTGGCTTGCTCTGTGCTAGAAGCAGAGAATAAAGGAGCCCAGGAGCGGGAACAGCAGAGCAGCTGTCGTTCCCAGTCACCTACTCTAAGATACTTCCAATAAACATTTCATATCAGGATCCAACAGACAGTGCTCCTCTGTTTCAAATTCGTAACAAGCAGGTATTTATTGCAAAGAAATAACACAGAATAAGTATGGGTACTAGGAAATCAGTGTTGCATATAAAAGAAGGAAGACCCCAAACATAAAACAAAGCTCTGGCTGAAAGAGCATTACAAAAGAAAATCTTGACAGTTGTATAAATGATTGAACATAACCAATTCAAGAATGTAGGCTACAGACTGAAATCCTAAAAGTTAACTAAGAAGCTTTTAAAATACATATCGTACTGTTTTCAGTTCCTGTAATACATTATTAATGTAAAGGAGCTGATGCTTCATATTTCTTTTTGTCCACTTCCAATCACAGTGCCAAGTGCACTTATCTGAAGGACATTATTTTAATGAAGTCATTTATGCCCTTAAAATTAATATGTCAGAGCAGTTAAAGTCTAGTGACTGTAACCAAACCAAATAATGTATAATGGAGAAATGCAATGAGAAAAAAATACAGCCTGAAGTCAAGGTTAAGTAGTTAACCTTAGGAAAAAAGTGAGAGGGAGAAAAGCCAATACCAATTGTACATCCCCTTGCCATGCCACGAAGGATGCCACCACATTGTCAGCACCCCATTGCATACAGCTGTGAATTGAGATTTTTAACCAAGCTGTGAATTGAGATTTTTAACCATCACTGTACGGTGCACTGGAGGCACCAGGAGGTTTATCTTCATTAGAGGAGATAAAAATGAACCTCTTGTGCTCTAGAAACACTTGACCTAAGAGAAGCCCCTTTAGCAGTGCAGTACCAGAGCTTCTCAAAGAGCCATCACTAAAACTGTCCTTTTTGTAGTAGCCTCATGCAAGCTCGATACACTGCAAAAATATGACAGAGTATTCATTCTTCCTGTTCTTTAAGGTAAGTCATACAGAAACTGCTCTGTAACTCCATCAGCGCATGAAAATATTTCATTCCTCATTTGCATAAAGCCATAACAGACTGTTCCTGCAGCAGCTCCTTCCATCAGCGCAGCTCCAAGCTGGGGCTTCCGGACTTTGAATTATTCACCTTTTCCCACATTGAGGTAAAACTGAACCCAGTACATCCCTCGTGTCCTAAAATGCCAACAACATGAGTATCGAGAATATAAAGTGCATACGTTGATATGCTACTACATCATCCCCTTTCTTGCCATGAAATTTTCACCATTGAATGCCATCATTTGAATAGTTATTAACAGAATGTACGGGGTCTGGCTGAGCCCCCTGGCAGCCCTCACAGCCTGTGCACTGGTAGCTACAGAGGTGTTGACAACACAGCAGTGTTTTGGCTGCTGCTGAGTGGTGCTCCACAGCATCAAGGCATCTCTCCAGCCTTCCCCCCCCCCCGCCCCTGGGCTGGGGTGGGCGAGATCTCGGGAGGGGACACAGCCAGGACAGTTGACCTAAGGTGACCAAAGGGATATTCCATACCGTATGATGTCTACTCAGCAATAAAAGCTAAGAAAAAGGAGCAGGGGGAGAGCATTCCTCATTATGACATTTGTCTTCCAGAGCAACCGCCACACATACCAAAGCCCCGCTTCCGGGAGGTGGCCAAACACCACCTGCTGATGGGAAGCAGAGAATCAAATCTCTTGTTTTCTTTTGCTTCCGCACACACAATTTGTTTCATTAAACCACCTTTAACTTGGCCCACAAGTTTGTTTTTTCCATCTTATTTTCTCCCTGCCTGTTCTGCTAAGGAGGGGAGTGACAGAGCAGCTTGGTGGGCACCTGGTGACCAGCCAAGGTCACCCCACTGCACAGAGGTAAGAGTCGGTCCCCTGCGAAACAAAAGGAGGTGCTCACACCCACAGCTCCCATTCCTCCCTGGAAACTCGAGCAGATGGACGACTCACACCTTCTCTGCCCTCCTTTGGGAAGGGGAACCCCAGCTAAACATGCAGGAAGTCTAAATACGAGGAATTACTCCTCTGTCCCGATTCTGATAGCAAACACCCCCCGCCCCACTACCAACAAAGGGATGATACTTTGCTCTCCTGCAGAGAAAAATGCTGCCCACCAGAACCCACGCATCAGTCAGCAGTCTAATACCATGGCAGCTCACGTACAATACCGCGCGCACAGGGGTTGATCTCTTCGTTCTTCGTTATTAGCTGCAAATGTTTCCAGAAGAGGAAAGCACAGCCATATTTGCAGAGCCCACCACAGATATTTATGTGTTCTTCTTCTTGGCCCATGGAATTTACTGCTTTCATCAGCTCCCTTCCCCTTTCAAAGCAGCTTATCAGTCTCAGAGGCGCGTCTCCAAACTGGGTTAATGTACCTCCAGAACATTCATAAGGTAAAGAAATGTAATTTAATTTGCGATTGCATAAACCAGTCACGGAAGCCTCCCAAGAAGCCTGAGTTTTCATTTCTTTCATAGTAGACATTTAATTACATGATAATTACTTACAGCTTGCAGCTCAGCTTCTACTTTTATGAAATATAAATTGCACTTCACTCAAAAGTGCAGGATGAGCATTTAAAAGGCTTCATTAAGTAGGTTTTAAGATTTTCCTGACGACTTTCTTTAAGCTGTGGAATGGAAAGCAGATGTACCTGTAAACTGAAACTAGCTTCACAGGAGAACAAAGTAGAATTGCTAATGTAATACCAGAATGAATGAGCCTTTACAAGAAAAAAATACTAACTTTTAAGAAATACTTTTTTTTTTTTTTAAACAACAAACAAAATATTTCTGTCAAGCTGCAGGATAAAAGGGACCAGGACGGAAGCAGCAGTATTGCCAGCTCTCAGATATGAACAACAAGGCTCTTTATTCCCAATTTCCAGTACTGGGAAACCTGAGGCTTTGTCAGAGCCACACTGTCATTACAGCAGAAGGACCCCAAAAATTCCACTCATTTGTAGCTTCCTAAAAGCCTAGAACGCAGGAATTCTGAACGCAGAAAGTTGAAGACAAGAAAAACAACTTGACCTGAATTCGCATGTTGTAATTCTGTGACTGTTTTGACCTCCCTCTTGCTTTGAGACCATTAGGAGATGACCATGCTGGTACTCCTGCTCTGTCACATCTTCACAGTACTGCAAGCTCAGACCTAGAAAAAAGGTACAAAATGGCCAAGGGTAGGGGTCCTGGCCACTACGAGACATCGTGCAGGTGTTACTGGTATCTGGTGGCCATACCAATACCACACAGTGATGGCAGAAAGGTGCCATTTGCTGCAAATCCTGATGGAAAGCATTACTTAGGCAGGCAGAGTAGTCTTCAACAGCAGGGTTGTGGCTCCTTCCATCCCAGGCAGGAGCGGTGAGCTGAGAAAGGTGCTGAGATGTGAACTCCATCTTCTGAGCCTCCAACAGGAAAGTGTTTCTTATTTAAGTTCAGCAGTGGGGCATGTCCATAGTATTAGCTACATCTGGATTCCTTAAACATCAACATACAAGATGAGATAACACAACTAACACACACAACCTGTCTGAATTTGGGGGTGGCGGGGACGGAACGGACTTGTTGCTGGAGAAAAGAGAATGCACAGAACCACCCAAGTCCTTTCTGAAATTGCATCCAGGGTGCCATAGGAAAAGCAATCAAGTACAATCATTAAAATTTAAATTTGCCTGTCGTTTCCAAAGACCGGGAGGAAAAAAAAAAAAAGAGGATTGAAAACCCAGAAGTCTATGCCACCTTTTGAAGGAAAGACAATAAAACATTTGTTAGAAACAGAAGTTATTCCAAAATGAAAACCCATGAATTGGTGAAATCCACTAGCAAACCCTGCCCAGCAGCCACTGAAGGGCAGCCTTGGCAGCCTCCTGCAGCGACGTGAGTGCCGGGTGACCTGCACTGGCACCAGCACGCTGCAGGTCAGAACCTGCCCCACACCTTCTCCCCGCTCAAGACAAAGATAGCAGGGTGAGAAGTCCTTCCTAGCAGCTTGCAACGGTTTCCACCAGCTAAAACAATCAATCCCACATAGACAGAGCTCCTGGCTTAACTGAAATAAATCACGTTCTGGCATTAAATGTCACTGGTAGCTGTTAATGGCATTAGGCACAGGAAAAGAAATTTGCATAGGGGTTAATATACGGTGCATCCCCCTCCCTATAATCATGATTGTCTCCCAGTGATTTTTGCAGGAGCTTTTAATTGATTTATTTGGAAGTAGATCTAGCTAGTGCAATTGTTCAACCGAGACAGAGTGAAAACAGGCTGCTGGCTTCAGCTGGCTTGGGAGATCTATAAATACGTACACTATTTGATAGCAGCTACGTGTGTTAAGTAGTTCTGATACGTTAAGCTTCACATGTACTATACCATCAAAGCAGTTCTGCGCTTTTTGGTATTCTATATTTAAGACTGAACAACTGCTTAAACATTGCCAGGCATCTTACCCTCTCCAGCAAACCAAGGCTGAGCCCAAGCGACAGGCGGCTGCTGGGGTGAACAGTGCGGCTGCCTCCTGCCAAATCCCTGCCGCAGTGGAGAAGAAAAATTTTCCTAAAATGGAGGAACATCAAACTGGGGACTCACCTGGACCAGGGCACTCTTAAGGAAGCTAATCAGATTGAAAAACACAAATTGAAAGGCTCCGTTAAACTGCATGAAGTCCTTGTATGTACGCTCCCACTCAGAATTAAAGTAACCTTAATTGAACTGAGGTTTATTAATTTCCAAGGCAAAACGAAGCTTACCAAAATTTTAGTCACTTAAATCCTGGAGAAACAAGTCTACTATGGTCATTCAGTTTAAAAACTAGTTTGAAATGATTTTCTTAAGGGGTCCCATCCAGAGCAGCATTTGCAGACTGCGGTGTCTTTACAGGGACTGCAGCACTGAGCACTCACATTACCCCAGAGCCACCTCTGGGCACTAAGTGAATTCATTTCACTGTGTTTTTTACCTTCCTCTGGAGGTGACAGACCCCAAGGAGACACTTTTAAGGGTGACCACGGACAAGCAGCCCCACAGACCTTGATCTCTACGCAGAGATGCTGCTCCTAACTCACTGCCGTCCAAAGCCAGCCATGATCCAGCGGAAAATACCAGAGCCGACACCCCACAGCAAGGTGTGCCTTGTCTGGAACAAGCAGAGAAGTTCATCTTTATTTTATATAGTTTACAAAAGGGCATAAAATGCCACGCCATTTCATTCTGAACAGCTTCTTCCATTATCTACTGCAGCAGGTAGCACTTAGCAGCTAAATAACAGCAAAGGAAGGAAATTAAGAAGTATAGAGGAGCAAAAGGAGTTGTATTTCCAGCTGAGACGTGAAGTGAATCGAGACAGTGGAAGGCTGCTTTATGTAGGATTGAACATATCTTCTGTACCCTTAATCACACTGACACAGTCTGCTGGGGTCAGGCTCCCATACCCCCTCATATTGATCAGTAACGTCTCAACCCGTGGAAATCAGTTGAAGGCTGGAACAAAAGCTGGGCTGCAGCATATAAGTTTTTTTTAAATATTTTGTGAGCACAAAAGCTGTGCTGAAGGGTGGTGGGTGGCCCAGCAGCTTGGAAGGGCCCTTCCCACAGGCAAAGGGCCACCGAGAGCTACGGCGGGACCCGACGCGCTTTCGGCAGCACACGTTGCCTTGAAAAGGGACATAGACTTGGAAGGATGGGCATCCTTCCAAGAGCCTCAGATCTCTGGAAACTCTCTGGGCACCGCAGCAAGGTCAAGGAGGTCCTGAGGAAGGAGCTCACAGCCCAGGGCGAGAGCTAAAGCCTAAGCAAACACACGCGTCAGGGGCAAGCCCCCCTCCAAAACCACACCTCGCTTCTCTGCTGAAGCAAACACCCATATGGGTACTTTGTCCTGTAGACCATATTGTCCTCCCGGTAGTGTTGCATCCCCCCTCTCTAACACCTTCCACAGCTGCTTTTCTGGACCTTGTCCCATGTCCAGAGAAGGAAGAGGTGGGTCAGGGGACGGGGGGAACATCACTGCCTCCTCTGCCCTGGTCTCTCCGCACCGCTCCTGTTTCCATCACAGCCTGTGAGTATACAACAAAACTGATCCTTCACCGGAAAGATCAATCAGTGAAACACTTTGAAGCCAGTGGGGAGGTAAGGAGAAGGTCTGATCACACATCTCCATAAAGATACAAGTTTTCTCTTGATCTCAGCTGCCACAGCTCCATTAAATCCAGCTGGAATTTTGCATCTGCAACAACTGCACAATTAAGAGTACGAGAGATAAAGCCGTAATTTAAATCTATAATTAAAGCAAAACTTCTAAAAGGCAATTTTTATTCTTCCCAATCTGTACTTCGAACTTTTCATCAGTTGGAGGCATTTTTAGAGCCCATTGCAAGCCCTACCGCCACACCGTTCACAGGCAGCTCGGTGGTGGGGTCTCAGACAACATCTGCCACCAGGCAGGTGCACCCTGTGCTCCCCTTGAAGAACATCCCATTTTTCATAGCTGGATACTGCTGGGGAACCTCATTAGAAACCAAATTACTACCTGCATCAGGTTTACACTAATGTATTGACATCTACAGCACTTGTTAAATGAACCGTAAATCCAATACACGAAAGTCATTTTCAACTGAATCAAATCAGGTTTCAGTCAAAAGAATTACAATTGTTATATACTTAATGCTTGGCACTTTCCTGGTGTCTCCAGCTAGAATATTTCAGACACAGAGTGAAAGTTGTAAGCCTATGAAACAGTGCAAGCTAAATTGGACACACTGCAAGCATACTAAACACGGTGCTAGGAGTTTAAGGATGATAATTGGCTCTAATTGACTAGTTGGTAAAGCTATCCAGGCATCCGCAGGCACGCTCCTTACTAATCTGTTTTCAGCATGTTATTTTCTTCTCTTTAGTTAATTTATACTTTCTTATTATAAACCACATTGTTTGCATTTCCTAGAATCTTTGCCTTTTAAATCTTTAACTCTTAGTCCCCCTCAGAATAATGGCTTTACGGGAACCTGGAGCCAGCCACAGTGCATAAGGGAAAGGCAGCGCAGCAGCCCTGTGCGCAGCCTTCCAGGAATCACAACGCCTTCCAGACCTCGGGAAGCAAACTCACGCTCACGTATTGTCTTTTAATACAGATTTAGAAAACCTTGACCTGTATGTGAGGGTGGCATTAACCCTTTTTTCCCTTTCACCCGGAACAGATGATCTCCCAGCAAAGCCAGCACCACCATCCAGTGCCTGGCTGTGGCCACACGCACAATACCAACGGGGACGGCAGCAGAGCAGACCAAGCCAGGTTCCCCTGGCTCTCCTCCTCCAGCCCACAGTTTGAACAGCTCGTTTGAACCGAGGCATTTCCAAGACCCAGTTCAAATTCAGTACTGCTATGGATTTGAACTAGTGGGCTTGGCCAGGCAGATTTTTCCCCCAGCCTCATACAGACACCTTCCCTAAGTAGCCTCAGTTTGCTTCATTCGTCTCCTGGAAATACAAAACGGCAAAATGGAAATTAAAAAGGAAATATATGTCAGCCAGCTCCCCTATCAGCATAAATCCATCCTGGAACCAGTGAATTACACTGAAACTTGGCATCTGAAGAACCAGCGCCCAATTGAGAGTTTATAGAGGTTAGCCAGGATCTAAGCAACCTTCTCTGGTCTCCTGCTATCTAAACCCCAGGCAGATTACCTGCGCATGTGCTACTCCTCCCCTTGCTTGGAGCAGCGCTGTCTCCATGGCATTCCCCAGCAAGGAAAAGGTGCCCCTTGGAAGAAATAGCCACACAAAAGAATAAAAGGCCATGTTAAATTTATGCAGCCTGGAAGCAGCTCTGCTGAGCAGCCAGAAATCAACTGGTGACCTTCTATTATGCCAAGAAACAACCTCAGTAGGAAGGCTGGAAGCTCCGTGCAAGGAACTGGGCTGGGGCTGCTCCCACCCCTGGCCACTTCACATCCCCACCTACCATTTTCCACAGCGCCTGCATTGGATTCGGCAGCCCACCGCGCTGTTCCCAGGGGACTAACAGAAAGTAATCCTGCCAGCGTATTCAAGGACACTTTTTCAATACGTCGTTATTCATCTGACACGTTTATAGGCTGGTAGTACAAGTGCAGAGCACCGCCAGAGTGCATCCCCATCCCCGGTCATTGCTTGGATGGTGGATCAGCCCCTAGAGCGGGGGTCCTGAGCACCCCGAGCCAGCCGGCAAGCAGGTACTTGACTTGTCCCCTGAACCGACCAACACCAACACCAGGGACAGGCCTTCAGCCAACAAGAGCCGATACAGCTCAGCAGAAGGCGGGGGGCCAATTGCTCAGTATGTTTGCTATGAAGCGTAGGGTCAGCAACGCGTTGTGGAAAAGCACAGAAAATGCTGGTAAACTGAGGTAAAAGCAGCCTGAAGCAGAATGAAGGTGGTTAGAGTGGAAGATCACGCTTGCCTTGGAACAGATGCGTTTTCAACCGCTTCTTCCCTCCAACTGTCAAATCCTTTTTTCTCCCACCCTGTTCTCCAGCATATCATTAGTTCCTTCCTCCCCTGCAAACACACGCCTTGCACCCAAATTTCACAGAGGTGTAACTCCTTTAAGTTTCCCCCCCAGACCGCTCACTCCTGGCAGCAATGTCCATCAGGAGGCGGGTGAGACCGACACAACATGATGCTGCGCAAGTGGCGCCAACTCACCACAGCATCCCTCCAGAGAGGCAGCACGTGGGGGGCTGCACCTCCTCGCCACACCGGAGCTCCTGATAAACCAAGGGCATCGGTCTACAGTCAACACTCCTACGCTTTAGCTATGGTGATTTTATCTGCCACCCTGCAAAATGAGAGAGTAGGTGCTGATTTACCAGCTGTAAGGCTGCTCGGCCCCTGACAGATTCAGGTGCCGTGGGGTACCCGCATGGGATGCTCAACAGGCAAGCAAAACATTAGTGGGGCAACCCACACTGTAGCTAATGCAGGAGTTACGGGGATCTCTGTTACTAAATACATAAGCTGCTATAGCACGAGAAAGAATCAAGTCTGGGGTTTCACTGTCGCTGAGTCTACAGCACACACTATCTGTGAACCCCATCCCATCCCACACGTTCTCCAGAGGATTAGGGGACCACATGACTGCATCAGGCTTCACTTTACAGATGGCAAACAAGCTGCAGGGCAAGCAGGGAACAGAGTGCAAAGAAAGCCTGGCCTGTTGGGTAAGGGGAAAGTTTCAAACTACATACCGACAAGAGGGCAATACCAAGAAATTGAGGTTAGTTCTGAGCCAGCTGCAAGCTTGAAACAAGGAGCAGCTATATGAGGCTTTAAAAAACCAGTAGCAGATCCAAAAATCGAAGCCAGTCTTAATGTCAGTTGTAAAGGAAACACATGAAATCCCCAACATAGTAACAGGTCAGAAGGATTGTGTCAGTGTAGAGCTCTCCAAATATAACACACCAAACAAGCTGGTAAATGCTGTCCTGGAAGAGTCAGGACAGTTTTCTTGTAGCAGTGGCTGTACCCAGACGTGGTGCAAACCAGCCGGAGCCAACACGTAAGTCACATCATCGGCGCAGGAGTGTCAAAACACCTTTCTCAAACATCTTTGATGGAGTCTTCTGCCTGTTGAATTAGATGCTATGCTTCAATTTATTATTTTTTATGATGGTCTTCTGTTTTCATCCAAACTAATTATGCTCAAATCAATGGTAATGGTAGATTTGGCATTGATTATCCCTGTAGATGCTTTCAACTTAAAATATCCTTTAGCATACAGATAATTCCCTTGGCTACCTCCTGCCAGAGCATCGATACCCGAGTATTTATTTAACTAATTATTTTTATGCACGTCATCACTGGCATTTGATACAAACTACAGGAATACAAACAGCTTCACACTCCTACAGCGCCCAGAGGCACCAGAACACGGGCTCCCTTAGCAGCGAGCCACTGTCTGATATTCCGCTTAGAAACATGCGTTGAAACTGGGCTGTGCTCCCAGCATCAGGTTCCTCAGCCACAGCCCCTGTACCACACAACATGTCCAAGCAGATCATTTGTGGATGCTTACCAATATAAACCCAAATCTACTGAAGTAATAAACCAACACCTCTACATTTACCTTACTGAAGTGCCAACAATTCAAAAAAGCTGGAACCTGTCAGGCTTTCTGGCATAATAAAAAGACTCGCAGTTTTGCAGCTGCCTCTCTAAGTGTCCACCTCTCCAAGTCTTCCCTGGCCTGAAAAGGGATACTGCATCCTGAAAGATCAGCAAAACCCACAGTGAATGGGATGGCAGCTGCTGGCATAACTACCAGAAACTTCAAAAATGTAAAGGGGTATGTGGCATGTATGGGCACCACTGTTTTCAGTCTGTTCCACCTCTAAATTAGGAAAAAAAGAAAAAAAAAAGTTGCTTATTGGAAGCTAAAGGCACCTGCGTTATCAGAGGGAATTACTGTTGCCCACCTTTCCACTCTTATAAAAGCCATCTAGGTCAAAGGCACCCGCTTGACTTCTCATAGAGAAAAGCATAACCAAATAGATGCAAAAATCTTTTTCCAACATTTGAAACTTAGAATGTAAAAATAGTGTCAAATAGCCCCTCTACATTTGAAAATTGTGTTTACTTCTAAAGACAAACAGGATTAGTCTCAGTAACAGATTAATTTGCTTTTTGATACAGCAAAAGCACTCGGCAGGGTGAGCACAAACACTCTGCGGGCTCCAGAGGATTGCAGCAGCACATTCTACCTCCAGGTCGCTGGTTCAAATTCTGCCTGGGGGTAGGGGTTGGAATTTTTTTTATTGTCTAATGGTTGTTCAGTGGTCCATGCAAAATGAGCTTTGCAGTCCTGCCTTCACTCTAAGTAACAATACTGAGTGTCTTCACAGCGAGGCCAAGGACTGGGCATGTGTAGTGAGCAGCAAACCCTCACGCCTCCTGAGAGCTGCCTTTCCATAAGGGAAAAGCTGCTCTTGAGCTGGCTGTAATGCAGGTGGTCAGTAACAAAACAGAGGATTTCATGGCATTGGGGCTTATCAGCTCATTACTTGTCGCCAGAATTGAATTTGCTCTAAGTGAACATTCAAGGCAGCAGTTATAACCCAACAGCACCATCTAAAAACTGAGGTCTGGTTTGGTGGTGAATAGGTTATTCCCCTCTCAAAGTTTCTCATTTTTTCTTATTTGCAGATATTTGGGGTTCTCTACAGAAATACGTACAGTCCCGCAGCCTGGGAGACTGCAGGTCTGGAGCATTTCCAGATGCAGCAGACGAAACACTTTGCACCTGGAAAGGTCAGCTGTGGGCAGATGGAAATAAGCAATAAGCCATTTTCCTTTTATGTAGGTCCCACACCACCAATAACACTGCCCAGAGGCCTCATTCCGTACCTGATATGCATATTAAGTTCCTTTTACTCCTACAAGATAACACACTGTATTTTAAAGGCAGAAGGCTACTTGAGATTTTCCAAATTGGAAAACTGCTTTTAACGCCTTGAGAACTTGAGACACTTCGTCTTTGGGAGAAGACCAGCGCTCTTGCACAGGCTGTTCCGAGGACCTTCGCAAAATCACAGCAGCAATAAAAGCACTGGAGGCAGACAGTGAGAGGTGCTGTGCCGAGCTGTGGGGAAGGGAAGG